>NC_136676.1:1272744-1890244 GCF_903797595.1 Erithacus rubecula | reverse complement strand
GGTTAGATCAGCCCAACTTGGAATTGAAGGAAAGAGCAGGAGCATTTCTAAAACCTTAGCACTTGGACCTTCATGATGAGAAAAGTGGGACAAGGACATGAGGATCCTGAGGCTCTAAACCTGGGGTTTGGCTTTGCAGAATTTATCCACACTATGTAAGTATTGCCTTCTGTGGGAAGGTGAATCATGGAGTACATCTGATTAATTCTTTTCCCGTCACACTGTTGGAACCCAGAAGCCTGGGAATTTTCAACTTTCTATGTTTTCTGACACTGACCCCCAGGAGAACTTCCCTAAAAGTTCTTAATTTAAAAAGTGAGCAGGAAAAATACAGGATTCCCGAGTAACAAAATTGATTTGTTTTCCCTCCCTGTACCCAAAATATTGGCAAAGCAATTCCTACAGCTCCAATTTCTGCCCAAGGGACTGTGCTGTCCCCATGGGCAAAGCAACACTGGGGGTTTCTCAGCCCATTTTTGGGACATTGTGGTTTGGGAGCTGTGTCCATGATCACAGAGCTCCAACAGCTCCCACTGCCAGTTGTCATTCATACAGATTTTATTTAAAATTTTTGTTTTCCAGTTTTGACTCACATCTTTCAAAAGATTTATAACAGCTCAGCACCTGGGAAGGGATTCCCAATTGGCTATTTATTTTTTTTATGACCTGACAAATCTTAACAAATTTATTTTTCCATCTGTTGTAGAGATGTCCCAAGGGCAGGGACACCTTCCACTATCCCAGGTTTCTCTAAGGTCCAGGGCCTTGGGCACTTCCAGGGATGGGACAGCCACAGCTTCCCTGGTCCTCAGAGAGAGAATTTGGATTGTGGAACCCCAAATAAATTACAGGAGATGAATTAATCTTGAGGAGTCCTTTGATTGTGCGTCCAGCAAGGCTGGATTTTCCTGTTTTGCACAGGGAAAAATCTGCCTCAGATGTGTTTACAGTGATGCCTTTCCTCCTGATTTATTGCAATGGAAATTCAGGTGCCATCTGTGCCTTTTTTTTTGTAATATTAGAAAAAAAAGCAGGTACTGAGACAACAGAGCCAAGCATACTAAAATGGGAAATTGCAATTACATTGCATAAGGATGTATTTTTCTTGTTTTGTTAAGGCTGTATTTTCCTAATGCTTATTTTATTTGAACAACTGGAAAGCATTTTCTGATCCTTATTTTACATTTGGAAGCTGAGAACAAACTTAATTTTTTCCCTACACTGTGAAGTAAATATATTTTTTAAATATTTTGTTTGTGGAGATAAATGTATATCAAAACTGTAAATTCATGTAAATATATGCAAATATAGTCTCTTGAAGACAAAGAAAATGCCGTTTCAGGTGTTTGGGTGGTTTGGATGAATATGGCATAAGCATCTCTTTGCTGCTGTTTTTGTGGTTCACCACAGAGATAAAACAACAGCAGGTTGTGGCTGAAATTGCCACAATTTCCCACTTGTGATTTCGCTCCTGGTCTCAATCACTATTTGAGAAATCTTTATGAACTAACTATGGCAAATACTCCTCTGGCTGCAGGTAGGCAGAGATCATTTGAGGGTATCACCCAGTGTCCTCGTTTGGAGGACAGGTGTTTGCCAATAAAGGCAGAAGCTTCTCTTTGAAATGGAGAATGTAAACCCCTTCCCTCCAAATTATTATAATTTTGAAATTAAGAGGCTCTCAGGCAAAGATATGGGAATAGGAATAACAGTTCTTCACTAGGAAAATTAAAATAGAAATACAGTATTACAAAGAACAATCCCAAACACTGCCAGAGTCAGAATCCAAGCTGACACCCGTCAGTCAGTCAGGGTGGTGGCAGCAGTCCCATTCAATGGTGGCTGCATCCTCCTGCAGTGGCAGATGTGGTTCAGCTGGAGCAGTGCTCCTGGAGAAGGTGCAGTTTCCTCTGAAGCTCCAGGGGTGCCATAGAAGGGTCTGGCTTTCCTCTGGAATCCAGTGGAAAGAAGGTACCTTGGTGTCCAAAATGTCAGTTTTTATCTGGGTAGGAAAGGCTTGGCTCCTGCCCTGGCTGGAGCATCTCCCAGTGGGATGATGGAATTTTATCAGTCATGCACTGGGACTCACTGGCCATGAACAGGAGATATCTCCTGGAGGGAGGATGGGCTGTGGAAAAGATAAAGATGATTGCCCCAGCTGGTTTAAAGATGGCCCATTAGCAGATAATATGTGCCAGGAGATCAGGGTCACTGCCCCACCCGGCTGCAGCAGATGGGGACAGAATTCATATTGCTGGCCACATCAACCCAACATACCCAGACATCACCCAGAGGGTGCTGGCACTGCCCAGGCTCCCCAGGGAATAGGCACTGCTCAGGGCTGCCAGAACTCCAGGAGAGTTTGGACACTGCTCCCAGTGACTGGGGGATTTTTGGGGTGTCTGTGCAGGGCCAGGAGTCGCACTGGACAATCCCTGTGTGTCCCTTCACTCAGCACATTCTGTGGCTCCACATGGAAGGTGCTGACACACCTGAGAGCAGGAGGTGAGAATGTGATGATCCTTAAGGCATGGTCAGCAGTGAGCACTGATGAGCTATTCTGGAATAAATCTCCATCAGGAGTAATAGAATTGGCAATTCCCATCACCTGAGGAGGGGGAAAGAGGAAGGTGGGGAAGACAAACCTCCAAACTGTTCTGTGATCCTCTGATTCCTCCTTCAGGGTGTGCAGTGACCCACCCTGCCCTGCAATGAACTGAGACTGTGACAGGCTCAGGGCTCTGCAGGTGACCTTCCTGCTCCCAGAGGTCACTCCTCTGTCTTTCATACCTCACCACAATAGAGGCCAGAACTCACATGGGACCTGTCCCTCACATTCATCCTGGCCTCAAAAAGCAATGAACACTTCTCCTGAGAACCATTCCTTATGTAACCTCACAAAGGATTAAATTAGGATTTCAACCCAGCCCTCAAAGGGTTGAAAAAGCTTTGCAGACTCTGCAGCTGAAGCAGATCATGGTGACCATGTCTCACAGGAATTTGGGGGGAAAAAACAAAATAAAATCAAAGTTCAAAGCCCAGAAGTGTTGTGTGCTATTCCACTTTAGAGGGCCAGCATTGAAGACAATGTTAAGGAATTTCAGCTCCTGGGATTAGGATTTGTGGGAGGGGGGTGTTATCCCAGCATCTCTCTCTGAGGATTATATTTACATCAGAACATTTGTGGGTCCAGATTTCTCTGGGAATTAGCAGAGCAGTAGCAGCTTCCCACAGGGTGACAGAAGGTGACACCAATCACTGGGTGGAGCTGGATTTGGAGCAGTGTCCCTGTTAATCCCAGGGATTTTCACAGACAGCCCCAGCACAGCACTGTGCTCATGCTCTGTGCTGCAGCTGGATCCACAGGAAAGAACACAGAGAGGAGAATCCAGCAATCTTCTTCCTTTCACTTCAGGTTTGTGGCAAATGTCATCTGCTGCTGCGTCAATATATATAATTTTTATATATAGCTTTTTATATTTTATAATTTTGAGGACACAAGAAGTGGTCCCAGAATACAAGGTGCTTTTTTGACTTTGAATGAAAGTCTGAATCCTTCTGTTCCTTATGAGCTATTTGAGTGCATTCTCCAAATATTCCTGCAGGTAATTCCCATGAAGTCTAGGGAACTGTATAACTTTTGTGCTGTAAATCTGCCAGAGGGTAGGGTTAGATGGGATTTTGGGATTAAATCCTTCCCTGTGAGGTTGGGAAGCCCTGGCACAGGGTGCCCAGAGCAGCTCTGGCTGCCCCTGGATCCCTGGAATCCAGGCTGGACAGGGCTTGGAGCAACCTGGGACAGTGGAAGGTGTCCCTGCCCTTTTTTTTTTTTTCTTTCAATTCCATATCCCACATCAAAATATAATCCATAGTAATCCCCATGTTTCTGCAAAGCTGAACTGCTGCTGGATTTCCTGGCATGTACCTGTTCATGTTTAATACCTTAAAAAATACAGGACTGCACCTCCAGGATCCAGAACTCTTCCTCTGAAACATCTCCCTGTACAAATCATCTCTCACAGCCTGGTTTCATCTGCAAATGTCAGCAAAGTCTGTTCAATACAAGGTGTTAAATGGAAATATTGGATCATGCTGGGTCACACAGATTCCTGAAGAATCACACTTGATGCAACACCCTGGTTTGACAGGGAACAATTCCTAACTCCTCTCTGAACGTGGCTTTCCCCAATCAGCTTTACAAGGATGTTGTGATTGCTTTGTGATGAGATAATTTTCTCAAAACAAGCACAATAAACTCAAATTATTCAGTTAAGGTTACACTTGAAAGACATTCAAATATGGGTAAGTGGGAAGTACGCAATCCACACAGCCAGATCTGGCTTTTTTCACAGCTGAGTTACTTTTTTAGGCTCAAAATATTGCAGAACATGTGGGTTTGTTTTTAAAGATAGCACGAGTTGGCAGCAGAGCCACAAAAACACTTCTCATCACTTTTGGTACAATTTAGGGCAATCTGAAGAGCCTGAACATCTTTTCTTCCCTAAGTATGAGTGGATTATTTTGATGTGTAGTATTCCCTTGGAATTACTTGAATTTATCACACACAACAATGTCCCTGTGGTGGTTTTTAACCCTCCCCAGCTGGTCTTTTCCTTCAGTGTGAACTCTGCTCAAATATAGGTTTAATACAATCTTTTGTAAGAGCTGCTCATTCTTTCTCTCGCTGAGCAGATTTCAGATTTTAATTATTTAAGATTCCCCTTTTCAGAAAGGCTCATGGCCCTGGCAGAGGCTGAGGAAGCAGGTGCTTGAAGCCTGAACCTGGGATGGCTGCTTGCCCTTCCCATCTCCATCTCACAAAAAATTCACATTCCCTTTCCCATCTCCATTTTGTCCCCTTTCTTCAAAATAAAAATGCACCTTCTGTTCCCTCCTTCTACTCTTTAATAGCCCCATGTTTAAACGACCCCACTATAGAGATGTAAATAATAATGTTGTCATCTGGAACAATTTTCTGCAAGCCCCACCACAGGCTTGAGCCAAGGCTCCCTGGGAGGCTCTTCCCAATTTCCCTTCGATTTTCTAACTTTTGTGAAATAACAAGAATGAAAACACCTACATCTCCAATATCTGTTAGCCTTTTTAATTTTTTTTTTTTTTAACAAGGTCTTTGTCTTTCAGGAGGTCATCTCAGGGACCTGGTGAGGAGATGTAATGATATTCATTATCTCAGTAGACAGAAGCACAGGTGAAATCTCAGTTTGGAATTTTAATACAAAAATAAAACCCCAACCTTTTTGATGAGCAGGTCCTGGGTTTGTCCTTCCTGGATGGTCTTGCCAAGATGAAAACATGGAAGGCATGGTCAGCAGTGAGCACTGATGAGCTATTCTGGAATAAATCTCCATCAGGAGTAGCAGAATTGGCAATGTCCATCACCTGGAGGAGGGGGAAAGAGGAGGGTGGGGAAAACAAACCCCCCCCCAAACCAGATCTCATCTTCATTTGCAGTGAAGAGTCATTCTTGCTAAAAGGGGCTGATGGTTCTGGTTGATTTTCCACATATTTGTTTTGCAGACCTGCTGATCCCATTGTGAGTGACCCACAGACATGTGGGGCCAAGGGAGTGCCAGGTTCTGCCCTCTGGAAGGTGCTCAGACAGTTGGATCCAATATTCTGTTTGCATTTGTAAAAACATGACCCAGAATTCCTCAGCTAGACCCCTGCCCCCAACAGCAAGGCCAAAGAGGAGCTGGTCTGTGTGAGAGCTAAACCAGTGAGCACAGCATCCCAGAATCCTAGAAGCCCAGAATCCTAGAATCAAAGAATCCCAAAACCCCAGAATCTCAGAATCCCAGAATCTCAGAATCCCAGCATCCCAGAATCTCAGAATCCCAGAATCCCAGAATCTCAGAATCCCAGAATCTCAGAATCCCAAAATCCCAGCATCCCAGAATCCCAAAATCCCAGAATCCCAGAATCTCAGAATCCTAAAATCTCAGAATCCCAGAATCAATCAGGTTGGAAAAGACCTCTGAGATCACTGAGTCCAACCTCTGACCCAACACCACCACACCAACATGACAATGGCACTGATGCCACATCCAGGCTCTCCTTAACCCCCTCTGGTGACTCCACCACCCCCCTGGGCAGCCCCTTCCAGTGCCCAATCATTCTTTCTTTGAAGAACTCCCTAATTCCCAGGCTAAACCTTCCCTGCTGCAGTTTAAGGCTGTGTCCTTTGGGATTCCCCAGCTGAGGATCCTCTGCTGCAAACAAAGCCACAGGTCTGGAGTCAGGGTGTGCTGGGCAGTGATGCAGAGTCACCTCTCCATGTCCTCTTGCTCCATGAATGGCTGGGAGGCTCTCAGGGCACTTTTAGGGGACTAAAAGAAGCAGTGACCCCATGTCTGTGCTGTCCAGGCTCTGGGAGGGATCAGCAGCTGAGGTTGGGCAGAGCTGGGATGTGGCTGCACCTCAAATCCTGGGGCAGGTGCAGATCCTTGGGACAAGAGAGACATGGATCACATCAGAGAAGGGAATGGAGCTGGGAAAGGGACTGGAGCCCCAGGAGAGGCTGAGGGAGCTGGGGAAAAGGGCTCAACCTGGAGAAAAGGAGGCTCAGGGGGAACTTTGGCTCTGCACCACTCCCTGACAGGAGGGGACAGCCCCAGGTTGGGCTCTGCTCCAGGGAACAGGGACAGGACAAGGGGGAACAGCCTCAGGCTGGGCCAGGGGAAGTTTAGGTTGGATATCAGGAAAAGCTTCTTCACAGAAGGGGTTGGTCAGGCACTGGCACAGCTGCCCATGGTGGAATCACCATCCCTGAAAGGATCCAAAAACCATGTGGGTGTGGCACTTGAGTTGAGGGTGGACCTGGTATTGTTGAGTCAATGGTTGGACTTGATGATCTTGGAGGTGTTTCCAACCTCAGCTGAGTCTTTTCCAACCTTCCTTGATTCTATTTAGGCTGGAAATGCAGAGGGCAAGGTCTTTACAGCAGCACATGGCTGATGAAGAAGATGAGTGAGATCCAGAAGGAAAGGATTCCAAAACCCAGATCATGGGAGGACTCAGCTGCCATTTGGGTTTGGTGGATCTCTGTTTCAGAACTCCTGCAGGACATGCCTGGAGATGTTTTCTTGATGTTCCCTTCACTGATGAAAAGAGACCACCAACTGCAGAAGGGTTTCTGTTCATTTATTTTGCTTCCAACAAGTGCCAGGATGCTTTTGGGGAAGGTCAGCTGGAAAGAAGACACATAATCCCAAAGAGGAACTGTTTGTGGTTTGTAAGTTTTTTTGTGCAAAATAATGAAAAATCCACAGTGGAGCTAAAAATCTCATTTTCTCAAAGACAGAGCAAGAACAAAATGTCGTGTTTTCAACACCATTTAATTTTAAGTGGTCCCACTGAAAATTAAATGTAGATTAGTTTTTCCCTTTAACAAAGTAATTTTCAACATTTGTGGGACAGGTAGGACAAATAATTCTGCTTTCACTTGTCTGTCCACGAAGTGAGTCTGGAGCTCCTCTCTGCTATTTCAGGAAGCTGAAATTATTTTTTCTTACCCCATTTTCAGTTGCACTGCATTGCACAGGGGGTTGGATCTCATTTAGTCCTGGACAGTTTGAGAGTTTTCACATCAATTTCCCCCTGCTGATCCACCCACAACCATCCACCTGTGACAAACACCTATAATTGTACTCGTGTATGGACAAGAAATGGCTCACAAACTTTGTGGCATTTTTTCATTTATCTGAGAGTTACCCAACAAAAATATTCATTCTTTCAATAATCAATGAATAATCAATGGATAACCAAAACCATCCAGTGCACCACATGGTGTGTGTTTATACAGGTGTACTTATGTTTTGAATCCCCAAATATAAATTGATTTACTCCATTCAATCAAGTATGAAATTCCTGAAAATCACTTTCATGGTAGTTGTGATGATAAGTATAAATTTCCTGGGATTTTAATCACTTGAAGAACAGTTTACATCCAGAGTGGGACCACTATGTCTAAGCTGATGGTCCAGACACACAGACACTGGAACTATTTTCACTTTTCACAATAACTAATTCCAAGTTAATTAGAACACAGATATTTAGTCATTCCCAGAAACAAAACAAAACAAAACAGAACAAAAGTGACACAGGAACTAAGGATTCTGCATTATGACAAAATAAGGGGTTTTAACACAGGGACATCAATGAGCTGCTTGTCCAGGTGTTTCCCTCAGATCCCAACCAGGTTTCTCCCAGATTCCTGCTGGGGTGAGAAGATCATTAACCTCAGCTCCAGCAGAGACTGATTCCTGCCAAAGACAGAACCAGCTCCTGCCGTTCCAGCTGCCAGTTGTCCTGTCCCACCTTTTTGTGACCTTTGTTCTACATATTCCCCTTCCACAGCATCATCAGCTGAGCCCAGGCTCCTCCAAGTGCACATTTTATCTCCCCCTGAAGGGAGGACACTCTTCACAGAAATTTCATGAAGCATCAGAGAATCCACTCCCCACTGAACACAGCTTTGACCTCTTACTTCAAGAAAATGGGAAGAATTTTGAGCTGAAATTAAAAAAAAATAATAATCTCCAAATTAAATCTAGAAACTTATTTTACTAAGCAGAAAACCCAAGTGATTGGTGGCAGCAAGAGACAGAGCTGGGCTTACAGGGGAAAGATCTGACAAAATGCTTTGGTTCTGTTTTCTGAACACCCCTTTCTACTCCCCACTGAGCTGTTCCACTGAAAGTCTCCCCTAACCTGGACAGCAGCCAGGAAAAAATAGCAAAATGTTTTTAAAGGGTCTATAAGTATTATACAGAAAGGGGGTTTCACTTCTAAGAAAAAAATGATATTTTTTTATATATTATGCAGTTTATATTTCAGTTGTCCTTGTTCCCCACTCAAAGATTCTCTTCACTGAGGTCTTTGGTTGTTTCTCAGTGATCAGCTGATCCAGATGAACACAATTGTATTTTAAATTTCTTTAAACTTAACAACTTTTTTAGCAGAGATCGATCCAAAGTTGTTAAATTCTGGACAATGGTTCCTGTGGATGCCAATCATGTTCTGGCAGAAATATTCCCCATACTCAATTGCACCTGAATCATGCAAATTGCAGCTTGGAAAATACCAAAAATCTCTTTCTTCTCTTCGTTTTGGGTGTTGCTTTGATCTGGGAGAGGGTTTGTGGAGGTAACTTCATGGCTTATTCACCCTCACAGGCAATTAATGTTGAATTCCTAAATGCTTGAAGAAATTCCTAGGCAGAGCTAATGGGTAACAACAAAAATCCTTCACTACAGCATTTCAGGGTCAGAGACAGATTCATCTCCTTTTAGTGGTAATTTGGTTTCCACGGTAATCCTGGAAACAGTTACATAGTTTAGATTCTTGATCTGGCAAGTGAGATTTTTTTTCCACACATGATCTTTATTTGCAGTGGTGTTGCACTTCTGTTTGACAAATGAGATGCAAGGTCTTTGTTAAAATGAAAGGGCAGCTGTTTATATGCCTCAAAAAAAAAAGAAGATTTTTGTATCATTCAGTATGTGCATTTTACCTCTGATGCCCAGGAAAACTCTTGAATTCATTAAATTTAAACTGCAGGAAGAGTAAGGCGTGCAAAGGCCTCAGGGATAAAACAAAATAAACTTTTTTTTTTTAAATAATGCAGCAGATAAGGTAACCTGGTTAAACCTTGACTTTTTTTTTAACAAAGAAACCACAGAGCAACTTCTGGGAGTGCAGATTTTATAGTTTGGGATGAAGAAGGTTGGGTTGGCTCTTCCTCCATCACAGCCTCATTGGAGGGCAGGGTTAGGTCACTGGTGCCTGGTGAATTCTGCACTTGTCTAAAACATGCCCTTGGCATTCAGCCTCCTTATTTTGGTTGAGGACATCTAAAATATCTATAAGACCTGTAATATTAGTCTGAACTCACTTAGGAAACTGCAGAAGCCAATTAAAGTTGTTCAGATTCAGCCTTTGGTCCCCTGCACAAAACCCTTTGAACAGCAGAACTGAAACCTCTTACCACGAGCCTTTTCCTCTCCTGCCTCCTAAAGTTATTCAGCTTCCTATGAAGCAGTTAAATATTCATGGAGCTCAAGACTGTTCAGGCTGGGAGATCAAGAGCATCTTGCTGGAAAACAGCCCTTAAGTTGCAGAGTGTGTGTGAGCATGAGGTGGGACAGCTGGCTGAGGATATTGAGGGGTTGAAGAGTTTCTTGCAGCAGAAAAGCTGCAGAAAAACACCCCAGAAAATGAGGATGTCCCTGCCCTTGGAGGTGGCATCTAAAACATCTAAAATCTTTGGGTTGTTGGCCAGCTGGTGCCCCCAGAGCTTCACAGGCTGGGCAGGATTTGCTGCCACAGCTCCTTGGTGGATGAGCGGGCAAGTTTGGGGGGTTTGGGGAAGGAATTCTGCCTTGTGAGGGTGGGCAGGCACTGGCACAGTTTCCAGAGAAGCTGTGGATGCCACAACCCTGGAAATGTCCAAGGCCAGGCTGGACAGGGCTGGGAGCAGCCTGGGACAGTGGAAGGTGTCCCTGTCCATGGCAGGGGTGGAATGGGATGGGCTTTAGGTGCTTCCAACCCAAACCAGTCTGGCATTCTCTGACCAGGCAGCCTGCAAGGCACCTCCACATCACATTGCAGGTGTCACTCCTGAGCTGGAGCAGCTCCAGCTTTCTCTCAGCCAGCCCAACACAGTGCTGCCACCTCAATTCTCTGTTCTCTGCTCCACAGCCTCACACACAGCCAGGAGCAGGAGCTTTGTGGCTCCCTCAGTCCCAGCTTCCATCCTCTCCCACCCACAGACCTATAAAATGTGATTTTGGTGATCTCATTTCCAGGAATCCAGTCCTCCAGTCCCAGTCCTAAATTCAAACCTGACACTTTTATCCCATCACTCCTGGCCCAACATCTTCCCAACACCCAGTGCAGCCCTTTCCACCCTCCTCTGCTCCCAGATGATTTTCCCTTTGCTCCAGCCACAGGGACCTGTGACACAAACCCAGCCCTGACACATCACAGTGTGCAGAGCAGGAGAATTTACAGACAGCAGGAAAGGCCTTGGTTGTAAATCTGTAAGATTTTGATCATTTGGATTGGAGCTCAGCAGCTCCCAGATTTTTCCCAGTGTTTAAACATCCATCACTCAGCAGTGACTGTCCTTGGCCATCATCAGGGCTCTTCTGCCATCTCCTGGGAGAGGAGGATTTTTACATCAGTAAACCCAGAGTTACAGGAGAGAATTCAAATTTCCATTTCTGCCCCTTTTTTTAAATAAATAAATAAATAGACCCACAAATCCACCAACAACAGAACAGGCAAAGTGCTCCTCAGGCTCTCTTCAAATGGGTTCTAACACTTAAATAATTTATTTGTGTTTCTTGGGCCCGAGAAGTTTCTTAGGTTTTGCTATTTTTGAACAAAAATTAATGTTCAGCTGTGCATTAATTAAATCATCCAGTCCAGTCCAAATATGTGAGTACTCAGCAAGACAAGGAAGTAAAATATGCTGGAAAATTTGTGGGGTTTTTTTACCCCAAACCCGTGGCAACAGCTTAATGACTGCCAGGATGTCTTAAAGAAAATGAGTGAATTTCTTACAAATCAGTGAATTTCTTACATTTGAATCAATCTGGACTGAGAGTACAGTGGTGTTTTGGCCTCTCACCTCCAGGTTCCCAGCCTGTCCCTATGAGGAGGAAGGTTTGCAAAGCTATTAAACAGAAATAAGTGTTTGTTCCCAGACTCTTCCTCCAGCTCTTGTTTAGGCACTCTGAGAAATTCGTTGCTGAGATGAAATTTCACACTCATGCTGTAGAATCACATCAGAGAATGACAGAGTGGTTAGGGCTGGGGCAGACCTTAAGGCTCATCCAGACCCCCCTGCCATGGCAGGGACACCTCCCACTGTCCCAGGGTGCTCCAAGCCCTGTCCAGCCTGGCCTTGGGCACTGCCAGCATTAACCCTTTCTTGCTTCTGCCTTTCTGGCCAGTGCAGCAGTGAGCAAACCCCACCTGCTGATCTTTAAGGTCCCTCCCAACCCAATCCATCTGATGATTCCATGTGAAGATCATCAATTCACACCTCTTTTCCTGGACATTCTTTATATCTGAGATGCCCAAAAGTTCCTTCCTGCTGGGACTGATGCCTGACTTCCCATCTCCTGCTGCAGGCAAGGAAAGGTGATGAAAAGTTGCCTGAAACAGCCAGTTAAAGGCAGGTCCTGCTAAGCCAGGCTGTTCTCCAGGGATGCCTCTGCATTCCCAGGACATCCTTGGCTTGGTGTCCATTTGATTTTCCAAACAGGGAACACATATCCATGCATGGAAGGCCCATAGGATAAAAATGTGGTGATCACTGCAGAGCAGCATTTGCACACCAAGGATTTTGGGATGTGTTTCCATGTTTATGAAGTGCAGAAGGAAAACAAAAGGTCTGATGGAAGTGGAGAATATTTAACTCAAAGGTTTTTGATCAGAGATATCCCAGTCTAGGGATTTGTGAGCGCAGCAAAGAAAACTCCATCATACCAAATCCCCAAATTTCAGACTCCAAACAGAGATGCAAATATTCATTAGATAGCACAGACACACATAGGGAATGTCCAGGACATCCTGAGCACAGCATTGTTAATTTTTAACAGCTGTAAATTGTATTTGTTTTATTAATCTGATTTCCTAACTAACTACCCATCTGTACCCTGATATCCATCTGGGGTGACTGTGCTCTGTGTGGATCCCACAGATAAAATCCTGCCTGCTCACAGGGTGTCATGATCCAGAGGCATTTCAATCCCCTTCACATTGCCAAAGCAGCATCACCCTGGGGATTTCCAGCCCTGGCAAAGTCAGGCCTTTCCAGCAGGGACTGGACAATTTCACACTTAATGCAGCAACTTGTAACTGCCTCAGTCAGTACTTACCCAAAGGTTTTGAAGAGTTATGGAATTCAACATTTAACCCTCTTCCATTAGGCACAGGAAGAGATTGTTAAAATGTCTAAATATCTCTTCCCATTTGTTTCTGTCTTTCCTTAGACTTTCTTCAGCAAAACCTGTAATTAATGTGTGGGAAGGGAGTTTGTTCAGGGATTCACAGGCAGTGAAGCAGCTTGTAGAACTCCCAGAGCTTGTCCAAAATCTGGAGCCCAGGACAGATGCAAGAGAGATGCTCCTTTCAGAGCATGGAACATTCCCTTGGGATGGAATTGAACAGAAGTGAGGGCCAATGGATCCCCAAGGGCAGCCTGGAGCTAATTCACAGACCAGCTCTGGATTCCCACTATTTGCTCCTGGCTCCAGAAATATCTTTTACTCCACAATAATTATTACCACACTCCACATTTTCACCAACCATCCTTTAATCCCAAACTGATTTTAAAAATTAAGTGAAACTCAACACAGCTATTTTCATCCAGAACTTGGCAAGAAATTTCAGTTTCTGGTTAAGACTCAAAGAAGATGGTGGATTTCCAAAGCATTTCTCTTCTTTTTTCCAGTTTTATCAGTTGGTTTAATAAAATTACCTCACTCTGCAAATCTTCACTTGCTGGCATGGGAATAGAGAAAGCGTGAAACTTCTCAGGGTATATGATATTTTTCCAAATACCATTAATCATTAAACACCTTCTATATGATCCATTGCTAAATATTATTGAATGCCAGAGGGTCTCTGAAGGAATTCTGGGGCAGCTGAGCTTGCAGGGGAAGAGTCAGGTGTGAGCACCCATTTATGGAATCCTAGATTCATGGAATATCCTGAGCTGGAGGGGCCCACATGGATCAAGTTCCATCCCTGAATGCTATGGTTGCATTGAACAGAAGAAGGAAAATTGAGTCAAATTAATGGGAGAAAGGGAAATCATTAATCCAGAGCTCAAGGCAGCATCTGGAAAGTTCTGAACAGGTCACAGGACCCCTTTCTGGCACATCCACAGGGCTGTCTGGGGAATGTTGTTAAAAATGGGCTAAAATAACATTTCAGGGGTTGTTTGGCATTCATTTGCTTTGTGATAGGAAATCTTTACCCTGGACCCAGATAAGAAGATGTTTAATGGTTTATAAAATAATAACTCCACAACTTCCTGACAGGCTCTGCTTCCAGGGAACAAGGGGGATGAGAGGAAACAGCCTCAGGCTGTGCCAGGGTAGGTTTAGGTTGGATATTGGAAAAATTTCCTCCCAGAACAGCTGGTGAGGCACTGGCACTGGTGGAGTCACCATTCCTGGAAGTGTTCATAAAACATGTGGATGTGGCAGCTGGGGACATGGGTTAGGGTGAACATGACAGTGAGACTGGGTGATGGTTGGACTTGATGATCTGAGAGGTTTTCCAACTTAAATAATTCCATGATTCTGTGATAAACACACTTGTGTGGTTTAACCTGTTGGTGTGAGGGTACAAACAGAGCAAGATGAATTCACCCCCCTTCTCTCCCCAGACATGGAAACCCTGCCTGGTTCTGTCAGAAACCTGCTGCTGACCTTCTCCATGCCCAGGGAAAGGATCCCCCACAGCCCCAGCCCAGCCATCAGCTTTTGTTTGCCACGTTCCCAGCAGCTTCACCTGTTTGCAGTCACCTCTCCAGGCATGGCTGTGTCACTACAGGGGCAGGTGTGACACACAAAATGCACACTGTGCCTAATTTCTGTTTATTACAACACTGCACTGTCTTTTATACCCCCTACACAGTTCACACTTTCTTCATTGGTCACAATTATTCAGAATAACAATCACAGGTGGAAAGTTCTCCACCCTTATTCTTCCCAGGACCTTTCTAAAAAGACTTTCCACAGCTGTGGGTTTTTTTCCCTGGTTATCTTCTTTTTCTCCTTCTCCTCTTCTTGGTCTCCATGCCAACAGAGAACATTGGTCAGAGAATACTTCTCAAACATTTATTAACCCTCTCTAACCCACAGCTGGTCCTCCACCCCAAAGTGCCACAGCTCCTCTTTGCCAGCCACAGCCATGGATTTGCCCTTTCCCACCTTCCTTCATCCCCAGGGTAGGAAGGATTCCAGCCTGTCCTGGCCACTCCTTTCCAAACTCTGCAGGGTAAATAGAAGGTTCAAACCCCAAGTGCTTGCTGAAATGCAAAGGGGTTGATCCCAAATACTGAAAAGGAACACAAAAGACTGTGAATGTGATGCAACAGCTGCTGAATGTGATCAGGCTGGAGAATACCTAGGCAAGAGTCACCTAAAGTTAAAAAATAAAACACAAATTCAGGAATCCTGGCTAAATGTGAACGCTGAGCCCAGTGATGAATAAGAAAAAGAGAGTTTTATGCAGATTGCAGCTGCCAAATCTGTTAGGTGCATGGAGATCACCTTGAATGCACCTTCAGGACACTGATATTTCTGTAACTAACATTACCAGAAACGAAACACTAACCTAAGACCTAATGTTGACCCTCACCAGAAAAAAAAACATAACACTAACCATAAAACTGACCCAAACAGCACAAGCACAACCCTAATACTGACCCCAACTCTAATCCTAACCCCAGCCTTAACTCTGCTCCTAACCCTAACTTGTCATCCCAGAGGATGAGGGAGATGCCTGGGTTTAAGTCCAAACCTCAGGTTACACTGAAAGTTTACAGAAATCCTTTGAGGGACATGTCCAAAAAAAAAAACAAAAACAAAAAAAACACCAAGGTACCCAAAAGCCAAGGGAAAAAAGGAATATCCAGTCAGAATATTAAAATCCACTGTAATGGGATGGATTGCTCTGCTATGAACCCTAAAAAAAAGCTTTGTCTCATGAAACAGAGGGGAAAAAAGTAGAAATTTAACAATTGGAATAAAGCAAAGAAATATAAGGTGTGGAGTAGGTTAGACAATCCCAAAGCAGGTTTTGAGATCACTGAGATGCAGTTGATGGGCTTTGTATAACAAGCACAAAATAAGGAATACTAATAATGACCTTGGGCTAAAATTGCATTTCACTTTTATTTAGAAAGATGTTCCACTCTGGGCACATGAATAAATCAATGTGCAGCACATCTGCTCCACGTAAGTGTAACCTGACAGTTTGGAGTGGCAGCTCCCCCCAAATTAAGAGTTCCTCCAAGCCCTGGAAATGGGTTCATCAAGAGCCCATCGCCAGGTTGTGCATATTCAACCCACTGATTTTATGACAAACCATTTGTCAAGGTCCCCGAAGGTGAGAACAGATTCTGAGTTCTCAGCATTTCTGAAAATGTACACAGATGTCTTTTTTATTTTTTTTTAATAAGAAGAGTCTACTGGGGATGATAATGATGTCACGGAAGTCAAAAAACAGTGAGTTGACAAGAGATGTTTAAAATTATTTTATCATGTGAATAACAACAAGCTCTGCCTTCAGAACTGGCAGCTGTGAGCTGGGTAAGCAGAATAAACACCATTGTCCACTTCCCCAAATCCCCATTGTGCCCATGACAAGAGTGGCTGGGTGTCACAGTGGGACTAGAGGGTTTGCCAATTTTAAATATTTAATTTCCTTTAGAGATAGGATTTAGGAGTAAAGACAATACAGGCTTAAAACTTAAAAAGGTACAAGAAGAAATTTATTAATAACACCAAAAAAAAATCAGAATAAGATTTCTAGATTTCTCCTCAGGAAAGACAGAAAGAGTTAAATTAATGTGTAGGGGGCTGACCCTGGCTGTACTCCAGGCACCCACCAAAACTCTCCATCACTGCCCTCCACAGCAGGCCTTTAGCTTTTATATTTTCCAGAATTTTTCAGAACTGGAAAGCCATCTGATGCATCAAGGAAAGATAAAGAACAAGACAAAAGTATGGAGTTGATCCTGTGATTGTTCTGACCATGGAATTGCATTTTTCTCTGTGGCCTTCCATGGGCTGTTCTTCCATGAGCTTTTTCATTCATTTTTTAAACACCTGTAAATATCTAACATGTAACAGATCCACAGCTAATTATCATTTGTGGGAAGAGACAAATTCTTTGGTGTGTTCTGAGCCTGCAACCTCATTGTTTCATGTGGTGCTCTCCTGTTCTTGTGTGACATTGAGACCTCACATCCCAAAAACCTTCCCCAAACTGCTCAGCCTTTTCCTGCCTCTCTCCCTTTTTTGGCCTTTTCCCTTTCCCCTTTGTCCCTCTCTGTTCCAGGGAGTTTGTGCCTGCCCAAAGTGCCACACAAAAATGTCATTTCAGCACAGAAATTGTACTGCTGTCAATGGTCTCACCTCCTGCTTTGTGGTCCCTTGTTCCTCTCTTCTCTCAGTTCTGGGTTCATGTTTGGACTCAAGGATCTGAGGGCTCCTTTCCCACCTCAGCAATTCCATGATTCCATGCACAGCACAGTTACCTTGTGCTCAGGACCATAAGCAGCAAAATCCTTTCTAACCAGTTGTAGTTTTTCCCCCTCCTCTGGCGATGTTTCTTTTTCTTATCCCACCAAAATCTGATTTTAACCAATTTCCCACATTTCCTGAAGAGACTCTGCATCACAAGGGCAGTTCCTCACTCAGCTGAATTTCTCTCTGAGACCAGAGATCTGGCAGAACATCTTTCTAAAAGCCTTGAGCTACATTCTCCTTTTCCTTCTACAGAAAGAACTCAACCCTGCAGTAGGAGCTGAGCTCTCCTTGTTGCTCTAAGTTTTTGTTATTATTTTCGTTCAAATTTTGAGCTCATTTCCCACAATGACAGGATAAGATTGCCCTCGTGTGGCTTACAAGAGAAATAAAGGCAGGGAAAAAATAAATAAGCATTTTAAAATTTAGAATATTATTTTTAATTTTTAAAATAAAATAAAATAAAATAAAATAAAATAAAATAAAATAAAATAAAATAAAATAAAATAAAATAAAATAAAATAAAATAAAATAAAATAAGTAGTTTGACAAACGCTTTCCTGCTGTCCTGAGAGCTGCACCTCAGGGAAGACATGGAACAGCTGCTATGATTCCAGAGAGAACAAGTGTCCCTGGAGGGACAGACAAATAAGACAGGACCAAAAAAAAAAAAAAAAAAAAAAGCAGAACATAGACATGATTGAGGTGAGGATGGAAAGAGCCCTTGGATTTATAGTGAGTTGATAAAAATTAACAAATCTGCCCCATCTCTGAGAGTGTCCAGGGCCAGCTTGGATGGGCCTTGGAGCAGCCTGGGATAGTGGAAGGTGTCCCTGCCCAAGATCAGCTCAAGGTGTTCCTTTCAATCCACCCATTCTGGGAACTGCAGGAAAGAGTTGATTCAAAGAGAAAAGGTTTCAGTAACAGATATGGTGAAGCTTTGGACATTTATGAGGAAATTGTGAAATTTCCCAGGTTTGTAGGGCCTTAAGAACAAATCAGACAAGCACCTGCCAGGAATGACCTGGAAAGAATTGCTTCTGCTTTTGTAGGAAAATGTAAATCTGTATTTCAATGTAAATCTGTATTTCAATGTAAATCTGTAATTCAATATAAAGCTGTGTGGATCAAGACAGCACACAGAGGTATCAATGGATGGATCTACTTATCCATAGCTAGATCTGAAGATCCCCCCAAATCTGGGTCAATAGATCTGTAGCTCACCAAATGTGAATCAGTAGATCTGTATCTCACTATGAATCTGCTGGGATCAGTGGATTCACAGCTCACTGTGGATCTGTGTGATCTGCTCTGGTTTCACAGGGACACATCTCCTGTGGCTCCTGGTGGCACTTGCACCCTGTTTCTCCCCTTTCCCTCCTAACACACTGAACCAAGAGAGCAAGAGGCACCCACAGAGCTGCACATCCCAAACGTGAGCTCTGGAGTCAGCCCAGAGATCCAGGCCTATGGAAGGGGCTGGAATCAGATGGTTTTGAGGTCCCTTCCAACCCAAACCATTCCATGATTCTGTCTCTGTGTTTGGTGTAAAAGAATCACAAAATATCCTGAGCTGGAAGGGACCCACCAGGACCATCCAGTCCCACTCCTGGTCCTGCACAGACACCCCAACAATCCCACCCTGTCCAAACTCTCCTGGAGCTCTGGCAGATGGGGCTGTGCCCATTCCCTGGGCAGTGTCAGCCCCCTCTGGGGAAGAACCTTTCCTGAAATCCAGCCTAACCCTCCCTGACACAGCTCCAGCCATTCCTGGGTGCTGTCACTGTTACAGAGCAGATTTGAGCTGTCCCTCTCCACACTCAAATCTTTAATATCACTGTACAAATCTCTTCCTTCACTTTCCTCTGCCTCATGTGCCTCTGTCACCAACCCAGGGACTTTCCCGAGGTTCTTTGGCCCAGGTGTGCACATCCCCTTCCAGAGCAGGGTCCCAGAGGATCCCCAAGGGGAGGGATGGTGCCCATGGTGTCCATGGGGTGCTGATTCCTGTGACCCACCTGGGGACAGTGGACACAGCTTCTGCAAGACCCAGAGATTATGTCACAGTCCTGTGCACAGCTTTATCAGGCAACAAACATTAACAATCCTCAGCCCAACTGCCAGAGTGTTGTTGGAATGAATTTGTTATTTTTATGAAGGAGAAGATGAAAGGCTGTGAGTGAGAAGGCCCAAATAACCTGGATACCACCTGACTGAACACCCACATCCTCCCATAAAACTTCACCTCAAACAAGAGTGTTTTATACCCAGCCCTCTGTCGGGTTTGATTGATCCAGCTTCAGGATCAAAATTTGCAATTGCCCCTATTTCACACGGAACAAACATTATTCCTGCCATAAACTCTTCAAGGCAGGGCTCCTGTTTTATTTGCATTCATTGTCCTGCCTCTTTTCCAAGCCACCTCCTGACATCCTGTACTCACAAATCCCACAAGTGACTCTCAAAGACAGTCCCTGACTAATTTAACTGATTTTACTCTTTTTTGGTGCTGCTTCTCGTGGGCAGGTGCAGAATCTGGGATCCCAACAGAGGGAAGGCTGCCACAGGCCCACCAGGCTCAGCAGCACTGAGTGTGTATCTCCAGTAGCTGCACATCAATGCAGTAACTGCTCCTGGATCTTCCCCAGTGACCCCTGCAGACTCCAAGATCTCTCCAGCAGTTATCCAGGGCCCTCTGAGCCTCTGGTACCCAAATCCTCTGGTTTTCTATCCCTCACACACATGCACTGCTGGCTCCCAAGGCTGGACACTCCTGGGATCACATCCCCACACACCACACAGCTCCAGCCCTGGCACATGAGCTGTTCACCCACAGTCCCACTCCAGGGGGGCTCTCAGACCTCCCAGCAGAGGGAATAAACAGTTTCTGACCCAGGAAAGGATTTAGGAATGGAGGTTAATGAGAAATTATATCACAGTGTGCTGATCACTCCCCAGTAAGCTCTTTACACAGCACTGGCCACTCTTGTTCCTTTAGCCTTATATTTTGTTCCCTGTATTTGTCTCTCTTTAAATTCCATCATACTCTCCATTTCCTCATCTTTGTTTCCTCCCCTGAACATCCTATAGTAAATCTAATGGGATCCTAAACTTGCCTTCCCATGAACTTCATAATGTTTCCTACATCCCTATACAGGGAGAGGAGAGAAAATTCTGTTGGACTCATGGCAATGGATTTCACACCTGGACCACAGAATTGTGGAATATTCTGAGCTGAAAGGGACCATCCAGTCCAACTCCTGGTCCTGCACAGACACCTCAACAATCCCATCCTGTGCCTGAGATCATTGTTCAAAGGATCTTAAAGCTCATCTCATTCCACCCCCTGCCATGAGCAGGGACACCTTCCACTGTCCCAGGCTGCCCCCAGCCCTGTCCAGCCTGGCCTTGGGCACTGCCAGGGATCCAGGGGCAGCCACAGCTGCTCTGGGCACCCTGTGCCAGCCCTGCCCATCCTCACAGGGAAAAATTCCTTCCCAATATGCCATCCATCCCTGCCCTCTGGCAATGGGAGCCATTCCTTGTGTGCTGTCCCTCCATCCCTGTCCCCAGTCCCTCTCCAGCTCTCCCTGGATCCTTCTCCTCTCCAGGTGAGCACCCCCAGCTCTCCCAGCCTGGCTCTGGAGGGGCTCCAGCCCTTGGAGCATCTCCATGTCCCTCAGAGGCCTTTGCAGACCTGCAATGACAAACCAGGTTTTGGTCACATCTTCAGCACACCTGAGATACCCAGAGTTACCCTGGGACAGCCCCTTGGCACGATTCACTTCCTTCCTGGAACAAATAAAAGAATTCTGTGTGTGATGTTCTGTGAATTCACAGCTCTCTGCTGTTGACTTTTCACAGTTCAGACCTTACAACCTCCCCAAAAACAACCTGTTCAGCACTTGGATTGCTGGAGTGGCACCTTCATTATCCCTGCAAGTTCCTGTTGCTCTCTGTGCCTTTGTGTGCCCGCTCAGCCACATCTGTCCCTGCCGACCTCATTCAGAGCCATCACCAGAGCTCTGTGAAGAACCAAGGTCTGAGTCAACAAGAGATCAAAGACAAGGAGCAGCTTTAGAGCACACAGAGGCCAATTATACCAGACAAAGGGAACTTAGCCTTAGCAGGCTCAGAATAAACATAAATATTTTTCAAACCAAGACATGTTTTTACCTACAAATAAGCACTGCACTGGGTACAAGTTTCAAATCACAAAAAAAAAAAAAAAAAAAAAAAAAAAAAAAAAAAAAAAAAAGACCAAACAAAAAAATCCAAAGGTATTAAAAGCCAGACAGTTCATAAGCAAACCATGGATCCTTGAAAGTATCACAGATGTGCTACTGGATCTGCAAATAACTCCCTGTCCCTCTCAGTTGCCCCCCTCACAATTTTCTTCTCTCCTTTCCCAGATTAAAGAAGTTAATCTCCCTCCACCTGATGTGCCACAGACCCATCACCACCTTGTTCACTCTGCACTGGATTTTCCACATTTTTCCCCAGGTATCTCCCAGGAGAGGGGTTGGATGTTTACCATGAAATACCCAAAAAGCCAAAATTGCCTGGGGCAAATCACCTGAGTGACAATTCAGGCCCCAGCTGGGAGACACCAAGCTGTGGGGTATTTGCTAACAGGAATATTGGGATTCGCTGTGTTGCCTCATCCACTGGAATAGCAAAACAGAAAATTTATTGATTTGGTCAAAAAGTGTTTCACCGTGACAGGAATGAGAACAGCAGTAAAATACCTTTATTCTGATTCCAGTGCCTGATAGTGAAATATCCCAGGCAGAGGAGAACATGGGATCTGGGTTTCAGACTTCTGGAAAAATAAAAAGTTAAGATACTGGAAAGATTTAAGAGTATTCCTATCCTAATGATGATAGCTTTTATCAGAACATGGCAGTAATGCAAAATATTTAATGCAGATTCTCCATGGCTGTGCCGTTGCTTTTATGGATTTTTTTATTGCTTATAAACCAAATCACCTTATTGCTGGTGGTTAAAATGTTACCCCAAGGACAATCCCACCTTTGTGTGCTCAGTGTTTGCTGGGCACTCTGGGATCCTTGGATTTGCATGGGGAGCAGAGCCCTACCCAGGGATAACACCAACCCCATCAGCATTGCCTTTTTTTCCATGAAAAGCACTGAAATTTCCTTAAAAAAAAATAGCAAAAGCTTCTGTTTTTCTATTTCCTAGGTGAGGGCAAGTCAGAAATTCACTGATTGAACTAAAAGATTTAAAAAAGGGTGACTGAGAACTGGAATGGGCTGCTCAGAAAGATTGTGGAGTCTCCATCCTTGGAGATGTTCAAAAGTCATCTGGAAACAGTCTTGGGCACTCAAGTGCGATGAAAGTGGGACTGGATCACCCTCACAGTCCCTTCTGTTATAAATGAGAAACAAAATCTGGATATTCTGCAAAATTTAGGTTGGTTTACTTTATATAGACAGAACAAGGAGTGCTGGGGAAAACATGAGGGGTCACCACCCACTCCACACTTCCAGCCAACTTGGTTTGCAGCTCCCTTTTTATAGGATGGTTTTCCTTGTAGCAATCAATAATTGTTATTGTTTTGTTGTAGTAGTTCTGCAAGGTAAGCAGTGGTGGTCAAAGAACCTTCCAAACTTCTTGAAACAGCTCTTCGAACAATTGGTCATCTGGTCTTGGTAAATGAAAAACAGAAGTGGGAAGTCTGATCTTTAGCAGATAGTTTGTGATTGATTACACAAAGGCAGAAAATCTGATTCTGCAAAAAAACTTTCAGACTATGGAAAATACCTTTTTTTCTTTTACAAACTGGTATACATAGTATTCATAACAGGGGGATTTAAACAGAATGGGTTTAATCATATATTTCCCTTTATCTAGGTCCACGTTCTTTTCTTATTTTAAGTATACTGATTTATACAAACTCCAAAACTTCTATGATTAACACGAATCATTTATCAATTATCACATTTTCAACCTCAACACTCCAGGATTCTGTGAAGAAATGGTTTCGAGCCTTCATATTTTTGAGCATTTTAAAGAAATGAAATGTTTTTA
Organism: Erithacus rubecula; assembly: GCF_903797595.1. Lineage (NCBI taxonomy): Eukaryota > Metazoa > Chordata > Aves > Passeriformes > Muscicapidae > Erithacus > Erithacus rubecula. The sequence goes on along the minus strand of NC_136676.1, from coordinate 1,866,899 downwards.
CTGGTAAAACAAGCTCTCCTGCTTGCCTGAAATTGTATGTGGCTTTTCCCAAAGCGCATGCGCAGCCTGCCGCCATTTTGGGAAGGACAGTCTGGGTCCTGTGCCGGGGCCGCCATCTTGGGAAGGACAGCCTGGAGCCTGTGCCAGGGCCGCCATCTTGGGAAGGACAGCCTGGGTCCTGCGCCCGAGCCGCCATCTTGAGAGTGGTTGGCGTCACTTCCGGTACACCGACACCATCTTGAGTGTGGCGCTGCGGGTTTCTTCCCGTCCGCCATTGTGAGTGTTATGACATGTAACTTCCTCTCATGTGATACGTCACTTCCTATCATGTGACTTCCTAGTGGAATGATGGCGGTTCCTGTCTCCGCCGCCATCTTGAGTGTCCTGTCACGTGAGCCTGGGGCAGTGCGCATGCGCGCCGGGGTGGCTGCAGTACCGCCTGTCGCCTGCAGGTGTCCCCCGAGGCACCAAACACCCGGCACTGCGTCTTGTCCCTTTTATCCCTTATTAACTTGGAAAAATTCCAAAGAGTGAACTTTTTCACAGCTCTGATCGGCCAAATGTGCTGCTTCTACCTCAAAAAGGAACACGATGAAATCTTGCAGGGCTGGTGAGGGCAAACTGGGTGTTGATGGTGGCAAGTGGGGTTTTTTTCCTTTTTCTTCTGTTGAAAAAGGGGTGTGGCAGCCTAGGACAGAGGAATATTGATGGAGAAGCGCTGATGGGTGACAGCATCCACCTGACAACAATGTTTATCCCCTTGCCTGAGGTTGCAAGACCGGTTTCTCTGTGTGTGAGAGCATGATATGAAATAAAAAAAAATAGTAAAATGAAGGCAAAAGGTTCTTTGGCAGCTTTGGCAGGTGGCAGGGCCCCTGTGGGGTTTGGGATTGTTAAAAATTACTATGTAATATTGGCTTTCACATTTATGTATTAGCCTATGCATGCTAATATTGACCATAAATATTTGGATATATATTATCTGTCTATATATATAACATTATAGATAGATAAATAGATAGATATAGAGATAGATAGATAGATGATAGATAGATAGATAGATAGATAGATAGATAGATAGATAGATAGATAGATAGATAGATGGATAGATAGATAGAGATAGACAGATATAAAATTATTTATTTGGATATGTAATCATATAATATAATATCAGTATATATAGATATTCAGATCTCTATAATCTGTCTATATATAATCATTATCTATGTTACATATAATATATATAATCAATGTATAATTCTATTTAGCTGTTCATTAATGTAATATGATCTATCAGTTTAAGTATGTACAGGTTATATGAGCTATACAGTATGTATAGGTTATAGAAATAGTGGTGTGATTAATGGATTATATTGTAGGCCTTAGCAAAAATACAAAATGTTTAGAGTGCTTCTATATGACTGGAAGAATGGTGGGAAATAATTCTCTTGGTTCCCACAACTGCTGACTGACCTCTCCAAGAGATAAGAAAACAGTGACAAAGCAGAGCACTGGAGAAGAATCACAGAATAATTTGTTAACCCTTTATCAGAGGATGTGGAACACCAGGGTACAGACACAAGAAGAAATAAAACATATTTTACAGTGTGTAGTGCAGAAAAGTCAGACTGTAAAGAAAATGAACCGAAGAGTTGCTGAAATATCAAAAACTCACAAGAATGTCTGGATAATGTATGAAGAACATGAATATGTTTGTACCTCAGTAATGTAACAGTTTACAGATCACACTCTCCCACTTTACTTGTGCTTTTTAGCCAAAAGCCAAGGGCATCCCAGCGCTGGTTAATTTTTTTTTTTTTTTTTTATCCCTTATATCAGGAGCATTAATCCACAAACAGCAGAGTTTTATGTTGGTAAAGGAGACAGAGGAGTCCTTTTACTTTATTTAAATAGAGGGAGAGGCCATGGGGCATTCCCCTGGGATTTCTCAAATTTTTGGGGGATGCAGCCTCCTTTTATCCCAATTTCCCTCTCTCTTTCCCCATGGGCTAAGGTACTTGAGAGGCACAGACTTCCCAGAACACCTGATACCTAAGATTCCCCTCTAATATATAACCATACTTAATTCTTATGAAATTCATGGGGTTTTGTCATTGTTTCTTTCATCATTCATCATTCATCATTTTATTTATCTGCAAAACTACAGGTTTTTTGTAAAGGCAAATATAATTTTCCATTCATCAATCATTGGAATCATTCCCATAGTTTCTTTTATCTCTCAATGCTCTTTTTATCTACCAACAGATCTACAGCTTGTTTGCAAAGACAAATCCCTCTTTCCTCTCACTTACTAAACTTTTTTAAAAGAAACTTCCAGACTGCAAATCTCGTTTCTCACATTCCCACGGATGGGATCATTGTGGCCATGCAGCAAGGAGCTGTGTTGTGCTGCTGGGGCAGTTGCTTGGAAAAAGAAGGGGAAAAAAAAAACCAACTAAACAAATCAAGGAGGAAAAACCCAGCCAGGCAGGCAGCAGCGAACTCCAGCGTGGCTGAGGTTTCCAAGGCTACTGCAGCCACACTGAGCTGGGACAGAGCCACTTTTGGGATCATTTTGTACAATTTTAATGTTTGAGTGGCTCTGGTTGTGTGTTGGGGGGGTGGAAATTGCTGGCTCAGGATTTATTCGTTCGGTGCAAGTTTTGCAAGTGGGGGGGTTGGGCAATGCGAGCTTTCCTAAAGAGCTCAGAGGGTTTTTTCCAGCTGAAATCCGGCACCACGAGCATCGGGAGCCACAGAGGGGCTGACATCGTCCTGCAGGTGAGGCAGAGGCGCTGAGCATCCCAAAACGGGGGGAGGGTGGAGGGAAGAGGATGTGCTGGAGACCTCTGTGCAAAGTGTGGGGTTTAATCCCAGTTTGTGCTGGGATTGAGGGCTAGAAAAGGGGTTTGGCAAAGCAGGGATGAACCTGGAGCCGCCTCCAGCACCTTCCCTGCTGCTCCAGTCCGCAGGGGTAGCAGCTCGCCATGCAGCCCTGGAATTCTCCGCCTCGGACAAGAGCTTCATCCTCCGGGACTTCAACTCCCCGCACGGCACCTTCGTCAACAGCTGCCAGGTGCAGAACGCGGCCGTCAGGGTCAGGCCGGGGGATATCCTGAGCTTCGGCAGCGCGGGAGCGTCCTTCGAGCTGGGGCTGGAGGGGGATGGCCAGGTACGGGATACCCAGGGAAAGGTGGGTGGGGTGGCCAGGTAGGGATGGGGATGGGCAGGGAAAGGTGGGTGGGGATATTCAGGTACGGGTGGGGATGCTCAGGGAAAGGTGGGTGGGGATGCTCAGGGAAAGGTGGGGTGGGGATGCTCAGGTAAGGGTGGGGATGCTCAGGGAAATGTGGGTGGGGATTCCCAGGTAAAGATGGGGGTGCTCAGGTAGGGATGGGGATACCCAGGTAAGGGTGGGGATACTCAGGGAAAGATAAGGGTGCTCAGGTAGGGGTGGGGTTGCTCTGGGAGAGGTGGGTGGAGATGCTCAGGTTGGGATGGGAATGCTCAGATAAGGGTGAGGATGCTTAAGTAAGGGTGGGGATGCTCAGGGAAAGGTGCCTGGGGAAGGTGGGTGGGTGAGTGAGTGCTGCTGCCCAGGGAAGGCTCCAGATGCAAAAATTCACTCCCAGCTCGTCTAAGAGGTCCTGAGGAAATTTGCCAAAAGTGGGTGTCAGGAAAATGTTTATGTCCAAATAGGAGACAGAGGAGTCCTTCATTTTTATTCAAATAAAGGGAGAGAGTCTGCTGAGGCACATGCCCGTGGGGTTTTCTCTCTAGGGATTTCAGAGGGTGCAGCCTCCTTTTATCCTAAACTCCTTTTATCCTAAACTCCTTTTGTCCTCAACTCCCAGGCTTATGGTTCCCTCTTCCTTTCCCCACTGGCTGAGGCACTAGGAAGGCACAGCCTTCCCAAACCACCTGCCCCATATCCCCTCCTTGAACCTACTGTTGTGCTCCAAAGTTCAGGAGTTCAGCCTTGTGCAGACCCTTGCCTGTGTCAGGAGACAAACTCTCTGGGCTCTGCAACAAACCTGTCCAAAGTCATTAAAGCCATTAAGACCCATTTCAAAGACATTAACACCCATCCCTTCACCCATCAAATTATTTGTAGATAATTAGCACACATCTTTCCTGTCCCGGGGGAGGAGGAAATGAGAAGCTGGAGCTCCCTCTGCTGAAGAAACCCAGGCAGTTTGATAGGAAAATGGAAAAGCACAGCACAGAGGTGCATTAGCAAAGGAAGACCCGGAAAATATCCTTTCCCTCTATTTACATTTTATGTTTCCTCCCAAGCCACTTAACAAGAGAGAAGCAGAGTTTCGAACAAAACAAATGAACTGATAATCCCCAATATATTTATTATATTTTTATCATTTTGACTCGAAGAATCCAAGGTGCTGCCAGGTAAGGCTGGATGGTGCTGGAGCAGCAAGCAGTGAATTCTCCAAGGCAGGATTTGCACAGAGCTGGGTCTGCACAGTGATCAGAGCCTGCCCATGGGGAGCCTTTTCCTCACTCCAGGCTCTGTGATCCTCCTCTGGAGGGGCAGCTTTGAAGCCTGAGCCTGCTGCCTGCAGGGAGGGAACCTGGGTGTGCAGTGTCTGACAGGGAGAGGGATTGTTGCTGAGGGGTGAGGAAGCAGAGGAAGAATACAGCAACACAACTCCTTCCAAGGAGCAAGAAGAAGCAATTTATTGAAAAGCCATGGTATTTATATAAGGGAGATCATGAAAAACAAAGTAGAAAAGACTCATTGGTCAAAGAAGGCAACACCTCTTTGAAAACATGCTTTCTGCAAAATATCAGACTTGGTGGTCTACACCAGGTGTTTATGTGTGTTGTTCTTTGTTCCTTCCCTTGTTTTGTCTCTGAGAAAGTCAACAGCTTGGGAAAAATCCAGGCTGAATTTTTCCATGAGCCTCTGGACCCTTAGGGGAATGTGCTGAGCAGGAATCACATCCTGCAGTGCCCAGGCAGGGACAGGGAAAGGTTTCTGTGCAACCCTGCTGTGAGCCAGTAGCATGAGCTAAACAGAAGGTCTGGGATGTGCCCTGGGAGAGGAGAAGGTGCTGGAGGAGCAGGAGCCTGCACTGTGGTCTGGGGTCCCATTAACAGCCTGGGTTTAAGGAGCCACTCCCAGGTCAGACCCCAGGTGTTTAATGCAGCTCTTGTAACTGAGACCTTGGTGGTGGCCTGTCCCCACTGTCCTGGAAGGCTCATCAGGAGAGCAGCACAGTGTCCTCATTCCCAGTGTGACAGACCCAGCTGATGGGAAGACAGGAACCCAAGGAGAGGCTTTGGTTTGTCTGGGAGAATGGGAGAAACAATGGGATAGGAGGATGTGTGAGCCAGGAGAGCTGTGACAGGAGTGCTGCTGGATAGTGCAAATGATGTGCAGAATCAGGGCAGTCAGATGGAGAGGGGAAAGCTCAAATAGTAGAAAATCCCAATAAGCAGAAAACCTCAATAATTTTCTTTTGTTTCAGCAAAGCATCTGGATGCCTTGATTAAAATCTGAGTAATGGAAATGGGAAAAAACTAAAATTGTGCTTCTGCTGAGATCTGTGCCTGGCTTTTCCACAACATGGTGCACCAGAGCTAAAACATTTCCTAAAATCTTGCAGATAACCTGGTGTTTTCCTACCACAGGTGTCCTGTCCCCCCTTGAAACGTCGCACGGGGTGGAGCAGGCAGTTCCAGCTGGTGGCAGAGCCCAAACCCTGCACTCCTGCCTCTCCTGTGTGCCTGCCCTGGCTGCAGTGGCAGCTTCCCCCCAATTCCCTGGGCAGTGGGGTGCCCAGAGCCCCCGGGTGTGTGCCCCAGCTGCTGCTGCCCAGGCGCCCTGCGAGTGCCCGGGACGGGAGCACGGCCAGTGCCACCCCTCTGGAAACCTCTGCAGCAAGAGCAGGTACTCCACCCTGCCAAAAACAGCCTGTTGTGTCCTGGTGTCCTCACAGAGCCACTGGGTTGCAGCAGAGAAGTGACAAGTGTTGAGAAACTGGGTGTGAGGCATTGTCCCCTGGAGCTGATCAGAGCCCGTGTGTGGTGCTGGGTGGCATTTGGGGCAGGGAGGAAATGGGCTGTGACATTCCAAGGGATGCTGCCCTTGTAGAGGGACATCTCCTCTTCCTTTTTGCTCAGAAGGGCCATGACTGACTTTACCTGCCTGTTCCCAACTCCTGTTTGAGGTGGTGTTTTCTCCTCCTTTGAGGTGAAGACTCTGTTGGGGTTTTTTTTGGGATAGGATGGGGATGCTGGAGCAGCTGTCTTGAAGCTTTATTCCATCACCATTTTCAGTCTCGTTTTACAGAGCTAGGCAAGGGAATGGAACAGCTTCAGCTGCTGGCACAGCAGACCAAGTTCTCTTTGTTACAAAGTCTTTTAACAACTTTCTACCAATAGCATGATGTTAAAAGCTAACAAGTGTTTGCTCAGCCAATTAATAAATCTGCACATACATCATGCTTTGAACAATGCTTGCTTGTAGTAGCTTAAAACACTGGATAAAGCTTCATTATTAAACTTACACATTTCTACTATCTTGCTTAACATATTTTCCTGAGGCCTATCTCTCCACAGCTCACAGCCCTATTGTTTTTTGTCCTTGCATCTTCAGCATTCTTGCATTTCTCCATCCTGAGATTTGCTTTCACACAGCTTTCTGAGAGTTCTAGACCTTTTCTGTTTCCCACAAGGCACTTTAAAATAGACCTGTATCTGATGCACCTCTGGAAATAAAGTGTGTGACAGAGCAGGACAGATGTGAGGGTCTGGGTGAGCAGCACAGCTGGAGAATGTGACATTTGCCATGAATGTTGTGGCCTGGTGCACAGGGCTGTGGCTTTCCTGCTGTGGGGTTGGGATTTTTGAGCTGCCACAAGCAATAAGAGTGAGATGCCAAAGTGCAGAACTGGAAACCACAGTGAGGGCAAAGGGAGGGACACACAGCCAGGGTAGCACAAACTCCTCTTTTTGGGAACAGCCCAAAGGATGCCCAGGCTCTAATGGCAGCAAGCAGAGCTATTCCCATGTGGGAAGGCCAAAAAGCACATTTCCCTAGGGTCTGGGCAGTGCTGAAAAATAAGAGCAGTCTCTCTCTGCTGTGTCTCTGCTGCTTTGAGGCTGTTTTGGTTGCAGAGGTGAATTAACTCTCTCTTCTGTGCAGACTGTTTACACTCTAAGTGTCTTTTTTTTTATTCTCTACCAATTGTGAAGCAAACTCATGCCCTGAATAGTGGCCACTGCCTTGGAGGAGTTTTGGGACAAGGGAAAATGATGCTGCAGGGAGCATTTCTGCATTTCTGCAACCACCTCTCATGTTGATAATTTGCTTTCTTCCAGTCTCAGCCAGCTTCTCAGGCAATGGTGCAGGCAGTGTGGGGGCAGCCCCTTCCCTGGGGACTCACAAGGTGGATCTCCAGGTAATTCTGTGGAGGGAGGGAGGGAGGGAGTAAGGACCCTGTCCTGGTCCTTGGCAGAGCAGGTGAATCCTGCCAAATGTCTGTGTCCCACCAGGAGTGCCAGCAGAGGGTGGAGGCTGTCCCAAAGTGGGTGGAGGGGGACAGTGGTGGCTGCAGGGTGTGGGAAGCTGGGGACAGCAGGTTCCTTGCTGATGGCCATGAGTTGGTGGCCCTGGGCAGGTGGCCTGGAGCTCCTGTGGCTGCAGACTGACCAGTGGCACCTGAATCCACCCACAGGGTGAGAAGCTGCTGGAGAAGGAAATGGGTCACCTTTTTAGTTTGGAAGCAGAGTTAAAGGGGAAGGATGTGGTGATAAGAGAGCTGCAGGAGGAGATCACAGCCATGACAAAGAGCCTGGCCCAGGCAGCAGTGAGGAACGAGGCTGAGCTGAGCCAGAAGCTGCTCACCTTCTACCAAGAGCTGGGAGCCCAGACAGAGGAGATCAGAGCCCTGAGGGAACAGGTACTGGAGGCTTTCACAGGTACCAAGCAGGGAAAACACCTCTCAGGTACAGCTGTGCTTGTGGTGTGACACCAGGTTTGGGCAGGAGAGGTTCGTGTGTCTGAAATCAAGGGAAATGAGGGAGGGAGGTTTTTTTCCTTCTCACCCACCTTCCTTCCTGGAATCCTGGAATCCTGGAATCCTCAATGCCTCTGGCATTAGGATTTCAGCAGGAACAGCCAGAGCACATTTAAGGTGGAAATTGAGGATGCTCAGGAGCAGTCCCACCACACCAGAAGTTCCAGCTGACTCTCTCCAAAGGGGCTGTAGCAGACAGTGAATGTTCTGGTGAGGAGCTCAGGGAAATCTGTGTTTTGCAGGTCAGTGACCTGCAGAAAGGCTCAAACCAGGTTTTCAGCCAGTCCCTCCATGAGAGAGACCTGGAGATCGGGAGGCTGAGGAGAGAAAGTGAGAAGTTGAAGAGGGACCAGGCTTTGAGTGCAGGTATTGTAAACCTGGGGCTCTGGGTCAGGGCAAGAAGCAGTTTGGGACTGGCTGTGGATAAGGAGCAAGCATTGGCTAAACTGTACAGGCAACAAATCCTCCCTAGTGGCTTGTAGAAATCATCAAATTACAGACTGGTTTGGGTGGGAAGGGACCCTACAGACCACCTCATTGCACCCCCTGCCATGGCAGGGACACCTTCCACTATCCCAGGCTGCTCCAAGCCCCTGGAGCAGGGGGATAACCTGCCCTTGGACACTGCCAGGGATGGAGCAGCCACAGCTTCTCTGGGCACCCTGTGCCAGAACCTCCCCACCCTCACAGGGAAGAATTTATTCCCAATATCCCATCTTAATGTCACACCTGGGTGATCTCTGACCAGAGTTGTTTTCCTCAGGTCTGGTGAGCAACATGCAAAGGGAACTCCTGCAAAAGGAGCAGAAAATCCAGCAACTCCAGCAAGAGACTGAAAAACTGAATAAGGAGAACCAAGAGAAGGACAATCAGCTGGCCATGGTTTCAGCCAAGGTTGGCAGCACTAATGAGGGACTCAGTAATTTATGATCCCCTGTCTGACATGGGGATTAAGGTGGGAAGCAGCTGAGAAGGGTTGTGCTTCTCTCTGGTGAGGATGGTAGCAGTTGTATGGCAGGGATATGGTGGTGATGGTCCATGTCTGGATGTGCCATGATGCCATGGGTCAGGGTCTCCCTCCCCAGCTGCATCTCCCTCCTTGCTCTGCATCAGGTACTGTGTGTCCTGGACTCCTGTGAGCTGTTTGTACACACAAAATATTCCTGCCAAGATTCTCCTGAGGAGCCATGGAAACCCTGACACTGTGCCATGGGGCTCCCTGTGCCCAGCCTGGATTTGTCCTTAAAGAAAGTGGCTTTTGCAGCAGTTTGTTCCTCTGTGGGTGCAGCTCCTCCTCGACAAGCAGAACTTGGAGCATGATAAGGGAGAGGCTGTGTTTGCTGAAATGTGCAAAGAGATCACAAGGATTGTCTGAGAAGCCAATAATTGCTTGGAAATTACCTGTAAGATCCCAGCCATTACCCCAGCACCACCAAGGCCACCATTAAACCCTGTCCCAAGTGTATTTTAAATCCCTACAGAGATGGCAACACATCCCCTGCCCTGGCAGCCTGTGTCTGTGTCCCATTCACAGCAGGAGTGATGGCATCTCTGCCCTGTTGGTTATTTTCCTTGGTTGCCATTCCTTCTAGTGCTCAAGAATTAAAGAAGAAGCAAAGCATGAACTCAGAGAGCAAGAACTGATCTCCTGCAGAAATGTGAGTCAAAAGTCATTTGGGGTTAGCAGTGACTGCAGGAACACAGGGAATAATTAACTGGGCATTGTGAGGGAGCTGTTTGGAGCTCAGCTCCTGTCCTGAAAGGCACATGATGGGCACAAGACCTGGGCAAGTGTAAACTCTGCTGGATCTGTAACACTGGTTTGGGTGTGGAGGGGAGGGTGGGGGAGAGGGGGCTTGGGGGGATGTGATCAGAAATCAGTTTGAATTCCACTAGTGAGCTGGTATAACCACAGTAAATACAGATTAGAAGAGAACTCCAGGGTAAACACAGGGAGTTTGATGGAAAGAACAGTGGAGATCATGGAGGTGATCCAGAGGGGCAATGCCCAGCTGCCCCAGTGAGACCCCTGCCCTCGCTGGGCTCTTGCAGAGCATCAAGGAACTGGAACAGGACCTGGAGGGGCTGCAGAGGGAGATCTGGAAGCAGGAAAGTGTCCAAAAGCAACTGGCTGAGAAAGCCAAGGTACCTTTGGCAGCAGGGGACACACAGGGGGCAGGTCCAGGGGGGTGGGATGGGGACCAGCAATCCCTGGGAGCACAGGCTGGATGGGCAGGGCATCCAGCTGTCCTGAGCTCTACCATGGAGCCTGATGGAGGAAGAAAAATAGATGGCAGAGTGCCCTGTGTGGGTGTTGGGTGGGAAAGTCAAGGATGGACACAACCCCAGGGGCAAAATTCAGACAGAAAGTGCTGTGAAGGGTCAGTGCTGCAACCCCAGTCCCTGCAGCAGGATTGCTGCAGGATCTATTCTATTCTATTCTATTCTATTCTATTCTATTCTATTCTATTCTATTCTATTTCTATTTCTATTTCTATTTCTATTTCTATGCTATTTCTATTTCTATTTCTATTCATATTCTATTCTATTCCACTCCATTCCATTCCATTTCATTCCCAAATTACATATATATATATATTAATATATAATTATATCCCTATATCTCTGTCTCCTGGTATTCCAGAGGCACATTTGGACTTGTCTGATGGGAACAGTGGTTGAAATGGTTTTGGATGTCACTCTGAGGTGCCAAAGCTCTCTTTGCAGGCAGAGGAGGAGCTGAAGGCAGCCTGGTCCCAGCAGCTGCAGGAGATGGAGCACAGGGAGCTCCTGCTGAGATCTGATGTGCAGAGAGTTGGGGAGCAGGTAGGGAATGGCAGGAATGCCCAGGGAGTGTGGGCAGCACAGGGGAGCAGCTTCCCATGGGGAAGGATGTGCTGTGGAAACAAACCCAGCAACCTGAGCACCAAACCCTGGCACGGGACTTATCCTGTCAGTGGGTGAAGTATAAAAGGCTTATCCACAGAATTTGTGTGGGCAGCAGAATACAGAGAAGGAATCTCTGATCTTAGCTGTGCTGTCTGGAGCCAGAGTGACCCCCCCAGTGCCTGGGTGCTGCTGCCCTGGGCAGGGACAACCCTTTGCAGATAACATGGTGCTAGATATGGATCAGCAGTGATCAGCAGAGCAGCTGTCAGTGATTGCTGGTGTTTGTTCCCATGTGTTGATCCCTGCTGCAGCTGGAGTCCTTCAAGAGCCAAGTGGTGCAAGCCTGCTCTCCATCAGCATCTGGCAGCACAGGAGAACCTGTGGCAGAGCAGCAGGTGAGTTTGGAGACACCCAGAGATGTTCAGAGCCTGCAGAGCCCCGAGGGGCTGCAGGCAGCTGCTGCAGAATGGCCGTGGTGCCTGCTCCAGATGGGACTGTGACTGCCCCAGGTTAATGGCCCTGCTCCTTGACGTGAAGGGGACACAGCCCTTTTGTCCTTTTTTGCCTCCCAAAGTCCTTTTTGCCTCCCAAAGCTCGGAGGGGTCAGTGCTGTGCAGCAGGGACAAGCCCAGGGGTCAGATGTGGCTGCAGCAACCCCAGCTGCTGCTCTGAGATGATCCCTGGCTCCTCAGCTGGAAAACAGCCTCATCCTCCTTCTCCACTCACTTTTGCCAGGTGATAGAGAAGATCAGGCAGATCTCTGAAGAGAACCAACAGAGCCAGGAGAGAGAGAAGAGTCTGCAGCAGGAATTAAGCTCCAGGCTGGCAAAGGAGAGGGAGGTGTCTGCAAACATCGAGGTGTTCAGGAACTCCCTGCAGGAGCTCCAGGTCAGCCCTCTCAGTGCTGAGGAGCAAATGGCAGCTGGGAGAGGGACACAGGGTGTTCTGTTGGCCTGAGGAAAAGTCAGAGTGAAGATATAACCATGAAACAAAGCATCATCCCTGGGTGTTCATGTGGCTGCTCCCAGGAGTTTGTCACAGATTTTCCATAAAGCCCATCCTGTCCTGTTGGGTAATGAGAGTTTTGGACATTCTGTGCTGACAGGCACTGGCCTTTAAAGCACTGCTTTTTGACCTGGAAGCCATGGAGAAGGCTTCCAAAATTGAATGATAGAACTGGGATCACGGGTGTGTAGTTTAAATAGGAGTGTGTGGTATCACATGGTGGAAAACTTAAATTTAAGGTTTTAGAATGTAGCAATATATAAACAGCAAGATGGAAGTTTTAGGGTGAAGGTTTTTGTCTTTCTTCTTCGTGGGTCTAAGTGTTTTTTTGTAATTGGATAAAAAACCTGCATTGCAGACCACAGGTTGTTACTTAGAAGTAAAACAATTTAGGTAACATTTCTTAATTGAACCACTTGACCTTAAAATGCCCTGTAAAAAAACAAAAACAAACAAAAAAAAAAAAAAAAAAAAAAAAAACAACACCAAACAAACAAACAAAAAAAAAACCCACATCTCCATTTTTAAGTTGTTAGTTAGAAGTACTGTAAAACTCACTGTAACATAAATAAGAATTAACAAACATCTGAGTCCAAACAAGAAATACCATCTCTCAAACATTTTATCTCAACTCTAGCATAAAAAAATATTTTAAAAAATAAAACACAATACAGTTCCACTCCCTGCCATGGACAGAGACACCTTCCACTGGATGAGGTTGCTCCAAGCCCCATCCATCAGAAATGTCATTTGCCAGTCTCTGAAGGTCAGTGACACTGGACACTTGTTCCCCACTGGTTCCATCTGTTCCAGATGTGCCTGAGGAGCCCCTGCAGCAGCTCCAGCCTGCAAGAACAGCTGGGGCAGCTGGATATGCTGTGCCTGGATCCCCCCATCTCAGCCATCAGGGCAGCAGTGGTGGACATGGCTCGTGGTGTCCTGTCCTGGCTGGAGGGTGCAGAGCAGCTCCTGGACACAGCAGGGATGGACCTGAACACCTCTGGCAAAGGTCTGTGTGCTGCTGGGCATCCCTGGCAATGTGGGCTGTCCTGGAAAGCCAGATGTAAAGGAGAAAGTCCAGCATGAGCCCCTCCTTGGGGAGAAAATCACAAAATCAGGGGGATTTTAAGGCTGGGAAATACCTCCAAGGCCACAGAGTGCAGCCATGAAAGCAGCACTGTTCCCAGGTGATGGGATCCCACTTCCAGGAGTGGGGGCCTATTCCAATGCCTGACCATCCTTCCCACAGAGAAGTTTTCCAGATATCCATGACATGGGGTATGAGCACCCCACACACTGAGGCTCCACTGACTTTTGCAGGGCTGTTGGCTGCTCTCAGGAGCTTCTCAGAAAGGATCCAGGAGATGGCACAGAGGAATCAGATGTTGCAGGTACAGAAATATTTGTGCACATAAACGAGGTGGATTTGGACTCTTTCTGTGGGTAAATATGATGGCAGTCCCAAGCCAGCCAGTGGCACCTGGACTGGGGATGTGCAGCAGCTGAGAACCCTGAGCCTACAGAAAATGTGAGGTGAGGGACACAGAGCCCACAGTCAGTGTGTCCACATCCCTAATGCAGCAAGCATGGAGAGGAGATCTCTTTTGTGAATTTTATTGTGAGTGAATGAACACAGGAGGTTTATTTCTTGCCCTGCTGCTGACACATTTCCTTTAATACCTCCGTGTCTCCCTGTAGGAGCAATTAGAGAAGCTCCAGGAGCTGCAGGAAGAGCTGCTGCAGGAGCACACAAAGGAGCTGGAAGAAAAACATGAGCAAGACTTAGAGATAAAAATCCAGCAAATTATCCAGGAAAAGGACAAGGAGAGCAGGCAGGTACAGTGACATGGGTGGTGTTTCAGGAAAGGAATGTTATGCAGGAAAAATGGATATCTGTAAGTGTTGGATAACAAGAGGAACATCTAGCTTTGAACTTAGTGCAATCCCAAGGGACCAGATATCCTCCCATATGGATCCAGGTGATGTAAACTCCCAAAAGTTCCCATGGTGGAACTGGGGAACACCTGCAGGTAACATCAGGGCACAGCTGCCAGTCAGTCACTGGGAGAGAGGGGAGGGCAAGGAGCATCATGATCCATGAGCTTAGAGAAACATTGCATTGCTTCCTCTCAAGCCTTCTCTCCATCCCTCCCTCCCCATGCTGGGGGCCCTTTTTGGCTGGAAAAGGGGATCCCTGTGGAGCAGGGGGGCAGCAGCTCCCCCCAGCCCCTCACCAGGCTCTGGGGTGGGATGCACAGTCAGGGTGTGAATGGGTGTGTTGTGGTCATGGTGGCCTTGCAGGACAATTTCCAGTCTGCTCCTGTGTCTGCCACCTTGGGAATGGGCACCCAGGTGGTTTGCTGGTGTTCAGTTTTCTAAGGATTCAGGCAGGAAGCAGCCAAGCAATTCCTACCCAGTCTCTCAGCTGTACTTTCCCCCAGATGCTCCCACCCTCTCTTTCACTGAGTTACCTCATGAAAGAGGAATGAAAGCTGGGTTCCCTGCCTTTTCTCCCACACCTGCCTCTGCTCCAGAGCAATGACCCTCCCTGATGCTTTCCTGCTTGGAGCTGAGTCATTTTTCCTGAGGTGAATCTGTGGGCTGTTGATTCACAGATTCTGGAGAGAGCTGTCAGCGAGGAGAAGGACAGGTGCAAGAAATCTGTGGAGGAAGAACAGAAGAAGATCCAAGAGCTGGAGAGCCACCTAAGAAGCATGGCTGAGGTGAGCTTGGCAGGTGAAGAGTAGCTGACTCTTGGAATGAAGAAAAGGGAAAGTGCTGTAGTCTGATGCTCCAGGGGCTCAAATCAGTGGATGAAAGGTTTCCCCACACCCCCAAATACACAGAGAGCAGGTCTTCAGAAAGAAAGGTGGATTCCTGGCTATCCTAATTACTGCTAATTTCCTCTGGTAGGCAACAGCTAAGAAGGCAGAGGAGCAGGAACTGACAGAGGGAAAGCTGAGAGAAGCTTTGCATGAGCTGAAGAAAATCACTGCACAAGAGGTACTGACCTGTGCAGGGGGAGGATGCAGGGCTGGAGAAGAAGCTTGCCCCATCCCTGAAATCCTTCCCTTCACTCTGGTGACCACCATCCAGGAGAGATGATGTTGATGGTGACCCCAAAAGAAACCCCCAGCACTTCCAACCAAACTCCCATGTCTCATTTCCCAGGCAGTGTTACAGCAGCAGGTGCTTCAGCAGGACCAGCAGCTCAGGGCTGTGCAAGAGGAAAATGAGCTACAGAGGCACAAACTGCAAGAAGAAGTAGCAGGATATAGGGAGCAAAGCAAGCAGCATTCCCTGACCATCCTGGCTTTAGAGGACAGGCTGCTGGAGGCCACTCAGCAGCAGAAGGTGCTGGAGGAGGAAAAGGCAGCACTTGTGGAAAGAATGGAAGGTAGGTAAGGGTTGTATGGGAGCAGGGACCAGCTGGATTAACATGAAATGTGTGTGGAGATGGAGCAGTGAATTTGCTGCTATAGAAAACACTGGGAAGATGTTGGAGGAAGGTTTTTCCAAGCTCTGTGAGACCCTGCAGAAGCCATTTCATTGTTTGGTGGTTTTGGAGAGCAGACATGTTTGCCACTGGATAAGGGCTCTTTGCCCTCTAAAATGACAAGACTGGGGTGCTTTGGGCTGCCCCAAGGCAGATGCAATCCCAAGCAAGGCTGGATGTCAAGAATTGTCTGGCTGGCCTTGGAACTGGGCTCTCAGGGACATGGATGTCACAGAGACAGTCCTCAGCCCTGAGAGCTGCCACAGGAAAGAAATTATTTGTGTAGCAGAAGCAACAAGCATATAGGTGTTACAGAGGAGTAATTGGCCTTTTTTTTGTGTGTGCTGTAGGATTTCAGTGTGAAGCCTACAGGTCAGCATCAGGAGCTTGGCTGGAGATTTGTCCTGCCATAGAGTCTCATGTTTGTGTCAGGTGAGCAGCACTGGCTGATGGGGATCAGAGAAGCTTGGAGAAGGATAGAGATCACTCCTTGAGACAGCCTAAGGAAATCCAACATCACTTGCCCCAAGACCTTTCTAGCCTGAGATAGGACTCAAGCCCCTCTGCTGGGCTGATCCTAAGGGCATAGAGCAAAAGGGATGGCAAACGAGGATCTGCCATCCCATATGGATGGCTCCAGGTAAGAGCAAGTGTTGTGGCCAATCCCACACCCCAGGGTGACCCCAGGGGACCAAAAGAAGGCAAAAAGGGATTGTGTATTAACCAGGAATGCAGCACAGGGAGATGTGCATGGCAATGGCTGTGAGATCTGCACTGATCTTTCCCAGAAAACTGCAGGAGGGGCTGGCAGTGGCACAGGGCACTCTCCTGGAGAAGAAGGCAATCATCAGCAGGCTCACCAGGGAGCTGTCAGAAACCAGAGCCAGGATGTCAGACATGAGAGGTGGGTGATGTGCACTGTGCCATGGTCCCCATCCTCCTCCAAACAGTCATGGTGAAGTGGGAGCACACACATCCCAGGAAATTGATGTCACCATTCTCAGGCAATGCTTTGTCCTGCTGGGGGCAAAACAGGCAGTCTGCTCCTTTTGGGAACATGAATTTCTCCCCATCCTTAGCTAAGTAATAGTGACAATGAGAGAACAGAGTAATCAGGGTAGACAAAAAGGTAGACTGATAGAAAAAACTGAGCTCAAAATCACACTGGTGAACTTCTTGGAGCTGAAGATGTTCCAAGGCAGTGAACTGGGAGAGCTGGGATTCCTGCAGGACATGTGAACATGGGAACAGAGCCCATGGGGGATGTGTGGAGGCAAAAGATGCAAGCCAGAAAATGCTGGTGACCTGTCCTCTTTCAAGCTGAAGGAAAACTGCCACAGCAAGGAATTACCCTGGCTCATACCTCCACAAAGATACTGGGATTTAGTGAAGCAGGATGTCTTGTTGGCATGGCCCTGGATCTGAGGCAGAGCAGGGCAGGGCAGGGCTCAGCAGGGATGAGCCCATTGTTGCTTCCATGAGGGTGCACCAGCTGCAGATCTCCCAGGACTGGGTGATGAGTCAGCCAGCATCCCACGGGACTGTTCTGTGCTTAGGGGAGCTGAGTGAAGAGCAGAAGGTGGAGCTGGAGCACAGCCAGAGGCAGCTGAAACACCAGGAGTGGGAAGTGAACCAGCTCAGAGAGAAGCTATCCGAGATGTCCAGCCTTGTGGAGGAGAAAGATCAGGCCCTGAAAGCAGCAGCTAAAGAGTTAAGGTACACCCTGACAACACCCAAGGCTTCAAGGATGCCACTCTGTCTGTCCCCAGCAGCTGATGGTGTTCAGGGTTTGTGTGAGAGTACCAGGATGGAGCTCAGCTCTGAATCCATGACAAAGGAACTGGGAGTTTAGTGCAGCTCATGCCAGTAGATGTGTAACTCAGGCATTGTATCCAAGCAAGTTCCCACCCACACCGTGGTAGTCATCAGTGGGTGCCCAGGGTCTGCTCTCCACAAGCTGTTTGGGTCACCTTCATCCATCACCCACAGCATCCTGTCTCTGCACACAGCCGAGCCCAAAGGCGCTGCCTGCTGCTGAGGGATGCTTCCCAGCAAACCCTGGAGAGCCCAGAGGATGCTCCCAGGACACCAGTGCAGGTGGGTAAAGCCTCCCAGGGGTGAGTCCTGATGGGGAGCAGTGAGTGTGGGTTTGGCAGGAGCAGCCATGGCAGGCAGGGTTTGTTGGCATCACGGTGAGAGCCAAGGCTGGAGCTGCCTGGGGATGGGATTGTGAGCACCCTTCCCAAGCTGTGATCCAGCAGCCAGGCCCCCAGCAGGCTGGTTAATGAGCTGATGTTTGCACTGCACTTTGGAACTGAGTGTTGTGAGTGCTAATGGCTGTGTTAATTGCCAATTAGAGGGAATAGCGACGTGCAAGCATTCCTTCCTTTTCCCAGCTTGCCGAGCTTTGTGCAGGTAATGCAGAACCAGTTCTAGGCTTGGATGTGCAGAAGTTGGGGCAGCTTGTTGCAAAGCACAGGAAGAAACCCTTCTCATTCTCCTGTGCCAAATCCCTATTTGATTTCCCCGAGGCTGGAAAAGGGAAGAACTCACAGGTGGTGGCGGCAGCAGATGGAGGGACTGTTGGAATTGTACATTCTGTACAGGGAGGTGGCAGCCAGCAGCGTGCCAGGAGCCCGGCTGGCTGCGGGGGCCGGGCACTGACTCACAGCCAGATGATGGGTGGGCAGGAGGCACTGCCCATCCTGTGCCACACTGGGATGGGGAGGGGAGATCCCAGCACTGGGGGTGACACTCAAACCACCCTGGTTTGAAGGACAGGTGTCTGCCAATAAAGGCAGAAGCTTCTCTTTGAAATGGTAAATGTAAACCCCCTCCCTCCAAATTATTGTAATTTTGAAATTAAGGGGATCTCAGGCAAAGATAGGGGAATTAGGAATAACAGTTCTTTACTAGGAAAATTAAAATAAAAATACATTATTACAAAGAACAATCCCAAACACTGCCAGAGTCAGAATCCAAGCTGACACCCGTCAGTCAGTCAGGGTGGTGGCAGCAGTCCCATTCCATGGTGGCTGCATCCTCCTGCAGTGGCAGATGTGGTTCAGCTGGAGCAGTGCTCCTGGAGAAGGTGCAGTTTCCTCTGAAGCTCCAGGGATGATGTGGAAGGGTCTGGCTTTCCTCTGGAATCCAGTGGAAAGAAGGTGCCTTGGTGTCCAAAATGTCAGTTTTTATCTGGGTAGGAAAGGCTTGGCTCCTCCCCTGGCTGGAGCATCTCCCAGTGGGATGATGGAATTTTATCAGTCTTGCACTGGGACTCACTGGCCATTAACAGGAGATATCTCCTGGAGGGAGGATGGCCTGTGGGAAGATAAAGATGATTGCCCAGCTGGTTTAAAGATGGCCCATTAGCAGATAATATGTGCCGGGAGATAAAGATCACTGCCACACCTGGTTTCTAACAATGACCCATTAACAGGAGATATCTCCCACAGTGATAAGAATCGCTGCCACACCCAGTTTTTAACAATGGCCCATTAACAGGTGATACCTCCTGGATGAAGGGTGAGTCATGGGAAAGATAAAGATTATTGCCCCAGCTGGTTTAAAGATGGCCCATTAGCAGATAATGTGTGCCAGGAGATCAGGGTCACTGCCCCACTCAGCTGCAGCAGATGGGGACAGAATGCACATTGCTGGCCACATCACCCAATACAGGTGGGCAGGAGGCACTGCCTGTCCTGTTCCATACTGGTATGGGGATGGGAGATCCCAGTGCTGGGGGTGCCCTTTGGGAGCAGGATGGGCAGGGATGTGGGGGAACAGCCGCCAGACAGGAGCTGGGGTCTGCAGACATCACAGGGCACAGCCCTGTGGCCCAAGCCCCATCACAGATTTTTGGGTTTGTCATATTGAGGAGTCTGGATGGGGCTGGGAGAGGCAGTGCACACACAGAGGATGATGTCCAAGTTTGTGTAGCGACACAGTCTCTGAAGTGCATTGGTGTTTTTGTGTAGGTGGCAAATGCTCTGTGGTGGTGCAAAGGACAAGGGGAAATTGCCAGCATGGCTGTTCAGAGCTATGCACCATCCCGCTCCTTGCTCTCCAGAGCATCTGCAGGGTTCATATCATGACCATGGCACAGCAGAGCAGGAAAGAGGTCTCTGACAAGTCTCTTATACCCCACCAAGTCCATGGGGATGCTCCCCAGGCTTTTCTCTTGTGCCAAGTGCCCAGTGCCTGGCAGCAAGGCTGTGTTTACATTGAGTTTCACTATTTTGTTTTTTTTTACATTGATTACATTGAGCTTCAGACTGGGCAAGAGCCTGTCTTCTTCCAGGAGCCACCACCAGACTTGGCTGAGCTTGGTGCGCGATGCCGAGGCCTGAGGCATGAGGAAACCATCCAGCACCAAAAAGAAGGTTTGGCTGAGCTCCGGGAGAGAGTGAAGGTGCTGGAGAAGAGACACTGCTCAGGTCAGCAGGGCTCTCCTGGAATTATGGAATGGTTTGGGTTGGAAGAGACTTTAAAGACTTTTCCACCCCTGCCATGGGACACCTGCCATTATCCCAGGCTGCTCCCAGTCCCATCCAGCCTGGCCTTGGGCACTTCCAGGGATGAAACAGCCACAGCTGCTCTGGGCACCCTGTGCCAGGGTCTCCCCACCTGCTGTCTATAGGCAAGCCTTGTGTCCTGAAGCTGTTTTATTCATATTACAAAACATTATATTTATTTTTCTGCTGTGCATCTTATAACAACCAATCAACACTTTTACTATTACTTATAGCTTATCTTAACTACTAACATTGCCATATTCATGTTAATATTTTCTAATCACTAAAAGTTACCATTTAAGCTAAAAGCTGTTTTTCAGGTTTTTTTACAGGGGAAAATTCTGAGATTTTTCTTTTACGTGCAACATTGCTTTTCTTGTTTGTCTGTGAAAATCTTTTTGCTTGGTAAAAACATATTTTGTTTCAGATGGATTTATCTTTTTCTCAGAGTTATAAAAGTCCTCTCCAATTTACTTGCTCTTTGCCTTCTTAGTTAGCCAGTAAAACTGACTCAGCAATTCTTTTCTTCCACATCAAAACTTGCTATCATTTTTATTCATTTTTTTTTTATTCTACATTCAAACATCTTTTTGTTATAGATACATATTTGTGAGACCTTCCTGTCAAATCCTTATCCTTCCCAACAGCTGGGAAAGCTGGGCAGCCTCAAAATTGTGTGGAGAGTGGAACAATTTGGCATCTGCTTTTTCTGCATCCAGGTGCTGTGAAGAGCAATTCAGTGCCACTGGTGGTCCAAATGAAAGACTCACCAGAGAAAATAGTCCAGCAAAGAGGTCTTGAGCTGGAACCTGCGATGGGAGAAAAACTGAGGGCTGGCAAGGCAGGGAGGCAATGTGAGGTTTGTAGTGCCTGGGACTTTGTTTGGAAAGTCCACCCTGGGAAGGGGAGAAATGGGTTTTCAGAGGTGCTACATCAGAAATCAGGGTGGGAGGTGCAGCCTGGTGGATGCAGGCAGTGCTCCTGCAGAGGGGGCAGCTCCATCAGGACCAGCACACTGCCTGCTGTAGCACCAGGGATGCCATGGGCTGGGCAGGGTGGGAGGCTTGGGGCCACACTGGGGTGGGGTTTTCATGAGGTGAAAGGCAGGCTCAAGGCCACTTGACCCAAAACCAGGCCCAGAGTGGGCTCCATGGGTCTTTCCCTGTCTGTGCAGGTTCCTAATGGGGGCTCCTTTGGGATCACCAACAGCACACTGGAAATGGCTGAGGTGAGAGACTTGGCTGAGCAGATGGTACATCAGGGATAGGTGTGGTAAACCATGTGTAAAGTGTGTGTACATGCCCATTGTGTGTAGAGCTCAGATGTTTTTGAGCACATTTCAGAGGTGTCACATCAGGATGCTGCAGGAATGTTGAACTGCTCTGTGGTCCAGTTGAAGACATCCCTGTCCATGGCAGGGGGTTTGGTTTGATGACCTTTAAATTCCCTTTCCAAACTAAACTATTCTATGATTCTATGACCCAGAGTCCACTGTGTGTCTGCCAGGACATCCTAGGACCCCAGAACATGCCATGGTGCATCAGGGAGCCTGGGAAATAATGTAGGGAGCTGTCAGGGAAGGGGTCCATGGGTAACACAGCTGGTGGGTTGGGTAAGGGGGTCTCTCCCCTCCAAAAAAGGCAGGGAAGCACTCAGCAGGGAAAACAGTCATCTTAGTAAAGGAAGCAATCCAATCCCAGTGAGCTGTGCAGCTGGGAATAGAATACAAACCTACTTTCCTTGGGACACTTTCATCTCCTCAGGAAAGCAGACAGAGAGCAGATGGCTGAGCAGTGTGATGGAATGCAGCAGACCTGGTAAATAATGCATTCCCTCTTCTTCCCACAGTACCTTGATGTAATTGGTGCTCTGGGAAGCCTGGTGGAGATGAAGGAGCTGTCAGGAATGCAGCCTCTGCAGCACCTTGCTCAGGAGAGAGGGGCAGAAGTGGGACTGCAGAGACAGAACACCCTGGAGCTGTTGTACAAAAAGATCAGAAACCTCCAGGTTTGCCTGGAAAAAAAAGAAGAAAGGCTGAAAGACTATGAGGGAAGTGTGGAGCAGCTCAGGTATGGAAAGTCAGGGATGTGAACAAGACCTGGGAATTGGATGCCAAGTGACAGGGAGCTTGGGGCAAGGAGTGATGTGACACTGCTGAGTCCTGTGTCTGTCTGGGACCAGTCTGTGTCTGTGACCATGGTACAAATGTCAAGAGGAGTGGGGAAAGGCACTCCCAGTTTTCTGCAGTGGTACCTGCTGCAGCCTCACTTGTTTGAGCAATGTCAGTGCTGGGAAAGCCTTGACAAGTTCTCTTGTCTTGGGTAGTTGGAGCCTGGGAATGCAGCAGGATCAGCTGGGGCAGAGGGTCGGTGCCAGCAGGACCAAGGGAGGTATGGGAGAGCACAGCTGAGGATCAGGGGCTGATAAGGACAAAAGACCAACAGAATCCACCTCTCCTGTCCTGCACAGGCAGAGCCAAGCTTCCCTGAGAAGGTGCCAGGAGGAGATGTCCAGGCTGGAGGATGAAGCCCACAGGGAGGCAGAGGAGAAGGCTCTGCTGCGAGAGGCTCTGGAGAGGATGCAGCTCCAGCAGGACCAGGAGAAGAGGCTGCAGCAAGTGGCCAAAAGGCACAAGGTGAGAAGGCAACACCCAACTCCTGCTCCTTATACAACAGCCAGCTCCACCTGGAGCCAGCTCCATGCACAGAGTGGTCAGTCAGACCATCCCAGGAGGCTGAAGGCTCTGTGCCCCCAACACTCATCTGCAGCATCTCTTGATGAAGTGGGAGGAGGTGCAGACACCTGTACCATGAGTTTGTGCCATGTATGAGGGCAAGGGAGAAGAGCAGGTTATGCTGAGCTCTCATTGCTGTGTCTGTTGTCTCTGTTCTGCAGCCTGGAGCCACAAAGCCTCTCTGCTCAGGCAAGCTGAAGGCCAAGAAGTGTGTGGCAAATGCTGTCAAACCAGGGAGCTCGTAGGAGCAGCAGCACAGGAACCTTCAGTGGTGATGGCCTGCAGTGGAACAGGCCATTGCTGTGCACTCTGTGAGGGTGGAGGTGCTGTGAGGTGTGGGTGCATTTTGAGGAGCTCCAGTTTATCTCCTGGATTCACTGGTGTGACTGTACAATGTGCCATAGAGCGTGGTGGGATTTATGGCAGTGGAAAAGGTGGTGAGTACACAGTCCAGTGTACATGTGTGTGTATTTGTGTGTGTGAGCACAGCCCAGTGTGTGTGAAGGCACTTGTGCCCTGTCCTTGCTGAAATGGCCTCAAGCACCTGAAGCCAACGTGGATTGAAATATTCCTTTCAACTCCTGTGTCCTCCAGTCTCCATCGTGTCTTGGGGAAACTGGAACATAAGGCACGATGTAGTATGGAACTCTGGAATTCCTGGAACACCCCAGGAATGCTGGACCTGCCACCAGGGAAGGGGGAAGAAGAGGATCTGTGTCAGTTACACAAGTACAGCAGCAGCATGAGGACAAGCTGGGGATGAGAGCAATGTGCTGTTGGGGTGGGGTAATGGCACAGGCTCCCTTACTGATTCTTATCATTAGCAAGGGAGAGAGCAGAGCCTGGATTTTGGGCAGCAGCAGTGCTCTGGGAGGGGAGGGAATCCCTGCAGGCAATAGGCAGCTCCAGCACATCATCCCTGCAGCCCATGTGCCGAGTCCTCTGCAGACCTCTTCAGCTGAGGATAATTTGGATGTGAGCAAAGCCCCTCTGGGGTTTTTTGGTCTTTATTTTTAAATAGGATAAAAAAAGGTCTGGAAGCAGCACAGAGAGCTGCAGCTGGCAGATGCAGGGCTGCAATGTCTCTGGGCATGCAAGGCACCCATGTGTGCACAGTGGCCGATCCGTAGTGGCAATGGCAGTGCTGTGGGGCTCTGCTAATTGTTGTGGCCTGGCTTTCCTTCTCCCTGTGCTGGGAGAAGCTGGATGCTTCCCTGTCTGAATGCCTGGGCATTGACTTTGGGGCAAGGCATGACCTCACATGCTTGTGCAGGTTAAAGGTGATGCCGTGGGCATCCTCTGCAAGGTGTATCTGGAGGTATTGGGTTGCTCCATGACTGTGTATCCTTCCCACACCATCCTTGGCAAACTCTGGGTCAGTAATGGTTGGAGATGGCAAGAGCACAGGTGGCTGTGAGTGCACCAGACTCCACACCCTCCTTCGAGTCTATGGATTCATAGAATCATGGGCTGGTTTGGGTTGAAAGGACCCTAAAGACAGTCGCGGGGGGATTCCGCCGGTGATGCTGGACCTAAGGATGATCCCAGGCTGATCCCGCCGGGGGATGGATGAGCCCTGCCGATGCTGCCTGTGGAGGGGATCTGAAGGGACGGTGATGGAGGGATAAAGGGATGGAGGGATGGAGGGATGGAGGGCGGCGGGGAGCGGACTCCCCCCGATGGCTGCGGGAGCCGGGCGGGGCGGTCCGGGGGCGGGCAGCCGAGCCCCCCGGGCCGGGCGCGGGAGCCGGGGGGCTGCAGCCCGGCCCCGGGGCGGAGCGGGGCGGAGCGGCGCGGCCATCCGGGCACCGCACCATGGCGGCGGCGGCGGAGGAGCCGGAGGGGCGGCGGGGCCGGGGACCGCGGCCGGGACCGGCTCCGGGCAGCCCCGCGGGGCGGGCGGTGGGCGAGGGCTCGCCCGGGGGCAGCGGCCGCCGCGTCTTCAGCCCCGCCGGGGAATTCCGCGAGTTCTCCCGGCGGCAGCTCCGTGACATGGAGCGACTCTTCCGACAGTGAGTGTGGGGCGCGGGGAGAGGGGGGTCCCCGGGTGGCAGCGCCGGGGCAGCCGGGGGACCCCCGGCACCCAGCACATCCCGGTTCCTGCATCCCCGGTGTCCCGGCTTCCAGCCGCCCCAGCGCCTCCCGCCCCGCGCCTGCGGGCGGGACCCCTTATTCTAAGGGAGAGGGACCCCCATGCACCCCAGCCTCTTGCGGGAGGGATCCCCCGGCTCCTTGTCAGAGTCTCCCCGCCCCAGCTCCGCGCAGCAGGGATGCCAAGGCACGTCCAGTTCCTTGAAGGAAGGATCACCCTCCTGCCCCTCTCAGAAGGGATGCCAACCCCTCTCCTCCCAAAACCTCTCTAAAGACTGGCGCTGGGGACACCTTCCCCCAGCTCCTTGCAGGAGCCGTTCCTGAGCGCCCCTAAATTCTTGCAGAAGGAACCTCCTGTTCCCCATGAGGGGGTACCCTGGTGCAGAGGCCAGAGAAAGGGGTCTGAAAGAGGGGACAGGGACCTTCACATTCCCTGTGTCGCATCACCCAGGGATCGCACATCCCCGCAGCTCCCGGGGCCGCAGAGGCCGGGCTGGCGTGTCCTCAGCATCCCTGCCCGCGCTGCGTGCCACCACGCGTGGCGGAGCGTGACTCGGAGCACGAGCTCGGCCCCCGGCCCCTGGGAAGGGGGGGAGAGCTGGCAGCGAGCCTCCAGCCCTGGAAGTTTCCAGGGGGAGACAGAAATCGGGGTGACTCCAGCCGTGGTCACGCTGAGATGCGCGGGAGTAGCCAGGGGCGAGCGGGACAGCCCGGAGCATCCCCATGGATCCCGCGCTGGGTGCTTTGTGCAGGAGGCGTGGAGACAGCGCGACTCCTGGAAAGCGGGGAGGCACGGCTGGGTCCGGGCGAGGCGGGGGCTGAGATGCCAATACCGCTGGCACCGAGGGAGGATCCGCATCGGCGTCCTGGGTGTTCTTGCTCGGACCCGAGTGGAGGAACTGGGGGGGGGTTGGAGGCGGTGGCCGCCGAAACACAAGGTTGGGGGGCTGCATGGGGTGAGGGCGCGCCCTGTCAGCATCCCTGGCGGGTCAGCATCCCGTGTCCTCCCGGGGCTGGCACCCACCGCCAGCACATGGCAGCGAGCCAGACGCGCAGGTTGCTGCCAGCCGTGCCCTGCAGCAGAAGGGAACCTGCGGCGGGGACAGTGGCAGCTCCCGGTGCCGGTGGCCGTGCCGGGCAGCTCCGGGCGCAGATGGCAGGGCGGGGGTCGGCGCCGCGCAGGCGGGGAGCGCCGTGCGGAGCAGACGTGTTTGCTCTGGCAGCTGCGGCGTGTCGCTGCAGCGAAAGGAGCAGCGCCAGGGCTGCGAGGCACTCGGGAGGTTTGGGAGCTGGGGGGGGTCTCCCAAGGGAAGGATGCTCTGGAGCAAAGCCCTGCCACGCTGTCCTCGGGATGTGGCAATCCGGCTGTAGAGGGTAAAGTGATGTGGGGAAGGGGTTTGGCTCTCCTTTGGGAGATGCAGGATGCTGGTATCCCCAAAAAGGAGGAGGGGATTGAGAGAAAGGAAGTGCCCTGCATCTGGGGAGGTGGCTTGTGTGGCGTGAAGTGGCCAAGTCAGGCAAGGCAACTCACCCCTTGTGGAGAAACTGTGGGATGCAGGATGGAGAAGGGCTTTAGACAAGGGCAGGGAGTGACAGGACAAGGAAGAAAGTCTTCAAAAGTGACAGGAGACAGGGTTAGTTGGGATACTGGGAGGAAGTTCATCCCTGTGAGAGTGGTGAGGTCCTAGCACAGGGTGCTCAGAGAAGCTGTGGCTGCCCCAAGTGTCCAAGGCCAGACTGGACGGGGCTTGGAGCAGCCTGTGACAGTGAGAGGTGTCCCTGCCCATGGCAGGGGGTTGGAATGAGTTGGTCTTTGAAATCTGTTCTAACCAAAACCATTCTACAATTCTATGATCTTATGCTCCAAGAGGGGTATTGGAAGCAAAAATCATGTGGGATGTGTGCCCATCGCCCCACTGTGAGGGTGATGGCACCAGCAGCAGGGGTGAGCAGGACCAGCCCCATTTTGTGTCCCTGGCAGATCAGGGAGGTGCTGCTGGAGACACAGACAGAGCAGACAGCAGCAGGGGAGGTACAGATGAGTCACGGACCTGCAGCAGGGGGAGCCAAGACTCTGCGTGGCTGCTGCAGTGACAAGATACCAAAAAAAAGCCCTGACACAACGGGTGCAGTGTGTAGCTGCCCACCTACAGCGTGTGGAGCTGTACAAAGCGTGGCTCCCTGCTGGCTCCCTGTGGAGATGTCGCTGTGCCACGGCAGCTGGCACAGCCCCCAGTGCGCGGGCAGCGGGCAGGGCTGTTCCTGGAAACTGGAGGGAACTGTGGCACAGCCACAGGGGGAGTCTGAGGAGGGGCATTCCTGACAGCTCTGTAGGAATCAGTCAGCAGAGCTGTGCCCAAAGGTCTCAGCCAAGCCCAGGCACCTGGCCAGAGGTGGAGCATGGATGGCACAGGCTCTGGGCAGTGAGGGTGGGTCGCTGGAGGTGTCACAGTGAGGAGGAGGGGGTGCCATGGGCAGCAGTGCCCGCTGGGCTTAGCCCCATGGCCTGTTATCCCATGCTGCAGCCAAGGGGAGCTCAGGCTCCTGGCACAGGGAGCTGGCAGCAGGCTTGGCAGCATCCTGGCAGGTTCTCCTGCCAAGTGCACACGGACACAGGCACGATCCTGGATAGTGCTCCAGGGGCTTGTTAGTGGCTCAGCAGCTTTCCTGTGGTCTGGAGAGCTGCCGGACACATCAGTGCCCAAATCCTTGCTGCTCCCTCTTTGCTTCCCAGCCAGTGTGAGAGCACACAGGGGTCTGCTGCTGGGGGGTCAGTGTGGGGCTGTGAGGGCTCTGCCCCACGGTGATATGTCAGGATTGTGCTGCCATCCTGCAGGTATGACGCAGGGAAAGATGGCTTCATTGACCTGATGGAGCTGAAGCTGATGATGGAGAAGCTGGGGGCTCCACAGACACACCTGGGGCTGAAGAACATGATCAAGGAGGTGGATGAAGACCTGGACAGCAAGCTCAGCTTTCGGGAGGTGAGGGGATAGGAGGCTCCACGCTGGCAGGGAGATGTCCCCAGCCACTATCAGACTGGTGAGAAGGTGGGCAGAGACCATGGTGGCTTTGGGGTCTTCATTGGGAGCCAATGCTGATTTACCAAAATAAGAGTATTGGTTCTAATACTGATACTCAACTGTGACAGATAAGAGACTCTCTAACAATTTAAAGTTAGAAAGTGAATGTTTATTCAGCACTGGGCAGCAACGTGAGGTAATCCTCTAATACACACTGCAAAATCGCAGGTGATCACAGACTCTATTTATTGACAAAGGGTTCAAACAAATACATATTCATAATAACAGCCTCTCCATTGGTAATTAGCTTGAATAACTATTAAGCATGTGTGATTGACTTATTAAATTAAGTCTGGGGTCGTTTTCATGGGGAGGAGTCTTAAAAGGAGGAAATAAGGTGAGTCTTCCTCACCCTAAACTCTTGACCTTTTCTATCAATGACAATAGAAATGAATTCTGGGGATAGTCCAATTTTTCAAAGAATAGGTTCTGGTTGCATTGTCTATATTCCTTTAGATCTGCTCACTAGTTTTGTCTTTTCCCATTATAAGCGCAGCTAAGCAAACATAAAATGACAGACAATCAATTATTTCAGTTTCAGATAACTTCTAACTTTTAATTACCTTCAGCCAGGTAACTAAAATCCTAGTTTTCTAGAACGAGTGTTTCAATGCTCCCGTGTCCCCTGGCAGTTCCTGCTGATTTTCCGCAAGGCAGCAGCGGGTGAGCTGCAGGAGGACAGTGGGCTGCACGCCCTGGCCCGGCTCTCCGAGATTGATGTCTCCACAGAGGGGGTGAAAGGTGCCAAGAACTTCTTTGAGGCCAAGGTGAGGAGGTGCCAGTGCAGGATGGCAATGCAGCAGGGCAGTTTGGTGCTGGGTAGCAGGATATGTTGGGGTGGGTAGGAGAGCTTGGCAGAGGTCACAGCTGGACGTTTCCATCTGCAGGCACAAGCCATCAATGAAGCCAGCAAGTTTGAGGAGGAGATCAAGGCAGAGCAGGAGGAGAAGAAGAAGCAGGCAGAGGAGCTAAAGCAGAGGAAAGCAGCCTTCAAGGAGCTGCAGTCCAACTTCACGCAGTGACAGGGCTGGGCAGGACTGGTCAGCGGTGCCCAGAGTGGCAGCGCTGCCTGTGCCACGTGCCAGCCATGCCAGGAGTGATGCCCAAGCTCTGTGCCACCTGTGCTGCTGGCAGGACCCTGGCATGGGCTCAGCACAGCACCCACCTTGCTGGCAGAGCCCAGTCAGCCCCAGCTCCCCCCTCCCCTCTTGCTATGGTGTCTGTAGGTGTTGTTCGTGCCCCCCACCTCCCCAGCGTGCCCCCACCCTGAGCAGCACCCCATTCTCTGCCCACAGCTGCACTGGGGGCTGCTGCTGCTGAGTCCCAGGGGAGCTGTGTCCAGAGTGTCTGTCCCTGGCACACCTGTGCCCAGACTGTTGTGTGTTGTGAGTGCACTGGGAGGTTTGCAGGGTGGGGGCTTGCACAGCTGGCCATGGTGGGTGTTGTGGTGGCCGTGCTGCCTCGGTGTCTGTTGGTATTGCTGTGTGTGAAACCAGTGACAAAAGCCATGGCAAGGGCCAGCTTTGTGAGAGGGGCTTTGTGAGAGTGTGTGTGTGTGTGTGTGGTGCTGGGGGTGGGTGCCCACCCCACTGGCAAGGAGCCCCCCAGGAGCTGTGTCTCTCTTTATTTTGGTCAAAGACATACAGAAAGGCAGCTGCTGGCTCATGGGGCTGTATTATGTTTTTCATGTTGTGTTCAGCCTGGCAGGATGAGTGTGGTGGCCACAAATGGTTGCCATTGGTCACTGAGGCTCTTGTCTTTGTGGGTGGCTGTAAAAACCCACATCTGTCCCACAGTGTCCCCCAAGTGGCGGCATAGGGGGTGTGTTATGTTTTTTTTAATTTAGTCCCAAATAAATATTATATTTCTTAATATAATTTTATAGTTTTAATAATTATATTTCTTAAGTGCTGTTTGCTGGGGTGTAG
Source organism: Erithacus rubecula (assembly GCF_903797595.1). Classification (NCBI taxonomy): domain Eukaryota; kingdom Metazoa; phylum Chordata; class Aves; order Passeriformes; family Muscicapidae; genus Erithacus; species Erithacus rubecula. Next base: position 1,837,117 of record NC_136676.1, on the reverse strand, counting down.
CTGTGGGATAGGCATGTCTGTGGCGGGGTCTGGCATGGGGGGAAGGAATCTGGGGAGTGGGTTCTGACCGTGGGCACACGATTCCCACTGGAGAGGGTGGCACTGAGCAGGGTTGAGCTGTGGCTCATTGGCATGGGAAGCAGCAGGGCATGACCCAGGTGTGGGGGTGTGGGGCTACCGAAGGCCATCAGCTGCTGATACCTGTGCCTGTCCCACTCTGTGGCACCTGTGGGGTTTGGGCTGGCCTTGCCCACATCAAGAGTGAGATAAGGAGATCTTGTGCCTGGGGGTGGTGGTGTCATGGGGGAGTCAGTGCTCAGGGTTGGGAGCAGCAGGGCTGTCCAGCACCCCACTGGCACCATCATGGGTGGGGGGCTGCCCACCAGCTGTGCCCCAGCAGGAACCCTGCCCATTCCCAGAGCAGGGCTGGCTGTCGCTGCCACGTCCCAGCCTGGAGCCAGCACACCACAGGCAGATGTGGCCATTCCCAGGCAGGATGCTGAATGCGATAAGAGGGGGCCACGAGACTGAGGAGCCCCTGTGCCCACAGCGTGGGACAGTCCCCACCTGGCAGTGGCAGGAGGGGCCACTCCAAGGTCCCCAGCAGAGTGGACACTATAAGAGGGGTGAGCAGCCCCAGTGCAGCACCTTTGGTCACCACAACCATGCTGGGAGCCGTCTGCCTCGTCGTGCTGCTGGGCTACGGTGGGTGCAGGGGCTGGGGCAAGGGCTGGGGCAGGGGGACAGGGCTGTGGGGCACGTGCCTGGCACCGCCCTGGGCACAGGCACAGGCAGCCTCTGATGTCCCTTTGCCTGGTGTCACACAGCCTACGGATGCGGCCAGCCGGCCGTGCCGCCGCAGCTCAGCTCCCGCGTGGTGGGAGGTGTTGATGCCGTAGCCCACAGCTGGCCCTGGCAGGTAAAAGGGGCACAGGGATGGGCATGGGGACAGGGATGGGGACATTCCTGCTCTGACCCTGTGCCTCTGTCCCTGCAGATCTCACTGCAGTACACCCGCTATGGAGAATGGTACCACACTTGTGGTGGGACCCTCATTGCCCCCCAGTGGGTGCTGACAGCTGCCCACTGCATCAGGTTGGTGTTGGGGTGCTGGGGGGGCGGTCTGTACCAAGAGGGTCAGATACCTGTGGAGACTGACATCCCCTCTGTCTCTGGCAGCTCTTCCCTGACCTACCGTGTGGTGCTGGGCAAGCAGGACCTGACAGTGGATGATGAGGCTGGCTCTGTGGCTGTGGGTGTGGAGAAGACCATCGTCCATGAGAAATATAACTCCTTCCTCATCATGTAGGGAATGGGATGCATTGGGGGTGGGTCATGGGTGGCGTGGCCACAGACCCCTGTCCCTGGGGCCAGAGACCCTGTTCTCATGGTCAGGGACCATGGTTCGTGTCTCCTTGCAGCAATGACATTGCCCTGGTCAAGCTGGCAGAGGAGGTGCAGGAGAGTGACACCATCCGTGCCGCCTGCCTGCCTGAGGCTGGCAAGATCCTGGCCAACGACTACCCCTGCTATGTCACCGGCTGGGGACGTGTCAGGAGTGAGTGGGATGTCCCCAGCAGGTCCTTGGGAAGGGGATGCAGGCACGGGCTGTGAGGTACAAGTTTGGCTTGGCTTTATCCTTGCAGCCAACGGGCCCCTGGCTGACATCCTGCAGCAGGCTCTGCTGCCTGTGGTGGACTACGAGACCTGCTCCCAGAGGGACTGGTGGGGCAGCAATGTCCGTGACACCATGGTGTGCGCCGGCGGCGACGGCGTCGTCTCCGGGTGCAACGTGAGTGTGGGAGCGCAGCAGTGGGGTCTGAACCGTGGGCACTGGGGAAGAGGGGATGGAGCTGTGCTGGTGGGTGGCCAGGAGGGAGGAGGGCAGTTAGTGGGGAGCCATGGCCCACGCTGTGTCTGCACACAGGGCGATTCTGGCGGCCCCCTGAACTGCCAGCGCGATGATGGCATCTGGGAGGTGGAGGGCATCGTCAGCTTCGGCTCCGGCCTGAGCTGCAACCTGGCCAAGAAACCCACAGTCTTCACCAGGGTGTCTGCCTACATCGACTGGATCAACGAGGTGGGTGCCCCTTCCTCTGCCCCCACACCACACAGGGGCTGTTCTTGCCCCACTGAGGGTCTTACTGTGACCCCCTGTGTCTTTTTGGCAGAAAATCAGCGCCAACTGAGGACGCGGCATGAGGAGATAGCACTCTTGATAAAAGCCAAAAGCAAAAGTGCTGTGCTGGTCTTGCTGTTTCGTTTTTTTTTTGGGGGGGGAGGGGATGTGGTGGAGCTGGGGACACACATCCAGGGCTGGGTCTTGCTTGTGTGCTGGGGAATTTGTCCCTGTTTTGCAGTGGGGCTGGCAGGGTTCTGGGAAAGCTGTCGGGCACACCCTGCAAGATGCTTCCAGTCCTTGTGGCCATGGCTGAGCCAAAGGGCTCAACAAGTAATTGGATGGGAGAAGGGCTGGGGTCCATACAGGTTGTTTAGGGAAGCTCCAGCTAGCCCTTAGGGATTATCTGGAACAGTTGGTAGCTCCCAGGGTGCTTTAGGAGACCTCACTGGCACTGCCTAGATGAGCGCTGACTTTCAAATGGGGGTCTTGAGCAAACTGGATTTGCCTTGGGAGGCTTGAGAGAGTCTGACTGGTTTGGGAAGTGGTCAGGGTGCCTGCAGGAGCTCTGTTGGAGATGGAGCCCTTGGGAGCTGTATGGCACTGTCAGCTCCATCTCTGCAACCTGTGATGTGGCCCAGGAGCAGAGCATCTTATGGATCTCCTTCCGTGGTGGCTGGAGGAACAAGGTGGGTGTGGGCAGCTGACAGAACCCCCAGCTGTGGGGTTCCCAGGAGGAGCCAGGGCTGCCCTGGAGGAGAGAGGGAAATTTTCCAGGGAAAAGGCAACGTGTTGGTGGGAACAGGTGTGAAGGGGCTGTCCAGAAAATGGGGGTGGGTGCTGCACTGTGAGCTCCCGGGCAGAGCCATCCATCACATATCATCCCATCCTGCTGGAGCCTGGCTGTGATCCCCATGGGGTGAGGAGGTGGAGAGCAGGCAGGGATGGGTGGCAGCACCTCAAGCTTGGCAGGGGACATGATGGACATGCCTGGTTTAGAAGTCATGGTGCTACTGGACCACTGAGCATCACTATCACCAGCCCAGAGAGCAACACTGGCACCTGCACCAGGGCCCAAGAGCACTGCCACGAGCCCTGGCACTTGTGAGCCCTGGCAGCCTGGGAATCTCCAGGGACCCCCTGGCACCTGGCAGCCTGACCAACATTTTAGCAGGTGAAGAGGGATGCAGGGTGGGAAATGGTTTGGATGGACAGGAAATGTGCTGTGGCAAAGGATCTGCAGGGATCACCCCAAAGGCAGTTAAAGGCCTGCCAGTCAGATGATGTGTGGAGGTGGCCACTCTGCACAGCAGGGTGAGGCCAGGTGCTTGGGACACAGGCATGGGATTGGCAGCAGGATCTGCTGCCTGGGAGGGAGAGCTCCAGGCTGTCCAGGGGAAGCTGGGCAATGTGGGGTGCCCCTGTCCCCTCTGTGTGTACCCACATGTGCCATGGGGACGGCTGTTGGGGCTGGGGGTGCAGGACCCTGGTGTCACAGCCTGTTGTGGGTGTATCTGTGCATTGTGTCCCATTCTCAGAGGGGGTTTGGTGGATGGAGGAGCCCCAGACCAGGCCCCAGAATGCCACAGTCCTCTGTGCTGGGGCATCAGTCCTGCCCCACCCAGCCAGGCATGGGCATCCCCCTGCAGTGCATGTCACCCCAATAACCAGTGTCCCCCTGCCCAGGAGGTGGTGCAGAGCTGTGATCCCTCTGGGTGAGGAACCTTTCTCAAACATCCAGTCTTTCCTTGGACAGAGCTGCAGCCATTCCCTGAGGTAACAGAGAGCAGAGATCAGAGCTGCAGCCTCCAGTGAGGTCTGACCTCAGCCTCCTCCAGCTGAACAAATCCAGTGACTTCAGCTTCAACTGCTTTTAGTCTCTAAGGCTGCAGAGAATTGAAGGAATATTTGTTATACTTACATGTTAGTTGTTATTTATCATTATGTTCTGTTAACACCATTTATAACTGATACATTAAATCTACAAGTTAACCTAAAGAAGTGTAAGCTTTATTTTTATTAAATGTGTAACATTTTATATACTATCTATAGGATATGTCCATTACTAAATATTTAACAATACGGGAGAATAAGGGGAAGTTTAAGAGAATGCAGTAAAACTTTGTGAAGTGCATAACTGTTGAAATAGAAGCACTCATACAATCACTTACATCAAAATTACACCTTGAAAGTGATCTTTACCCACTCCTGGGAGTGAGAGCTCGGGACACCCAGGGACACATGAACAAACTCTCCTGACACTGAGCAGCCTTCTGATGCTGATGGCACCGAGCCATGGGGAAGTATGGCCCTTACACTTGGTACCAGTCCCCATCATGGGCTCCCCTCAGGGACATCCAGCACTGAAACACGAGGAGGGGAAAGAGCAGTGGGGCCCATGGAGTAAACCTGTCTTGGCTTGCAGGGCAGGATGTGACCAGAAATATGTATTCAATCACCATCTGTTAAAAAACCAGGTGGGACAGTGATCCTTACCTCTGTGGGGATATCCCCTGTTAATGGGCTGTGTGTTCCAACCAGCTGGGCAATCATCTTTATCTTTTCCACAACCCATCCTCCCTCCAGGAGATATCTTCTGTTAAAGGGCCATTGAGTGCCAGTGCATGACTGATAAAATTACATCACCCCTTTGTGAGATGCTCCAGCCAGGGGAGGAGCCAAGCCTTTCCTACCTAGATAAAAACTGAGATTTGGAACACCAAAGCAGGTTTTTTTCCACTGGATTCCAGGGGAAACAGGACCTTTCCACATCACCACTAGACCATCAGAGGAAAACTGCACACTTCTACAGGACCACTGTTTCAATAGAACCACATCTGTCACTCCAGGACTGCAGCCACCATTGAATGGGACTGCTGCAAACACCCTGACTGACTGACGGGGTGTCAGCTTGGATTCTGGCTCTGACAGTGTTTTGGGGTTGGGGTTTTTTGTAATACTTTATTTCTATTTTAGTTTTCCTAGTAAAGAACTGTTATTCCTATTCCCATATCTTTGCCTGAGAGCTCCTTAATTTTAAAATTATAATAATTTGGAGGGAGGGGGTTTACATCATCCATTTCAAGAAAGAATCCAGCCTTTTTAATAAACACCTGTCTTTCAAACCGAGACTAAACCCAAAAGAGCATTCCCCATTCCTGCCTGAACCCCCACCGTCCTCCAGTTCCGCCACACACCACAACACCACCCCTGTGCCACTGCAGTGCTCCTGCTCTGCCCTCACCTCCACCAAGGATATCCCAGGGAAGGACAAGCCACTGCAGTCCATATCATGGAAGAAGGAAAAAGACAAGATGGAGCCATCTCTGCCCAAAGTCAAGCACCAGCTCCCTGTACCCCCAGCCCATGGGACACCCCAGTCCCAAGGCTCCCTTGAGAGAAGCAGGGAAATTAACAAGGGGGAGAGTGCAGGGTCACCTTTCCCAAAGGAAAACAGGTCCAGGGGAGATGGGATCAGCCCTGGCACCGCCTGTACAACATGGTGCTCTGTACAAAAGTAGCCAACACAAGACAGGGTAACCCAGAATCTTACACCACAGGGGATGGAGAAGGGGTCACATGTGCCACAGAGCTCTTGGGAAAAAACCCTGGGCTGAGGCAAGGCCATTCCAGCCACATCCCTGCTCCTGCTGGACTTCCTTGGGGTGTTTGGGTGGCCCTGGCTCCCTCTGGCAAAAGTGTCACACATGTCCAGGTTCTCTTCTCCAGCCACATGTGGGCATTGGCCCCCACCACTGCCCTGACACAAAGATACAAAAAAACCCTCAAATAAGCTTCTGCAGCTTCAAACCATAAACACAACAATCTAAAATGACAAAAAAGCAAAGCAAAACCCCCCAAATCCTCAAGCACAGACACATGCCCCCAGGCTTTCCCCAGCACAGAAGGTACCACCAGAGCCCAAGGTGATGCCACAGCTAAGGCAGCAGCCACAAACATGCACCCAAACATGCCAAGGATGTGCACACAACCGAAAGGGACCCAAAGACACTCAGTGAGGAACATTCCAGGAAAGGGAGAACCTTCTCCCTGAGAGATGGAGGGGCTGGGGGCAGGGAGTGTCCTGGGGGAGTGGGTGTTCAGGGTTGGGGGTAGCACCTGCACCCCACTGGCACCATCATGGGTGGGGGGCTGCCCACCAGCTGTGCCCCAGCAGGAACCCTGCCCATTCCCAGAGCAGGGCTGGCTGTCCCTGCCACGTCCCAGCCTGGAGCCAGCACACCACAGGCAGATGTGGCCATTCCCAGGCAGGATGCTGAATGCGATAAGAGGGGGCCACGAGACTGAGGAGCCCCTGTGCCCACAGCGTGGGACAGTCCCCACCTGGCAGTGGCAGGAGGGGCCACTCCAAGGTCCCCAGCAGAGTGCACACTATAAGAGGGGTGAGCAGCCCCAGTGCAGCACCTTTGGTCACCACAACCATGCTGGGAGCCGTCTGCCTCGTCGTGCTGCTGGGCTACGGTGGGTGCAGGGGCTGGGGCAAGGGCTGGGGCAGGGGGACAGGGCTGTGGGGCACGTGCCTGGCACCGCCCTGGGCACAGGCACAGGCAGCCTCTGATGTCCCTTTGCCTGGTGTCACACAGCCTACGGATGCGGCCAGCCGGCCGTGCCGCCGCAGCTCAGCTCCCGCGTGGTGGGAGGTGTTGATGCCGTAGCCCACAGCTGGCCCTGGCAGGTAAGGGGGCACAGGGATGGGCATGGGGACAGGCATGGGGACATTCCTGCTCTGACCCTGTGCCTCTGCCCCTGCAGATCTCACTGCAGTACACCCGCTCTGGAGAATGGTACCACACTTGTGGTGGGACCCTCATTGCCCCCCAGTGGGTGCTGACAGCTGCCCACTGCATCAGGTGGGTGTTGGGGTGCTGGGGAGGTGGTCTGTACCAAGAGGGTGAGATACCTGTGGAGACTGACATCCCCTCTGTCTCTGGCAGCTCTTCCCTGACCTACCGTGTGGTGCTGGGCAAGCAGGACCTGACAGTGGATGATGAGGCTGGCTCTGTGGCTGTGGGTGTGGAGAAGACCATCGTCCATGAGAAATGGAACTCCATCTTTGTCTTGTAGGGAATATGTCCACGAGTAAGTGTGGGAGGGCAACAAACCTGGGGACCACATCCTCATAGTTCATGTCCTCCTGTAGGAACGACATTGCCCTGGTCAAGCTGGCAGAGGAGGTGCAGGAGAGTGACACCGTCCGTGCCGCCTGCCTGCCTGAGGCTGGCAAGGTCCTGGCCAGCGACTACCCCTGCTATGTCACCGGCTGGGGACGCATCAGGAGTAAGCAGAGGGTCCAGGAGGGTGCCCGGGGGTCCCTGGGGAGGGGGTGTGCAGAGTGTGAGATATGACTGTCCTTGCAGCCAACGGGCCCCTGGCTGATGCCCTGCAGCAGGCCCTGCTGCCTGTGGTGGACTACGAGACCTGCTCCAAGTGGGACTGGTGGGGCAGCATGGTGCGCACCACCATGGTGTGTGCCGGCGGCGACGGCGTCGTCTCGGGATGCAACGTGAGTGTGGGCACTGCTGGGTGCCTGCCCCAGCCCAGGGCAGGACTGACAGCACTGCTGGAGCAGTGCAGGGCCATGGGGGACATGGGAAGCACAGAGGGGAGGGGACAGCATTGAAATAAATCAGCCAAGACTCCATTTTCGACATGCAGAAAGTCAATTCTTTATTCATAAAACTCATATTTATAGGAAATATCAGAAGGCACTGTGTAAAACCTAATTGGTCAGGAATACAGTGAAACTCAGTTCATTGATTGGTAAGAGCTATGGTATATGTCTATCAAATTTTCTCTCTAGATATATTTATATTTTTCCTTTGTGGGTTCTCATGGGACAAATCTTATTGTTTATACAGGTGTGTTTGTTTTTCACCCTCAGAATATATTGTGCTAATCGAACTTGTTCTCAAAATAGCTTCACATGGGAACTTGCAAGTCCCTTGTTAGCAGCACTTAGAAGAAATGACAGGCCAGCTTTGGCAATTTTAGCAGAGGCCTGATTTCATAAGGCCTTTCTTTCATAATTCTTGTACCTGTCCGTGACAGTGGCGGGAGCTGTGTGGGATGTCAGGTGTGCTGCCCAGGGCTGATGGCTCACACTCTGTCTGCACACAGGGTGATTCTGGTGGCCCCCTGAACTGCCAGCGTGAGGATGGTGTCTGGGAGGTGGAGGGCATCGTCAGCTTCGGCTCTGGCCTGAAATGCAACATGGCCAAGAAACCCACAGTCTTCACCAGGGTGTCTGCCTACATCGACTGGATCAACGAGGTGGGTGCCCCTTCCTCTGCCCCCCTGCAGGGGGTTGGCCACACTGCCAACTGCCAGCAGTCTCACCATCACCTCCCCCGTGTCTTCTCTTTGGCAGAAAATCAGCACCAACTGAGGACACAGCATGGAGCACAAATACTGAGTGTAATAAAGGAAATAGTGCTAAGCTTGTCTCATGTGGTTCTTTCGAGGGGACATGGTGGAGAAGAATTAGGGGGCTGTAAGAATTTAAAAAAAAAGAATAAAAAATTTTATTCACAAACGTGTTTATTAGTGTTTCATCACAGCTGGTTTAGTTGGAGTCACCTTACCTCTTAAAAGAAAGCAACTAAACAAAGCAAGTAATGTATTTTACTATGTGGAAAAGTAATATTTAACTGTTTTGGGTTGCAATGCAAGATGTTACCAGAAATATGTGTTCTATCACTATGTGATAAAACCAGGTGGGGCAGTGATCCTTATCTCTGTGGGAGATATTCTCTGCTAATGGGCCATCTGTTAAAACCAGGAGGGGCAAAGTTCTTTATCTTTCCACAGCACATCCTCCCTCCAGGAGATATCTCCTGTTCATGGCCAGTGAGTCCCAGTGCATGACTGATAAAATTCCATCATCCCACTGGGAGATGCTCCAGCCAGGGGAGGAGCCAAGCCTTTCCTACCCAGATAAAAACTGAGATTTGGAACACCAAAGCAGCTTTTTTTCACTGGATCCCAGAGGAAAGCCAGACCCTTCTATGGCACCCCTGGACCTTCAGATGAAACTGCCCCTTCTCCAGGTGCACTGCTCCAGCTGAACCACATCTGCCACTGCAGGAGGATGCAGCCACCATTGAATGGGACTGCTGCCACCACCCTGACTGACTGAGGGTGTCAGCTTGGATTCTGACTTTGTCTGCTTGAGCAGTACAATTTTTTTTGTGAGCTAATTATTTCTAGAACTGCTGCAGATAAAAATCAAGATTATAGGACTCAGGTAAGAACTTAAAATTAATTCCTACAAATAATCTTGGAAGGAGAGCCACGGGCTGGGGTGGGAGCTGGACCACATGCAGACTCTCCCCTTCTCCAGCAGGAGCTGAAGCCCAGAACTCCCCACCATGGATTTCCAGCACTGCCCTGGGGGTAAAACTAGCAGAGAATACATACTTTTGGTCACATCATGTATTGCAATCTAAGACACTACATAAAGCAGTGCAGACATGAGTGCTGGTTCCTACTCCTCCCACTTCAGAGGAGCCTTTAGGACCTGTTGAAACGGCAATGAGGAGATGAAACAACCAACTGAATACAGCTAAAGATTTGCTCTTTAATTGCATTTATTAGAAACATGGACTGCAAAACTCATCCCATTTCACTTGAACATCAGACCCCGGTCCCCTCAATCAGTTACCCGGGCAGCACAGGACACAAACATCATGATCAGCAAAGAAAAACACTCTGAGGTTGAGCGTGGCTGTGTCAGGACAAGCCAGAAGTGCTTTTCTCTGGCTCTGTTCTCCAGCAAAGGGACTTCCTGCTCCATCCACAACACTTCCCATTGGCACAGCACAATCTCCATCTCATCTCCACTCCACGGCAAAGCCAGCGCTCGCAGATCACATTTCTCCAGACAAACATCTGGACACACAGGCAAAACCACAGGGAGCACTGACACCAAGTCATGGTGGGCACAGGTTTCATTCAGCCACAGGAAGAATCTCCAGTGTTTGGCAGGGGGCTTGGAGTGTCAGTCACACATGAAGAAGAATTTTTTACGGAGGAAATTGAAACATCCCGGGATCTGCTTGTACCTGCCCTTGGCAGAGACAGCGTCTGCCACCTGGAACACAAGAGAGGCTGAGGAATGAGATGCTCTCCCCATCCCTTGAAATCAATGGCTGCCATGCCAAGGTGGCCAAAGAAGCACAACAACAACCAGAAAACAAGGTGATTCTGTAAGTTCCTCTCTCCCTCCACATTGGCCTTTTCTCCTATACACAGAGAAGAGAAGAGAAAAAGTATCTGGGGCACCTACATTTGTATGTAGCTTTGGAAATATTGAGTCAACAAGTCTCATAAAGGAAGATGCTGATCAGCCAGACTCATTCCACAACCCTGTGCATTGTGCTCCTCCACCCCCAGGACAAGCTTACAGGAGCACCCAAATCCCATCAGCTTGGATAGGACAAGCCATGATATTTTTTAGCAATTTCTTCAGAAAGATTAAGGAAATCCTCTATTGCCATGATTATTTCTCACTGGAGAAACCTCCAGTGATTTTTGGAAGATGGAGGCCAGACACTTTCTTTGTAATTAAACCTCTCTGCAGTACTTCCAATTAGCCCATCCCTAAACTCAACACTCAATATCCTCACTCCATTTTTGAGGGTAGGCCTCCATGCCCCAACTGATCACATCCCTGACTATTTCCTTCATCAACAAAAAGCAGAACAAAAAGGACATTTACCTTCACTAACATGGTGAGCAGGTCTTCTGAATGGGCATATTGCTGCAGCACACTGTCCAGCATTTCCACATACCACGAGCCACTCGACCTCTCCCTCCAGGAGACAAAACCTTCAGAGAAAGAAGGAGAATGTTGTGCCAGAACCCACCTGCTGTTCTTGTCCCAACAAGTTCCTGCTGCTCCACAGAGCTGGGTTGTCCTGAATTGCCCCCATATTTGGCCATGAAGCTCTGACTGTTTTGTTAATTCCCTCATGCTCTTGCACAGGCTGTTTCACCTGGAAAAGTTGAGTAGGAAACCAAGATGTCACTGGGTGTGGGCAAACTAGCAATGGCATCAGGCTCATCCCCATGATCCGATGGAACCCGAAACGGGGTCGCGTCCGATTCCAGAGAACCCCCAGGAGCTTCAGCTTCAGGTGAGTCACAATCCACTATAAAGCCTTGATCTCTTTGTTCTGAAAAAAAGCAGCAACAAGACAGCTCCTAACACTCATCCCACCCAAGAGATTCCCAGTTGTGAATCATCTGAGGTTAAGAAAAGATGGGCAAAGTAAAGGACAAAGCCCTAGAACAAAACAAGGCTTTTTGGCTGTTGGGCTGCACAGGTTGAGTCAAAGTCATTGGTGGTTTATACAAAATTCCTCACTGTGTGTGAAGAGGTGGAGCAGCCTCTCAGCACATGGTAAGAGGCAGCTGGTGTGAGAAGACAGCTGGAGAGAGGGGCAGTCAATGAACAGAAAGGGAGCCAAAGGCACAGCCTGACCACATCTCTGCTACTGGAGCCAACACAAAGATTCACCTCCACCACAGGCCTGGATGAAGAACAGTTTGGGTTTTCCTCTCAAACTCGGGCAATTGGACCCATTGAAATAGTTCACAATCTTTTCTATGGGAATGGGTTTTCCATCCGTTCCGTAAACGCCTCCAGGAAACTGAATATGGCTCGTCTGCAAGAGGAAAATGCAGGAGCTAGTGACATGGAAGGCAAGGCCACTTCTGAGGGAGCCCATTTCCCATCAGGTTTTCATGGCATAAAGGTAGCAGAACAAATCCTGGTGTTTGTGGGAATCTCTGTTGCCAAGTCAGTGTGAGGGGACATCCAGGAGACATTGGAAATGCACTAAAACCCAGCAATTCAACTTCTATTATCCAACTTGAATCCTCCAGCAAAGGAGCTCTTCATCCTCTGGTACAACTGGCACATCCCATGCACCATTTCCCTAAGAATGACTATTCTCATCCTTCAAGAACTGTCTTGGAATAAACAGGCTTTATTGCTAATAGCATCTCCCTGACAGAGCTGGAGAACAGGAAGGAATTCAAAATTATTAGCCCCAACTTCCAAAATGGAAAACACTTGTCCACTGGCACCACTGGATCAGACCACACCAGAATAAGGGTGTAACTCTCTGAAATGTACTGTGATGGCAGAACAAGATTTTGACAGACCACTTCCCTCTCACCCTGTGTGATACCACAGGCCAGGCAATTAACCCCCTCCCTCACCTAAGGAACAAAGGGAGATGGGACAAACCCACCTGGCAGCCATGGGAAAGGATGACCACAATGCAGCAGTCCAAAGCACTGTGGTCCTGCTGTGACAGCTTCAGCAGCTCCAACACCATGTCCTGTGTGGAAAACATCACAGTGAGAGTCTTTTGAACAATATCTCAGCCACAGGTTACTGCCAGGCCCTGTTCTAATTGCACTGCCACAGATCCAGTCAATCTCTGCCACATGATAACATAATCCACAAGTACAGCTGGCAAAAGCCACTGGCAGAGAGTGAGTACTTCTGCATCTCTGCCCTTAACACTGGCTGCTTTAATCACACAGATTTCTCATCTCTCTACACTCTTTACAACACAACACCACAAACCAAAGCATATTTCCACATGATTTATCTGATTAAATCCTCTGCTTCTGATTGGGAGCTGGTGGGTGAGCAGAGTAACATATTTTACTTTCAGTTGATCAAGTTCCCCTCAAAACTTCCAGTAACAGCCAAGGATGGCACAGACAGACATGACGCAGCTGTCTGAACTATCCCAAAAACACAGCCTCACCAAATCCCTACAAATCACAACCAAGATTCCACATTCATGCAGAGATAAAAATAAGCAAGGTCCTCTCTCCTTCTGCAACTGTAGCACAACAATAAAGCAAGAGGATGCAAGTGGTCCATTGTCTCTTTGTGGGAGGTTTTTGGTGTGCTGCTAACACAAGACACATCCCCTAAAGCCCTCCCATCACTTCCAGGGGCTCACCTCTCATCCCTCATGTCAGCAGGACCCACCCAGCCTCACCTGAGCTTTCAGATCCCTCTGGGTCAGGACGGTGAAGTGCAAGGCCTTGAAGCGCCTCTGCAGCTTCTCACAGTCAATGTCAGAGCCCTCTCGGGTGGACAGCCCCGAGTCTCTGGAGAAGTTGACATTATTGAGGATCAGGCAGTGTCCACAGGGATCTGCTTTCATCTCATATTCCTGGCAGAGACATGTCACAATTAATTTATTATTATATTTTTATTCCTAGTGCTTGCTGGCTAATCCAGCAGGATAAAATGCCAGTTCTTAAAGTGGCTCATTTCAGAGTTTTTACATTTCTCTAGTCCTAGGGATGGGTAGGAGCACCCATTCTCCACACACATCTCATCATCAGCCAGGAGCAAGAAACAACCCACTGAATTGGGAAAAACCTTTGTGGAAAACCAGCTGCTGTTTTTCTGTAGCATGTTCAACAGCAAGCTGAAATTTCTGGGGAATTCTTTTAAGCATCATTATCAAACCTCACCAAAAGGAGCCAACAATTTTTTTTATCACTGTGGTAATCTTAAGGAGGATCTGGCTAATGACTGACCCACTCTGGGACCATCAGTCCTGTTACAGCCACAGAGCAATTGCTCAGGTAGGACAAAGTGAGAACCAGCTCCTCCAGAAATACTTTCTGGAGTCACCCATGAGGCACAGAGCTCTTGCCCAGTAGGGAACACTTCCAGCCTTCTCAAATACTAACTTGGTCACGGCTCCTCTTGTCAGCAGCTGAACCTACAACACAAAACAGACACAGGATTCAGTTCACCACACTCCACAACAAAACCACACTGTTAGAGTTCATGTGCTTCCCAACACACATGAATTTCCCCTTCCCACCACACTGCAAATGAGCCTTTGGCATGCTGTGGCTCTAGGAGTGGAATGTGGCTTACCCCGGGCTGGCACAGGAGGTATCCGAGGTTCTTCACTCTCAGCTTGGACTGGGATAGACAAACGTTCATGAGGGGTCACATCTGTAATGACATGGCACAAAAATACAGAGGATGAGTCTGAGCTCAAAAGGCTCCACGGCTGAAAAGCAGGACATACAGGCTGCCCTGAGAAGCTGTGGAGCCCCATCCCTGGCAGTGCTCAAGTCCAAGTTGGACAGGGCTTGGAGCAACCTGGGATAGTGGAAGGTGTCCCTGCCCATGGCAGGGGATGGAATGAGATGAGCTTTAAGGTCCCTTCCAACCCAAACCATTCTGGGATTCCATGATCCTCCCAACAGTCCCCTCTATCACGATAACAAAAATCATAACTTCCTAGAGTCTTGCCCACAGCAAGAGGGATCCCAGCTGCCACCTCCCAGTGCTGCCAAACACACACCACACCCTCAACCCCACACCCTCAACCCCACACCCTCAACCCCACACCCTCAACCCCACACCCTCAACACTGACTTTTCTGCTGTTTTTCCCCCCGCAGCTCCAGCTCCACGGGCCGCAGGTGGGGCAGCTGCGGTGGCACTGGTGGGGACTGGCACTCCTGGGTCAGCATCTCGGCCAGGCTGCCCTGCCCAGTGTCCCTCAGGATGGACAGGAAGGCAGGGAAAGCCTGCTTCCCTCGAGTCTCCAGGTCAATGATCAGCTGCCGGGCCTGCTCCCCTCGGCTGCCAGCGCTCTGCAGAGGAGAAAAACCCACAGTGGGTGTGCATGAGTGCCTGGGCAGCCCTTCAACCACTCTGAGCAACGAGCAGGGCAACGTGGGATCCACACCCAGGACATGGACATGGGGTAAACAACAGCAAAACCCAGTGGAAATAGAGACCCCCAGCAATCACCAGACCCCCTCCAACAACAATGGTCACCACTGGTCACCCAGCCCAATAAGGAGTCTAGAGGTAAAGGGGGAGAGGGAGCACCCCAAATCTGGCCCCTGGGGACAAACAGGCATCCCTGGGCTGTCACCAGAGTGCAATATGGGGTAAAAACACCCCCAATCCCGTAGCACCCCCAAGCCTGTAGCACTCCCAAGCACCTGTAACAAGAACGCCCTAAGGGTGTAATCATATTGGGATGGAGAAACAGAGAAACCCTTACACCTGGCACTGCCTGGGGCTGGGGACAAGAAGGGACAAGTGTGGGGGGGGGTTCTCAAACGTCTTATCTGCACAAGGACCAACTCCAGGCATTGTCATCAGAGTGAGGGGACACAGAGCCATCCCTTTGGGCCAACAGCCAGGGCTAAAGGGACATGGAGTTCCCCTACATGCTTGTCACCAGAGTGAGGGCACTTGGAGTCTCCCTTGGACTTGAGAGGCCACAAGGCAATCCCTCCCATGTCTGTCACTAGAGTGAGGGGATTTGGGGGCCACCCCACAGGACCCTCCCTTGGGCCTGTCCCTGGGTTCAGGGGATGCAGGAGCTGCCCCGCCGTGCCCGCCCCGGCTCTCAGGGAGCACAGACCTCTCCGGGCCGCCCCGGTGCCCCGTGTCCCGCTCGCTGACCCACCTGCAGCTCCTCCAGCATGGGCCGGGTGAAGAGGCCGCGCTGCTCCAGCGGCTCCCAGAGCGGCTCCACCCGCAGCGCCGCAACCAGCTGGGCCCGGCCGCGCCTCAGCGCCCGCCGCTGCTGCTCCTCCATGGCGCCGAGCCGGGGCTGCCGGGCCGACCAATGCCCGGCACCGCTACTGAGCACCGGGACCGACAATGAGCCCCGGGACCGCCGCTCAGTGCCCCAGCACCGCCGATCAATGCCCCGGCACCGCTGCTGAGCACCGGCACCGCCAATGAGTCCCGGCACCGCCGCTGAGCACCGGCACCGCCGTTCAGTGCCCCGGGACCGCCGCTCAGTACCCGGAGCCGCCGTTCAGCCCCGAAGCCTCCGCCGGTCCCTTATTGGAGCCACCGCTCCATGCCCGGACCTGCCGCTCAGCCCTGGAGTCACTGCGCCCCGGGACCGCCGCTCTGCCTCGGACCCGCCGCCGGTCCCTTCCCGGAGCCGCCGCCGAGCCCCGGAACCGCCGCTCAGCCCTGGAGTCACTGCGCCCCGGGACCGCCGCTCTGCCTCGGACCCGCCGCCGGTCCCTTCCCGGAGCCGCCGCCGAGCCCCGGAACCGCCGCCCGCTGCCCGGAAGCGCCACCGCCTCTGAGTGCCAGAATCACACACGGGGTCAGGCTGGAAGAGCCCTGGCGTGGTCCAGAGCGGCCAGCCCAGAGCGAACGAAAAAGAGTTCCGTCCTTTTGTGTTTCGGTGTTTTGTTGGGTTTTTAAAAAATATCTGCAGAGATGGACATTCTACACTCTATCTAGGTCACCCGCGCAGCAAAGTTCTTCCTCATGTTCAGATAAACTTCCTGCGTATCAGTTCCTGCCCGTTGCTCCTGTGCCATTGCCCCGCAGGCAGAGCCCCTCTCAGCTGTGTCCCCTCTCAAGGATGGGCAGCCCCTGCTCCCTCAGCGAGGGAGATGCTCCAGGCACTTTCTCGCATTCACTGCTGAGCCCAGGCTGGGCACGGCACTCCAGGAGTGTCCCAGGGCTGGGCAGAGGGGCAGGGTCACTGCCTGACCTGCTGCCAGTGCTGCTCCCAGTGCACCCTGAGCCTCTTGGCCCCCAGGACATCCTGCTGGCTCAGGGACAGCTCACTGAGCGTGGGACCACAGGGACTGTGCAGAGATGCTCCAGCAGGTCACCCCTGCCTCTGCAGGTACTTGGGGTTGTTCCTCCCCAGGGCAGTACCTGAATCTGCCCTTGTTGAGCACCATTAAGTTTCTCTCTGCCCAATTCTCCAGCCTCTCGAAGTCCTGCTGAATGGCAGCACAGCCTTCTGGTGGATCAGCCACTTCCCGAGTTCCATATCATCACCAAACCCTCTGAGGGTACATTCCATCACTCTGTCCAGATCACTGATAAACAAGTTGATTAAGACTGGGCCCAGTATTGATCTTTGGGGAAGCCACTGATTGCAGATGACCAAGTGGATCAAGCCCTCTGAGCTCTGCCACCCAACCAGCCCCCGATCCACCTCACCAGCCATTCATCCAACACACAGTCACTAAGACAACTGTTGTGGCTTAAGCTGAGCTGGAAATTAGGCACCACACAGCTACTTGCTCAACTCTCCCCTTCTCTTCCCCTCCTACCCCATGGAACGGGAAGGAGAATCAAAGTAAAACTTGTATGTTGGGAAAATAACAGTTTAATAATTGAAAATAAAGTAAAATACAGTAGTAATGGTAAATTGTAACAATAATAACAATAATAAAGGGGAAAACAAGTGGTGCACAATGCAATTGCTGACTGATGTCAGATCCCCTTCCTGAAACCAGATCAGCTCCTTTCCAGTCACTCTCCCTAGTTTATATACTGGGCACTCTGTGGTGCAGAATATCCCTTTGGCTGTTCAGATCACCTGTCCCATCTGTGCTCCCTCCCAGTGTGAATCTCCTCACTGCCAGAGCAAGAGACAAGAAAGAAGTCTTTGACTTTGGAAAAACACGACTTAACCTAAAACCAAAACAGAATCACAGAACGTGCTAAGTTGGAAGGGACTCACACGTATCCTCGAGTCCAAGTCCTGGTCCTGCACAGGACACCCCAAGAGTCACATTATGTGCCCAGAAGAGTTGTCCAAATGCTCCTTGAACTCACACAGGCTCAGTGCTGTGCCCATACCCTGGGGAGCCCGTTCAGTGCTTCCTCTGGGGAAGAACCTTTCCCTGGAATCCAACCTAACCCTCCGTGGCACAGCTCCAGCCGCTCCCTGGGTGCTGTCCTGTCACCGAGCAGTGTCTGTCTCTCCTCTTCCCACCAGAGGAGGTTGTAAAGGTTGTAACTGTGATCAGCCTGCTCCAGCTGAACAGACCAAGTGCCCTCAGCCGCTCCTCTTCTCCTCAAGGCCCTTCACTGCCCTCCTGTGGGCGCTTTCTAGCACTTTAATCTCTCCTATATTGCGGTGCCCACACCTGTCCTCTATACTCCAGCTGAGGCCAGCGCAGAGCAGAGCGGACAATCCCCGGCCCGCCGCCCGCCAGGACCCGTCTGGCGCTGCCGGCTGCCAGCACCCCCATCCCAATCCCATCCCGATCCCACCGCAGGCCCCGCCGCATTCCCGTGCTCCGTGCCCGTGCGGCGGGCCCAGCCCGGCGCGGCGCGGCGGCTCCGGAAGCGCTCGGTCTCCATGGGGACGGCGGGCGGGCGCGCCGGAAGCGGCGGCGCTCGGTGCGGGAGGGCGGCCCGTCCGCTCCGTGCGCCCGCGGGCCGCGCCGGACCATGGAGCGGCCACCGAGCTGCCTCCTCCTGCTGCTGCTGCTGCTGCTGCTGCCGGCGCTGGCAGCGGCCGCGCCGGGAGAGTTCGACCCTTACCGCGTGCTGGGGGTCGGCCGGAGCTCCAGCCAGGCCGACATCAAGAAGGCCTACAAGCGGCTCGCCCGGGAATGGTACGTGCTGCCCTTGCGTCCCCCGGGCCGGCCCCGGCAGCGGGGGCTGCTGTGGGGGCGGTGACAGCGCCAGGCCCCGCGCTGGCAGCGCCGCCTGGCCTGGCTGTGCGGCCCGCTGTCCCCGCAGGCCGGCTGGCAGCCTGGCACACCGAGGTGCTCGGTAGCGTGCTGTGAAACACGCCCGAGTCTGGCTGAGGGCGAGGAAGTGCACTCAGAGTCTGCTAGCGAGGGGAGAAAGTTCTCCCAAAATCAGGTTATGGGGGGGAGAGTTCTCCCAAAATCAGGCTATGGGGGGAAGAGTTCTCCCAGAGTCTGGCTAGGATGGGAAAATCTCCCAGAGTCTGGCTACGGGGATGTGGGGGGGAAGTTCTCCTCAACTGTGGCTGTTGGGGGAAAATTCTCACAGAGTTTAGCAGCAGGAAAAAAGTTCTTCCAGAGTCCGGTTACAAAGGGAAAAAGTTCTCCCAGAATCAGGCTACAGGGAGAAAAGTTTTCGCAACGTCTGGCTGTGCAGGGAAAAGTTCTCCTGGAGTCGAGTGATGGAGGAAAAGGTTCTCCTGTAGTCTGGCTACAAGGGGGAAAAGTTCTCCCAGAGTGAAGTGATGGGGGAAAAGGTTCTCTTGGAGTCTGGCTGGGGGAGAAAAATTTCTCCCTGGTAAATTCTAATAGACAAGGCTTGAAGTCTCAGCTTGATACCTCAATGTGCAAGGACCATTCTGTCCCTGTGCTGTGGAAGGGAAATGTGTTGGATGCACAAATGTCACCAGCCCCTCGTGCAGTTGGTGTGTGGTGAGGGGCAGGCTTATGGCATGGAAATAAAATGAATAAAGCAGGCTCACCTGCAGCTTTTAGAGCCCATGTTGTTCTGTGTGACACATCCCCGAGGCCATGGCAGGAGGTGATTCAAGTAGTTATGTAGGGCAGCAGCCAAGGGAGGCATTGCTAGGAAGGAGACACGCTCTGTGTCCTGGGCTCAGGCTGCTGGGGATGGAGCAGACTGAGGGACAGGTCCCAGGCACACAGCACACATCCCAGTGCTGCCTTCTGGGATGGGGTTTGGGCAGGGACAGCACCTGCTGGGTATAAATGTGATCTCAGCCTTGGGGATGTCACTGCACGCCCTCTCTGCCCATGTCCTTCTCACTCCAAACAGAGGCCAGCAGCTCCCCCAGTGACCCTTTTTCCTTTGGTTCTGCCCCATAGGCACCCTGACAAAAACAAGGACCCGGGAGCAGAGGACAAATTCATCCAGATTAGCAAGGCCTATGAGGTAACACATGCTTCCTGTAAACTCTTGCTATCATTAACTTTAAGTGACCTTAGTTTTCCATCCATGGCTTTGTGTTTTCCCAGTGTATTTCTGTGTGGGAAAGGTGATTGACTCTTTGGAGGTGGACATTAGCCACCCAAAAAATTTCCTCAGCTTTGTTGACAGAGCCACTGGGGTCACCAGCATGGTTTCTGCTGTAAATACTTTGCTACAGGTCTGCCCTGTTCTGCCTAAAAACCCTCAGAGGAGGAAGGAGTGGGTATTCCCCAAGCCCTGCCTGGCTGGGCAGTGTCTTGACTGTGTCACACATACATAAAAGCATTTGGGGGTGGTGTAAACAACATTCATCATCACAGGGATTCAGTCACCTCAAATTATTCTTAGCAGTAGTTATTTGCATGTTCTGGCAATTGGTTGCTCCAGTTTGTGGCAGCCAAGCCCATGGAAATCAAAATAAATCCTTATTTCCCTGCTAAAAATGCAGTTTCTCTGCAGGGCTTCTGGCTGCTCAGTGAAACTTTTGGCACTTTCTGAACCCTCCAGATTAAAAGAAACACCAGCAAAAGCCACTCCAGAAAAGAGTGTTTGTGCTCAGAACACAAGATGTTCAGACCCAATGAGTTGTTGGTGACAAAAGTAGCTACAGCAGTCTGGATTTAGGGGCTCCTTTTCTTTGGGCTTTGAAGGTTTTTTACCTAAAAGCCTAAAAAGGATGTGATGTTTCCTTTTTCCAAAATATTAATGTGTCTGACGTGCAGAGGCTGCACATTCCTTATTTACTGAGGGCTTACAGTCAGGGCACTTCCCCTCATACTTCCAGGCAATCATTTTTCCATCATTTGCTTTCCAGATTCTCTCCAACGAGGAAAAGAGAGCAAACTTTGATCGCTACGGAGATGCTGGGGAGAGCCAGGGCTTCTCTCAGCAGCAGCATCGCCAGTTCCATCGCTTCCACGATGGCTTCTACTTCGACGAGTCCTTCTTCCATTTCCCTTTCAATTCCGAGAGGCGCGACACCTCCGACGAGAAGTACTTGCTCCACTTTTCCCACTACATCAGTGAAATCGTGCCAGATAGTTTCAAGAAACCTTACCTCATTAAAATCACCTCAGACTGGTGCTTCAGCTGCATCCACATCGAGCCCGTGTGGAAGGAAGTTGCTCAGGAATTGGAGGCTCTGGGTAAGGCTGAGGTTATTGGGGTTGGGTGTGTGTCTCTGGCCTGGTAAGGCTGCACTCGTTTGCCTTCAGGTTTGTGTGACCCAGTTTTAACCCCATGGATTTCCTCAGGGTTTTATCCTAATGTTCTCCCAAACATTCCTAACTCCAAAGGAGGGTGCTGGGCAAAGGAGCAGGTCATCAGTTTTTCCACTGGGCATTTGGGTTGCTGGGGGTGTGTCCTGGTTTGAAGGACAGATGTTTGCCAATAAAGGCAGGAGATTCTCTTTGAAATGGAGAATGTAAACCACCTCCCTCCAAATTATTATAATTTTGAAATTAAGGGGCTCTCAGGCAAAGATACAGGAATAGGAATAACAGTTCTTTACTAGGAAAATTAAAATAGAAATGCAGTATTACAAAGAACAATCCCCAAACCCTGCCAGAGTCAGAATCCAAGCTGACACCCTGTCAGTCAGTCAGGGTGGTGGCAGCAGTCCCATTCAATGGTGGCTGCATCCTCCTGCAGTGGCAGATGTGGTTCAGCTGGAGCAGTGCTCCTGGAGAAGGTGCAGTTTCCTCTGAAGCTCCAGGGATGATGTGGAAAGGTCTGGCTTTCCTCTGGAATGCAGTGGAAATAAGGTCCAAAATCTCAGTTTTTATCTGGATAGGAAAGGCTTGGCTCCTCCCCTGGCTGGAGCATCTCCCAGTGGGATGATGGAATTTTATCAGTCATGCACTGGGACTCACTGGCCATGAACAGGAGATATCTCCTGGAGGGAGGATGGGCTGTGGAAATATAAAGATGATTGTCCCAGCTGGTTTAAAGATGGCCCATTAGCAGAGAATACAATCCACACCCAGTTTTTAACCATGACCCATTAACAGGAGATATCTCCCACAGTGATAAGAATCGCTGCCACACCCCGTTCTCAACAATGGCCCATTAACAGGTGATACCTCCTGGATGAAGGGTGGGCTGTGGAAGAGATAAAGATGATTTAAAGCTAGTTTAAAGATGGCCCATTAGCAGATAATATGTGCCACAGAGATAAGAAATCACTGCCCCACCTGGTTTTAACAGCAATACACATTGCTGCCACATCCTTTTGCAGCCCAAGACAGGATGTGGCAGGTGATCCCGTGCTCTCCTTTCCAGGAGCAGGGATCGGCGTCGTTCACGCGGGGTACGAGCGGCGCCTCGCCCATCACCTGGGTGCCCACAGCACTCCCACCCTGCTGGGGCTCATCAATGGTAAAATAACCTTCTTCCACAACGCTGTGGTTCGTGAAAACCTGCGGCAGTTTGTGGAGAACCTCCTGCCAGGGAATCTTGTTGAAAAGGTAGGTCCTAGCAAGGCTGTCACATGCTGCTGCTCCTCTCTGCCTGGAGATCCCCCTCTCGTTGGCTCTTTGAGTGGCTAAGTTGTTTAATTCAGGCTCCAAGCTGATCTGTGGCACAAAGCTCCAAACCCTGCAGCTCTGTATCACTTGTCCTTGAAAAGAGCTGATCCTGCTATTACATGATCACACCACTGATTCTAGTGGTGGCTGACCCCAGCTGTGACACCCCACAGCTTCCAGGGCTCTACCCAAGCTATCCCTAGGACAGGAACCTGCTGGATTTCACTTCTCTTTTGCTTTCTCAGCATTTCACCCAGCAAATTAGGGACTGCTCACTACCTCATAGGTCACGTCTGCTAAAACTCACTGACACAAAGTCCTGTTTGTTTTGTCCAGTTTTCCTTCAGACCTTTGAAACAAGCTGGCAGCATGAGCCTTTTGAAAGTCATAAGTAAAACCTCCTAAGTGATAAAAAATTCCTGTATTTCAGCCTTCTGGTGATTTTTGACAGAGACCTAAAATGCCCACCACCCCTGTGATGTGACTGGGTCAGCCCCCACAGCACTCCCACCTGCCTGGCCTCTGCTTGTAGCTCTGTTCACCTCACCTCATTTTCCCTTGGCATCTTTACCAGAGGTCACCTTCCCCAACAGACTCGTGACTTGTCTTTTGGGTATTGGAGTATCTTCTGGGCATCTTCTCACCCAAAAAATAAGGATGGTTTCCCTTTCTACAGTGATTGCAACCATTTGTGTCCTTCCTGAGAGGTATCACACATGAAACAGAGCAGGTTTAATGGAGGGCTCAGGTGCCTTTTAATCCTTGGCTTCCCATTTTTTATAAATATATATATATATAGAATATGGTCTCAACAAACAGGAGAATAACAGTGCTGTTGGCATTGACTTGGAATGGCATCAACAGAGGCTGCAATAACTAAGAGGGCTGAGTGAGGTCAAGAGTGATAGTTTTAATTCACTCATTAATCAGGAATATATGTTGGAAAGACCAACCCATAGTCTGCTTCCTTCACTTGGACTCAGGCTCAGCCCTCGTTTAGACACCTCACTGCAGAGTGTTGCTGGTATCTCACAGCTTAGAGGTTAAACTAATGGTCTGCTTCTCTCTGAAGATTACAGATAAAAACTACATCAGTTTTCTGTCTGACTGGAGAAAAGACAACAAGCCCCACGTGCTGCTGTTTGATCACATGCCAGTTGTGCCATTGTTGTACAAGGTAATTGTTGCATTGTTGACTTATAAATCCAGATGTTCCAAATTAAAACACACCACTGCTGTGAGCAGAGGTGGACTAATGCCTCTGGTTTGAGGAGAGCAAGGTGCTTTGTGCAGGTTGTAAATGGCGTGGCCAGGAGTCTGTTTCTTTGTCCTGACACAGTTACCCTTCATGGGTGTGAAGGTGCAGGTGTGTTTCAGAGGTAGCAGTAACACAGGTTTGTTGAGAATGAGAGATGTTTGTGGCATATTTGAGTTGCTGAAAATCCCATTTCCTAAGAAGTCCCTGCTGCCCTTCAACCTGTCAGGCTGCAAATAAAGCTGTGGATCCATGGAGGATCCCGGCACAATGACTAAGAGAACACATAATTTGGTTCAATGAGGAAGAGGAGGGGCTTGTACCTCTCACAGCACATTTGACAGCATCCAAACAGCAGGATCTGTTCATGGAGCAAAGTCACCACAGGCACTTGGGGGAGAAAATGCTAATTCTGTGACATCAACACTGCTGGGGCTTTCCTCCCTCCCAGCTGACAGCCTTTGCCTACCGGGATCACCTGTCCTTTGGGTACGTGTACGTGGGACTCCGGGGCACTGAGCAGCTCTCCAGCCAGTACAACATCAACGTCTACACTCCCACCATGATGATCTTCAAGGAGCACATCGACCGGCCCGCCGACGTTGTGCAGGTGTCACTCAGAGCCTGGCCCAGGAGCTAAGGGAAAACGGGCACGGGGCTTTTCTGACCAGGCTGCCCATCAGGGGTGGGCAGTGGTGCAGTTTGGAGGAAGTGTTTGTTCTCAGCTTAACCTCAGGCTCTGGAGAAGGAGATGGAGTGTTAGGAGGAAGCTTGGGGTACTCCAGCTTATTGGGGAGGGGGGACATGTGTAACTTCCCAGT
This sequence comes from Erithacus rubecula, assembly GCF_903797595.1. Classification (NCBI taxonomy): domain Eukaryota; kingdom Metazoa; phylum Chordata; class Aves; order Passeriformes; family Muscicapidae; genus Erithacus; species Erithacus rubecula. The sequence continues at coordinate 1,812,661 of NC_136676.1, read as the reverse complement.
CTTGGGGCCTCAAAACATCTTGGGCTGGCAGCCTTCTCCAGAACATCCAACAGCTTTGCCCTCCTTTTCCTGCTCATTTCTGACTTCTGCTTTCTTGGTCCTTGCCAGGCACGAGAAATGAAGAAGCAGCTCATTGATGACTTCCTTTCCCAGAATAAGTTCCTCATGGTGGCCAGACTCACCAGCCAGAGGCTGTTTCAGGAGCTGTGTCCTGTGAAGAAGTCTCACCGTCAGCGGAAGTAAGTGACATGTTCCTGTTTTGTTTTCCAAGGCTCTGGGGTTGCTCCTAGAGTCACTTTTGGTTTGGTTCTGAGGGAAAAGAGCAGTGACTGCATTGGATCATGCTCAATACCCACACTGTCAGGGAGTTTCTGGCTCACTGGGATTGTTCTGGCAAGATGAAAGGGGTTGGTCATTCCCTCTCACCTCCAGACTGGCTCTTAATCCTGCATCTCTTGTGTCACCAGGCACTGCGTGGTCTTGTTTACTGGGGAAGGAGAGAAGTTTGCTGAGGCTTATGAGTCCTTTTTGACTTTTGCTGTGGCCAACACAAAAGACACACTGAAGTTTGTGCACGTCTACAGCGATCGGCAGCCGGAATTTGCAGACGCCTTGCTGATGGATGAGGAGAAATATCGTGGAAGATCAGCTGTGAGGGTTTCCTTTTATATTTTTAATCTCTTTTTCTCTTAGTCTGTCATTTAATTGATACTGTACCTTGATCTGATAGCTGATTCTGGGCAGTGGTTTGAAATGAATCATCTGTCTAGAAGAAAACAGAAGCCCCTTTCTCTCTGACATCTGCTCTTGGCTCATCCAGGTGGTCATTCTGGAGAGACGCAATAATGCAGGGAAGATTGCCTATAAAGCCTTGGAGGAGGCCTGGCAAGGCAGCAAAGAGGACAACTTCATCCTGCTGGATCTCCTGGACCAGCTGAGGACAGACCCTGGCCTTCTCTCATCAGAGACCGTTGTGGCAGACCTGAATGATGAGCTCGCTCCTGTAAGTGCACAGCCTTTCCAGACAGTCCCATTATGGTTGTTCAGAGGCATTATTTATATTTTAAAATAACAAGATAAAACTCTTAGAAGATTTCTTGCTTACACAAGGCATGCTCTGAACCTGTTGAGGCTCTTTATAGTAGTTTTGTCATTTAGTTTTTTGCTTTTCATTCTTTTTGAACAGATGTTCCTTATCCGATGGTTCTACTCCACACTGGACTACATCTCAGACTGCTGGGACAGTTTGTTTCACAGTAACTGGTATGGATTGGGCATCCATTGTTGGTATTCACTGTCACCTTATTTTAAAACAGATCTAATTTTAGCCTCCTTTTGAGTGGGAGCAGGACAGCACTCAAAAACATGATGGTCTTTAAGACCCAAGAAACAAGCTGAGTTTCTGGGGCAGGCACACAATGTTATCTAACATAGGCAGGAACCGAAACCGAGGCAGAAAATGTGAACTCACAGACCTAACTGCTGCTTGCACATCTTCCCCTCAGGCGAGAAATGATGCCACTCCTGTCCTTGCTCTTCTCTGCACTCTTCATTCTCTTTGGCACTGTTATTGTTCAGGCTTTCAGGTGAGTACACACCAAAATGCCCTCAGGGACAGCTCCTCAGTCCAGCCCCACCTTAAACACACACAAAATCACCTTCCTCTGCAGTGATTCGAGTGACACAAGGGACACTCCACCCTCGGGGAAAGAAGAAACGGCCGCAAAGACAGAGAAGAACGACGCGAGCTTCAGCAAAGAGAGTAACAGGTTCCCTCTCTAACTTCTCCAGAATGTTTCCTGCAGAAGCATTACTCAGGGAGCACCTGTGCAGGGAGGGTTAGTGGAGAGTAGAGAAGTGCTGAAGTTGCACATAGTACAGTTGTTGTGCAGGGCAGTGCAGGCACAGCAAGGAGGGAGGACTGCTGCCAGCAAGGACAGGGGACACTAATCTGCTAATTAAACAATTCCCACTAAGTTTGCCCAAGACAGCATCCTCAGGGGATAGGCAAAGGTCTGACCCATTGAGGGAGGTGCAAACCAAGCCATTGCACCAGTTACACTGGCCTCTGCTACAGGGCACAGGCATGGCTCGGCATTAAAGGCTTCTCCATATTCAGTTTCTCCATATTCAGTTGCTCATATTCTCCATTCTCAGTTGCTCCCATCCCTTGTCCCCCTTTCACTCAGTCTTTTTGTTGCAGCAGGATTCCCAAGAAGGGCTTTGTTGAGGTGACAGAGCTGACAGACATCAACTACACCAGTAACTTGGTGCGCCTGAGGCCAGGGCACATGAACGTCGTCTTGATCCTGTCCAACTCCACCAAAACTCCCCTGCTCCAGAAGTTTGCCCTGGAAGTCTACACATTCACAGGGTAGGCTGGGCCTTCTCCCAGGCTTCTGTTGCAGTGTTAACCACTTGTGTGATGCTGCCCTGGTGACACCTGAGGGGCGGGGTTGGCTGCATTGCCAGGAGTGAATGCTTCTGGTGGGTGAAGTGGCCTCTGTCCTCATCAGTGGCAATGAGGCACCAAAAACCCAGACTTGGTGTTCCCAGCCAGACTTGGTGATGGTGGCCAGAGGGGTCAGTTGCTGGTGCCACTTCAGCTGTATCCGTTTTGACAAATATAAAGCATGACACTGCTGCATACACTGAGCTGAAAAAGGAGCTGTGACAACACAGCACAGCCCTACCCTTGTTGACAATTCCTTACCTGTTGAGTAGGAATCCAGCCAGACCCAGGACACATGCTAATCCCACTGTTTTCTCTGCTCTTCCCCCAGGAGCAGCTCTCTTCACTTCTCCTTCCTCAGCCTGGACAAGCACCGAGAGTGGCTGGAGTATCTGCTGGAGTTTGCACAGGATGCAGCCCCCATCCCAAACCAGTACGACAAGCATTTCCTCGAGCGTGACTACACAGGCTATGTCCTGGCTCTGAATGGCCACAAGAAATATTTCTGCCTCTTTAAGCCTCACAGATCAGGGGATGAGGGGGGAACCCTGGGATCATGCAAGGATTATGATGCTTCACAACATGCGGAAGCCAGAGGGAAATCCTCGTCCAGCCCAGGATCTAGATCCATTAAAAACAAATTACACAAATTGTCCTTTTGGATGGAACGCCTTCTAGAGGGTTCCTTACAGAGGTTCTATATCCCCTCGTGGCCCGCACTAGACTGAGGGATTTTACAGAGATTCTAAGGGGACAAACTTTTTATGAAGATGACAAGGGACAGCTCTTTCCAGGAATACTCAAACAAGCGTGATAAATGGACCTTAGGTTTTAGGTGAACTCTCCTGGGGCCGCCAACTAGAACACACGTCCCGCGTCCGGAGCCGCCCCGCCGTGCTCGGACACCACAAAACCCAAGAGCCAACGAGTCTGTTCTGCCCCTCTTGTCCTGCCACATCTGCTTCCCGAGTCGCCCCCATCCCACCTCGTTTTACCTCGGTTGAAGAAATCCGTGACTTCCCTGTGTCCGGAGCAGCCGCAGCCGGTGCCGCAGGCGGGTCGCGCTTCTCCCTCCCCGTCCCCGTGTGCTTAGCCCATGGTGCATGGTGTAACTCTGGCAAGACCCTGCAGACCCTCCAGGCCCTGCCCTTCCAAAAGGCCTCCTCCCACCAGGCAGTCGGCTTTCCCCATGGTAAGTGATGCAGAATCCAGTCAGGAGGATCTCCCTTGTAGCAAACCTTAGCTGGGACTTCCCCGTGGTGCAGCCTTGTGGGCAATCTGCATGCTTCATGCTCCTCGTGTCATGGTTCCACCTGGTTCACTGGCTGAACCATAACAGGGAGGGAAAGGGCATGGCCGTAAAATACTGTCAAAGTGTTGAGCCATTTAAATGTCACGTTGATTTTTCAGATGCCTTTTCTGCTTCTGTCGATTTTAGACTGTGTATCCTAGAGCCATAACTTTACCTGCGTCCTCAGATTGTAGGCGTGAGCTGCTATGAGCCAGTAGATGTGTAAAAATCTACGTAGCTGCCAGGGAGCCACCCGGGCTCCTTGCAAACACCTTTCCAGCTGTAGTACAAACCAACCTTCCTTTGTATGGAGGAACCTCATCCTTCAATGATTGTATTCTTGAAATGTTGCCCCAGAAGTGCTGTATCATCAGACTGTTGCGTGCGTGTGAAGCTCCTTTGGTTTAGTCGGGGGTTGAGATGTTGGGTTTCAGCCTCTCACCCATTTCCTTCTTGCCCCAAACCTCCATTTCTCCACACTCAGGCTGCTCCCTTGGCTTTGTGTTTGTTTGGGTATTTATTTCATCTTTTGGAAGCAGTGGGGGTGTGTAAGGTAAGAGCAGCTGCACAGTCCTGGGTTTGTACTGTGCTTTGCTGTAGCAGTGCCCTGACAGCTGCTCCCAACACCACAGGGAAAGGGTGGCCCTGGGTAAGGCTGAGGGAGGACAAGCAGCAGCTTCGTGGCTGCTTAACACTTCTCAAGTGACCAAGTGAGGCAGCAGGGCTTCTCTTTGTGGCCAGGACTGAAATCCTGTGAGGTTTGTCCTTCCTTTTCACTCCTCTGGGGCTGACACTGGCACCCAGGACTCCTTCTCCTGTGGATCTGGAGCCCTGTGGCACTGCCAAAGCACAGGGATAGGGGCCAGTGGCCTTTGCCACAGGGTTTGGAACACAGAGCACTCAGTGAACATGTGGTGTTAATTCCAGACTCAGCCCTTGCCACCTTAGTTACCATCTTAGCAGAGCAGCCACTCATAGGAGTAACTGCCAACCCCTGAGCTCACTGCTGATCCTGCACAGAGGGAATACTCCATTCACTGCCCTCCCTACATGCCCTAATTGCTCCTATAGCCTTGCCTCATTGCATTTCCCCATCCTGAGAGCAGACTGGCATGCTCCAACCCCCACAGGTACCTCAGATCCCCTGTAAAACCTGGTTCAAATAAAGGCTGCCATGCTACAAACGATCCCTATGTGAGGGTAGTTAATTCCAGCCCAGTGCACTCTGGGCTGCAGAATGAGGCACTGAAGCAGAGGGAAGGAAGGTGAGGTCTTCTCCCTGCCCAGGAGCTCCTGTGAAGGTCCTGTGAAGGTGCACAGGCAGCACTGACAGAGAGCAGAGAGGGAGTGAAACACCAGCCTGATGCTTCTACACTTTTATTTCCACCTGGCTGGAGCAATCACCACAGCATTCCTGCACTTTTCCCACAGCTTGCTATGCAGGATGTGGCTGGAATAGATTTTAGCCCAGCAGAAGGCTCCACATAATGTCTTAAACATTTGCAGTAGCAGAAGAATGCTCTCTGGATCTCTGCTGTCTCTTCAGCTGATTAGAAACAAGGAGAAAACTCTCAACTCATGAAAAAAAGTGCCTAGTTATGCAATAGCAAGGGAATTCAGCCCAACTCTGAGGAAGGGGAGAAGGCTCTATGGCCTTCACATCCATTATGTGTGTTACATGCTGCCAGAATCCTTGGGTTTCTTTTCCTTTTAGCACAGGTAACCTCCCCTTTCAGCCAGAGTTGAACTGAGGGAGTGCTTGCTTCAGTCCACCTGTGCCAGCTGTGGCTGGACAGGAGCACAGCTCCTGGATTTTTATGGAAAATTTTACCTGGGTTGAAGCAAAAGTCAAGCTGCTCTGACCCCTGGTTTAGCTGGCTGCAGTGCCAGCATGGCACTGCAGGTGTTTGCTGTTTTGAGACCACAGCCAGAGCTGCTTATCCAGGATCTGCCCTCCCAGCAGCCATCACCCCCATCTTCTTCTAAACACTTGAGCAATTCTGTTCCACACGTGGTGATTTGTAATCCAAAGATTGAGGAGATTTGGTCCTAGTGCACTTTCCTAGTGACATCTGAGTGATGGCACAGTGCTCAGAGCTGAGGCAAAGGGATACAGGCCCCAGAGTGGAGGTTGTTTCCAAACTCCTCCCTGTCCCTGTCTGCCCTTCACCCAGAGCAACCAGGAGCCAGGACACAAGCACAGCCTGACAAGTAGGACTGAGAACTAGGTACCTATTTTGCACTTTTGATACTGGGAGGGGGAGGGAATTAACTTATTTGGCAAACTTGTCTCTTTTTTTTTTTTTTTTTTATTTTGGGGGGATTTTTGTTTGGTTGGGATTTTTTTTGTTTTGGGCTTTTTTGTTTTGTTTTGTTTTTGTATTTGTGAACAGGCACTGATGTCATTTAAGACAATTACAGGTTTGCAACCAAAATAAACTATTTTAATGTGTGATGAGGTGGCTCTGTGTCTCCATGTACAAAGTAACCTCACCTCCATGTCCTCTGAGAAATTCCAGGAGTGTTAAACTGCTCCTATCATATAAAACTTCTGGTTATTCCACCAGCAGGAAATCTAGTCAAATATCTCTCTACTCACAGCAGGAGGCTCATGTCCTCCCTTTTTCTACATTCATTGTCCTGCAACCTCCTAATGGGACAAACCTTTTACCAGTGACAGTTTTTCCAGGAGCCCTGTGAGCTGGGTGAATCATTCCAGAGGCAAAATGGCATTAGTTTCATCTCTCCCTTTCCCAGGCTAACTCCAAAGCCCCCAGTTAAATGGGGTGTCTAGCCCATTCCCTACAGTTTCCCAGCTTAAAAGTACCTTTTCTAGTGGTAAATGGTGTTTATTTCATGCTGGCTGAAGGGAAGGGAACATGGGAAGCCTGGCTGAGGACACAAAGCAGTGTTGCCCCAGGGGCTGTGGGAACTGCCCTCACAGTGTCTTCACTCCTGGGAGGACACACAGCATCTCAAACAGTAGGTTTGCCCCCAGAAGGGCTGTATTGCCTAAAGAAAAAAAAAAACAAGACAAAGAAAGGGAGACATTTGTGTACATCCAACAGCTTTCACCCACAGCTGCCTGTGCCCTGAGGCATCTTCAGACTCACCAGAGACATCGTATATTGGTGCCACTTCCACAAGGTCACACCCCACTATGTTCAGACCTTTGCAGCCACGAATGATCTCCAAAGCCTAGAGGAAAAGGGGTTGGGATCAAAAAAAACCATCTGACTGAGCAGACAGGTGCTTTCCCCATATTCCAGTAAGGAAACCCAACCTCTACAGATTAAATCAGTTCCACATTTCCTTCCTCATCACCATGAGGAAACACTTCCTGGCCTTCCTAAATTTCCATTTTGCTGGTGAAACCTCCTTTAAAGGGAGCAAAACGGGGTAAACCAGGGGAAGGAGTCACTGACCTGCGCGGGTGTGAGCCCGGCTATCTCCGGCGTGCCCGTGCCCGGGGCGTAGGCGGGGTCCAGCCCGTCGATGTCGAAGCTGATGTACATCGGTTTGTCCCCCAGCTGCTCCCTCACCTCCCTCATCAGCGGCTCCAGGGATTTCATCCAGCACTGCTCAGCCGGGACCACCCGGAACCCCTGCGGGAGCACAGACAAGCAGCTTCACTTTCCTGCTAAATGTTAAAAGCTTTAATGAAAGAGGAGACAGACAATAAAGCAAAAGGTTACATGGCTGGGTGCTTGGGCTTCAGCCATTAACTTAGAAAATACTTTAAATGCATCAACATGTTGCATATTCATAGATCTTTATGCATTATTCAAAATCATTCCCCCCCAATCTGTAAATCAATGTTTTTTTAAAATTTCTCCTTGTGGTTCCATCCTGCCAGTACTCCCTGGTAATGGAAGATCACTAAATTCCTTCCCTGGAGTTCTGGTGTCCGTCACTGATAATCCAAGAATGTGAAGAACTTCCTGATTATGTTTTTAACCATTCTCTGAGTTAGTAACATGAACAAAAAGTTTTTACATCACCATGTTATAGTTCAATAAAAATATATATTTATCACACTACTTTTCTAAGTTTTGTTAATAACAGAACTAAAAGAAAGTTTTCCAACATTATACATATAGCATTCATTTTAATATTTGTGAAAATAATATAACATGTACTTATAACAAGGAGCATCCCCTTCCCTGCTGGGGAATGTCTAAAGGAACAACCCTCATTCCAGAGCGAAGCTGCAAAATGCACCTGGAAACTTCCCACCCACACTTTCTACCTCTCCTGAGTGAGCTGGGAGCGGCATGGAAGAAGAGGCAGAAAACGCACTGATTTCCCTGCTGAAGCCATCCATTAGTGAGGCGGTACCGCGGCACAGGGCGCTGTGAATCACTCTACCTGCTCCCGGCAGTACTTGTAGGGGTCGGGCTCGTAGGAGGAGCCTCGGATGCCGATCTGGACCACGCGGCCGCAGTCCAGCAGCCCTTCCTCCGCGCACCTCCGGAACGTGCTGCCGTGGTAGATCTTCTCGCCCAGCGCCCCGGCCCCGGTGTCGGTGTGAGCATCCACGTGCACCAGGCCCACGGGACCGTGCCTGGGCCGGACACGGTGCCCGCGTTAGTCCCGGCCCCTGCACGGTGGCCCTGCCAACAGCAGGGACAGCGAATCGGGAGCCCTCCTGAGGCTCTTGGCCGGGTCCTTTCTCTCCGTTTCCAGATTAGAAACTTACTTTGCCGCCAGGGCCTGCAGGATTGGGTATGTTATGGTGTGATCTCCACCTGCAACAGGACACAGGGAAGAGGGGGAATACACTACAAGAGCTGCTCAGCACTCGTTACTTTTGTTCCCAAGTAATTTTTCCCTCTTGGCATTTATCCTGCACTTATTTATGCCGGGCTTCATTGCCAAGGAAAACTAACACTCCCAGGTGCAGGTTGCTCCCTCTCCTGGATCCTGTCTTCTCCTGATCTTCCTTGTAGGGAAGCCCAGATATGCAGGGACAGCCTGTGGAGCAGGACCCTTGATTGGGCATATAAATAGACATTTGATCAGCTTCTGAGGACACTGTAACTGGTGACTTGCCCCTCCTTACTCCACACACTCGCTGCCTCCAGCATAAGCAGTAACAGCTGCGAACTTGAACGTGCACCCAAATCAAGCCTCGTGCAAAGCCTGGTGCTCGCTCAGCTGGAGGGACACAAGGGACAAAACCTTGCTTTGGGTACAGGTGCTGAACACCAAAACCACATCACTGGTTGTATTTACATGTTGGAGTCAGTGAGTCATGGGTCTCTCTGAATTCATCAGAGAGAAGTCAGAGTGCAGGTATTGAATTAAAGCCTTTGGATGGATTGAAGTACATTAAGCCACTCACACACAAAGTAGACATTTAAGTTAGTAAGTTTTAGGGTGAGTTCTAATGCTTTTAGTAAGTGAAAGGTTTCAAATGCCACAGTAGCAGGGTGTGTTCTAGTGAAGGTTGAATATCTTCAGTGGAGGCTCCAGGCCCACAGTTGTAGACAGGACTTAGACATAATAGAGCTATAGTGAGAATATTGTTACATTTTTCAGATAGAACAAGATAGATTGTATGTATAGTTCTATATGTAACCTGGTGTGCTAAGAAACTGGAATTCTAATAGGTCTGAGCTTGCATCTTAGCTTGTTGTAAAAATCCTATATAAGAGTTTGTATTGGGAAGAGTTGTTGCTTTCAGCCACTTTTACAGACTGACCCATCCTCCTCATTTCTGACCCAAAGGAAGAGGCATCACAGAACCTTCTGTTCAGCAGAGAGCCTGGGAATTCACCCACGATACAGCACAACAGCCCAGGCAGGGGGCAGATCCATCCTGCCAAGCCTGGACTGAACGATGGGAGGAGGAGCAGAGGGAGTTTGCCGGAGGCAGTGTCAGGCTCCTTACCCAAGGTGAGGGGCACGCAGCCCGAGGCCGCGATGCGCTGGTAGGACTGTCGGATGAGGCGGCAGCTGTCGGGCAGGTTGTAGAGGTTGACGTTCACGTCCCCGATGTCGGCCACCCGCAGCGAGTCGAAGGGCGCCGCCCCCGTGCTGCCGTGGATCCGCCGCACCATGGCGGACTCGGCGCGGATGTGGCGCGGCCCGAACCTGCGGGAGGGCACGGCTGGGAAACAGCAGCCATGGCTCCCAGCACGGCTCTCACCACAGGACAGCCCTGCTCCGTGCCCAGGAGGAAGCAGCAGCTTTCCTGGCTTGTAGCTGCCTGCGCTAGGGTGGTTCCAGCTTCGGGCTGCTGCGGGGTTTGGAGAGCTCCAGGGCCCCGAGGCAGAGGGTCAGCTTGTCAGCTAGCTAGCAACGAGACTTCGGGAGCTGCTGTAGAAGTTCCCAAAGTAGCTTTATTTCTTCGAAGGGTTCTACCAGCAAAATCCGAATACATAGCACAGCAAGGGGTCTTTATAGATTTTAGGGGCAGTGAAATTCTAACCAGTAAAATTATAAGTTGAGAACTACCCAATTACTTTAAGATTCTAGGTGAGAAAAGACCGATCATCTAGTAAAGTTAAAGACCAACAGAAATCCTAAATGATAACAGGGGTTTTGGTAGGGAGGGGGGGCATCTCTCATGAAAGGTTTCATGGTGTCAGGGCACAAAATCCCAAGGGCTTTCCTCAGGGATAGCTGTAGGATCCACAGTGGCTGCCCTTACCTGGCTCCTGGCCGGTTGGACGTGCCCGTGTCCAGCGGAACACCCACAAACGCCACGTCCAGTCCCTCTGCTGACTCCTGCACGGGAAGCTTCATCATGGAGCAGACCCCCACAGGCCGGGCCACCAGCTGGGCACTGGGGGGCACATTGAACCCCGAGCTCCAGCAGCTGGGGGCTCTGCTCCCTGGCACCAGGGGCTGCAGGAACCCTGCAGATGCACTGCCTGGGGAGCTGGAGGTGGCCAGAAGGGTCGGGGGCTGCAGGCTGTGGTGTGAGGAGGTCACCACAGTGGTCCCAGCCAGCTTGGGGGCGCAGAGCCCAGCCCCTCGGGGCAGCAGCTGGCTGCAGGCAGCCCAGAGCAGAGGCCTCATCCTGAGCCACAGGCTCCCACCCCCTGTCCCACCAGGAACACAGCGAGGGCTGCTGTGGAGCCTGTTCCCAGCTTGGGCAGGGCACCAGCAATCTCTGCCAAGCCTCCCTCCAGGGATCAAAGTGTACCAGACATTCCACTGCCCAGGGAAGGACAGAAATCCAGCCCAGCCTCCACATTCACCCTCCCAGCCACCCCTTTTCCAATGGTATAGTCCTGGCAAACACTGGGAACAAACACTGCAGCGAGGGGCAAGAGCCTGTGCAGGGATTAGCTGGACAGGGCAGGAGGGACATGCTGGGAGATGCCCCAGTTTGCTCCCCTAGGGCATTTGCAGACAGACAGCATGGCAGCATTTGTTGCATTAACAGCCTGCACTTTTAACCTGCACTCCACAAAAGCACCCAGAATGCTGAAGAATCACAAAAAAGTCTCGTTAGCGGAAGGCAGAAGGGAAAGAAAACAAAAGGGAAGTCTGACCTCAGCAGAACCACAGGAGGGCAAAATGCAGGCACAGGGGAAGCATTAACAGGGATTTAAGGACCTGAGGGACAAGCTGCAGGACAAGCATTTTAGGCCATTTTTGAGGACAGAACTGTAATGGTTTCCAGGGGAAGCAAGTTTCAAACCAGTGGAATTCATTAGTGCAGATAAAACCCTGTTTGAGCAAATATAAACACACTTGATACTGGATAGCTCCAGCCCCTAATTCTACTCCCTACTTGTATAGAGCCTGGACCTGGGAGAGAGAAGGAAAGGCATGGGAATGATGTTCATGGCAGAAAAAAGGACTCAGAGTACAGATCTACCACACAGCAACAGCATCTACTCCTCATAAAGCTCCCCAGAGTGTCCAGGCCATGGGACTCACTGCCAGACCCAGGCACACACAAAGCAAAGGCAGCAGAAACACACTGCAAGAGCTCAGTTACATTGAAGCAGCACACACTCTGGCTGGGTCAGATCAATGCTACAAAGGTCTTTCCTTACAGCTTTTCCCCCCAAGAGCTCATTTCCCCCAATTCCATAGGCTCTGTGCTCTTTGCTGCACCAGAACAATGTGCAGAATCCCAAGCACAGGTTACCCTGTGATGATCAGGGGCATCAGCCATTGTCATCCACCTGGAAACTGCAGGAGCAGCCAGTGATTTACCATGCAGGAGAGTACAAAACACATCCTCAAGGCAAGGTCTGTTCCTCTTTGGGAAATTTCACCTGGAGTAAAACACCATGCTCAACAGTTTAGCACCAGAAAGAGCTGAACTCACATTTATGACACCCCAGAACCAACACTCCACAGCCCAAATTGGATTGAGAGAACCCACACAGCCACAGAGCTTAATCTTTAATTTATTGTGCAAGAAGCATAAATAATTTTCTCCCCAAGTTCCTCTAAACACAATTACAGCCATGAAATTGAATGCTGTTTCATAAACATGGCTGTTGTTATTTAAATATTGATGTCTCCCATCCTCCCCACCAAAGGATATGAATTTATTGAAGGAAACACAGGCAGGTAAAAGAGCAGAGCATCACATTAAGCTCTTTAAGCAGGGGCTGCTGCCCAGCCTCAGTTTGTTGGGAGCATTGTCCCTAACTGGAGAGTCTGACTCAGCCTTGGACCCTGGGGCAGCTGTCACCACAGTGCTACAATGAAAGAACAATGAGAAGTGGGATTTGAGGTGATGTGCTTCCACTATCCTGCCCACAACTGAGAGATCTTTAGTGCTGCTGATGCTCACGTCACCAGGCAGCATCTCATCAGGAGGTTTTCAGGCTGTCATTTCACAGCTCAGAAGAAAATGAGTCTCAAATCACTCTGGTTACCCAAAATCAGAGACTGCAGGTCACTTTGTCAGCTTGGATTTCTGTGTGTTGCTTAAATTGTGATGCAGCCAGACTGCCTCCTCCCAGCCACCCCTCTGAAAGGAATCTGCTTCAACACACAATTTCTGAGTCAATTAATTCCCAAATGGGAGCAAAACCAACCACATACCTCTGGACAGCTGCAAGGTCCACACACCCTCCCCCCCAGAGGGTAAGGAAGCAAGGGCATCTCCTCTAGCAGGGACAGAAAAGCAGCATGGTTAACACTTGCTAGAGAGAAACTCAAGCTCCTAAACACAGGCCAGCAGCTTGTTCCCTAAAGCACTACAGGACTCCAGACAGACAGAAAGGACAGGTTCCTATGTGCCTTTAAAAAGTGCCATTTATGTGGCATGCTCATGTTCCAGGTAGTTCCTTCACCCAGACTGGCTTCTCCAAGCCAACAACAGGAATATTGCTGCCCAGAGGTCTTCAAACTCGAGGTTTGCCAAGAAGCACATCTTCATTTTGGTTTCTACCTGGCTCTTCTCTGCCAGCCTGTTGGTGAGCAGGGTGGCTGCAGACTGGCAGAGCAGCCAGGCAACCATCTGGTCAGGTTTCAGGGTCCTGGATGTCACAAAACTGTCACCCCAGAGGCTCAAGTGCAGCACGTTTGCAGCCACTCTCGCAGACAACCTCTGCAAGAGGAAGGGGAGATCAGCTGATGCTGCTGCACTCAGCCACATCACCAGCACAGAGCATTGCCACCTCCAAAACCCCCCTAAGGCACCACCCTGTGAGTTAGAAAGCTCTTTGAGACTATTACTGCATAAATATATATATATATATATATATATATATATGTAATGTTGTGTATAACCATCCAGTGTGAGGTCTGGTCCCGACACAAACATCTCCTGAAATCCCTGAAATGATTCAGCACCACTCAGCAAAGACTTTTTTGGCCTTGACCCTTATGTTGTCCTTTGATCCTATGGTGAGATGTGGATTAACCCCTGCACCCACAGCCCTCCAAGGCAAAACAATCCAGCAGGGATACTTCCAAAGAGGATATCTCAAAGGCAACAGCTTCTTACCTTGTTGGGATCTCTCTGAAGCAGCATCTTTATCACCTGCTTCACTTCGAGGGGCACATGGCTGGGCAGGCTTGGCAGCTGATCCTCCTGGTAACTTCTGCTTTCCAGAGCTGAGTCCCCATGGCCATAGAAAGGATTAGGCAGGCCCAGGATTTCGTAGGCAATTGCTCCAACAGCCCAAGCATCAGCTTTACTGTAGTTGATCACTGTGCCTGGACCAGGTGATGCTGTGATCACCTGCCACAGAGAGGGGGCTGCTCAAATAAACAGCTCGAGTGCAGCCTCTGTGCTGAAATTCTATTTTTAATGCTCAAACCAGCATTTTCTCTGTAATAAACTTAGAACTGGACCCAAAGGTGGGCTGCACCTGCATCTGTGGTGTAAATATTCCCTGTTGGCATGCTCTAAGCCTCTGGCACTGCTCAGCCCACTGGGCTGCTGGGAGGAGTCTGAACACTGAACTGAGGCTTTAGCTGTTGCCCCTGCCCAGCATTCCCAGAGTCCCCAGGGCTATTTCCTGCAGGAATTATAGAAACAGGAGACCTGTAGATGAACAATCAACACCATGGCAAGGTGCTCCAGGTCCAGCAGACAGTTAAGGGTGTCCTGGCTTTTATTAGGCTTATCATCAGAGAAATAAAAAAGAACTGTAAATAATTTCACAACCGCCTTGAATTTCAGCCAAAAGCTACTGTTGCAACACAAGGACTGTTGCATAAAATTCTTAACAGTTACATGGAAAGGGACCTGAATAAAGACTAAAGAGTAAATTTGGGAGTGGGAAGAAAAGGTTGATTCTGCCTCTTAACACCTATTATGTTTCACCTGTTGGAACTCAAGGTATTTATTTGACATAGTTCAGCACAGATATTCACCAAGCCTAACTCAAGGCAGGACACAAACCTTCTATGCCACCAAAACTTTTAGTCCTGACAACAGGAGAAGCAGAACACCAGCAGCACAAAGCAGTGCTACAGAGGGATTTACCTCAGGTGCCATAAGGCAGCCATTGCCACCCCGATCCACGTAGGAGCTGGTGAAGGGCAGCCTCAGGCCAATGTTCTCATCTGCCAAACAGCAGCCAAAGTCAGTGATGACCAGCCAGGGACAGCCAGCTGTGAACAACACAGAGCTGCCAGAGTTAGGGTTCAGTCTGGGAGCAGCTGGCAGCACCAAACCCCACATCACATCAACACCCAGCTTGGTGTTCTCTGCAAACTGACTGAGGGGGCATTCAATCCCCTCACCAAGACTGGGGGTGAAGATATTCAGCAGAGGAACCTGGTCTAGTGGGAGGTGTCCCTGTCCATGGCAGAGGGTTGGAATGAGAAGAGCTTTACTTTAAGGTCCCTTCCAACCCAGGCCATTCCATGATTCTATGAACAGATAATCCTCTGTGTTGCCTGCCCCTTGGGCTGGGTTCCAGGAAGGCAGAGTGGCTCTCTGTCTCTCTCCTTGATACTCTTCAACCAAATTTTTCCACTCCTAATTACACAGATCTGCCCACCTCCTATTGCTTCCTGCCAATTTGAATCTCAAGAGCTCAGGTAGAAAAAAAGAGCTCAGGTAATTAAAACTGCTGTTAGAGGCTGACAGGAGAACACATCAATGAAAATGCTGCAAGCCTTCCCTCCAAGCCCTGTTTTCTCATCCCAGGTGCAGCACTATTAACCTGGCCATGCAGTGGGATTTTAATAGGTTCCCTGTACATTTTAGCTTGAGATGACAGAGCCAAGAGCCTGAAGCAAAGGCTCCTGCAGCATCCCAAATGTGGTGTTCTCAGATTCTCCAGTCAGTGCTGGCTGAGCTCATGCAATCCATCACCTCAGCAATACACTATGTCCATGGTAATGACCCAAAACCTCAGGCACACACAGGATCAATGACTTGCTGCAGTGACAGCAAACACTGAGCTAAAAACTAAACCTGAGATTATTCAAAAGGTTAGATGCTTCTCTCCCAAAACACACAGCTGGGAGGGACTTCCCTGAATACCAATGTGACCAAATCACTTCTGTAAATTAACTGGAATTTATCCTCAGGGATCTACATACCAGAATCAAATTCAACTAGAATGTTGTCAGACTTGAGGTCTCTGTGTGCTATTCCATGTCGAACAAGGTGGTCCACACCTTCCAAGAGCTGCAGGATCATCACTGTGGAGAGGTGAACATCTGGAGAGTTCTCCTGCAGATACTGGCGCAGTGTGCAGGGGTAACTATGCAGAACAAGGGGGAAAAATGGGAATTAGCATCCTGGAGGCTTATCACAGGCAGTTCAACCCCAGTGCTGGCTCATCTCATTACTGATTCTACTCCATCTCTAACAGTGTGCTCAGACTAGTGGTGAAGTTCAGGCTTAGAAGGGCAGACAAATGGGGACAAACTCCACATTTCTCACTTCAATTTGGGGTAATTATTAAAAAGAACGGTTTGTCTTCATTGTGGAAGCACAGTCAGAACCTCAAGGACTTGGAACAGGTCCTGGAGGCATTTCCAAGAGCATACTCTGCTCTTTGGCAGCAGCCCAGCCCCAAGCTTTGCAGGGACAGAGCACCCAAGTCACGTTAACCAGCCTCTCCCCACCTACTTCTTCATCACCAAGAAGAGCGTGCGGCTGTGGCCGATCCCTCTGGGGTTCAGGCTCAGTGGGAGCACATCAGGATAGTCAGCAAAGGCTCCAGGCAGCAGAGGGACAGAGGATGTGAATGCCCGGATCACCTGGATGATATTTGGATGAGGCTGCAGCTTCTTCCTCCCAAGGACAGGTTTTCTGTGCAAAGACACCACAGATTGCACCAATCCCTCAGCTGGTTCTGAGGGATCACAGGCACGCTGCTGTTATTGCTGGAATTATTTGTCATTATTCTGGCCTGTTCTCCACACCAAAGGGCTCCCCAGCAGAGAGCAAACACGTTTGTTCTGCACTGGGAGCCTCATCAGAGGGAGATTAAAGCTGCACAGGGTGGATTACAGGACTGCACGTTAAGCAAAGAGTCAAACATTCACATCCTGGAATGCATTCACTGAGCAAGAACATGGGCAGCAGTTCCATGGCCCATTTCCCAACCAGCATCTCAGCCCTGCATTTCCCAGGTGGATGCAGAGCATCTGCAGCCCACATGGACCCACTGCAGCAATGGGCATCTCCCAGCACATTCTCCAGAGCTCAGAATCCACCCCACTGCCTCCCAGAGCAAACTGAGCCAGCCAAGGCCTCACAGGGGCTCTGCTGTAACTGCATTTCCCTATTCACAATGGCCAAACAGGAAATAAGGTGCTTTACCTGCACTGCAAACAAAGCTTTGATAAAAACCCTCAGACATAACAAGCAGCTTTTACTTTACTCAAGCCCCACTAACCCTTCCATACTGCTGACAAAGGCAGAACCAGGCACAGGCTGCTTCTCTATTAAAAAAGAGCTACAGCAGCTCTAGAGAATAACACCCAAATGCAATTACTTTGTTAGATATAAAAAAGGTCAACTTCACACTGGGAATATCAATTTAGACCCTCTATTTTATAGCACAGGCAGGAAGCTCTCCCTACCCTGAAAAGCAGGTTACCTATTTGTCTGCAACACAGATCTCTCATCCCCTGAATGTCAAATATCCCTTTGGCTGCTCCACTGCATTCCCAGCCAGCCACGGGCACAGCATTTATTATTCATTTGTATTGGCAGCCAGGGTGATTTGAAATTTAAATCAGACAATCTGGGCTGTGGACTCCATTGTTTCAAATGGAACAAAAAGATGCATTTCTGATCAAAAAGATAGCTAACTTGAAGTAATTTAGAATTTTCCATGAAATTTTCCATCTTCATGCTGTTTGCTCACTTCCCACTCAGGTCAAAGAGTAGGAACAGAGTCATTTCCATTTTCCTTCTCACCAGTTTTCCTGCATTACAACAGTTCCAACCTCCCTGTCCATCACCCATTTTATACCAAACCAGTTCTCAAACCTCACAGTCCAATTGTATTAGAGTGAAATCATTTGATGTTTAGTACACTCAAACTGTTACCGATTGCAGCGGCACAATTTAAATGCATCACAACAAAAATTTAAATGGTTGAACTAGTGGCTCCTCCAGCCTTTACCTCAGCAAATGCCAACACATTTCAACACAGGGAAACTAAAGACACAGCCACAGTTACCCACCAGACCCTGGTAGGACCTCAAATGCTCCCAAATTATTGGTGCACCCTTCCAACCTCCTCTCCACCACACAATTTAGCAATGCAATTCCCTGCATGCCAACAAACACAAAAATCCCCAGGTTCACCTGCTTTCAGCAGTTATTCTAGAAAGCCCTGCCCACCTTCTTAACAGTGCAAATTGCACCTTGCCAGCTCCATACCTGTGGCCAGAGGCAGCTCCATATTCCCCAGACAAGGCGAGGCCCGTGGCTGGGACCAGCTCTCGGCCCATGGCATCCAGGATGGCTTCACTCGAGGAACCAGCCTGCAACAACAATCACACCCCATGCTGGTTTCAGCTCCAAAATCATCCAGCCTCAATGCCAGCTGAAGGTAGATAATCCTGATGCTGGCACTGTGGCCTCAATGCCAGCTGAAGGCAGATAATCCTGATGCTGGCACTGTGTCTGGAGCTGGATCAACTGAGACCAGATTCCAGGACTTCCCTCCCTTGAAAACTGAGGAAGGCAATTAACTACTTAAAGAGTTCACCAAGGGAGGGTGCAAGGGCAGAAAGAAATCTATTTGTCTCTTCAAATGCATCCTTGACTGTCAGCAATCCAAACTACACCTTAGCACTCACTTTCAACTTCCAAACCCAAGTGGAAGAGCCCACAGGTAAATGCCAGGGTACTTCCAGAGTCCAAGGGATTCCAGAAGTTGGCATTTGTAAGATTCTCTTGTAACAGTCATTTTTCATATCAGTGGGGAAAGCTACATGGAATTTTTTTAAACACAGAAGAGCCACATTAAGGAACTGGATCACCAGTCACCCAGGTTGGGAAACACTGGACATCTTGGGAAAGAGTCACCTCATGGCAAGGGGACACAGCAGGCAGGTCACTGTGCACCCTGAGACCACTGAATCTTCAGGAAGAAAACCCACCTCTGTCCTGACACTGACAGGACATCAATTCCTAAATCACTGGCAGCAGTGGCTTTGCCCTTCTTAGACCTTTCCAATAGAGCCAGCCTCAGAAAACCTTTTCTTCCCAAAGCATCACCTCCATACCCACCAGCTCCAGCAGCAGCAGCAGCTCTCAGTGAGGATTCCAGAGGATGATGAATGCTAATTACCTCGCTCTGGGACTCTTCACTAACACTCAACGTCTCCAGTGTCACCTACCAACAGCTTTGTTGTGACACACTCATCCTGCACTCCATAATTAGTGCTTTCAACACTCCAGATTAAACATTCCAGCCAGAATTCCCAGAACAGCCACGGGGGATTCAGCGCTGACTCCTTACCGAAATGTTCCACATCATTTTGATAGCTAAGGGAAAAGCCCCTTTTGGCTGGTGCTTCACTACAGGCTCCTCTTCAGCCCCCTGGGAAGCTGAGGCAGGGTCCTGCTGCACAGCTGGGAGATGGCTGCTCTCCACATGCCGGGGACAGAAGGGAATAGCTGCCTCATACACAGCAGCACTGCAGCCCTTCCCGATGGGCTGGCCGATGAGATACTCCTCCAGCTTGAATCCCTGCCAGCGCAACGAGCTCAGGGGATCTTTCTGCGGCTTGTTCTTCCCAACAAACACGGTCTGAAAGGAATATGAACACAAAAACCTGATCAGTTATCCCAGACTTCCCAGCAAAGGAGGGCTTGGTGTTTCAGTGGCATTACATGTCCTGGTGGTTGGTCCAATCTGAAAGTCTCAGACTCCAACCATTGGGTTCAAATCGCTGTAACCACATGAAAGACCATCTGCAGGCCATATATTTTTGTTCAATAAAATTTACCCCTAAACCAGTCTTTTTTAAAGGTGGCCTTTTCAAGGGAAGAAGAGGAACCAGGAGGGGGAGTCATTTGCCAACCTAGAATACAAATATGTTTTGCCCAGAGAAGCTGTGGCTGCCCCATCCCTGGAACTGTCCAAGGCCAGGTTGGACAGTGCTTGGAGCAACCTGGGATAGGGGAAGATGTCCCTGTCCATGGTAGAATTGGAAAGAGATGTGCCTTAAAGTCCCTTCCAGCCCAAACTATTCCATGATTCTGTGGTCATGTAAAGAAAAGTTTAACTGAACACTTCTGAAAACAGATGCATTATTACACTTCTCTCCCTCTCCATAAATACATCAGGCAAACAGTATTTAAAAGAAAATCCAATTAAAAGCAGTAACAGGAAAAGCAATGGCCTTTTTGTGGCAGTCAGCTGTGAGGGCTGGTTAGTTTGAGGAAGAGTAAACCCAAAATGGGGGGGGAGCTGGGGGAGGAAATCAAGAGATGTGGGAAAACAATGCACAGGAGGCTGTTCTGGAATTCCCTCTCAGTTTATGATTCTACAGGTCTGGTGGTGCCCCAGGTGTCACCTGGACTGATACAAACGAGTGGTTTTCTCTGTCAGCTGCAGCCCCAAAGCACCAGTGACAGCCCAGGGATGTGCCACTGGACACAGACCCAGGGACAGCAAATGGAACAACCCAGCAAGGACAGAGCAGAGAAAGCATCCTGAGAAACTTCAGGGAATGTGTCTGCTGGTCGGTGGAGCAGGTGACAGCTGGCTCTGAGCACCAGTGGTCTATTTTTACCCAGGAAATATGTTCAGCACCATCCGTCCCTGTGCCCTGGCAGCACGGCCAGGCCCAGCACCACAGGGCAGAGGGGATGGGCCTGGGCACCAACATCCAAATCCTGGAACATGAGACCCCCATCTCCAGGGCCCCAACACCTTTCCTCCATGGGGGGACAGTGAGTGAGGGTCCCCTGCTTTCAGAGTACCTGCTTTAGGGTGATGAGGGGCTGCTGAGTAAGAGGCTTCCCCAGGACCCTGGTTTTGGGGAGAAAGAGGCACCTGTGGGGCTGCTGCCAGCACCCCTCCTTTGGGGTGAGGTGGGAGGTGTCCGGGGGGCTCCCACAGCAGTGATCCCCCTTCCCCTCATGAGGGGTGTCTGAGGGGCTCCTCACAATAATCCCACTCCCCTTTATGGACGATATCTAATGGGGGGTGTCTGAGGGACTACCCAAAGCAAGGATCCCCCTCCCCTTCACGGGGTTCCCAGTGACTCCCCGCAGCACTGCCACTCTGTGACGTTCATGGGGGCGGTTCAAGAGGCTCCACACATCAAGGACCACCCTCTCTTTCATCATGTCTGGAAGGCTACGACCCCCTGTGCCCTTCTAGGAGGTGACTGAAGGTCTCCCCCTCAGCAAGGCCCCCCCTCCCCCTCACGGGGGGCGCCCGGGCCGCTTCCCACCTGGATGTGGCGACACGCCGCCTCAGCCCGGCGCTGCTCCTCCAGGCGCGGCTCCACCAGGCCCAGCGCCATAGCCAGCGCCAGGCAGACCCCGCCGCGGCCCCGCCGCGCAGCGGCCGCCAGCCCGCCCGCCGGGCCGCGCAGGAACAGGCGGCGGGCGGCCGGCAGCCAGGCCAGCCAGGGCCTCCATGGCGCGGGCGGAGCGGCGGGCGCGGGGCCGGGGCTGGGCCGGGGGTCGGCGCGGGGGGCGCGGGGCGCGCAGGGCGGGCGGCACCGCGGGAGGAGCCGCAGGGCCCGGGCCAGCAGCAGCCGCACCGCCATGGCCGCCGCCACTGGGCGGGGGCGGGGCCCCGAGCGGGCCAATGGGGAGAGACCCCGCCCAGGAACACGCTCACGGGGAGGTGGGACCACGCCCCCGGCACGGGACGGGAACGGCGACGGAGTGGGAGTGGGAACGGGAACGGGGACGGGGACGGGGACGGGGACGGGAACGGGAACGGGAACGGGAACGGGAACGGGGACGGGGACGGGGACGGGGACGAGGACGAGGATGGGCATGGGCATGGGGATGGAATGGGAATGGGAATAGGAGTGGGAATGGGAATGGGAATGGGAATGGGAATGGGGAGGGACATGGAGTGAGACAGGGAATGGGGCACGGAGCAAAGTGTGGAAATGGGCATGGAATGGGGCATGGAGACCGGGGTGGAGAGGGAATGGGGACGGACATGGAGAGGGACAAGGAATGGGGTACTGAGCAAAGTGTGGAAATGGGCATGGAATGGGGCATGGGGACTGTCAGAGAGCAGAGCACAGCAGTGGGGCATGGAATGGGACATGGAGCGGGCATGGAGTGGGGTACTGAACAGGGCATGGAAGGGCACGTGGAGGGGGCATGGAATGAGATGCAGAGGGGGCGTGGAATGGGACATGTGGCACGGCATGAAGCAGGATCTGGAAGGGGACATGGAGTGGGGCATCAAGCAGGGCATGGAACGGGGCATGGAGCGGGCACAGAGCAGGGCACAGAGCAGGGTGCAGCCTTGTGCAATGCAGGGCAGGAGGACACAGGAAGGAGTGCCTTGGCATGGAGCACGGCACTGCCCTGGCAACAGCCAGGGCACAGCCCAGTGTGTGGAATCACCAGTCACAGAATCACAGACTGGTTTGGGCTGCAGGGGACCTCAAAGCCCATCTTGTCCCATCCCTGCCGTGGGCAGGGACACCTTCCACTATCCCAGCTTGCTCCAAGCCCCATGCAAACCTGGCCTTGGACACTTCCAGGGATCCAGGGGCAGCCACAGCTTCTCTGGGCACCCTGTGCCAGAATCCCTTCTTCCCCTGCTGCCCATGCTGTGGGCTCAGCCCCACAGCCAAGGCACATCCAGCCTCTCATCCACCAGCATCTCCAAGTCTTTCCCAGCAGGAATGTTCATCCTCCAGCCAGTGTAGGTGCTGGGGGTCACCCTAACCCAGGCACAGCACCCTGAACTTGGCTTGGTTGAACCTCATGAGGTTCCCAGGGTACATCCAGCTCTCCCCAGCCCCACCAGGGCTGCAAGACAGCCCCAGGACTCCACTACCTCTGTTTCATCACTTGCTACAACTGCAGGAGATAAACCAGAAGTGCTTTTATTTCACTTGGGCATGGCAGAAATGCTCAACCCAGCACTGGGTGGGAAATGTAATGAATTAATTTATCATTGTATTATAAATCAATATAATATTGATCAACAAGTGGCATTACCCTGGAGGCACAAAACCCCCAGAAGTTCCCAAAAACACCTTGCCCTCTTCTTCACCCCAGACAGAATAAAAGCAAGGAAAACAAGCTGGGGAGAAACGAGCAAAGGACACGCTCAGTGTGATAAACATCCTGTTCCAACAATCCACCTAATCTGGACTGGCTCACTAATTACTAATTACTTCTGGGGTTGGTGGACCTTTTCCTTCTTGCTTTCACTTCTCTTCAGAGCTGAAGGATCCAGTACTTTCCCAAGCAATGATTTTGCATTATTCAGGAGTGGTTTCTGTACCAAAGCCTGTTTGAGCTGTGCATCAAACCCATGCCCTCCCTTGCCTACAGGGATGTCTGGATGCTTTTGCTACTTAATAACAGGGAATTTCTATCATTTGACTTTTCCATTTCCTTGGGGCAAGGTGGAGCTGCAGTCTGCGAATCAACACTGAATCAGAAGATCAACCAGAGGAACAGGCAACTTAACAGTATCAAACACATTTCTCCCTGTGTTGTTCCCAAAAAGTTGCTCACAGGCTGAGGAAATTGGGGAAAACCATTGTTCCCTGTGCTTAAGGGCCAAGGCTGGTGGTGGCCACGCTGCTCAGACCCTCTTCAGGTCCTCAGGGCCAAAGGAGAGTGGCAGCAGCTCCTCCAGCCTCTTGACAATGTAAGTGCCATCTGCTTTGGTCAGGTAGACATCCCAGTCTGTGCCAAACTGGAGGAGAACAGGAGAAACAAGCATAATGAGGGAGAAGAAGGGAAGAATCTGCATTTCTTCCCCAAATTACTCATATACCCCATTTTTTTCAGGTTCACAGGGAGCATCCCCTTCTAGTGCATGTATTTTGGGTTGGCTTACAAGCATTTCCTCCCCCAGAGGATATTTTGGGCTTAGACCCTGTGTTTTTACCCCACCAGCATGAGCTCTGGTACCTCTGAACCTGCTGAACCTGACCCTCAAGCAAAGCCCCATAACCCATTAAATATTAGCAACCCAAAAATGGGCTGTTGGTGCTGGAATTCTTGTAGAAGAGGGACACAGAGCTGGAAAGGATCTGTGGGAAGCTCAGCTTTTACAGGAAAACCCCCATTTTCAGGCTTGCCAGAACCAGAGCAAGGACTCGAGGGCGAAACCTTGCACCTGGAGGAATAAACCCCCCTGGGGAGGGTAAGCTGGTGGATTCCCACTGAACACCCACTCAGGGTTGGAATACCCCTTTCCCAGCAGATAACACAATTTGAGGAGCCTGCAGCCAGCCCTGGGACTGAGGGTGGGGGATTGCAGCCTCCTTGGTGTTTTAGGGGGAGATGCCTGGGGTCAGGGGATGCTGTCTGGGGTCAGGGGATGAACCATGGAGCCCCACACGAGCTGTCACCTCTCTCATCACTTGTCTGCAGGCACCACAGGGCGTGATGAACTGGTCTCCCATGTCACTGCCAAAGGAGAAGGGCACAGAGCTCAGTCCTGAGGTCAGGGGAGGGAAGAACACCAGCAGAAGACCTTCACGCCCCAATAAATACAGAGCCACAACAGATTTGCCCCCCAGTTCCTCCAAAACCACCGTGCAAAAACTTTATTTCCCTCCCCAAAAGACGGGGTTGCTGCCACAGCAGCAGTCCCTGAGGAGCAGCAGGGATTCTCCTGCCGGTTCCCCATCCCACCCCTCAGCAGTGCAGCTCTCGGAGCACCCTCACCTGGCGATGGCCATGGCTTTGAAGCTGGTGTGCCCCTCGGAGATGGCTTTTTGGATGGCCGTGCGCTCCGCACACACCCCCAGGCTGTGGCAGGCGTTCTCCACGTTGCACCCTGCAGGGACAACCCCGGCATCAGCCACGCCAAACCCCACCAGCTCATTTCTCAGGGAATTCACGAAGAAAAGCCACTTCTCCCGCTTCCCCTATTTATTTTCCCATCTGCTGTGATCTTTGGCTTGGTCCGGGATGGCGGCTGCCAAGAGGCAGCGGGGGAGGACACGCACCACCAGCACCCCGGCATGACCCCGCTACACCCTCACACATGACCCAAAGCTTGCTGGGGGCTCCCCAAAATCCCCGGGGGGGGGTGGTCTCAGGTCCCCATCTTACCCGAGAAGATCTGCCCGCCGCTGGTGAGCAGCGCGGCTCCCACCGGGAACCGGCTGTAGGGACAATAAGCGCATTTTTTGGCCTCCCGGCTGCGGCGCAGCAGCAGCTGGAGATGGTCACCCTGGGGCTGGCCCGAGGGGACACCGGGGACCGGCTGCTGCCCGCCTCCCTCCATTCCTGCACCCGCCTGCCCTGCCCGCTGACGCCGCGGTTAAATATTTCCTCGCCTGGAAAACAGGCTGGCCGGAACGGCGGGATAACGCCCCGGCACGCAGCTCTGCCCCGGGAAGCATCCTCAGGGACAGCCCTGGCCCCCAAAGCATCGTGCTCAGCGATTCCCACATCTTCTCCCTGCCTGCTGTTTCTTTTTTTCCAATTTCTCCTGTTTTCATTATTTACTTCCTCCTTTCTCCGTCCCGGCAGAGCATTTTTCCACCCCTGTCCCAGAGGCTTTTTTTTCCTCCTCAGTTCAAAACTGGTTCTGTGGCTCCACAGGAAAATGTCATTAAATCATTCCTGAGGGGGGAAGGGACAACAGTTCCTGATCACTGAGATCAAAAGAAATAAATTACTATGATGGAAAGCACAAAAAAATAATATCTTATATATCACATTTTCCCAGGTCTTCTAACTACAGGCAGCAGGGGAAACTGGCTGAAGACACAGGTGGTCAAAAGCCTTTTTTGAGATGCCCTCATGCTGTAGCCCAAATTCAGTTTGGCTGGTGCCTCCACGGGAATCAGCCCACACAAGGCAAAGGGCTCCTGGGTGATCATCAAATTGCTTTTTAATTAAAGATTTCTCTATTTTTCCCCTTGCCCAAGGAGCTTCCTGCCCCATTTTCTAGCTGCAAGGATGGGTTTCACAGCCCCCAGAGATTTATCACTGGGATTTTTATCCCATTTGTTGGATTTGGGGAAGTTTTGGATTTCACCTGCTGGTTTTCCCAGCAAATCTTGCTGCTGGGTCGCTGCTGAGGAGCCACAACAGGCTGGGAGTGACTCCTGATGGGGCTGAAACTCTGGGAACTGAAACAGAGCATGGGACAGTAGGATCACCACAGACACCCCAAGAAACCAAAGCTGGGGTGCTGAGATCTGTATTGTCCAAGGGGTTACCAGGAAACTCATCTCCCACAGACCATGAGGATGCTTGTTCCCTCTGGAACCCAGCAATGGCAGCTCACTGCTTGCCAGGGAAGTGAGTGAGAGGAGGGATTGCCAACCCTGGAACAGCCCACAACTCATTTTTTTTCATTTTTCAGTGTTTTCCCCTATATAAAATGTGGTGCAGAGTCTCCTTTGCCCCCCCACCAAAATCTGGGAGAAAAAAGGAAAACCAGTCCTAGGGCAACTTGTGGGATGTGTAAATAAAGAAGCTTTCAGTGTGGGTTCACTCCTGCCCTCTCAATTGAATACCAAGCAAGTAAATACAGCCCTCACCTCAGTCAATGAGGGCAGGAATAGAAATTATGAAAGATAGCAGTTAGCATGGATAGAAATCTTCCTCATTAGCACTAATTCCCTAATTGCCATCTCCCCAAAACCATCCTTGCATCAGGAGCAAGCCACACAGCCTATGTTTGCATCAGAAAATATGAAAAACAGACAAATTCATGCATTTTTTATTATTTTGGCTGCAAAAACCTATGAGGCTGTCAAGGCCGTGGCAGTGAGAGTGGGGCTGGTGCTGTCTGCCTGTGAAGCTGCTATTTTAAGGTTGTATTTGCTTCACTCAAACTGCAGAAAATCTGGGAAGCTGCTGGGAAATGGCTTCCTGTTCCCTGCAACACCCCACCCTGGTTTTCTTCCCCAAATATTCTAAAAGTGGGAGCATGTGGTGTTATTTTACCCCTTTTTCCTTCCCAATTTTTCAATCCCAAGGCGAACAGAGCACCCCCAAGCCCGGGGGTCTCCCTACTTTGGATCCAGATGGTAAAAAAAAAAAAAAAAAAAGGAAATCATGGTTTGAGCCAAAGGCGCTGAATGCTGAGCAGCCTCAGACTCCACTGCAGGGCTGAAACCTCAGTACTGCCCAGAAATCCCCCCTGAGCTGTGCCATGAGGAAATAACATTCCATTTCTCCTGGAGAGAAGCTGTCCTAGGGCCTTGGCCAGAGATAAAAGCAACAGGTTAAAAGACAGCTCAGCCCAAAAGGAGAGGAGAAGCATGGTCTGACTTGCTTGGAAATAACAGAGGCAAATGGGAGGTTTGGAGGAAAAAATGCCAGCAAACCTGCAGGATCTGCAAATCCTGGCACACATCCTTGTGCAATGTACCGATTTGGGGGGAATAAAAAAATCCACCTTTTTGTTGTTCCAATGTTAGAATCCATCATCTGACCCTCCCAAAATCATCTCCCCCCCGTTTCCCCCGGGTGGGAAATTAGAGAATTACCCCTCACACCGGCAGGATTCGGCACTGAGGGTCTGGTTGATGCATGGGGATAAGGGGCTTGATTTTCCCCCCAGTTTCCTCTTCCTGCTGGGGCACGGAGGGGGCACACACGGAACTGGGGGGGCCGTTCACCGGCGGGTGCCGTTCACCGGAGGGGCCATTCACTGACGGGGTCGTTCACCGGCGGGGGTCGTTCATCGGAGGGGCCGTTCACCGGTGGGAGTCGTTCACCGCCGTTCACCGGAGGGTGCCGTTCACCGGTGGGGGTCGTTCACCGCTGGGGCCGTTCGCCGCCGTTCACCGGCGTGGGTCGTTCACCGGAGGAGGTCGTTCATCGGAGGGTGCCGTTCACCGGAGGGTGCCGTTCACCGGAGGGGTCGCTCACCGCCGTTCACCGGTGGGGCCGTTCACCGGAGGGGTCGTTCACCGCCGTTCACCGGCGGGGGCCGTTCACCGGCGGCTCCCCGCGTGCTCGGGGAGGTGGAGCAGCCCACGGAGAGCCGCGTTCCCGCAGCCGCCGCCGCCGTCGCTCCCGCAGCATCAGGCGCAGGCGGCACCCGGAACGCGGCGGCTCCGCATCCTCCGTGGGCAGCCGGACCGGGTACGGCGGCCGCGTCCCGCCGCCGGGGTAGCGGCTTCACCCCCTGC
The DNA here is from genome assembly GCF_903797595.1 of Erithacus rubecula. Classification (NCBI taxonomy): domain Eukaryota; kingdom Metazoa; phylum Chordata; class Aves; order Passeriformes; family Muscicapidae; genus Erithacus; species Erithacus rubecula. The sequence goes on along the minus strand of NC_136676.1, from coordinate 1,784,732 downwards.
GCGGGGGGCGCGGGGACACCCCCGAACCGGCGTGGGGAGGGGGGGGTGGTCCCGCTGCTTGCGGATTAGCGGAGCGGAGCCGAGATGCTGCCCTGGCGCCGGAGCAAGTTCGTGCTGGTGGAAAATGAACGTAAGTGCAAAGGCAAGAGCCTGGGGCCGGGGCTGAGCTACGCGGCGCTGCTGGCCGGCTTCCTCCGCTCCTGCCCGGACCTGCTGCCCGAGTGCCCGCTGGAGCGCCTGGGCAGCGTCTTCCGCGGCAAGCGGCAGAAAGTGGAGCTCAACAAGGAGGACCCGACGTACACGGTGCGGTACCTGGGCAACGCCGTCACCCTGCACGCCAAGGGCGAGGGCTGCACCGAGGAGGCGGTGGGCAAGATCTGGGCCAAGAGCGAGGCGGGCGCCGGCGGGGCCAAGATGAAGCTGACGCTGGGCCCTCACGGCATCCGCATGACGCCCTGCGAGAAGGGGGCCCGCCGGCCGGGCCACGCGTACCTGCTGCACCGCATCACCTACTGCGCCGCCGACCGCCGGCACCCCAAGGTGTTCGCCTGGGTGTACCGGCACCAGGTGAAGAACAAGGCGGTGGTGCTGCGCTGCCACGCCGTGCTGGTGTCCAAGGCCGACAAGGCGCGCGCCATGGCCCTGCTGCTCTACCAGACCTCGGCCTCGGCCTTCAACGAGTTCAAGCGCCTCAAGAGACAGAGCGATTTCCGCCACGTGCAGCAGCAGCTGCTGGGCGACGCCATCGTGCCGCTGGTGCCGCTGCGCAGGCTGCTCAACGCCAAGTGTCCCTACCGCCCGCCGGCCGAGCGCGCCCGCTGCGCCCCTCGCCTCAGCTCCATCCTGGAGGAGGAGGAGGAGGAGGCCTTGGGCGGCGGGGCGCCCCCGGGGGACCCCGGGCGAGCGGCCGTGCTGCGGCTGGCCAGCGACATGAGGGGCTGCAGCCTGCGCGGGCCCCGGCCGCCCGTGTGCTGAGGGCCCCGCTGCCCGCCCTGCAGCCCAGCCCGCTGCCGGACCCTCCTCGGGCGGCCATCTGGACAAGGCAGCGCCTCCGTGTGCAGGAAGAACCACGGTGGGGGTGGGTTTGCACCCCAGGGACCCCCCCAGCCCTGCACACGAACCTGTGCCTCCTCCTCAGCGGCCGCATCAATAAAATGAATGTGTGTTTTCTGCGGTGTGACGGCGCCTGTGTCTCGGCCCGACCCTGGCGGATGATGGAGTTCAGCTCGGCATGAGGCAGTTTGGGGGGTTTGTGCTGTGTTTACCCCCCAAAAGGCAAGGCGAGCCAAGGATGGGGGGGCTGCGGGGTCCATACTGCTTTCCTGCAGCACCGAGGGCTGGGAGAGCTGCTCTGCGTAGTCATGGCAACTTGATTTTTTAAATATAGAGCTCTGCCGCCCACTCTAGGGGAGCAGTGATGGGGGTCTGGCCCCTTGGACCCCACTGGAGAGCAGAACTGGAGAGCACCCCCCTGCCACACTCCAAATTAGCACCAAGGACCTGAAGATCAATAATTTACGAAAAATTGCTATTTTTTTTCTTCCCCTTTTGCTGCTTTCCCAGAATAAGCGATGGTAAGGAGATGCTTGGGGCTGGGGGTGGGGGGGATCTTGTGTCCCTGCTACCCTGCCATGGCCCTTTGTGGGGCAGGGGTAGAGGACCCTGCAAAATGGGGCTGGGGGCTGCATCCTGAGGCTGAGCCCTCGCAGTGGAGGGGACATGTGCTGCTGCTGCCCCACAGCCCAGGGAGGGGTCAGAACCCCTTCCCCAGGGGGCTATAGGGCTGGGATGTGGGGAGATATCCCCATGCTTTGGTCTGACACCTGCTCCCCCAAACTTAGCAGAAGGCTGAAATTTGGGTTGCCCCCTCACCCCCAAGGTGGAAGGGGGGATAAGGGGGATATTTCCCTCCCACACTCGGGGGCATTAGGATTTGGGGCCAGCTGACAAGATGCTAAGGGATGACTGGGATTTGGGCTAATATCCCCTCAGATACTGATGAGGCTTCTTATGTTGCTTCTTTGGGGGGCTTTGGATCTCCCTTCCCTGGGACCTTTGCCCCACAGCCACTAGAGGCCACTGAGGCTCTGTACTCCCAGCTATTTATTCAGTATTCAGGCAGGACATTGGGAGTTTGTCTTCCCCAAGACCCCAGGGTGGAGGCGGGGTGTAAAGGGGTGGGGAGGCTGCGACCTGTCCCGCCCCCCCGAGCTCGCCGGGATGGAGTTGATCCCCCTAAAGCTCCGCGGGGCCGCAGCCTCTGTGGGGGTGCACCGTGTGTTAGCCCCGCACCCCAACACGGCTTTGCGGCGTCCCCCCGCCCGGCCTTGGCGGACTCCCCGTCTCGATGGCGGCGCTGCGGCTGCCAGAGCGCCCGCGTGACGTCATCACCACGCGCCGGCGCGCCGCGCGGTTGCCGTGGCAACGCAGGCCTGGCGGCCATGGAGGGCGGCGGGCGGCCCTCGGCCGTACAGGCCGTGCTCCTGACCGCCAGCACCGCCATCACCGCCCTGCTCTACTCCGTGTACCGGCAGAAGGCTCGCGTGGCCCGCGGGCTCCAGGTGCGTGCGGGGGGTGCGGCGGGGGAATGCATGGGCCCGCTCCCCGAGGCGCGGCCTGGTCGCGCCGGCTGAGCCGCGGCCTCTGTTCGCTCCCCGCAGGGCGCCAGGAAGGTGCGGCTGGACGGGGACCTGCGGGCCCTGCTGCTGGAGATGCCCGGGCGATGCGTGCCCTATGCGGTCATAGAAGGTAGGGTCAGGAAGGTTAATCCGCAAACACCGGAGCTTTGCGTCCAGAAAGGAGGCAGAGGAGTCCTGTAGCTTTATTCGAATAAAGGAAGAGGTCGCGGGCATTTCACATGGAGTTTCTCAGATTGCTAGAGGACGCAGCCTCCTTTTTATCCTCATTTCCCGCCCACATTTCCCTCTCTCTTTCCCCATTGGCTGAGATACTTGAGAGGTACAGACTTCCCAGAACACCTGATACCTAAAAACCCCTTCTAATGTACAACCCCACCCCCCTTTCCTCTTCCTTGTGCTAGTCAGTGGAATTCATACAGAATTTATGATTCTTCCCATTGTTTCTTTTATCTCTCAGTATCTAGTTTTATCTACCAGCAGACCCACAGTTTCTTTATAGAGATAGATCCCTGAATTCCTTTCAAACAGGACCCAAAGCAGTGCCCCAAACGGGGGTGAGGGGCACATCCCACCCCACAGCTGCTCCTCACTGGGGGATTTCATCCCCAGCTCCTCCTTCTGTGCCCATCAGGTCCTGACAACCCTTTTAACCACTTTTTAACCCTTTTCTAGAATAGTTTTGGTTGAAAGAGACCTTAAAGCTCATCCATTTCCACCCCCTGCCATGGCAGGGACATTTTCCACTGTCCCAGGTGCTCTAAGCCCTGTCCAACCTGGCCTTGGGCACTTCCAGGGATCCAGGGGCAGCCACAGCTGCTCTGGGAACTTGTGCCAGCACCTCCCCACCCTCACAGGGGAGGATTTCTTCCCAGCAGCCCATCAAAACCTGTCAGTATGAAGCCATTCCCCATGGTCTTGTTTGATGAGCTCCTCCCCCAAGCTCTCCCGTTGCAGGTGTGGTGCGCTCGGTGAAGGAGACCCTGAGCAGTCAGTTTGTGGAGAACTGCAAGGGTGTGGTGCAGAGGCTGACACTGCAGGAGCACAAGATGGTGTGGAACAGAACCACCCACCTCTGGTATGTGCCTGGTACCCTCAGACACCTCTGCTGCCCCTGGGGTCTGACACCCTGAAATGGCATCAGGCATGGCCAGAGTGCCTCAGAGCTGCATCCCAAAGTAGCCCCACAGTGACAGCTGCCATAACAGGGCATGTTTGGCTGATTTTAGGGCTTTCACAGAGGGGCTGGAGGAGAAGAGCACATCAAGTAACCCAACACAGGTTGAACATTGCTCAGCCCCACCTTGTTACAGAGGTGGCCAGAGGGTGGCGTTTCCAATAAAACTTCACTTCCAGAGCAGAAATTAGTTGGATTCGGGTGATCCCCACACCCAGGGGACCCAGAACTGCTGTAACAGAGCCCAGTGATGCTGTTTGATAAGCATTTGGTAACACTTATCCAATTGGGATGTGTGACACCTGGTGCTTCTCCTCAGGGGATGGTTTTGACAGCTGGGTGTTACTGTATAGGGGTTACTGAGTTTTGGAAGGACACAGTAACATGGCACTCTCTTGCATGGTGTAAGAAAGAACAAGAAAGAGCTGTTTGTTGAAGGAAGCTATTGCTTTAGATAAGACAATTCATGAAAAACAAAATACAGACAATTAATTGGTTAGACAAGGAGACACCTCTTGTCCCAGGCTTTCTTACAGATCCAGCAGGTGTTTATCTTTTGTTATGATTCTTTCTCTTATGTTTACTGTAGAGAAAGAGCCTCTAGCTTGAGAAAAATCCTAGCTGAGGCTGAGAAAGCTAGACTGGAAAAATTCTTTAACATTCTCCCTGGGCCTGTAATGGCCACAGCTGGGAATGCCACAGCAGGTGAGGAGGAAGTAGATGGGGATGGGGGAATCCCCCACTACTTGTGGAACACTGAGGTGAGGGTGTAGTGGCCTAATGCACACCTGGATAGTACCATGAGGGGAAAAGTGTTCTCCAGAGACCCCCATCAAAGAAACTCCACTGAGAGTCCTCAAAACCAGCAGATCCATCCTAGGCTGTGTTTCCCATCGGGGAAGGCAGTTCACTTCCCCCCTTGTCCCTCCCCAGGAATGACTACGAGAAGATCATCCACCAGAGAACCAACACCACCCCGTTTGACCTGGCCCCTGCTGAGGACAGCGCCGGGGTCACTGTGCGGGTGATGAAGCCTCTGGAGGCCACTGAGCTCAGCCTGGAGACGGTGTATGAGAAATTCCACCCCTCTGTCCAGTCCTTCACGGACGTCATCGGCCACTACATCAGCGGGGAGCGGCCCAAGGGCATCCAGGAGACAGAGCAGATGCTGAAGGTGGGCACGGCCCTGACGGGGGTGGGAGAGCTGGTCCTGGACAACGCCACCATCAAGCTGCAGCCCCCGAAGCAGGGCATGCCCTACTACCTGAGCTCCTTGGATTTCGACTCCTTGCTGCAGAAACAGGAATCTGCCGTGCGGTTTTGGAAAGTGCTGACGGTGATTTTCGGCTTTGCCAGCTGCACCGTGCTGCTGCTGCTGCTGCGCAGGCAGTACCGGCAGCACCGCGAGCGGCAGCGCCTGCGGCAGCTGCAGCAGGAGTTCCGGCAGGCCCAGGAGCGCCTGGCCAGCGCCGAGGGCGGAGAGATTCTCAAAAACGCCTGCGTGGTCTGCTTGAGCAGCACCAGGTCCTGCGTCTTCCTGGAGTGTGGCCACGTCTGCTCCTGCCACGAGTGCTACCAGGCTCTGCCCGAGCCCAAAAGGTGCCCAATCTGCAGGCAGGGCATCACCAGGATGGTTCCTTTGTACAATAGTTAATGGTTTGTGATTCTCCGGGGGGAGATTGGGGATTTAAAGCTGCCACTGGCAAAGGGGTTTTTTCACCTCGCTGCTTGGGTGGTGGATTTTGGGGGAGTGAGTGCTTCAGCAGGGGAGCAAAGCTGAGTCTGAAAAGGTGACTCTGCAGCTTGCTCACGCTGTGCTCTGGAGGTGTTTTTGAGAGAGATGATTCCTTGCAAAGGGTGAGATGCTGAAGCTCTTCTGTTATGGTTTGGACTCTCAGGGCTCGTGTCATGCTTACCGAGCCTGCAGCCCCTTACCCAGCTGCTAAAAATGTGGGAAAACAAAAATAAAGTGTATTAAGCGTTCTGAGAGGCTGTAGAATTCCTGTGAGGCTGCCAGAGGGCTGCAAGGCCTAACGGAGCAGGAGGGGCTGTCAGAGCTCATAGCAGGGTGTGTGAACACAGGTAATTCTGTGATCCCCCCAAAATGGCTTTGTCACACCAGGATATAAAGATGGGAATGTGAGAATGCTGTGGCTGATGGCTGTGCTCTTGGCCTGGCTTGGCTTGGGATAGCAAATGGAGTGTGAAGTAATAAAATAGGATGAAAAGTGTCTCTGTGTCTAATATTCCACAGGAGTGGTGAGATTTGTCCTCCCTGAGGTGGACACTAAGCCTGGATCATCCCAAGCCATGATGGAGGTTGGCTGAGGGGGGAACCTGTTTCCCCTGCACTGGACATGACAATCACCACTGTCCCCTAATGACACAGGTGGTGCCAAACTCCCCAAACTGACACAAAAAAGGAAAATTCCCTTCCCTGACACCCCCATTTTACCATTAATCCCATATACACCCAAGAGGGTTGATGGACCCAAAGTGATGCTGCAATTAACAACGTGATGGGGAGGACAATTAGAGAAACATTCCTGGGGAATGAGGTAGGGGCAGTTGAAAACTCCAGGACTGAGACAGCCTCTGGGCACCCCTGTTCAGCCATTCACATCCCCCAGGCACATTTAAAAAAGAAACATTCCCGTCGACTGGCATTTAAAACCCCCTGAATTCAACAGTGAAAATGGTGGGTTGTTTCCTCATTAAACATTAACCAGAGCAGCCGGGCGGTGTCCGAAGACCATTTTGGCCGTGAGGCACAAAGCCACGGCGGGTTTGGAGGAGGAGGAGGAGGAGGAGGAGGAGGAGGAGGAGGAGGGGTCCCTGGTGATCCCGGTGCCGGGGAAGGGCCGCATCCCACCGGCTGTAGATGGCGGTGGCTGCCTGCAGGGTGAGGTAGCCCTCGAAACAGAATTCCAGAGGGAACAGCCAGAACACAGCTCAAAAAGCCACACTGCAGCCAAAAACCCACAATCCAGATGGGAACGACAGAATCCCATCTGCTGGAAGAGGTCATCCTCCTCTCCAGGGGACCAACCACCCCAAAAAACCTCGTCCCCTCACTGGGGACAGCAAGGAGGTCAATCCCCTCAGACCAGAGCAGGACATGGCCTCGAGCCTTGGCGTTTTGCCCAGGAATGGAGCATCAGGCAAAGCCTAAAAATACGCCTTGGAGGGGCTGTGCTTTCCCGTTACCCTTCGCCTCCTGTTTCCAAGCTTTGCCTGTGATATCTCGGGCGTAGCCGCAACCTTATGTAAGGAGCTGCCAGCTCGGGGGCGGGTGGGGGTGCAGGGGAGAGGGGGAGAGGCTTGAGCAGCTCTGGGGGCTGAGGATTTCAGCAAACGAGATGGAGATGGAAGCAGCCCCAGGACAGCACACCCCAGCCCTGGCACCTCCAGGCACCCCGTCCTTTCTGTGCCCCCATTCTGCTCAACCCCAAAATGAGCCAGGCTCCTGATTCCAGAGAAATCCTGTCACTCAGCCTTACACAAACAGGCTCGCTGCTGCTGCTGCTGCTGCTGCTACGGTCCTCCCGTCCTCCCACTTTGTGGGAGATGCACCACAGATGCCTGAACACCCCAAAATAGCTGTGGTCTGTCCCAAAATGTTATCCCAAACCTTCCCATCACTCACCTTGCCAGGCAATAGCCTCGATGACCCACACTGTTGTGGCAGCTCTCCATAGAAAAACCCATGGAAAGCTCAGAGTGACTCCCAAATCCTCCTGCAGTGCCCCACGAAAACCTCGTGCAGGGACAGGTCCTGGCGGCCCACAGCCAAGCACACCCAGCCCCCCCCACGCTGCAGCCCCCCAAGAGTGTGCCAAAAGTGCCAGAGGTCCCAGGATGACTCATTCCTGCTGGGCCGTGCCCCGTGCTCCTGGAACAGGGCTGAGCTCCCCAGGCATGTGGAGGGGTTCGTTCCAGACCTCCCAGGAGTGGCTGGGGGCCCGCTCTGAACCCCTAAACGTGTCTGTGAGGTGGTCTGGGCTCCCCAGAAGCGCCGTGGGGCCGCCTAATCTCCCCGAGGGTCCTTGTAGGGCAGCTCCGGACTCCCCAGGGATGCTGAGGGGCAGGCTGGGGAATAATGAGGATGAAGCGGGGCAGCTCCGGGCTCCGCAGGGTGTTTGCTAAGCGGCTCTGGGATCTCCAGGGATGCAGTGAACACCCCGAGGATGCCCCGGGACAGCTCCGGGCTCCCTGAGGATGCTCCGCGCTCCCCGGGGACGCTGCGGGGCAGGCGGCGGAGCAGTCCCGGGGATCCCCGGGGTGCGGGACCAGCCCGCCGGGGCGGTGCCGCCGCCGGTGCCGCGGGGGCCGAGCCGGTCCCGCCCCGCCCCGCCCGGTCCCGCCTCCCGCTCCTCTATCGCCGCCGCCGCCGGAGCCGCCGCCGCAGCCGCGGACCGCGAGCAGCGCCGGCCGGGCCGGGATGTGACGGGGCGGCCGCCCCGCGCCCGCTGCGCCGCTGCCCCGGGCCCGCGGGCCCCGCGCCCCGGGAGGCTGTCGGGGGGCGGCGGCGGCGGCGGGTCCCCCCCTGCCGCCCCCATGTCGGAGGGGCCGCCCTACGGCGAGGGGCAGCTGGCGGGGGACGCGGCCGTGGGGCAGCTGCCCTTCCCCGTTCGCCTCCGCGGCGGCGACGGGCTGCTGGCCGGCGGGCAGGGCAAGCGGCCGCCCAAGCTGGGACAGATCGGCCGCAGCAAGAGAGGTGGGTGCTGGAAGGAGCGGGGCGCGCAGGGAGCTGCACGGTCCCCGGGATGCGGTGGGATGCAGCGGGTATCCCGCGGGTGTTGGGTATCGTGTGCCGGGGGTCTTCCCGGGGATGCGGAGCACCGGGGAGCATCCTCAGGGACGGGGCATGGTAACCGGGCTCCCTGAGGATGTCGGGCACCGCGTCCCGAGGACCTTCTCCAGGGATGCAGGGCACTGGGGACCGCCCCCGGGGACAGGGTATGGTGCACCGGGCTCTCTGAGGGATGCTCGGCATCGTGTTCCGTGGATCTTCCCCAGGGATGGGGCATCAAGCACCTTTCGGGGATGCAGGGCACCGAGAACCGTCCCCAGGGACGGGGCATGATGCACCAGACTCGCTGCAGGGTGTCAGGCATCACGTCCCAAGGACTGTCACCAGGGTGTTGGGTAGCCGGGACCTTCCCTGGGGACAGGACATTGTTCCCTGAGCACTTAGTCGGGTACAGGGCGGCAGGAACCTTCCACAGGGACAGGGCATCATTCCCTGGGGACCATCCGCAGGGCATAGAGGTGAGGGGACCTTCCCTGGGGACATACCGTTTGCCAGGTGTCCCCAGGGACAGGGCGCCGGTGCCGGTGCGATGCTGGGGACGCTCCCTGGGGACGGGGCACGGTGCTCCAGGTACCCTGCGGCGGGTCGGGCTCCGTGTCGCTTCGCCAGCAGCCTCACCAGGGATGTGGGACCCCTCCAACACCCTCTAGGGTCACCTTGGGCGAGGGGAGCACGGCGACAGAAAATTCATCGCGCTTCTGTTTCTTTCTGCTTTCTAGTGGTTATTGAAGACGATAGAATTGATGATGTGCTGCAAAACCTCTCCGAAAAGGCCCCTCCCGGTGTTTAAAGCCTCCCTGGGGACGCTGGGCTGAAGCCCGGGGTGGGGTCGGTTTACAATGGCACGGGTGATCGGCACAAAATAACCCCAAAACACCGCAGCGACCGCCCGAGCGCCGGGAATGCCCAGCAGCGTCCGCATCCCGCACGTCCTGCCCTCCGGAACGCGCGGAGGGGAGGGCGGCGAGCGAGCACAGCCCAGCCACGAATTCCAAAAATGATAATAAATTAAAATATAGAGATATATATGTAATCGGGAAAATAGTCACCCGCTTCAAAGCCCTCGCCCCGAGGAATGGACGGAGGAGTCACGCCGCGGCTCTGAATTAGTCGGGATGGCTTTTGTCGGGCTGATGAACCTTGTGCCGCGCTAGATCGGGGGGTAAGAGGAAAGGGGGCAGCGGGAGATGGGGGGGAGCAGCCCCTGGGGTCTCCCTCCGGCCAGGGTTGTTCCCAGCGGGCACCTTGTTTACATTATTTAATCTTGCAAAAATGAATCCGTGCACTTGGATGTACCACGCTATCCCCTTCTGTATGAGTTTCTTTTTTTTAATTTTATGTTGATGTCTTTGGATGTTGGGAAATTATATAAAATAGACATATATATATATTTAATTTTAGTCACGTTTTAAGGTTCTCGAGGGGGAAAACCAAAACTTTTATAAAGGAAAGGCCTGAAGGAAGAATTGCTGGTTTATTTTTTAAAGCTTGTACTTCTTGGTTGCTGTGAGCAAAGGGACAGATTTTATATGTACAGGGGGGCGGGGGGGGGGTGCTCAGCTTTTCTAACTACCATGCAGTCTGTAGTGTGGGTGATCTTGGTTTTTTTTTTCTTTTTTTCCTTATATTGTGGCAGTTTTCTCTCTTTAATAGACTGTATTAAAACATATCTATAAAAGAAATTATTTAATGTAATCACAAGAGTGCCAAACACTTGGAGATGCTGGAGGGCAGCGATTCCCTCCCCGAGACGAGCAGCACTTGGAGCTTTCTGCTCTTTCTAGGGCTCGGTCGATCTCTCGTGGGGTTTTCTCTGACTTCTCTTTTCTAATCTTTCTTTTTAACTATTTTGCATGATGTGCATAAAAACAAAAGGGGAAAAAAAAAATGGGTGGGGGAACAAAAAAGCGCCTCTGGCGCCCGGGCTTGGTTCTTGTTTCTGTTTGCATTGACTGACAGACCTCAAGGCAGGTTTTTCTTTCCTCCTTTTCTTAAATATTGTGTATGTTGCACTTTTATCCACTACACAGGGCTATTTCTGCAATGTCCGAATAAAAAGGAAAATGAAACAAAACGGAAAAAAAAATTATAAATGCGGATCTGCCGTGTTTTCCCGTGGGCTGCCAGGGCCCAGCGCCGTGAGCATCCCCCCCTGTCCACCCAAATAATCCCAAAATAACCAAGGAAAGCCTCCCCACTCTCTGTTACAGACCCCTGTTCATGCTGAATAACTAATTGTAATTTGTATTTATTTGTGGGATTTTTTTTAGTTTGATAGGAAAATGCTTCAGGGGCACAAATTAAATGGAATAATTCAACCTTGGGTCCTGGGAGTGACTGTAGTGGATGGGAAATAAAAGGTGGCTTCCCTTTCATTGATGGGAAAAGCTGTGGAAAATGGGCATTTTCATTCTAGTATTGCCTTCCTTCCCCCAAAAAAACCCAAATCCTGGTTAAAAAAGGCCATTATCCCTTCTGCCCACACCAGCGAGGGCACGAGCCAACCTTCGTGCCTGGGGAACAAGAATCTAATCACGGATGGCAAACAGGTCCAGGGGTGGGATTTTATTGCAAAGAAAATAATATATTGCAATAAAAGCAGAATGCTGCTGAGCTGGGATTTGTAAAGGATGATGTAGGGGGCAGATGGGTAAATTTGGGGTGGCACATGGAGCTGGGATCCCATTTTTGGGGTGTGGAGGCTGCACAACGTTCCCCTCCCCACCACCTTTGCTATTTATTGCTCCATTTTTAACCAACACAGGCTCTCCCACATCCAGGATATGATGAAGAGCTTTGCTAAACTGATCCCTTGAAAAAATCCCCAATTATTTTCATTTTTTCCCCAGCAAGTTCAGCTCTGAGGTCGTGGCTGGGTGGGTTGGACTCAGCACACACATTTTTGGCCCCAGGATTTTCTGTGCTGGGGGATCTGCTGCACCTCCCAAGCACGAGGTGCTCCCAGAATGGAGTTTTTTTCTCTCAAATTAATGGGTTTTGCCCCAGTCAGCATCTGGGGGTGAGCCCAGGGCTCTGGGAGAGCAGACACAGCCAGAGAGGAGCAGAGCATCCCACATGTGCTGAGGACACGGCGCTTGGGAGCTCATTAAACACAAACCATGGGCTGCATGCAGCACTGGGTTAATTAATTTTACCAAAAAGCCTCTTTTTTTTTTTTGAGCAAAAACCTGATCTATGAGTCTGCCCAACCAAATTTCCCACTTTATTCCATACATCAAAAGACCTCTGAGCGCTTAAACCACGCTGAAAGCCAGACCCATCTGTGGGTGCTCCGAGGATGTGGAGCAGGCACAGCCCCGGGATCCCCCCAAAACCCACCGGGATGCCCGGGAGAGGCCAGCAATGAACCAGAGAAAGCCTGAGCTAGAGGGGGAAGGGAGGCTGAAAGAAGAGGAGATTCTGCTAAATTATAAACCGCTCTTTTATATGCATCTTTCATGCACGGCACATAAATAATGGAGCAGGAGAGCCCGGCGAGCTGGCGAGCGGGAGGTGCGGGATGGAGGGGCGAGGAGAGGGGGATCCACCGGGGGTGGAGGGGAAAGATGCGCCCAAGAGACCAAGGCGGGCATCCCGCACGGGCGGGAGATGCTGTTCTGAAGGAGGATTTAAGGATTAAGCTGGCCCCGGGGCAGGAGTTTATTGCATACATTATTTAACAGATGGCCCAACGCAGGCGGCGGCTGCCTACGGTCTCCCCGGTGACCTTGGCTGGGAGATGCCGGAGCCGGGAAGGGAGCCTGGTGCCACCACCACGCTCCGGTTACAGGGATCAGAGGGGAAAAAAATAAAAATAAAAAAAAAAAAACGAACCAAACCCCAGGAGCCAGCACCCAGCGGCTCCGGAGCCAAATCCCCATGGAAACTGCAAAAATCCCCACCCAACCCTGCCCATATGGGCTGCTTGTTTTGGCAGGGGTGGGAAAAAAAAAAAAAAAAAAAAGGAGGAAAAAAATAAAATGTATAGAAAAGAGCCACTTGCAGGTTTATTTACCGGAGGAAACTTGGCACCTTTGGAAGAGCGGGGTGAGGGAGGGACCAGCGGGATGCAAAGGTCCCAGTGACACCCAGAGCACTTGTGAAATCCCACTGCCATGCCCAGCCACACGGTTTAATCTCATTTTCCCAGGGATTTTGGCATGGGGGGAAGGTGCTAGCACAGCTGCTCCTGCAGCAAAGCCAACTCTGACCATTTACACCCAGATCCAGGGTGGATCTTCATTCACTTTGAAGCTGCTCATTTTCCACAGGCTTTAAGGCATCAGCCCCTGGAAGCCCCCCCAGCATGAATCCAGTCCTGAGGAGCTCAGAGTGATGCACAACGATTTTGGGGCTGCATCAGCATCCCCACCACTCATTTCCTGCATCACCGAGGCAGTAAGTCAGAAAAAGAAACCAAAATTGAGGGTAGTGTGCTGCAGTCAGGGCAAAGCAGAGCAGAGGAAGTGGGTGAGTCCCCCAAAGCTCTTCCCAAAAGGACACCCATGAAGCAACTGCCCAAAATAAATATTCTCTTTTTTTTTTTTTTTTTTCTTTCCCCTCCTCCATCAAAACTAGGGCATGTTAAACTAGGCCAGCACTCCTAAAGTAATTTATTTATCATGGGGGGGAGAGAGGAGGGACAGCATGGACTGCAGAAGGGGATGCTCCATCCTGCCCCTGAATGCCATGGGTTTAGGGAATAAAATGGGTCAGTTCTTCCATCTTCTCTTGCTGAAAAAATCACAATTACTCAGAAGGAAGCAGCTTTAGTGACCTTTGGTGGAGAAGACACAAAAACAGTAATTTGAACAGTATCAAACCCTTTTTGATCTCTTTGCTCAACTGTTTTCACCGTTGGGGTTTATGTTGTGTATTGTGGCATGTAACAGAAAATAAGCCTTAGAAAAATGAAAACCTGAAAAAGACATGAAAGAAATTTCACCCTCCTTAAAACCTGACTTTTTTCCCTGCTTTTTAATGAGAAAAACCCAGAAGCTGCCCAAAAAAATCTCCATCCATGCCTGCCAGGGAATGGGGCTTGCCAAGAGGGATTTGGGAGGCAGCAGCATCCTGCTGGATGCTCCCCCACCAGTCATGGCCTTGGAGAATTTTTGAGGGATTTACCTTTGTGTTTCTCCATGGCAAGAGAGGCTTCTGATGGGATGGACCCCCAGTGTTGCTTCTTCAGGGGGATTTGGGGGGCTGTGGGTCCCCCTTCCCTGGGATCTTTGTCCCACAGCCACTAGAGGCCACTGGGGCTCTGTGCTCCCAGCTGCTTTATTCAGGCAGGACATTGGACACATGTTGGCACCCAAAAATTTAAAACGGGGAAATCCACAGAGCAGCAAAACTGGGGAAAGGCAGGGCAGAGAAGGACTGTCCCTGAGCTCTGTTGGTGTCCCCAGGGACATCCCCACACCAGGACCCTACAGGGAACAGGGGCACTTCCCCCAAATCTGGTCGAGCCACTCAGCTGCTCAGACTTGTGCTGAGCTCTGGCTGGAATTTTGTGTGTCCTAGCCCAAGCTAAACATCTCCAGAGGACAGGGAAATGCTGCCCAACATGCAGCATCCTTCCTGGGCTCACCAGGAATTTTATAGAGGGTCGAGAAGACACTCCCATGACGTGGCATTCCTTACCTTGGGAATATTCTGCAAGAAAATCCCCAAATCTCTGCTGCTGCTGCTGCCTCGGGGAGCCTGGGAGTGGAGCTGCCTGTCTCCCCAGGCTCCTCATTTCCATTTAGCCTGGAGTTAAAATTTTCTAGGATATTCTAAACACTTAGGAGGGAAACATCAGACATCTTCATTTACACACCGCTCCAGGTGTCAAACTGTTGCATGACAATAACAAGTGGGAGACACCTCACCCAAAAAAAAAAAGAAAAAAAAGAGAAGTTCCAGCCGGAGATAAATGCAGCAGCAGATGCTCAGATAAAACCCAAACCTGAGAACAGCACCAGGCTCTGCAACCTGGCCAAAGCCCTCCCAGAGAAATGGTCAGTGTTTGGGAGGGACATTGTATTTTTTTGGGAGGTTGGGGTGTCTGTGCTGCCTCACATTTGGGGATTTTCAGACCCTTGGTGGGCAGGTGAGAATGGCCACTGCCTTCTCAGGGCTGCCCCAGTTCCCAGCCTCACTGGCTTTGGAAGAAGATTCCCTGCCACGGATTTTTCCAAGACAATTCCTCCCCTGAGTTTCAGCAGGAGTTGCCTGGTAGCAATTGCCCTGGTAAATTCGTGCTGGTGGTGCAACACCAGGAACATGAAGGAATATGAAGAAAACCAGAGGAATTTGGGCTCCCCTCCATGCTACAACACCTCCATTATTAATATATATAGTATTATATTATATAAGGCCATATAATATTATGTAATACATAAAGCATTATATAATACATACAATAATATATCTATAATTTTTGCAGATATAAATGTGACACCAGCACGAACCCTTTCCTTTACAGGCATCCCACCCTGCTCACCCTTTTTGGGCAAAAGGGAACATCTCAGAGCCCTTGGTGTGCACAACTCAAAGCATCAGCCCCTTCTAGGGATGGGGGGAAATAAAAGAAAATAAAGGAAAAGAACCAAACTACAAAAATAAATCCCCAAACAGACCATGTGACACAAGACTCTGAAATACCCGGCGGTGAGTCACGGGTGTGGAGATGGGGCTGATCCAGCTCTGACTCAGCCCAGGCAGCCTGTGCAGCCTGTTTGTGTCCCCCCCCCACAGCTCCTGTTTCCCATTTTTGCTCCAAACATGCTCAAATATAAATAAATACTCTGTGACTAAGACACACGTGGTGGGGCTCAGCCTGCAGCAGCCCCTTCAAGCCCCCCAAATTCCTGATGGTTTCACAAGAGCTGGGCATTCCAGTATCCCACAAAAGCCAGGCCCAGGGACCATTGAAGTATTTAAAGTGGTTTTTTAAATATATATATTTTTGGAGGGGGAAACACACACAGAGAGGAGGTTCTTGCTGATGCCACGTCAAGGAAGCACTTGGGATTTTCCAACTAGCTCTAATTAATTAGTATTTTCTCATCTTAGCATCGTTTTAAACATGAAGCACCAATTCCCACGGGTCACAGACAAGGGAAGCCAACACAGAGCAGGGTGTGCCCAGGGTGGGGTGAAGCATTTTTCCAGGACACCACATTGGAGGGTGCTGCTGGAGCTGGGATGAGACTCAGTTCCCACCTGGGTGCAATCCAGTCCCAGTCACAACATCCTACAGCATCCTCAGAGGGGTGGAAAACCACAAGAGATGGCTGGGTCTGGAGGAACTGCCTTAGGAAAGCTGCCCTTGGGTTATTCCCACTGGATGTGACAATGCACAGGGGTAGAACATTTTATAGCTGGATTTAACCCCCACAATGAACAACCTCCTGGGATTCTCTGGGTGAGGCAGATCCCAGCCTCATCCCAGGCTAAAGCACCATCCCTGAGCTGCAGGGTAAGGAAAGGCAAAAGGCAGGATCAGGATGAGACCCTGGCAGCATCCTCAGCATCCATAACCAGTTTCCATAGCAACAGGTTTGGTCCCAGATTGGCAGCGGGTGCTGGGAAGGAGGAATGAGGAGGGAGCTTGGGGGGACCCCACGAGCAGCAAAAATAGGGTTTGGTGCAGAAAATGACTTTGCACCTCAGGAGCCAGGGGAGGCTCAGGCTGGGCTGTGGGAGACTGGGGAGCTGCCCCCCATCCCACCACCCCTGCTCAGCACAGATCCCTGCCAACCCATTCCAGGTGTACCAGCATTCCCAGTTCCATCCCCAGCTGAGGAGCTCTGCTACAACATTCCCTGGCTCTAGCCAGGAACAAACAGCCACAGGACCTCAGAGCATCCATCCTACAGCCCCGAACACCAGGAAAATGCACCCTGGAGAACGACCTTGAGGGACAGCCTGGACAGGGATACAGGGATACAGGGATAGAGGGATACAGGGATGCAGGGATGCAGGGATAGAGGGATAGAGGGATAGAGGGGTAGAGGGGTAGAGGGATGCAGGGATAGAGGGATAGAGGGATACAGGGGTGCAGGGATGTCAGGAATACAGGGATACAGGGATAGAGGGGTAGAGGGATATAGGGATATAGGGATGCAGGGATAGAGGGATACAGGGATACAGGGATGCAGGGATAGAGGGATAGAGGGATAGAGGGATAGAGGGATATAGGGATATAGGGATGCAGGAATACAGGGATATAGGGATGCAGGAATACAGGGATACAGGGATGCAGGAACACAGGGATACAGAGGTGCAGGGATACAGGGATGTCAGGGATACAAGGATACAGGGGTGCAGGGAGACAGGGAAGCAGGGATGCAGGGATGCAGGGATACAGGGATGTCAGGAATGCAGGGATGCAGGAATACAGGGGTGCAGGGATAGAGGGATGTAGGGATGCAGGGATACAGGGATACAGGGATACAGGGATGCAGGGGTACAGGGATACAGGGGTACAGGGATACAGGGGTACAGGGATACAGGGATACAGGGATGCAGGGATGCAGGGATACAGGGATAGAGGATACAGGGATGCAGGGATACAGGGATACAGGGATGCAGGGGTACAGGGATACAGGGATGCAGGGATACAGGGATGCAGGGGTACAGGGATACAGGGATAGAGGGATGCAGGGATGCAGGGATACAGGGATAGAGGATACAGGGATACAGGGGTACAGGGATACAGGGGTACAGGGGTACAGGGGTACAGGGATACAGGGGTACAGGGGTACAGGGATAGAGGGATGCAGGGATGCAGGGATGCAGGGATGCAGGGATGCAGGGATACGGGGATACAGGAATACAGGGATGCAGGGATGCAGGGATGCAGGGATGCAGGGATACAGGGCTACAGGGGTACAGGGATACAGGGGTACAGGGATGCTCCGGGTGTGCCGATGCCCGCGGGCCCCTCGACCCCACCCCGCGGCCGTGCCCCGCCCGCAGCATTGTTACACAAGGCTCCCGGCGCTTGCATAAGCGGCAGCAGCGTGTGCAGCCTCAAGGAGAGAGGAAAAGTGAGCAGGAGCCACGGCCCCAAAGCCACGCCTTGGGATGGGATCCGTGGCCAGAGTCCCACGGGGAAACCACTGCTAAACGAAGTGACACAACTCCCTGCATTAGGACTGACCCCATCCTTATGGAGGGACCAAAACCTGCAGGAATTCGACCCTTAACAGCCGTAAAAAGGCAGCCAGAACCCCCAAAGCCAGCGAGCAGGCTGCACAACAACCCTGTGGCATCCAAAACTCACCTGCTGACACCTCCAGGCTGGGAATTGAGGTTAGTCCCAGGGAAAAAACATTTTTTGAAGCCTTTTAACCAAGCAGGTGCTGGGGAAGCATCTTGCAGGGCTTGGGCTCTCAGGGACACTCTGTGGAGCAGGACACCCATGGGTGAGAGTCAGCCCTGGGCTCCCAGCTCTGGGGGGATAAGCACTGCACTCAAACCAGTGCCCTGCCTTTGGCCAGGGCAGCTCACCTTAAAACACACTGGTCATGCCCTAAAACACTTTGCTCATGCCCTAAAACACTTTGTTTCTGCCTGCTGTGGTGCTTTGGATCTGGCTCAGCTCCAGGGCTGTCGGTGAGCACATGGCCAGACAGGGTTGTAATAACCTGCAGTGCCAACCAAGCCACCTTTCCCAAGGGATTTAAACCCTTTACAGGCTTCCTTTGCAAGGTTCCCAGCTGCTGTGTCCACTGCTCTGGGGCTGATGTTTTGACTCTGAGTCTTTCCCACCCCACAAACCCACAAGCTCTCACTACCCACACCGCTTGTTTTCCTGCCTTGTGCAAAGAAAGGATTAAAAACCACAACAAAAAGCTAAGAAATTCTCTCATTTAATGAGCAGACAAGCCCACAGACCTCTAGCTTGGCTTTTTAAATATTAGCAATATCATATCTGTGCCTTGAGGAGATTTTATGATTTTAACAATTCCAAGGGACCCACCAAAGAAGCTTCACATGGAGGGCATGAGCACCTGCAGGACTCAAGTGCATCCAAGCCCAGCACAAACTTCCCACAGCAAAGGGAACTTTACAGGTGGCACAGAAAGAGAAAACCAGAAAAGGTCATTGCACAAGAGGGGTTGATTCTCCTGATTTAAATACAAGCCCCAAACCCACACTGCAAAGCCACAGGCACACCCAGAGCTGAAGCAAACACTCACCAGTGACCTTGGGCAGTGATGCTGCTTCCTTACAGGCAAGGGGAAAATTCCATCCCCCTTTATATAGGGAATGACTCTATGGGGACAGCAGCCATCCCAAAAGCACAACTTGGGACCACCAGCTCACTGGCAGGGTCAGACACCCCATCTATGCACCCATCCCTCCTCTGAGACACCCCCAAACCTCAGCCTCAGGCCTCATCCTGCCTTCAGGATAAACAAATCCCAAAATCTCAGAGCAGCTGTCCTGGGAGGAGAAACAACACAAAAGGACACAACCCTCGTGTGCTCAGAGAGCTGCCAGCCCCAATGTGAGCATCCAACCTTCTGATGCCACCAGAAGCCATTGTTAGGGTGATCCTCAGCCCAGGGACCCCCCAAACCCCCCAGAGTCTGTGCTGGGTGAGGCAGAGCTGCGGGATGAGCGAGGGCGATGTGTGAAATCGTGGGGAGCTATTTCTGCTCCGTGTCAGCACCCACTGACAGCACCACCTTGGGAACACAGAGAAGCTCCAGGCAGCTTTTCTTTCCAAGGGAAATTCACCTGTACATAACTGCACTTCCCCATGAACCCCCAGCAGTGGCAGGGGTGGAGCTCCCTGGTTCTGGGTCAAAAGCTGGGGGGCTTGGGATCACAGTGAGCTGCTGGCACCCTTGACATCTTCATTTAGACTCCCAAATTTCCCCTTTATCTGATGGGCAGAAGCTTCTACAAATCCCTTCTCTTTCCTTCTGCTCAGGGTCACTCTTTTTTTCCCCTTAATTTCTTGGGACTTGTAGTGAGGCCCAGGCAAATGCAACTGATTGTGTAACATTTTGCTCAAAAAGCTTCTTAAACAGTCACATTTTTCTATTGGATTTCCCTTGCCCTTCACTGCTGATTACTGGAGTATTTATATATAAATAGAAGCTGTCTTCCCCATAATCTGCTTGTTTCTCCTAATTAACTCAGGGCTGCTCTCCTTGGGCTGCTCAGCCCTTGGGCTTTGGGGGTGCCAGCACCCAGCGGTGCTCAGTGAACCCAAAGCTGCCAAATTTATGCTGAAATTGCCTTTTTAGCTGATTTTCAAGAAGCAAAAGCCTCCTTTCCCAACTTTATGTGCTTAGTATCTGCCCCATCCTCCCAACCCCCAGCTCAGGGAAGCACTCAAACGTGATTTCTTCATGTTCCTCCCTCCTCACAAAACTTTCCCCTAATTCAAGGAACGTCTCGATTTGATAATTATTTTAATCATTATTACTCATCTTTCCCCTTTCTTCCCCCCCTCAAAACTTCGTCCTGGGCCTGTCAATCACTTTAATAGCTGTTTACAACCTATCATCAACTCTTGCATAACATCCACATGACTTCACTCAGATGCCTCCGACACCCAAAAGCTGCCCCTGGGCTCTATTTTCGGAGTGATGGAGCCCACGGCACCAAATGGCTGCATCCCCCGCTGGCGTGCCCGGGGTCCTGGGATGGGGAAAATCAAAGTGAAAAACATGCCCGAGGCAAAACTCTTTTGTAGTTAACACAAGGCAGCTCCACGCTGCTCCCTGGTTGGGGTTTTGGGGGTTCGGGTGGGTTTGGTGGGCTCAGACCCCTCCCCAGCATCGCAGGGAGATGTTGCATCAATTTGGGGAGACGAGAGCCAAAAGCACCTGGATCAGCCCCTGGATCGAGCGGGGGCTCGCGGGGGGTTTTGGCTGGGGTGTGACCTCTGCACCTCCTCCCACCCCTCACCGGGACACACGTACATCAAATTCTTTTTAAAATGTCGTTTTCTAGCAAAGTTCTCCACCCCGTCGGCGGCGGGGGACGGGGCAGAGGCGCAATCTGTGCTGGAGCTGCTGCCAGCCCTTTTCCTTCGGCTGCTTTGTGGGGCGGGGGGGGGACACGACGGCTCTTTTTTAAGCTCTCCCGTCCTCCCCCTCCTCTCCTTCAGGTTTCATAACCCTTCAAAGCACGAAAAGGCTCCTCCGGTTCCCGGCTAATGAGCCCCTGCGGAGGAGGAGCCGCTGCCCTGACGGGAGCAGCAAAATCCCGGGTGTGGTGGGGACACGGAGGGGTCTCTGCGGGGTCTCACCGTGACCCCAATTTGGCCACTTCTGGCCCCAAAACGCCCCTTGGCAAGAGGCTGCCCGGGATGGGATGTCTCTCCCTCCCCGTGTAGGCATTGCATGAAAATATTTATTTACACGCATAAAGGGGAGTATTTATTAAGCTACAGCTGACAACCACATCCAAACTAATTTCTCTTAATTAGCAACAGCACTGGAGTGCTCTTCTTTAAGGAAAATATTTACTGGGGTGAAAATCCCCTTGGATGCAAAGAGGGAGGTCTGGAGATGATGGGGCTGGTGACACCAATCCCCTTCTTGGGACACCTCTCCATCCCCAGAGATGGAGTCCAGAGGGAGGAAATTGGGCCAGAAGTGTCCATTTTTTGTGATACACGTACAGATACAGAGGTCACCAAAAGCAGGAGGGCACCTGGGGGGGTCCTTGCTTGCCAAGGAGAAAATAAGGGGTGGCAGAGCTCCTACATCCTGCTTTGGGTTGGAAAACACAATGGCTGCTTTATTAATACCTGTAATTACAACACTAATTAAGGAAGGTGTGGGATGAAGGCAGAATTTCTGCTGCTTCCTTGAACTGACCAAGGTGACAGGTTAAACCCTGCAGAGAAAGACAGCAGATCTCTCAGTTCCATCTCTGCCTCAAAGAATAAACAAACCAAATTTCCCTTGGTTTTTAAAATCCTGGATGTAACAGTTTACCAAATGCTGTGCAATCCAGGGTTTGCAAAACCCAGCTCCCCAAAACCTGAAGGAAGCTCCTTATCCCCTCTGAAACCCAGACCTAAACTCACATGCTAAATCCCAATGGGGTTTTTTGGGTATTTTACTGAACAGTAACCAATCAGCTGGGGAGGCCAGGGAAACCCACCAAGAGCCCACCCCAAAACAAAGGACTCACACTGGGAAGCAGAGCAGGCTGTGATTTACTGGGACAGCAACACTTCTGCAACAACAGAGAACACGACTGTGCTGAGGCACCCGGGCAGCAAACCTGCAGCACCACTGAGCATTGCCACACTGGCACCAGGGAGGGACACCAGGGACAGACCAGAGGGCTGCCAAGGTTCTGGGGGCCTCAGAGAGGTGACATAAAGCAGAGACTGCAGGGAAGCTCGAGGTTCTGCAGAACCCAGAGAGCTGACACCAAAAGCAGAGACCGGAAGGGAGCTCCTGAAGATCCAACAGAAGTGAAACCAGAGGAGAGACCAGAAGGATGATCCTGGGGACACCAGAGAGGCCACAGTGAGAGCAGAGACAGAGGGATGCTCATGGTCCTGGGGACCTTGGAGAGGTGACACCAGAGCAGAGACTGGAGAGGTGCTCATGGTCCTGGGGACTTTGGAGAGGTGACACCAGAGCAGAGACTGGAGAGGTGCTGATGGTCCTGGGGACCTTGGAGAGGTGACACCAGAGCAGAGACTGGAGAGGTGCTCATGGTCCTGGGAACCTTGGAGAGGTGACACCAGAGCAGAGAATGGAGAGGTGCTCATGGTCCCCAGCACTGCTTTCCCTCCTGTGTCAGCCCCAGACACACAGACAGGAGACAGAAGGCTGCTGGGACAGGCAAGGCTGCTACATGCCGAGGAAGGAGTGAAAGGCAGCGGGTTTGGGATGGGCTCCACAGGCATTGCAGCCACATTGCAGACAGCGGCGTGCAACTCCCTCCAGAGGCACTTGATCCTTCAGTGCCAGGCACCCTGGCTCTGCCTGTGAAGCTCCAAAGGCACACGTTGGCTGCAAGGGATCTCACAAACTCCTGCTGGGACTGCAGAGGGCCTGAGGGAGCCCAGCACCGTGTGGGTGTGATGGGGTTTGGTCCCAGCCTCCAACTGGTCCTGCTTCTTTGTGTGTGGCTGGGCTGTGTCACTGGCTGTGACAGTGGGGCTGCTCTTCACACGGTCGTTCCCAGCCCAGATTCCCTTTGATCCATGAGATGAGCATGTTGTCAGACCTCTGCCTTCTCTGAAAGCCATCTGAGATGGCAGGAGCCTCAGGAAAGCAGGAACTCAGGGCTGAGGGCTGCAGTGGGGGCTTGGCAGTGATTCAGGGCTGGGAAGAGGCATCTAAGCAAGGACAGGGAAAGTGGAGCAGGCCACAAATCTGCTCTGGGAACTGGGCTGAGACCAGAGGAAACCAGGATCAGAGGCAACTGGTGTAGCTGGAAGTGCTGATCCAGTTGAAAATAAAAAGCATCTACTGCAGGCAGTGGTAGGTTCCCTTCCAGAGCAAAATCCCGACTGCTGAGTGCAGGATTTTGCCCAAGCTGCTCAGTTTGCAGGGTTTGCTCTAATAAACACACACACACATCCCTGCAGCAGAGGAGGCATTTCCTTAGGGACAGATCCCTGCTCCTGTTCCCTCACTAATCTGCCCGAGCCTCCCTCCTCCTCCTCTCACACACTGCCCGGGTTGTAGCACAGCAGGTTGAACTCCAGCTTTTCATCCCAGTGCCGGAGCAGCACAAAGAGCTGCTGGGCTGCGGCTTTCACGGCGGCCAGGCTGGATCCCGCCGGGAAGCGCTGCCCGCTCAGCCACAGGCTGGCTTTGGCCGCCACCAGCTCCCACTCGATGAAGAAGGACGCCGAGCTGTGCTCCAGCCAGGCCAGCGCCACCGCCGTGGCCCAGAGCATCCCCTCGGGCTCGGGCTGCGGCTCGGCATCCCAGAGCGAAGCCCCGGGCTCGGAGCCGTGGGTGCCGCAGCCCCGGGCACCGCCAGCCCGGCACTCGGGCGGGGAGGAGAAGCTGCGGATGGTGATGGCAGGAGGGGACAGCTCCTTCTCGGCTGCCAGGGCTCGGCAGATGCTCTCGGCTGTGCTGCCCGACAGGTGCCTCAGGCGGCCGCTGCCCTCCGGAACTGCCGTGTCTGCAGGGCTGGGACTCCTCACTGCTCCCCAAACCGTGTCTGCAGGGCTGGGAGCCTTCCCTGCTCCCCAAACCGTGTCTGCAGGGCTGGGAGCCTTCCCTGATCCCCAGGCTGTGTCTGCAGGGCTGGGACTCTTCCCTGCTGCCCAAACCGTGTCTGCAGGGCTGGGAACTTTCCCCTGCCCACTGGGGTCCAGCAGCTGCTGGTTGGAATTCAGGACTTTGTGCTCCAAGGAGGGACTGCTCTTCTTGGTGCTGTAGGAGCCCGAGGGGCTGAGGGACAGGCGGTGGCAGGAGAAGGGTGATGTCCACTTCAGCTTCTCCATGGGGATGTTGATGGCATCACAGAAGGCTGAATTCAGAAGGAAGGCACCACAGGCCAGCTGCAGGGACACCTGCAAGGGGTGGTGGGCACAAAGGGAAGCTCTAGCACACCAACTACTTGTGGGTAGCTCAGGAAAAAGGGATGTATTAAACAGCTCTCCATCTCTCTGAGCAGGTCACTGGATACAGTTGTCAGAGACAGCAGGAGGAAGATTTGGCGGGATCCTCCTCTGCTCCCCTGCAGTGACCACACAACCCCAACAAGACCCAGGGAGGAGCTGCTCACCAGGGGAAGGTAGTCCATGCTCTCATTGTCACCCTCAGAGCTGGCTTCACTCCCTCTGCCTGGAGATTTACTCATGAAGCCTTTGGCAGCTCGAACCAGCAGCATGGTTTTATTGAGGGTCAGCCTGTGAAAGGGTGAAAAGGTGTCTGTGACCTCTGTGCTCATCCTGACACCCACCCTCCCCTCCAGAACCATCCCTGCTCCCCAGACACTGGCTCAGTCCCAGCTCCAGCTGCTATCCCTGGGGGTCCCTCCTCTCCCCCTGACTTGTGTTCACATCCGACCCATGCAGGTGAAAGGCACCTGCTGAGGTGAGAGGAAGGTCAAGCTGGTTCATACCTGGCAGCAAAGAGCCTCTCAATGGATTTTTGGGCTTGTGCAGAGGAAGCAGACAGGCTGTGGAATGGCCCTGGGGAGAAACACAGTGTTGGGGTTACAAGGTGCTACAGGAGAGCAAAAGGGAGCAGAGTCCAGGTTTGGCATATGGCCTTGTTAGGCTGCTGAATCTTTGGCAAAACCCTTTCTCTCCCCTTGCCTCATTTTTCCTATAGGGATAATAAAATTCTGACACCTCTTAAAAATGAACTTGGGGGAGATCTATACCAAAAGCTAATCAGGTTCCACCCTTTGCACCTTGGAAAGTGTCAGGGTCTCTGCTCACAAGCCTAGTTTTAGGTCACATTTTTACAAAATTCCCCAAAACTCAGCAGAAGCCCAAACCACAGACTCCATGGAGCTGCACCAAGTGCCAGCTGCTCCTTGCCTACCTTCAGGGACTCGGCAGTGCTCCCAGGCAGACGAGGACACGCTGCTGGAGGGTGAGGGGCTGCTCTCCTCAGCATCTGCAACCAGGGAACCACATCAGCAACAGCACCCAGGCAAAGGCAGCACCTTCCCTCCACGGCACAATGGGGTTAATGAACCTCTCTGGGGCTCTGTTAATTCTCTGACAGTGCCAGACAAGGTCTGATCCAACTCGTCTTCATTAGTGGAGGATTTGGTGACAAGTGAGTGCCTCACATCCCCCTGTCTCTAATTACAGCTGTTTCATCCTCCATGTTATCCATGGTATGGCTGCCAATTAACTTCTGAGCGCTGTCAGCAGCAGGACCTGGGATTTCAGGGTTCTGGGGGAAATTGAAGCTTCCTCACCCTTTAAGGAGATGAGCCCCAGCCTGACACGTGTCTGGTGAGCACCATATGCAAAGGGGAAGCAGAATTGAAAAAGAGCAGAGAAGGTGTCCCAAACCACTGAGATCTCTAACAGCAGGAAGGAGATAAAACCCCAGGGAATCTTACTCATGCTGTAAGATCCATAATCTCCATTCTGGCCACACACTGACTGAGGACGTCCAGGAGAACAGCCACGATGCCTTCTGCTTCCTGAACTCTTCTCTTTCCTCTGGTTGCCTTGCTTGGATGTTGCCCCTTGGCACGAGAGAAGAAAATGGCCAGTGTTAGAGAGGGACTGGCATGTGCATGATGGCAATGAAACCACAGAATGAGCTTGGTCAGGAACTGGAGTGACAGGACAGGGAGGAATGGCTTCAGACTGGAAGAGAGTAGGTTTAGATGGACTATTGGAAAGAAATTCCTTGATATGAGGATGGTGAGGCCCTGGCACAGATTTCCCAGAGAAGCTGTGGCTGCTCCCTCCCTGGAAGTGTCCAAGGCCAGGCTGGACAGGGCTTGGAGTAGCCTGGGATAGTGGAGGTGGTGGCAGAGGGTGGAATTGGATGGGCTTTAAGGTCTCTTCCAACCCAAAACATTATGTGATTCTATAGTCACCTCTGGGCATGCAGACCTCGGAGGAGACATTTTCCCTGGCCATGGGAAGAGATTCTTGCCACCAAGAGCTTGCCCATGGCCTTGTGTATGGGTCTGGTGCCAGATTGTGCTGTGGCTTCATAGGGTTTTCCCTGAGAGGTTTCCCAGTGAACCTTCCCTGCCAGGACAAGGTTCCAGCCCTGTGCCAGCCCCCTGTTACCTGTGTGGGTGTACTGGACCAGGGTGGGCAGGTAGGAGCTGGTGCTCAGGTCCACAGGCACGAACACAGTGTGCTTGCTGATGATGTTACAGGCCTTGCTGGTGTGCACAGCGCTGAGCTGGAAGCGCCGCCCAGACCCTGCCAGGGAGGGACAGTGGGCTCAGAGTCCTGGGAGCTCTGCTGCCCCCACACCCTGCTCCCAGAGCTCCTCCGTGCCTGGGGGTCCATGCCCAGCAGGGGCTGTGTCCCTGCATCCCTCTCAACTCTGCCTACTGCCACTCCTGCTCTTATTCCCCAAGCCCAGATGCACTTCAGGGTTGGCACAGCCCAGGGATGTGTGTGGCCCAGGGCAGTGATGGGTGGCTGCTGCTGGAGCTGGGTGTCACTTCCCAGTTCCAAGTGACCATCTCCTTAAAAATAACCACGTTACCTCATGCATGAAGCAGAGGAATCACAGAATCATGGAACGTACTGAGTCAGAAGGGACCCTCAAGGATCATCAAGTCCAACCCCTGCTCCTGAGCAGTGGGAAGGAACATGAACTTGGGAGTGACCATGTGCAGCAAGGCTGCAGAAGAAAGAGCACAAGGCAGCTGAAGGGGGCTGTTATATGGGAGCTGTTGAGACATTCCCTAATATTTCACCACCAGCAGCTTTTGTTTTCACTCCAGAGGCTGCTGAGACTGCTGGAAATCCTTCCCAAGGCTGGGCAGGATCTGCCTGCAGCCAGCTGTGCATTACCATGCTCGATTTCACACTCCCTCTCAGCGAGCTGCTCGAAATCCCGGATGAGTGACTTGGCTGCCAGGTGGTGGAAGGTCTCACTCCACAGGTCCGTGTCACCCTCCTCCTGGCTGTCCCGCTCTTGGAACAGAGGGTGGATATCAAACGTGACTTCCCACTGCACGGGCTCGTTGTTCCTCAGCCCCTTCACCACTGCCTTGCAGAGGGTCCTGGGGCAGCGTGGGGAGCCACAGGCAGCGCTGGGCTCCGGGTCCTGGGGCTCCCAGTCGGAGGAGGTCTCTGTCTCAAAGGTGAGGGATGGATGCTGGGCAGACTCTGCAGAGAGGGGAGAGGCGGATCATCAATCACCTCCGTGGGAGCTGAATTCCCCACCGACACCACAAACCCGTCATTAATCCTTCCCAACTTTCACACAGGGCTCTGTGCGATGCCTGGCAGGGTCTGCCCACGCTCCCCTCGCAGTTACCCGGGTCCCCGGGGCTCCGGCTGTCCGACGAGGAGCGCAGGCTCGGGGTGCCAGAGAACGCCTCCAAAGCCCCGGGCGGGGTTTGCTGCAGCCCCCCGGGCGGGGCTGGGGAGCTGGGGTCGTGGCAGAAGGACACACAGCCGTGCTGGAGCAGCGCCGGGCGCCGGGCGCCTGTGGCGCGGATCCTGGAGCCAGCGCTGGGCGGGATGGCCGGGAGGGGCTGTGAGCAGAGAGAGAAGGGCTGGGTGTGGGCAGCCAAGGGCACAGACCTGCTCTGATCCTGCCTGCTCCCTGCATGGACCTGCTCTGTGCCCTCTGATCCTGCCTGCTCCCTGCTCAGACCTGCCCTGTGCCCTCTGACCCCATCTGCTCCCTGCTCTGTGCCCTCTGATCCTGCCTGCTCCCTGCTCAGACCTGCCCTGTGCCCTCTGACCCCATCTGCTCCCTGCTCTGTCCCCTCTGACCCCATCTGCTCCCTGCCCTGTGCCCTCTGATCCTGTCTGCTCCCTGCATGGACCTGCCCTGTGTCCTCTGATCCTGCCTGCTCCCTGTCTGCTCCCTGCTCTGTCCCCTCTGACCCCATCTGCTCCCTGCCCAACCCCAGCAAAGGATGCAGTCACACAGGTCCTTCCCTCTGCCCATTCTCAGCTGGGATCCATGCCCAAAGCCCTCCACCAGACCTCAGGGTGTCCCCAAGGGACCCTGGCCCCAGGGGCTCCTTCCCCAGACATTTAGAAGGTGAAATATGAGTTTCATCCCTCCAGACATTTTAATGACTTCACTTGGGAACCAAAGAAAAGAAGAGAGACAGAAAGATCAAGGACCAGTTGCTTAGTAACGAAAGAAGAGAGGCGCAGGGGATGGGAGAAAGGAATTTTTTTTTTTTTATCTTTTTTTTTTTTTTTTTTTTTTTTTTTTTTTTTAATGAGACTATTTCTCCACTTTCAGGAGACATGAATCCCCCACTCCAGCACCTTTGGTGCCACATCCCACACAGATGCTCCCCTCTGCAAGGCCTGGGTTTCATCCCTGTCCCCAGGGCTGTGGGAAGATCCATCTCAGACAGACTCTATATTCCCAAAACACCACCAGCAGGAACAGAGGTGGTAAAAGGGTGTGGATGGAAGGACACTTTCTCTGAGTGACAACAAGAACATGACCTCCACCACTACCACCTAAATTTCATTGTTCTATGACACCAGCAGCAAAATGGAGAGCCAGGCAGCTCCAGGCATGATTTACCAAGCTAATATTGACACATCCTGCCAGACCCTTTCCATTCCAAACCTGTTCCTTCTCCTGCCTGAGCTCTCCTCCCAGCCAGAGGAACCCAGCTGGGAATGGAGCTGGGGCTTAAGCTGCTCATGGCTGGTGCTGACCTTTCCTTCCCAGCACGGCAAGAGTGGAGATGAGCTGAGGGCTCAGCTTCACACCCCTGAAAATGTCAAGCCCTGGCAGCAGGACTGGGAGCCCTGACAGCAGGAGGGATAGCAAAACCAGGCTGCATTTAATTAAGAGCAGGCAGCATGCTGTTAACCATTTAGTGCCCCCCAGAAGGGAGTCAGTTCCACCCCTGCCTGCACACTAAGGGCAGGAGGTGCTCTGGGGGTGTTCCCAGTACAGGGAATGCTGCCAGGACCCCTAAAACCTGCTGGTTCTGATGCTGTTCACCCCCCTCACTGCTGTACCTGAGGGCAGAGGTCTTATCCCTCCCTGTGGAGCCCTGACCCTGCTCTCCCCTTTGCCCCCTGATCTCCCCTCCCACCCCTCACCCAGAGATCTCCAACCCACAGCAGAGGGGAAATGAAAGTCCCTGACATCCCACTCCGAGTTTCCATGGGAACACAAGTGCTGCTGGTCCTCCCAGCCCTGCAGATGCTGATTGCAGAGCAGAGCATCCCAGCAGTGCCAAAGATGAGAGAAAACTATTCCTATCCTTCCCACAGATCAGTTGAAAAATCTGCCCAAATTCCACCTGCTGCAGGCAGGGGACAAAACCCTGTTCAACAGATGTATCACCACACAGGTTCACATCTCATCCCAATGCTGAATAAGCCTGTGGTTCCAGCTGGGAATCTGCTTTGACACCAAATTCCTTTTCCCTGCTGGGCACAGCCACAGGGAGAGTTTGAATCCTAAATTGTAGGGAGATAAGAAGGACCAGAGGAACAGCAAGGTGAAGCCACTAAGGGGAAGGGGAGCAGGGAAAAAACAGGCTCTGAGAAGGAGGGACTGCTATGGGATATGAGGATGGCTCTCTGCCCCCTGCTTGGCTCATTTCCCCAGTGTTTGTTATGTGCTGTAGAGCTACATCTATTATCTATATCTACTTTCTATATCTATTATCTATATATGTTATCTATTATTTATATATATTATGTATCTATTATATTATATAATATATCTATTATATATGTTACCTATGCCTATTATCTATATCTGTTACCTATGTCTATTATCTATATCTGTTACCTATATCTTATCTATATCTACATCTATCATCTGTATCTATTATCTGTATCTGTTATCTACATCTCTTATCTATATAATCTATCTATATCTCTTATCTATTTCCATTATCTATATATATTGTCTATATCTATTATCTATACAATACTTTAGGACTAGTGTGAGCCAGGCCCTTTCCCTCAGGCTCTTTTCCACCTGATATTTTCCTGTTTCTCCTTGCTGGCTTCCAGCTGCAGGCAGAGCCCTCCTGGGGGATCACCTACCTGGAGATCCACCTGCCAGGGCTCGGGGCTGAGCTGCTGCAGGTCCTGCAGGTGGGTTTTTCTGAGGGGGTTTTTCAGCAGGGCAGTGCCAGGATCACTGGCTGTGGGCACCTTCCTGCGAGGCTCCTGGTCAGAGATTTGGGTGGTGCTGTACGCCCTTCTCCTGGACACAGCCTCCACATCCATTCCTGAATGGTGGGAGAGAGGATCAGCTCCACTCTGGATCAGCCTGCAGCACCCCCCTGGCTCATGGTGAGAGGCAGGGAGCCCTCCCCAGGGTCCTGCCAAAGCTCAGGGGGCCACACTCTGCCCTGCAACGTTTTAAGCAAAGCAAGGAAACCACAAAAGGAAATAGAAACACACATAATTCCTGGGGATGTCAAGAGAGCAGGTTGGAAAGGTTTTGTCTGAGGAGTTTTCAGCCAAAAAAAGTCTGACTGCATTTCCCCAAACCTCCCTGGAGAAGACAAAGGGTTTACTAATGAAATTTAATTAGTGCAGACACGCTCCTGTCAGAGCAAGACTAAAATTTGCCTTGGAAAGACACGATTTCTCATTGCTTTTGACAAGTTTGAGGGGATGCACAGCACAGCTCATCTTGGAATAAAAGGGAAGAACATCCCATGAGTAATAGAGGTTTCCCCAGGTCTGGGGTGCAACCAGCTGCTTTATGCCACATGCTGCTGACACAGACACCCAGCCAGGCCATGGTGGGGAGGAGTGACACCCTGGACAGGGCTTTGGATCCATTGCTTCCCACTCCTAACTGGAGTTTTGAGGTTCCTGCAGTCCTGAAGCTGCTTTGCAGGTACAGGGATGGTCGAGCAGAGCATCCCATTTGCTCACTCCACTCCCCCTCACACTGCTTGGGAAGCTTGTAAATAATTATGTGGCCAAATCTAAAGCTGCTTTGAAAATCTCCAGGGAGCCCAGCTCACCAGGGCTTCCCTTGATATCCTGACAGGTTTGGATAAAACATCCAAACCAAACAGACTCGTTCAAGCCTCAGGAGATCTGTCATCTCTCCTGCAAACTCCTCCAGCTCTTTGTAGCTGAAGACATGTAAAAATCAGGCAAAATAATTGGGGGAGCAGTGTCAGGAGTGTGATTAGAGAGACGGGGGCAT
The DNA here is from genome assembly GCF_903797595.1 of Erithacus rubecula. Taxonomy (NCBI): domain Eukaryota; kingdom Metazoa; phylum Chordata; class Aves; order Passeriformes; family Muscicapidae; genus Erithacus; species Erithacus rubecula. The sequence continues at coordinate 1,753,322 of NC_136676.1, read as the reverse complement.
GTAGAGAGGAAACCTGACCCGTGTCCATGTCCGACTCTGCCCCAGGATCTCTGGCCACACCCTGCCTGCTGGGGCAGGAGCCTTCCGAGTCTCTGGAGTGGTTCCAGCTCTCCAAGGCTGCTCCCTCCTCCTGGGAGTGGAAGAAAACCGAGCTGCCCGACTCCTGGGAATGCATCATGCTGTACCGCCGCCTCTTGTCCTGGGGAGAAGCACACAGAGGGAAAGGGTCCCACACCTGTCTGTGCACCAGCTCCCAGCTGGGACAGGCTGCACAGCACCCCCAGGCACTGCTGCCCCCAAAATCCCACCCATCACCTCCCGAAGGACACAGCTGGGAAGCAGGAGACACCCCCTGAGCGTGCACACACCCCAAGAGCCCCAGCTCCTGGGACAGCCCCAGGGACTCACAGATCTGGGGTTGGAGAGGTACAGGGAGGTGTCACAGATGACACTGTAGCTGAGCAGACGGTCACCAGGGAACAGGCAGCTGCTGCTGACAGGGGACACCAAGACCTCGGTGCTCTCAGGAAACACCCACTCCACGGACACGTCGCTCAGGACCGGCGCCATCGCCTTCTTCAGGGACCTGATCATCTGCAAAGGGCAGGGGAGAGGTTCAGCAGCAGCTGGGCATGGTGTGAGCCATGGGACACGTGCCACGTGCTGCAGGGAAGGGGAGCATTCCCTCAAACAAACCCATCAGCTGGTTCCTACCCTCTCCTACACTCTGATTCCTCTTCATCTCCTCTGACACCCATCCCAGCACCCCCATCTCCTTGGCACAGTTATACACAACAGAGGGTAAATGGTTGGTCTTTCCAACTTGAATGACTCCATGATTCCATGAATTTTACCGTGAGCAGACAGTGATGGAGCACAGGGCTGATCTCACACACGCTGCCAGCCCAGAGCAAGGTGTGAACCTGAGGGAACTTTCTCTGATATGAGGCTGCATCCCTTGCTCCCCTCCAGCACTCAGGAAACCCTGTCAGCCTCCTCTAGTCAGAGCCCCAGCCCTTGTCCCAAGCCCAGCACTCACACACTGATGTTTCTGGAACAGCTCATTGCTGGCACAAGTCTCTGCCAGAGATCAGCAATGCTCTGCCAGTTACACGTGTGGAGAAGACCAATATCTGTGAATACCTCATGGACAAACCTCCCAGGGAGACATCTACACGAGCTTCCCTGCACTCCAAGGGAACTGAACACTGCATTTATAGAGACAGAACAGCTCAAATATTCCCTATTGTTCCCTGCTTTTTCACAGGCTTGGAAAGACACACCAGGCTGTGTTCTATAAGGCCATTAATTGATGCCTCAGACTGCTGAAGGCACCGAGCTGCACAGCCTGCAAAGCTCTTATTAATAGCTCTTATTAAACACCTCTCTCTTCACTGTCTTTGCTTTTAATTTACATCAGAAATGTTGATGTCATTCTGTCTTAGAGAGGTTTTTGTATGCTCCAGGCCCCTGCAGAGGGTGGAGTTGCAGAACTCCCCCTTGAGAGATCAAGAAGGTAGAAGCTGGCTTTTTGGAGATATTTAGGAGCTAAAGACCCAATTCTCTCTGGGTTTAGCCAAGCAGCAGGTGACAGGCTGGGCTCAGTGCATTCACCAGGGGACAGAGCCATCCCTATGCTGGATTTGAAGCACACAGTTTTACTCTTCATGGGGAGAGAAGGAATGGAGAGGCTTTAAAGTCAGCTTAACAAGCAAAGCCATCACAGCACATTCCTCTCGCTCCAGCCCCGAGTCCTTCTCGCCTGAGCAACGCCAGGGCTGAGCCCAACTTCAAAACTAATTGGCTGCTTTGATGCCAGTCCCTCTGCCCTGGCTGTATCTGCAGCAGAGCTGCCTTTGAAGGCAGAGCTGCTGCATTGCAGCCCCCAGCCCCAGGGAAGGGAACACACCTCCCACCCCCATGGAGATGCTCTTTTACCCTGTCCTGCTCGCCCACCTGCAGTGAGGAGGGGCTGGGGAGGCAGGGCAGGGTGGGGAATGAACCTGCAGAGCTGGACCCTTGCTGAACCACAGCTTCATTCCAGCCCCACAGGGAATGGGGGCTCTACCTTGGGCTGCAGCCTCTCTCCCTCTGCCAGGAACTCAGAGCTGCCCCTGGACACAGCGGCCAGACCCTGGACCAGCCTCCTGCAGGCATTGGGACCAATGCCAAAGCTGTAGCACCTGCAAAGGGACAGGGAAAATCAGGATCCACAGGAAAATCCAGCCCCATGTAGCCCACACACTCCCTCAGGCAGAAACTCCCTCTGGCTTTATCCCACTGCTGTGTCCAGCAGAATAACCAGCCCCTCTTTTAGGTGGGTGGCAGGAGGGTGGGAACATCCCAGTGCCTAAAGGGGCTCCAAGAGACCTGGAGAAGAATTTTGGACATGGTCATGGAGTGATAGGATAAGGGGGAATGGCTTCCCACTGACAGAGGGCAGGACTACACAGGGTGCCCAGAGCAGCTGTGGCTGCCCCTGGATCCCTGGCAGGGTCCAAGGCCAGGCTGGATGGGATTTGAAGCACTCTGGGCTATGGAAGGAGTCCCTGCTCATGGCATGGGGGTGAAATAAGATGGGTTTTGAGGTCCCTTCCAATCCAAAGCATTGTGGGGTTCTATGAACTGCCAGCCCCCTCCTCTCAGCAGACCCCAAACCCCTTCCCCAAAGATCAGCCTTCAGCAGTGACACTCAGGGGTTCCCAGCAGGACCTCAAGCTTTCCTCTCCTCTGCAAACACAAACAAGCTGCTTTGCTCTCAGTTCAGCTCTTTTCCCTGCTGGCTGTGGTCAATAGCACTAAATATCCATTAATTATCTCTGCTTGCAATGAAAATAAACATTTTCTCAAGGAAGGAGGATCGAGCCAGGTGAGGCTGCTCCCCCCAGCTCTCAGGTCTGTGAATCAGGATTTGGTTTGGGCTGAAGTCTGAAGCTGAGCTGGAGCCCAGGCAAGGAGGGATGTGCCAGGAAGCCAAGAGGATGGGAATGGGGGAATACAGCATCTGAGCAGGCAGTGAGCTGCTGAGAAAGAAAGCACCTTCAGCAGCAAACTGCATCTGCACAAAGAGCTTTTGTCGTGGAGGGTTTTAATCCTCAGCTGGCTGCAAGTCCTGGGCCAGTCTCACACCCCTCCTAAATAAGGCTCTGATTTTCTTTTAGGATGGGCCATGCCCAGGACTCTCCCTTCCAGGGTCACCTGAGACCATGCTCCACTCTGACTGCATTTAACCCTCCCCTCCAGCTCCTTGTGAGTGAGGAGTGGGATGGTGGGATGCCCTCTACACTGGGAAACCATCAGACCTCTGTGCAGGTATAAACCCACAGAGCAGCTTCCCTGATAACCCCAAAGTCTGAGAGATGGAGGAGGAATCAGGATTTCTTACATTTTTCTCATGTTTTGTGCCCCTTAAAGAGGCAGAGGAGAAACCAGAACAGCCTGTGATCAGAGCTGGGGAGCCAGGCTGGGAGCTCGTGCACAAATTAGCTGCTTTTTACATTGCTGCCTTTCAGCATATTCAATTCTGCACAGCTCCATCCTGGAAGCAGCTGGGGCCAGCCCCAGATGTGCTTTAAAAAAAAAAAAAAAAAAAGCAAGGAAGATTGTTGGCATGTCAATCTCTCCTAGCAGGAAGCATCAGCTGAGAGCTGTGAAGATGTCAGCTCAATTATCCTGCTTTTGATTGTTTAAAAAGCATCTGAACTTCTGGGATCTGTTCCAAACCCTTTGAGGTTCTCCCATGGCTCATAGCAGCAATCTCTCCTGCCTCTGTCTCTGGAGTGGGGACGGGTGTGAGCTGGAGCTGTGCTCAGGGGGAGGCACAGCCCAGCCTGGGCCAGGCTTCTGCCTGCTGCAGCCTGTGAGTCAGGGGTCTCTGAATTCTTCAGAGAGTAATCAAGAGTGCAAGGATTTAATAAGTTTTAAAGTGAGTTCTAATGCTTTTAGTAAGTAAAATTCTTAAATGCTACAGTAGCAGTGAGTGTTCTAGTGAAGATAGAGACATACTGATATCTTCAGTAGAAGCTCCAAGACCACAGATGTAGACAGGACTTAGACAAAATAGAGCTATAGTGAGAATATTGCTGACATTTCTTAGATAGAACAAGATAGATTGTATGAGTAGTTGTATACATAACCTGGTGTGCTAAGAAACTGGAATTCTAATAGGTTAAGGAGTGTTGGTCCAAGTTTGCATCTTAGCTTGTTGGAAAAATCCTATATGAGACTATGTATTAAAAAAGTTGTGGCTCCTAGCCACAATTTGCTTACTGCCACTGCTTTTGCCTTTGCTGTTTGCTATTGCCTTTGGAGACTGATGTGCTTTGTAATACATGACCTTTTTCACTATTAGCTGCTTGCTTATTTAAAATTCCCCGACAAATAGGAGCCTAAAAGCTCCGAGTAGGAGCCTACACAGCTCAGGAGTGAGGTGTCCTGAGCAGCAGAGCCAGCAGGACGCCCCTGCAGGTGGGCAAACCTGGTGGAGCAGCCGCGCTCCCGCAGCAGCTGCAGAGCCCGCCCGGCGCCGCTGATGGCCCCGCCCGTCAGCACGAACAGCAGCCGCGGGTGGCCCCTGTGCATGGGCTGCCGGAGGACCCACTGCAGCGGCAGGAAGAGGTTGGTGCTGCCCATGTCAGCCTGGATCCTCCTGATGCTCTGGCAGGCCGTGGCCAGGCTCTCCTGCCCAAAGGAATGGTGGAATTGTCAGCAGCAGCATCCTCGAGCACCAAGGAGATGCTGAGGGAGTAGAGGATGCTCATCCTGGTGAAGGGAAGGCTTTGGGGAGACATTGAAGTCCTTCCCAGTGCCTAAAGAGGCTCTAGGAGAGCTGGAGAAGGACTTTGGACAGGGGCCTGGAGTGACAGGGTAAGGGAAATAGCTTTAAGCTGGAAAAGGGCAGGGCTAGATGTGGTACTATAAGGAAATTATTTACTGTGAGGGTGGTGAGATTCTAGCACAGGTAGCCCAGAGAAGCTGTGGCTGCCCCTGGATCCCAGGTTGAAGGGGGCTTGGAGCACACAGGGATAGAGGAAGGTGTCCCTGCCCAAGTAAGATCCCTCCCCACACAAACCAGTCTGGGATTCCATGGCCTGTGGGTTCACACACCTCACAATAGGCCTGGCTGACAGGAAAAAGGCTCTTGAAGGTGGATCCAAAGCTAATGATGTTGAAAAGACACGCTGGCATCAGGCTCTTGAGAATGACCAACAGGGCATCCTGAGGGTGGAAAGCAAACAGGCATCAGCACACTTGGACTCTCCCTGGCTGCCCCAGCTCCTCACCTTCACCAGTAAAAGCTCTGCCCACCTTATTCCCACCTTCATCTGACAACAAACCAATGGCTGCTTTCCCATGCCTCCATATGTCCCCACTCTTTTCAAAGTCCATTGATGATATTTGGGACCCGAAAAATGAGGAAAATGGGGAGTCTTTGGGGAAAAAAAAGGACAACAAAGAACTGAACAATTTTTTTCTGTTTGTTTTTAAGGGATTCAATTTGTGCTGGCAACACAGTGCTGCAGCACAGAGCTGGTGGGTGAGAAGCAGAGTGTGAAATTGAGAAGTGCGACATGCAATGCATCTGAATGCCTAAAGTTGAAGAAAATAAACAAACAGCTTTAAGTTACACAAAAGGAAAAGCCTCCCTCATCCCCAATTCTCTTGTATTCATAGCTGGCTTCAATTAAAATAACTGGGAGACAACAGTTTTAAGCTATTTTCTTTACCAGAGGTGGTTATCTAATGTGCCTATTCCTGGGCTTTACATAAGGCAAGAGCAACTTGAATTGTCACAGTGATATTGTGGACAAGTCCAGGACAGAGCTTGTGATCACAGCAACTGAGCAAGAGCTGCCTAAGGAGCTCTTGAGCTTGTAGGAGCAATTATGTGGCAGGAGAGGAGGCCCATTTAAAGCAAGTGTTTATTTAAAGCAAAATGTAAAGCAAAGTGTTCAGGAGCAGCTCAGCTCTATTTAAATGCTGATCAAGGCAGACTCCTGCCAGTCTGCCTAGAGCAGCAGAAACCCTCCAGCCAGCCCCTGGAGGAGCTGCCAAGGTCAAAAAGCCTCCTTGAGCTGTCCTACCAGTGGCAAAGACCAAGTGACCACAGAGGGACACAGCAAAGCCCCTGCCTGGGTCCAGCAGGGCTATGGTGCCAGGTCAGCCCAGCTCCCAAAGCCTGTAAGACTCAGCACCAACACAGAGCTGGAGCACTGAAAATCAGTGGAATAATGTGCAAGAGCAGGGCTGCCCTTTAACAAGCTCTGGAGTAGTCAAATCCAAGCTGTTATCTCAAACCTACAAGGATATATTTATACCACTGCTCCCAGATGGCTCCTGGGATGCTGGCTCTTCCAGATCTCACTGCTGACATCCCATCTTGGAACTCATTACAAATACACAAATACAAATTTCCAAATATTTCTCTTAAAGCACTTCCCAAAATGGGCAACTGCTGCCTGCTTGCTATTTCAGCAAGCAGAAAGATTTATTGCTTCTTATGGTAAATATTGATCTTGATCCTGTTGCTATATGGCAACTCAATAAGGAGGGATGTTTGCTTCTAGAAAAGTCAATTCCCAATTATTAGTGCAGTTTTGCCAGTGAGCACCATCACAGCCTGGCTCATCTCCCTGGCTGCATCAGGGTGGGAAAGGAACTGGCTGCAGAAAATTTAAATCCCTGAATTTTCCACTCCAGCTGCTTTGGAGAGATGCCCTCCTGCTCCTCACGGGCTCTTCCACCCCATCCCTGAGTGCATCCTGAGGCTGCACAGCTCCAAGGCCTGTCATGCCTGCATCCAGCCAGCTGAGGATGATGCAGAAGATTCCACCAACCAAAACCCACCCAAACCCTCTCAGAACAGCCCCTGCTGCTGATGTTTGTGAGTGACAAACAAGGATGGGACACTCAAAGGAGGGACAGTGGGTTTCTCCCTTGAGGTATCTCCTCCAAAATTTCCCTCAAAACATTTTTTCCTGAAGGGGAACAGCCTTTTTCCAGTTACTACAGCCCTCCTGTGATGGGGTTTCCATTTCAGGAGCTCTGAGAGAAGGGCTCTGATCCTGCAGGTCCCCATCCCCAGGGGACAATCCTGCCTTTACTGAGGCTGCAGGGACTGTGGTGCCCAAACCCAGCCATGCTGGGAGCTGGAAAGCAAAAATCCATCCTGGGACAAGATTCCCAGACTCCTAAAGATGCTGGGGGAAGGGGTACAACTCCAGAGATCTCCTGTTCCCCTTGAGAACAGCCTCCCTACCCCAGGGGATGGGCTGCAGCCATCTGCAGGCTCCCCAGCATCCCAATCCTTGCTGCTGAAGGTGTTTGTCCTTCTTCAGCAGTTCCCATGGAAACTAGAGACAGATGGGAAAGGAGATGTGCTAGAGGATGGACAAGCTCAGGAGTGGGTGCACAGGAACCTCATGAGGTTCAACAGCCCAAGAGCAGAGTCCTGCACCAGGGCTGGCTCTGGGTAAGAGCCACATCTGGCAGGGGAACCTCAGACCCACAAAATATTCTGACAGTGCTATTTTTTATCCAGAGGTCTTGACACAACTCCCATAACCACCCACCAGGCTGCTGGGGTTCATTTGTGCTTGCAAAAGGGATGTCTCATGTTTAAATCATTCCTGTGGGTTCACAGAGGTGCACATCAGCAAAACCTCTCTTAATGTACAGTCAGCACCTCGCTCCCCTTGGAGCTCCCTGGAGGTTTCCTCCTAGGCAGCCATCACCCAAAGCCCTCCTGGAGACAGGGAGAATTGGAAAAGGGATGCACAAAACATACCAGCAAAAGGGAAAGAAAATAATTTTGCATTTTATGTGCTGATGTGAAGAAGAGGAAGAGAATGGGGGACAGTCACCTTTGTTGCAGGTACCAAACAAGCACCATGGTTGAGATGACTAAAGCACAGCCCATAATCACCCCCCATCCCCTGATAATGAACACTCATGCTCTCAGCACCCCCACTGCTCTCTCTCATGCACCCCTGCTGACAGGCAGGTGCTTCCCCTCCTGCAGGTACCTTGGCACGGCTGATGCTCACACCACTCATGCTTCTGCTGCAGTCTACCAGGAAGATAAACTCCCCCTGGGCTTTCCTGAGGTCTGGCTGCACAGTCCTCAAGTCAGGGCAGAAGTTGAGCATGATGACAGGGTGGTGGGGGATGTCCTTGTTCAGTCTCTTCCTGATGATTTCCATCTGAAAGAAAGCAGGAGAGAGCTCAACAAGTTGATTTTTCCACCCCATTTCAATTTGAGGGGAACAGAGCAGGGCTAAAAATGTAAGTGCATGGCCTTTTGTGGACAAGAATCTGCTTGTTCTGGCCCCTGAGGTGACAACACCAGGGTGGGTAAATGTCCAAGTGTCCTGTTCTGTCCATACTCACAGTATTCACCATCCCTGCAAGAGTCCAAGGCCAGGCTAGATGGGGCTTGGAGCAAGCTGGGATAGTGAAAGGGGTCCCTGCTCCCAGGAGGGGTGGGACAAGACAAGCTTTGAGGTCCTTTCCAGCTAACCATTCTGGGATTATGGAGCAACTGCACACTCAGATAAAAGCCTGGAGAAGAAACCAAAAGACCTGGCCCTACCCAGCACCTTGGAAACTGCTTCTCCAAACATTTCATTAGATTCTGCCCAAAATCCTGGTCCATTAGCACAGCTTAACATCCCACCAGGCACACCAGGGTTTTCTCCATGGTCACTCACTAATGAAGTGTGAGATGTAGCCCTTGATCTGCTGCATTCAGCACTCCAATTCATTCCTGCCACCTCTGGTTTGCTGCTTTTTCTGCCCATGTCTTTTATCACTTTTCTTTGTAGGGATTGAGAGGCTTTGGAAAGCTGAACCGTCTGCTGTGGCCATGGCTCGATAGGAACCTGCCTGATCTCTGCACTGCACTCAGCTCCAACTGCTCTCTGCATTTTCTCTCCTCCTATTTCAAGTATTCATTACAAATGGGATAAAATTAAACTGGTAAAAACCTCTTGTGATGGGTTTATAATGTGCTGTTATGTGTGTATCAAGTTCATGGCCTCAGCTGCTTTGCAGGGAGCTCCAGGACCTCACATCAGCCCAGCCATGGCCTTTCATCCCTGGGTCTGAGTGTGGAAACAGCTCCTCAACAGCAGCTCGATCCTCAGGGGCTTTGTTTGCCTCTTTTCTCCTCGTTCTGGCTGCTTTTCTCCATGGTTTCACAGGGAGTAAACCAGACCCCAGATAACTGGGCTTGTTTTCTCCAGCCATGACTCACATTCCTCAGTCTAAGAACTGATGCTCGAACTTTGTTTTCTAGAACTCACCAACTCCCTGTGGCTCAACACACACGCACACACACAGAGACACACACACAAGCTCTGCTTTCAGCTCCTCTGCCCGAGTGCTGCTTCTCTGACCCAGTGAAAAGACAGGTCCTGCTCCCAGGAATGAGCCAAGCTCCTATTCATGCTCCTGCCTTTCCCTTCTATGCTATGTGGCATAAATTAATCAGCTGCTGAGAAATCAAAGGGCTTTTTCTGTTTCCATTTCCCTCCAGCCATATCACTTTATTTTCTTTAACAACTTTTCCAGTTTATCACATTCCAGACTAGAGTGTTCCTTGCTGCCTCTGTCCAAATACTGAATCATGGCCCTGGACCCATCCACAGAACTCCCTGGAATACTCTTGGGTAACCATGACATAAATTTCCTGTGTGATCAGGATGAACCCATATTTTGGGATTTCTCATTGACTGGAGGGAATTTTACTTGCAAATCTTCAGTAAACAGCTTCAGAGGAGCTGCTACAGGTCAGCCAGAAAAGAAAACATCTCCTCACCTTTCTTCCGTTCCCCTTCACCCATTATCCAATTACAGTAAACTAATCAGATTTTGTCAAGGAAAGTTGATTCCAATGTGCATCCATCCCCACCAACCCACAGCTGACAGCATCCAAGCCTTTTGCATAACAGAGGGAGGAGAATTAATTATCATTCACTGCTGAAATTTCTGGGCTAATTTAATTTAAGCCAAGAAATGGACAGTGCCCTGCTCTGATCAGCAGCAGCAATTCCAGCCCATCATCTACCCCAGGTATTCCAGGCATTTCCTCTGCTCCCTGCAGTTGTTTCCCAGTCCTCCTGGTGCACAGGTGGCTTTCCTGCAGGGAAATGTCTCCAGAATGATCCCCCCTTAGATAATTTGACATGCTAAAGATGCAGAAATAATTAGGGAGCCATCCGAGGCGTAGCGTGGGAGTTTCATCTCGTTCCACCTGCCACACGCTGAACACAATTAGAGGAGATGCCTGCAGAGTCCCAGCCCTGCCAGAGAGTGGAGGGCAAAGGAAAGGGAAGAGAGGAGGGTTGACAAGTCTCTGGTGAAAGGAGAAATCTCAGCAGCACCCCTGCAACAGGTCTGGGATCTCTGCCAAGAGGAACCCAGGGTCAGACACGTGGAGAAGGAGTTGAGGGGGAAATGAGCATCCCTGGGCACACAGGAGAGCCCTGGCTGTGTGAAACAGCTGTGGCCACACAAGCACAACCTGTCCCTTAGGGGAAGATGCCCACCCTGGAAATCAGGAGGGCTCTGAGCTGTCTGCTCCTTCCCACTGATCCCAGACATGCCAAAGTGTTGGGCTGTCACTCATTCCTTCAGAACTGCTGGAAGATGAGGCACAAATCCCAGCACAGGCATTTTTCTCTTTGCTGCTCAGCAGAACAAAGAGAAGTCTCTCCTACCTTGTCTTCAGTTCAGCTCATTATTCCCAGGAAAATCACTTCTTTCTTTCTGACAGCTACCCAGAAACAGTAAACATTTACTGAGCAATTAAAAGAATATTTTATTCTATGTCATTGCAATAATTATAATACCCTTAATGGTATCACAATGCACCTCTCTAATTATGCTATGCTAGACTAGCACTAATTATACACACAATAACCATCTCAGAGCTCCTTCCCCTCTCAGTTTATCAGCAGCACTGCTGAATTTTCCCCTCTTCCTCCACACAAGCCCCTCTCTGAGGGAGGATGCTGTAGGTCTCATTGGGACAATGTAATATCTGATGCTGAAACATGGAATCATCTTCTAGCTCAGCTCTAGTCCATAGGAAGCCTCAGCCAACACCTGCAGCTTGTGTTTCTCACCTTTTTCTTGGCACTGGGGTCTTTCTTAGTGCCTTTAATGAAATCGTTCTTCCCCTTCAGGTGTCGTTCGTACTCTGCAGGGGTCATGTCACCCTTTTCCATTAAGATGTGGGGCATGTGGGGCTCTGGAAATGCAGAGAACTGTGTGAAGAACAGCTGTGGTTACACTTTGGCTCTGGCAGAGAAGCAGGCACCCTTGGTTGGGAAAACAACAGTAGCTGTGAGCTTAGGGAACTCAGAAAACCCTGAGAGTGGCCAGGATTGCCTCCTGGGAAGCCTAACCTTGACAATAATTGCAAAACCAGCACTGATCCAGCTGGATGAGAATCCCAGGGAGAGTCAAGAGCAGCAGAGGAGAAGCAGAGCACACCTACCACTTGGGTGGATGAGGATCTCCACGGGTCTGTCAAAGGTATGTTTGTTGGCCAGCGTGATCACGATGCTCTTGGCAGAGCGAGCCGAGGGGTCGGCGTCTGCTCGGATCTCGTGTGTGGGGCTCTCAACTCCTGCCCAGGGAAACCCAGGTGCCAGCAGGGATTGAGGAGGAGACCAGGGAGAAGAGATGACAAGGCAGCAGAGGACAGGAACCCACGTTAGCAGCAGCCCTGTACTGGTAAATCCACCCCAGCACAGTTAAGTTGCCAACAGATTTACATTGAGGAGGAGGAGTGTGGACATTGCCTTGGGAGGTGATAAATCAGCCTTGTGCAGCAGGACAGCCCCAGAGCTCCTACCTGCCAGCAAGCACGGCCCCCGGATCTCCAGGTGGAAGCTGAACTCGTACTCAAAGGGGTTGGTGGCCTCAGTGTCCAGCAGTTGAGCCAGGCAGAACCTGCTCCCCTGCTCTGCGCTCCCCGAGCCGCAGAGGTGTTTGTCCCTGCAGTGAGATAAATCCAAGTAAACCCTGTGAACATGTTCTATCCCCCCAGCAACTGCAGGTCTGCCAGAGGCAAAGCCTGCAGCCACTCTCCAGCCTCCTGCAGCTCCTGCTCAGCCAGCCCTGAACTCCCCAGGATCAGCCCCAGGCTGAGCCCACCCGTGGTTTTACGCACGATCGGAGCTGGTGGCTGGAAAAGCTGCTGGTGCTCTCCAGGCTGGGCTGGGGGACTCTGGGGACACACACAGCTGGCAGAAGGACCCTCACCACCCCGCTGGGCAGTGTCTGCAGCTCAGAGGAGGTGCTGATGAAGATGGAGACACTTTCCAGGGGAGGAATCATGCCCAGGTTGGCCACAAAAACAATCCTCTCCAGGTCCTCATCCATCATAATCCTTCCTGCAGAGAGATTGGACCACGCCAGGTATTGCAAGCATGGAAAATGCTCCTTTCCAGGCCTCCCACAACCCTCAGCCCTGGATCAAACACCCAAAGCCCCTGCTGCACACATCAGTTTTCTCTAAAGAGCCTCAGCTTCTGCATCACTCCTTTGGCTGCCCAGCCAAAGATGGGTAAGACTGACACTTTTGGCAAGAGCACCACAACCCCTCAGCCTCCCAAAAGGAGCCTCCTCGGTGCTGCAGCATATACCAGTCAGCCACCCTCATCACCTCCCCACTCCCCTTCCCCTCCTTTTCTCCCCACATTCCCTGAAACACCCTCACCACTTCCATCACCAGCCTTTCCAGGGGGGAGGCTGCAGCTGTCAAAGTAGGTGCCATCCATCCTGGCTTTGTCTCTGATCTGCACTGTCACCGTGCGCTGGGACACGGCCGCCTCGAAGCCCACCACAGTCGTGCCCTCCTCCAAGGGGTACACAAAGACACCTGCCAGCCAGGAGGGGTATCAGCAACACCCACCTCTTCCCTGGACCTACCAGCCAGGTCCCTCTTGGCACTTCCCAAGAGGGAAAAAAATCCCACTTGTGGGATTTTTTCACACCTAAAAAGTTGCAGACTTGGACACAATACACTTGGCTGTGCTTCCAGCCAGCATCTAAAGGTTGAATGCATGCACAGAAACACAGCACTGCCATATTCTGACTTTAAAGTTCTCATTCCATGCTTCACTCCCTAAAACTTGCCTTCCAAAGCCTGGGGGTCTGGGTTGTGGTAGGTGAGCAGGGCTGTCATCCCAAAAGCATAGCCGCTGACGCAGGATGTCACCTCGGACGCAATGAGGGGCAGCCGGGACAGGGTGGCCCAGTTAATCAGCCCTGGCATCTTCCCAAGGGTCTCTGGGTGATGGTGGGGAGCTGGAGAGAGAAAGGTGAGAATGGATGTGGAGCCCTGAGTGCCCAAAATGTTTGCATGGCTCTGCTCTCATTCTGAAGCCCTGAGGATAGAAAGGTGAGTCACCTGGGGCAGGATGGGACCTGGGTCTGATGACTGCAGTGATGGGGATGGAGCAAGAGCCCAGTGGGAAGACACAAGGAAAACCCTTGCCCCAAATTTTCACTGGCACAAAGGAGGAGGTTCAGATGAAACCTCCCTGGCTGGGGACAGACAGCCCCAAGGTCCATGGTCCCAGCTCCCACACTGCTGCAGTCTGGGCAGAACAGCTGAACATCTTTTTGTCCCTCTTAATCCTCATTATCCTCCAAATCAACAACTTTCTCCATAAGACTATGATCATTAGAGTTTTCTCCTGGGGAAGGAAGAGTAGGCAGGCAGAGCCAGACATTATTGTGCCCTTCCTCCCATGCCCTTGCCCATCCTCATCCTCGCTGATTTTGGGGGGGGTGCCACTGCTCTCTGTCCTGCATCTCCAGATCCTTCCTGCAAAGGGCTGACTCATCCCTCCCTGTGCTCAGCCGACACATTCAGATGCAAAGTGACTCCTTCTGCCAATTACATTCCAACTCTTTTCCCTAAGCAGGTTTTCCTCCGTTCCAGCCCCTCTCCCCCAAGCCTCGGGGTTTCAAAAGAGACTTTTCAGGTGGATTTTTAGGGCCACATCCTGCTCCCCCAGGGAACCAGGAGAAGTTGCTAGGCAGCAGTTCCCCCTGGCTGGCTCTGCAATGCTTTATGCAGTGATTTACGAGGCCCAGGAGAAGCCAGCAGCACTGAAATATATCAGTTTATCATTCCCTACCAGTCCTGCGTTATTAAAACCCACCTTTATATGCAAATGACAGCGAGGACATCAAGGCCACGAGCTCGATGAGTGCTCGGGCAGGAAAAGAGCGTTGAGAAAGGAAAAAGGGAGAGCCAAGGAGAGCAGGAAGGGCTGTGCAGGGTGGGGGAGAGCAGCCAGGGAAACTGAGCAGAGGGAACAGCAGTGAAGATGATGATGATGGAGGGCAGTAATCCCAAGGCACGCCTCTGAATCCTGGCCAAAAAGCTCAGCCATTCCCGATTTAATCCACCCCTCCTTCCACCACAAATGCTGCTCATGCCAGGAGCTGCCCAGGGAGCTGGGGGTACATCCATGGGGATGAACAGGAGTCCTGCCTGAGCCAGGGGAGGCCATCCCACACCAGGATGCTCCAAGCCACACCAACAAGGGCTTGGGAAGTCAGGAGCTGGCTAAAATTCACCTGCCACAGGGAGGGATAATGAAGGTCCCCTCACTTTGAGATGTGGCAGAGGCCATCAAGGTATTGGGAAGTGATTAAATGCCAGCTGGGGGAGGAAGGAGGGGGAATGATTTTACCTTAGGGAAGAAATCATAATGGGAAGAAGCTCTCTACCAGCTTGGCACAGCAGGAATTCATTACAGGACTGCCAGAGGGGTGAATTTGGACTCCAGGTGACTTCAGCTTGGAAGCAAGGACTTAGTGCAGAGCCATGGGTGAGTGCACCCATGGAAGATTGGGGACATAGCTCCCATGGGAGCCACTCTGCCAGCAGGGATTTCTGTATCACCTGGGCCAGGACAAGCACTGAGGACTCTTGGGGAGATGCAGAGCCCTGTGCCATGTCCTGTTTAATCCAGCCAGGAAAGTTGCACCTCTCCTGCAGCTCCAAGGGGGCTCAGAGGAGCCTGCTCCCACTGCCACAAAATCGGCCCCACAAGGATAGGGGGGGCTCAGAGGGCTCTTCCCAGCAAAAACCCTTTGACAGGGGATGCTGCCAGCAGAGCCATGGGGCTGCTCCACACAGCTCGTGTCACCAACGCCATCAAGTGACTGCAGCATGGAAAGGGAGAGCAGCAGAGAGGCTGGAGTGAGGGAGAGCAGTTGCAAGGCTGGAATCTCTCCCCTGTGCCCCCAAGGAGCTCAGCACAGCCCCTTGCCTGCTCCCCACCCTGCCTTTGCTGCTCTGGGATGTGTGCTCAGCCTCCATGCAGGCCACAGGGCCTGACTCTCAGGATGGGACCTGGCAGGACCCTGCATCCCCAAAAAATTACCAACAGCTTGACACTGCACAAGCTACCCCTAGAGCCACCCAGTGCTGAGTGTGTCCCCTCACTGCCACCAAACGTGTCCTGCCACACCTGGCCAGGTGCTTCCTGACCCCACACTGCATCTGGCAGAAAGGGAAACCACTGCTTAACACCTTCAGCCCTCAAAGTACACCTGTAATGCCATCAGCTAGGGAGCACCTCAGGGCTGGGACAGACAGACAGACAGACAGACACTGTCCCTTGGCCAGCCCAGCACACCAGGCTGCTGCTGCATCGAGCTCTTTTCCATCCCCTTCCTTTGTAAGTGTCCTTTCCATGACAATCCACTGCTCTTCCCGGCCTGGGAGGGGAGGGAGACACTGAAACGTGATCACCCCACTCCAGGCAATCCCCTCGGCCAATTCCTGCGCCCGGCTGACGGGGAAGGCGCTGATGATGCTGCTGACGGTCCCGGTGACGCGCGGGGAGCGCGGGGCTGCGAGCCCGAGCACAGCTCCATCCAGCACAGCTCCATCCAGCACAGCTCCATCCAGCACAGCTCCAGCCCTGCATCGCCGGTCCCAGCACCCCCGAGAGGCCGGGCATGGGTTTTATGGGATGGGAAAAGGTGCCTGAAAAAAACGGGTGGTGCCTGGAGCACGGCTTGGAGCTTCCTGGGTGTCCCTCTGTGTCTCTAAGCACTAATGTGCCATCAAAAAATCTGTCTGAGCACTTGGAGTAAAGACAGGGGTAGAATAATGCTCCTCTGAGGTGTATTGAGAAGGAAAATAGAGCAAAACTGTGAGCACACAGCCTGGCTTCTGGCAGGACCCGACTCCCAGGAGTGGGTTGGGGTCCCAGCTGTTCCACACCACTGTGGCATTCGCAACTAACAACAGGATAGGGAGAGCCGAAGCAGGAGCTGGGATAAAACCCGATTCCTGTAGGGCAGGAATCAGGGGCAGCCCGGCTGCTTCTGCCCCCCAGGACAGGAAGGCACCCGTGTGAAGCCCAGCCCTGATGCCACACCTGGTGTCAGTCGCATTTCTGAGCGGCTGAATCACTGCCCCGCCCTGCTGTCACCCCTGAGCGGCCACAAATGGGTTCCCTTGGAGATGTCACCTCCAGGTGCGAGCTACACCTGGGGCACATCCCCGCTGCTCAGAGGACGCCTGGTTTTCTGCAGCTGGGTAAAACATTCCTTCCACGTCGTCTGTCTCAATCAACACTGACATCCAGTGGCTCGCCGGGATGACGACAGCCCTGTGGAGATGTACAAGTGCACAGAGCTGGCCAAGGATGCCTGTTGCACCACAGCCTCCCATCAGCATTCCTGGGCAATCACCACGGGGAAACAATCTCCCCCCTGTCTGCAAATCCGAGACAGGAGAAGCCTTGCACTTCCCAAATATTCAGGGATCTCAAGTGGAGTCACCCTTGGAAATTCTCCCTGGTTTTCAGGGGCAGCAAGGGTGGGAGCTGCTGAGGGACCCCTGACTTCACCTACCTGACTCACATCACTGCAGGTCATGACTAAGACATGCAAGAGCCTTCCAGCTGCTTTATCCCAAAGCACGAGGCTCAAACCTGGCAAGGAAACTGGGATCAACCCCCAAAATAACTCTAGGAAGCAACAGGAGGAAATGGGGTTTGAAAAAGGACTCATAGCACTGTCCTGTGGTATGGAAGAGCCATGGATCCACCATGGCAGACCTGTGAGACTCTCAGGAAAAGCTACAGGAGCTGTTCTCCCATCTCCAGCCTCCCCTTGCCTCAGTCTGCAAATGGGATATCCCACTTGATGGAAAAACCAGGAAAACAGCCCCTGCAGACCCCCCAAGGAGTGACAACAAGGCAGTGACAAGAATTCCTGGCCCCAAGGGCACCCTGAGGCCTCAGATGTGGAAACTGGGGAAAGGTTGGGAAGCAGCAGCTCCTGCCAGAGTCCAGTGGAAGCAACTTGGTCCCCCTTCCCAAGGTGATGCAGTGCCAGGCTGGGATATGATTGACAGCCCTGGCAGGGGCAGATTTGGGGCCTGTCAGCTATAACCCTAGCAAGTGTCTTGGACCACCAACCTGGCCCCAGAGCTGGGTCTCACAGACCTGGATTCATGTCCCAAGCCCCCTTCCTAAAGCTGTTTATCACACATTTCTGACACAGGGGTTAGTTAACCCCCACCTCTCTGGGCTCACAGCTGGGAGAAGATCCCTGGGCTGAGCCAGAGTGGGGGTGTTGGCCTAGACACCCCTCAGCTGGGCTAAACCCACCAAGCAGCCTGCTTCCTGCTTGGGGTGCATCCAAATCCTAGGAGGATCCACACAGGGCCCCCAGGAGCAGCACAGCCCTTCTCCATCCAGCCCTGTCCTGCCCTGCCCCAGCCAGAGTGGTGGATTCCAGCCAGGTCTCAGTGTTTTGACCCTTACTGGGGGATCAGCCCCCCTCACCCTGCCAAGGTCACTCCTCCTTCCCCAAACAATGTGTCCACAGATGGGTTATCCCACTTGCTTGCCCAGGACAGCAACAGCATCCCCAGCATCATCCCCCCCTCCATCCCTGTCCTCTGCCTGCACAGAGACAGACACAGTCACTACTAATGTCTGTACAATTTTTGGGGAGGGATGGGATGCTCTGGGACTCACCATCCAGCTGGGAAAAAGCAAGGCTGGGAAGCAGCAGCTTGCAAAGTGTGGGCTTGTGCCTGCACAAATATTATGACAGGGATCTCTTCAGTGAGCAGCTTTGTGCTGGGATCGTGCACAGCCTTGGGAAGTGACACACACACACACACCCCTCACACCCACCCCTGCGGAGCTAAAAAGGTGCAGGAGCAACTGGAGAGTAGCCACTGCTTTTCTTACCTTTGCTGGGAGAGAGGAGGAGGAGAAGGAAGAAGGGGATGGGGGGGTTGGAGCAATTTCACCCACTCTTCCAGCCCCTCTGCGGCTGGGCTGGGGGGCAGGAGGGGCAGGAGGAATCCCGAAGGCGACAGGCACGGCTGCGGAGCGCTGTGTCTGGAAGGCAGGGAGAGAGGGAGATGAGGAGAGAGGGAAAGGGAGGGAGAGAGGGAGAGGAGCAAGCGCCGGGGCTCGGGGTGGGGGAGCGCTGCACCACCAGCCAGCTCAGCAACCGGTGGTTTCACCCCTCGGACCCTCCCCACGGGCACCGGGGCTGGAGGAAACCGAGGGGTCCGGGGGGTGCCGGGGGGGCTCGGAAGGGTCTTACCGAACCGGCTGCAGCAACATGTGCCCCGGAGGAGGATGCCCGGAGCCGGGAGGGTGCCTGGCTCCCCTGGGATGGGGGTCCGGATCCCCAGGGTGGGTCTCGCTCCCCATCGCTGACTCAAAGTGTGCGGAGCTGTCTGGGTCACCATCATCATCATCACCCAGTGGAGCCATTTGTTTTCCGGGGAGGTAACCATGACAATCCCCCCGAACACCGTGCGGCTCCCCCTCCCCTCGCTCCCCTCCTGAGCCCGGGGGCTGCAGGGGAGGGAAAGGGCGAGGGGCGAAGCCCATCCGGGCGGAGGAGCTGCCCCCGAGCCGGGCAGGCTGCTGGGGAAAAGAGGCTGCGAACTGCCCTTACCCATCCCCACAATTTGTCTCCCCGGGATTTTCCGCAGCTGCTGCTGGGAGGGGAAGAACCCACCGCATTCACCTTTGTCATCCCCTTCCTCTTTCAAAGGAAGGGAAGCACCCTAAAGCCCCCCAAAATCAGGATGTAGCACCACTCACTGGCCTCCTCTGCAGCCCCAGGCTGGATCTCTCTCCCACCCTTGCTGTTGCCCCTTTCCCATCTCAGCTCATGCACCCTCTCCTCCCCAGGAGCACCCAAAGCCCAACCACAGCCCCCACCCATGGGGGTCTAGGAGGACCCTCCCCACAGGAGCAGTGCTGTCACTGGGGGATGCCCCTGACAGGATACAGTCCCTGCCCTGAGCCATTTAGGAAAAACAACTTGTAGGAAGGGGAAACTGAGGCAGCTGGAGGAGCACAGACTTGGACATTTTCCCAAAGCAGAGCTGGGCACTGAGCCTGGGTCAGAGCACATTGAGGGTAAAGCTCCTCTTTCTCCCCCGGGCCTCCAAAGACACCTCCACACCACAGGGTCAGCATGAGCAGACATGTGGCATCCCTAATGACCCATCTTGTTCCCCAAGAACAATTTGTTTTAGAGGAAATGGCGAGAAACTCCACAAACAAATGCCTGTTCAAGATATTTTTTCCTAAGCCCAGCTCCCAGGGCTGACTTCAGCCCTGAACCTCCAGAATTTATGGCTCTTGCCAGACAAGTAAGTCAGCCATGGAAAAACCCATGTCCTGTGTTCCCA
Source organism: Erithacus rubecula (assembly GCF_903797595.1). NCBI lineage: Eukaryota > Metazoa > Chordata > Aves > Passeriformes > Muscicapidae > Erithacus > Erithacus rubecula. The sequence continues at coordinate 1,733,605 of NC_136676.1, read as the reverse complement.
GTGCCTCTAAATGTTTGTTTACCACTGCTTGTGGCTTCCAGGAAGAAAATAACATATATCAGGAGAAATCCTGGGATTCAAACCAACAAATGTGGTAGTAGCAGGGTATTTATTTAGAAGATGTGACAGCATGTGACATGGTGGATGAGGCACATGGAGTTCTTTTGGGGGGAATTGATATTTAGTGCTGATGCTGAAGCTGGGCATCAATGAGGTGATCAAAAGTGCTGCCCACAACAGCTCACAGGAGCCTCCAGCTGGTGTCTGTTCCTCCCCATCTTCTCCAGGTTGGCTTTGCCCACCACTGATGAGGGCCAGCCCCTCCTAGAGAGCAGCAGGGGGGAATGGAATGGGTATAAATGAGGTAAAACCAAGGAGAGGAGAAGCTAAAAGAGGCATTTGAGGTCACCTTAGTGACATCTCTAAGCTTGTGGCTTTACCCATCTGGGGCTAGGCAGCATCTCTAACCACCACAGAGGAGTATTTCCAGTCCTGGTTCATGCCTGGGTGGATTCAGGGACTGGCCAAGCACAGGACAGGCTTTCCAGGCTTGTTATCCAGCTCACTCAAGTGAACAAGTGTGGTGCTCTTGTGCTGGGAGATTCAGATGGGCTCAAAACTGAAAAAAAATTCCCAATACTAGACTAAATCTCCTGCAGGATGGACATCAACAAGCACTTCCAATGATCTCCATTGTGCTCTGTTGTAAATGCCACTTTCTTCAGCCTGAAATGCTCTGAAGAAACAAATAATCACCCTGTTGGGAGACAGTGATGATTAAAAAGTGATGACAGGGTTGGGCAGGGACTGCCTCCTACTCCTCTTTCTCTTCCTCATTCTCCTCCTTCATTTCCTCCTTTTCTTCATCCTCTTCTTCCTCCTTGCAGCAGGTTTGTGTGTGACCTGTTTGGTGTGTAAGAATTAGAGATAATTCCAATCAAATTCCACCATCCAACCTCCACCACTGGGAGATCTCTCATTCCAGCACAGCCAAAGTCTGCTGGTGAGGGGAATGAAGCATTTATCTAAATTAATCTGAATATTTATCCCATATTTAAATGAATAAATATGGAATTATACGACAGCAGAGTCTCCAGCAAAATCAAGGACCCTGCATGGAACCACAGGAAACCCACACCCCCAAGAGCCCAGGAAGGATCTGCCCCCAGCCAAGGTTGCCTGATCACAGTTGTCTTCTCAGTGCCTCTGTTTTCCCCTCTCTAAAACGGGACTAATCCAAATTAAATGTGCTTATGGGAGGTGTGTCTGCAAGAAAACATTAAATTGGAAGCATGAGCCTGTCAGCCTCTGGGATTTCCCACATTCATCTTTATTTTTATCCTAATTAACTAATTAATGTCTCAGACTTGCCTTTGGCTGATTCTTCTGTTCCCTTTGAAAACCTCCTCACGTTCAGCTCCTGTGCTCAGCATCCTCCTGTTGCCATGGAAAAAAAAAAAAAAAGCCATGATGTCACCTCCATAAATAAAGCTGCCAGACCCCAAAGTTCACCTGTGGGGCTGGGGAGGGATCCCAAAAGATTGAGGGACACAGGACATACCTCCAAGCAGGAAAGTGAATTATCATCTGATAGAAAAACATCAGATGATAATGCTTGATAATGACAGGGGTTAGTTTTAAGGAAAAAACCAACAACAGTTGGTGTGAAGAGCAGTAGTGAAGGGTCCAGCCCTGCCTGGGATAAGATTTCTCAGCACAGAAAGAAATAACAGCTCAGGTGGAAGTTTCAGGCTGTGGGAACAAATGAAGTGTCTCCATTAAAGGGGAGGGGGAATACTGAGTCAGGGAACTAATCCTTGGTTTGGGAACAACTGCAGGCTTGGCCATTTTACTGGTTCTGCTGCATGGAATAAAAACACATTCAGATCCTCCCTGAGAGCTGCTCTGCCAAACAAGGCTCAAGGAAGGGAACAGCAGCCCAGCAAGGAAATCCCACAGGCTCTTCTGACATTTCTTTCACTTCTACTTTCCCTTTTACTCCTCTGTATTGCAGGACCTTTAAAGAGCAGGTTTGACACCGGGTCTGAGCCGGCTCCTGCCCTACAGCAGGAGACAGGACAGAAATGACTCTTGCAGCTCCTGTCACTTTACACCTCCATGACTCATCCTACTACCTTGTTTTCACCTCCATCCCTGTTCCAGAGACAGAGCTGCAGCTCCTTACAAATGTCACAGTGTCCGTGTGATTTTCCCTCGCTCTGGCTCCCAGAGGGACTCCATTCCATGGGAAGCAGAAGCTCCAGCCTCACCAGATGGCACAGCAGGGCCTGACGCCAGCCCCAAACCAGAGAGGGGGCACAGCCCCACACCACATGGGGGGCTGACCCCAGGGATGGCCATGTCACACAGCCCCACGTGAGGTGAGACACAGGCTGACCCCAGATCCCAGATCACAGCAGGGTGCTGATCTCAGCCCCACAGCACGCAGGGAACCGGGCAGGGACTGCAGCCCCCCTCAGCATACAGGGGACCTGAGTGCCCAGCCCCACAGAGAACATGGCTCAGCCCCACAGAGAACAGGGCTCACAGCCCCACAGAGAACATGGCTCACAGCCCCACAGAGAACATGGCTCAGCCCCACAGAGAACAGGGCTCAGCCCCACAGAGAACAGGGCTCACAGCCCCAAAGAGAACATGGCTCAGCCCCACAGAGAACATGGCTCACAGCCCCAAAGAGAACAGGGCTCAGCCCCACAGAGAACAGGGCTCAGCCCCACAGAGAACAGGGCTCACAGCCCCACAGAGAACAGGGCTCACAGCCCCACAGAGAACATGGCTCACAGCCCCACAGAGAACAGGGCTCACAGCCCCACACAGCACAGAGTTCACAGCCTCCCCCCACACCGTGCCGCTCTCCCCTCACCCCGCACACCCCACCCCATCCCGTCCCGTCCCGTCCCGTCCCGTCCCGTCCCGTCCCGTCCCGTCCCATCCCATCCCTCCCCGTCCCGCCGCCCCGGAACGCGCGGTGCCCGGAACGCGGGTGCGCGGCCGCGGCGCGCGGGGCCGGGCGGTGCCGGGGCGGGCCGTGCCGCGCTGCGCAGGCGCCGCTCCCGCCCGGCGCCATCGCGGCTGCTGCGGCCACCCCGGGCCGGCCATGGCCACCGACTCGTGGGCCCTGGCCGTGGACGAGCAGGAGGCGGCGGCCGAGTCGGTGAGTGCGCGCCGGGCCCCCGGGGCTCGGGATGGCTCCATCGGCGCGGGGTCCCTCGGGCTGCGCGGCCCCCGCCGCCTCCTCACAGAAAACAGCCATGGCACAAACCCTTTTTCGCCCCGTTTTCTGGGCCCGGGGTATCCGATTGTCTCTGGGCTTGGGCTCTTCCTTTATAAGCAAACCCCCTAATTTGTACTTTTTTATTTATTTATATATTTATTTACCATAATTTAAAAAATTTCTTCGCCTTCATCTATTTTTTGCATATCCAAAGGGCAAAGATGTCCCTGCGGTTCCCCTCACCCTCCATCCAACACTGCAACACTCATCCAGCCTCAGCTTCCACCATCAAAAAAAAAAAAAAAACCAAAAAAATCATCCTTATTTCATATTTTTTCAATGAAAAGATGTAACTTCGTACCTCAGAAAAATGGTTTTGTATTTTTTTCTGTGCTTGGGCACTGAGCCGCTGGATGTGGGCAGACCCTCGGGGCTGCTCTCCTGCACGTCTCAGGTGCTGGAACAAACTCGTCCTGGGGCAGCTTGTGCCAGCCAGGACAGTGCTTGGATGCTGTTCCCATCCTGGAATGCTGATTTTCTCCCATTTTCCATCAGCAGAGCCATTAGGGAATGGAGGCTACAGGAGTAGAAAATAACCACTCCCCTGTGTTGTCATTACAGCTCAAATTGCTGTTAAAATTCCTGTTTAGAAATAGTTGTATTAAAACTCTTGAAATCAAATTCCTCTTGTATCTTTGTCCCTTCCAATTAAATAGGGTTTGTGCAATACATGATAAATCCAAAGCTCAGGTTTTCCTGGCTGGAATTAGAATATAGGGAGCTATATTTGAATTTCTCTGATTTTGTGTTTTTCCTCATTTCTAGCTGAGCACTTTACACCTGAAGGATGAAAAAACCAAACCAGATGCCAATGGTGAGTTCCAGCTGCTTAGATGGGCTTGGAAAGGGTGGAATGTTTCCCTGTGGGGATTTAGAGCACTGCCAAAGTAAATTCTTGATAAATCATGAGATTCCAGAAGAGCTGAGATTAAGCAGCAGCACAGACTAAAAATTTTGGTGTCTCAGGGAACTTTGTGAGAAAAATCTGTTGGTGTGGCTGCTGAACTCCACTTGGAGCTTGGGTTTCCTCTGCTAACAGTGCAGTTCTCCTCAGGAGAATGAGCTGTTTTGTAGCTTTTCCAAGGATATTCCAAAGCTCTGGGGGTGTGTCCCTGAGGCCTGACCTCACCTGTGCCCCCCTCAACCTGAACCATTCCAATGCAGGTGCTGTTGTCAAGGCAGATGACAATGTGGAGAAGACAGAGGATGAGGAGAAGGGTAAGTGTTTTCATAAAAAAAAAAAAAAGCTTTGGCAAGTAAGCTAATTTAATTTAATTATATTGATTTAATGTATACTTAAAGTAAGTCTGCCTTATGTCTCAGGACTTCTGATCTTGTATCCTGCCCCAAGGACTTAATTGTAAGACATGTCCTTCCTCCAAAACACTTTTAAAGGCATTGTGTCCTGTAATAACTTGGGAGACTCCTGGATTAGAGTGGAGAGAAATAAGGGGATAGCAGTATCCTCAAGGCAGGACTGGATACAGGAGCAGTTGGATAACCTGGAGCTGGGATTGCTGTAGCAACCAACAAGTTGCATTTATGCAGTGGCTGTTCAGAGGTGGGTAAAGGCTCAAATTCTTTCAGAAGGTGGTTTTTAGGGAACAGATTTAGTAGCAAAACCCCAAAGTGCAACAGTTTCACCTCGTTTGGATCTCCATTATCCTCAGCCCTTGTGTTTCAGCTCTGAAGTCTTTTAAAGTACCATTTATTCTCATACTTCCCTTAAAATAAAACCCTGCACCCCTGTCAGAGTGAGGGTTGAGGAGGCCTCATCCTGTCCCAGGTAGATGCTAAGCTGAAATAATCTTAAATAAGCAGATATTTGCATCTGTTAAAGTCCCCCTTAGAAGAGTGCTTGTTTGATTTGTCTTCCTGGGTATTAAATGGGGAAATCTCTCAGTGTCTCACCCAGGAGGTTTGGGCTCTTCAAGCCATTACACTGTAAAGAAGAATTTCAGTATTTGGAGAGATTTTTGTCCCTTTTAACTGGCTCAGGAGTTCAGTGGGAGCAAGACCTGGAGCAGGCTATGACTGATGGATTTCTGTTTTCCACCTCCTTTGGCAGAGGACAGAGCTGCCCAGTCCTTGCTGAACAAGCTGATCCGCAGTAACCTGGTGGACACCACAAATCAGGTGGAGGTGCTGCAGAGGGACCCCACATCCCCCCTCTACTCTGTCAAGTCTTTCGAGGAGCTGCGCCTGTAAGTGCCTGCTGGGATGGGCCACAGCCTTCTCTGCATGGGGCTGTTAAATCCTGGGATCAGATATACTAAATAGGCTCCCTGCTCACTGGAGTTTTCAGTTTGTCATGGGGATCCTTATTTGTAAGCTCAGGGAGAGAGAGTGCCAGAGCAGATGTGAGTTTGGAGCCCATCAGGGCTGGAACTGAAAAATTCATGTTCTGAAAAGTTTCCTGGTTGCATAGGACATACCACTTGAAAGTGGATGGGTTTGTGTTTCAGGTTACTGCCAGCCTGTCATTAATAATGAGTGTATCATTTGTGTTATTTAAATGCAAGGAGAGTTGGTTTATCTGGGTGCATGGTGGGGGTTTCCATCTGAAGTAAACCTTATCTTTTCTAGCAATACTGGATTTATGTACTGTATTTTCTGACTTACTTCCCACTGAAAACTTTTCCCAGTGCAGCTTTCAAGGGATGATAACTGTATTTAAGGCATAGTTGATGGAAATGTGTATAAATGTGCTGAAGATTGCCTCCTGTTGGGATTGTTGTGCTTGCACTGATCTCAAGTTTGTTGCTCTACAAGCTCTGCAGGAAAATGGGAGCTAAAGAGCCTTCTCCCCATGAAATGCCAGGGTGTTTTGTTTTGTTAGTGTTCGTGGTTGAATGTCTACAAAAAGAAGCTGAGGTCCTGCAGTGCCTGTTAGACTAATTCATTCCTGTGTTTCAAAAAGCAAACAATCCCAGGGAGTTAATGACAGGGACAGCCAGCCTAATTGAGTCTTCATTTTGTTATGACTCGGGGTATCCTTGGCAACTGGTGCAGAGTTGGGCTTTGTCTGTCCTTGCTTGGAGCAGCACAAGGTTATGTTTTCAAAGAGCTTTTGTTCCAGCTATGGAAAGTAATACAGGATTTTTGCAAAAGCATGTTGTGCTGAATAGGAAGTTACTGCAGTGAGAAATGTGGGCAGGATGTAACCTGCCTTGAAAGGAGAGCCCTTCTGAGAGCACTCAGCATCGAGGGAGCAGCTGAGGGTCATCAGTTGAGAGTTTCCAGCACCATAACCAGGATTTAGGTTGTTCTGAGTTCTTGTCTACATGAGAGAGTAGAAAGCAGCAGATGAGAGTTTGCTGGCCAGCAGTGTCACCACACAGCTCTGGGTGTGAGGGCTGGCTTGCAGCCACGGATCACAAAGTGTAGCCACAGCAAACTGAGCTAATTATCAGTCATTTACCTGAGCCAGCATTGCTCAGCTGCATTACAGAATGCACACAACTTCCTGAAGTCCTTGCAAGGATCTTGTGATCCCCTTTCCCTGTTCCTCACGCTTTGTCCCGTGTCTGAGTCATCGAGGAGTGATAATTTTGGCACCAAGATTAGACATGGCTGAGGAAATGGGATTGGCCTGAAGGACAGGATTAATGCTTTCTGCTCTGGGATTCCTGGATTGTCTGAAAAGCTGCTTTGCAACAAGCAGTGCTGGCCTTAGACACAGGGTTTGCCCTGGAGCTGGACATGCAGGCTGACTTACTAAATCCAGGGGTTTTTACACAGCTTCCTGTCCAGACTTCCTGCTGGATATTCCAGATGCTGACCATAGTTATTTCATGGGTAGGATTGTACCAGACATGTCTTCTCGAGGGTTTTTGTCACATTTTTGTACACAGATGAAAACAAAATGGACTTAAATAGATCATGATATAAAAATTTCTCTTTTCAGGAAACCACAGCTCCTGCAAGGAGTGTATGCCATGGGCTTCAACAGACCATCTAAGATCCAAGAGAATGCCCTGCCCATGATGCTTGCTGAGCCGTACGTACACGTTCTTTCTGCATTCTCCCAGATGAGAGGGTTTGAAAGGTTCAGTGTGCTGCTTCTGAATTTTGGGTGGGAGGAGGGTGATTGAGAAAGGGTTCCCAAGCCACAGTGTTTCTGTGGTTACTAACTATGTGACAGCAGCCCTGGAATTGTTCTTTTCCTAGGACTGGTACTGAGCATGTCGTGCTGTGGGGTTTAGGAGGTCATTGCCATTTTCCTCATTATTTTGGGAAGGAATAATATGAAATAGCTCAGGAAACCTGGGTGGGTAGGAGTAGCTGAGTTGCTGATTTTCCTCTGCACAACCCTGAGCTGGAATGTGTGAGGTACTGAGACACTGGGGAAGACACGAAATGGGAGATTACTGGGAGATAACCACAGTTCTCCTTCCAAATCTCCATAACTGAGAAACGCTGCAGGAGGGTGTTGGGCAGGAAGTAATGCATGGCTGGTCAAGCTGGCCCTGGATCCAGAGCAGGGGTGAATGTGCTGGGATTCAAGTGGTGCTTCCCCCTGTGAGCTGTGCCTGCTGTGCCCCCAGCCCGCAGAACCTCATCGCGCAGTCGCAGTCCGGTACTGGCAAGACAGCTGCCTTCGTCCTGGCCATGCTCAGCAGGGTTGAGCCTGGCAACAAGTATCCACAGGTAAAGTTGGTGGGATGTGGCTGTTCTGGGGCCTTCCCTGGTGGTGCAGTGCCATCTAGTGAAGAACCTGAGCTGCTGGGAGACCTTCGGCTTGATGGAGCCATGGTGTTACTTCATTAAACTGCTTAAAGGGGATGGAGGTTTGGGGATTTATCAGAATGCTTTCCATGCAAAAGATGTGGGTTTTGCTCAAAGCTTGTTCCTGTGCATCACACAGAATGCCATTGGTCTGTGAGGAGTTAAATCTTTCTGTGAGGACTAGTGCAGGCTGAAGGGGGTTGGGTATAAGTGGGTTTGGGGTAGAAGAGAAGGCAACTCTGACAATAGAGCAGACAGTGTCTGGAGAGGTGCTTTTCAAATCAGATTTCCTTGTGGGATGATTGAGAAACTGTTCAGCCACTTGAATGTTTGTCTTGAAGAAAACTTCAACAAGGATTTTGAAAAGCAAGTGTGATAGTGTTGCCCTGGATGTTGATCACCTCACTCATTATCCTTCTGTTCCTCCAGTGTTTGTGCCTTTCCCCAACATATGAGCTGGCACTTCAAACAGGAAAAGTGATTGAACAGATGGGAAACTTCTACCCAGAGCTGAAACTTGCATACGCTGTTCGAGGCAACAAACGTGAGTGAGGGGAAGCACCACCAACAGGAGTGAGGGCATGGTGCTCCTCAGGTGCACCAGAGCAGTCAGGTGGTGCAGTAGCTGGGTCAGAGAGGGCTGGACATTTCCCAGTGTGCACAGCCACCCTAGAGCAGCCCTTCCTTCTGTCTTGGCAGTGGAGAGAGGGCAGAAGATCTCGGAGCAGATCGTCATTGGCACACCTGGCACCGTGCTGGACTGGTGCTCCAAACTGAAGTTCATAGATCCCAAGAAGATCAAGGTGTTTGTGTTGGATGAGGCAGATGTGATGATTGCCACCCAGGGCCACCAGGACCAGAGTATCCGCATCCAGAGGTACGGGGCTGCCACAGGGACTGCTGTCCTCACCAGTGAGCCATGGATGGAAATGATAGATTGGTCCAGGGGTTCACAGAGGCACAGTGTCAGGGCATGACAAGCAGCTTCACTTCCTTACAGAATAAAAATCCTGTCCCTGGAGCAGGGTTTGTTCCATTTTCAGAAGGTAAGTCTGAATGTCTGGTCCATGAGGGAGCGATCATGGTGGGTAAGAGTGGTTTTACTCTTTCTAGCCACTGAAATAACTGGTTCTAGGGTTGTGGTTTTCCTTTGCCCATAGCATGAATTCCATCAGGATATCAGGAGATGACAGTGTTGTGTGGGAACCCTCCCTATTTCTCTCTCTCTTTCAGAATGCTCCCCAGGGATTGCCAGATGCTCCTATTTTCAGCCACTTTTGAGGATTCTGTGTGGAAATTTGCTCAAAAAGTTGTTCCTGACCCAAACATCATCAAGCTGAAGCGTGAGGAGGAGACCCTGGACACCATCAAGCAGTATTATGTGCTGTGCAGTAACAGAGATGAGAAGTTCAGGGCTCTCTGTAACATCTACGGCGCCATCACCATCGCCCAGGCCATGATCTTCTGCCATGTGAGTGATTCCAGGGAATGTTGGCTTGGTGACCCCCTCACAGCCTGCAGGTGCTAAAAAAAGCCACACAAGGTTTCCAGAAAGGAGTTAAAATTGCCCTTTTTGGCTTCTCTGGCTCAGTCTTTGAAAGAAATCCTGAAAGCCACGTTAGTGCTGGCTGGTTTGATTATCTGGGTTTGTCTATCCAGGAGACAACATTGGAGTTCTTTATTCCTGAATGGTCATAGTTATTCCTGAAGTCCTCTGAAGCAAAGGTCAGAGTAATGCACATTCTCCCAAAACTCTGAGCTACTAAAAAAAAAAAAAAAAAAAAAAAAAAAAAAAAAAAAAAAAAAAAAAAAAAAGTGGGGTTGGAAAATGGATTAAAATAGGGCAGAATGAAGGATTGGGAAGTATTTTGCTTTTCTAGCTGATACAGAGCTGTTCCTAGGACTCCATTCCCCTCAGGTAATTGAGGATACACCTCTGGGATCTCACTGTGAATCATGCTGAGACTTGGTTTTCTTTTTCTGGAAGCCAACATAGTAATTTTTAGGGAAAAATCAGTGCTGACAGCACAGAACAGCCAAGCAAAGTGAGCTCAGACAGGATGAAAGTGTTTGGAGTCTGCTACAGCAGTTTGCTTTTAGGCTGTCTCAAGACATAACTGGAGCTCAAAAACCCGTTCAAAAATTCAAGGCTGTGCAGAGCCTCTGTGGGATTTCACAGCAGCATTCAGGTCTGACACTGCCAGTGGATTTGTGACAATGTTCCTGAGTTTTCGGTGTTCACATGTAGTGTCAGTCTCCAGCAGAGTGAAATCTAAGGAGCACTGCACAAAGGAAACGCGTCCTTTGTTAATCCAGGAGCCCAACGCGGGGCTCTGTGTGTGTGTGTGTGTGTGTGTTGCAGACCCGCAAGACGGCGGGCTGGCTGGCGGCCGAGCTGTCCCGGGAGGGCCACCAGGTGGCGCTGCTGAGCGGGGAGATGATGGTGGAGCAGAGAGCCGCCGTCATCGAGCGCTTCCGAGAGGGCAAGGAGAAGGTGCTGGTGACCACCAACGTCTGTGCCAGAGGTAGGCACGGGGGCATGGGGCCAGGTGATGCCTTAGGAGTTTAGCTTTTGTGGGTTTCATGTATTTGTAACCCTGCAGTTCTGTAGTTATGACTCTAAACTCCACACACAGTGTCAGTGCTGCTCTCCCAGTTTGGTCACACACAGCAATTCCTCTCTGAGCTGGGAATCAAGGACCCCTCACTGTCTCAGGCTCTGAAAAACGAAACAAAACTGAGTTGGGGAGCAAAACTGGAGTAAATTACTTCATTACATGAAGCTATAATTGGAGGATTAACCCCCAATATGGAAATGGGCCAAACTTAGAAAAGTATGAAAACCCATGGTCCATTTTTGGGTGTAGGCCCCCCCGAGGGGCTTTGTCTTACCAAAATGTATCTGAAGGCCCTTAAATAAATACGAGCACTTTTTATTCCCTTAGTTTTATCTGGCCTGTTTTTAGGTATCCCAAAAAGGCATCACAGGGAGGGCTGGAAGCAGCACTTCCCAAGATAACACATACCCCTGGGCAGCTGGCAGGAAGAATTCACATCCTCAGGTGTTGGAAGAACTTGGTGTCCTTACACTGTATGCCAGGATTCCTTGTTGGCTTCCTGCTGCTTGAGGTGGAAAAGTCCATCCTGTGAGAGTCTGGCACCAAGGCTGCCTTGTGCTGCTGACATTCAGGGTTTGCAGTGAATGTGTGTGCCCAAGTACAGAAAACTGAAAAACAGTGAAATCCAGTTCACTATCCCAGTATGAATTTGTGGTGCAATTTGACATCCTATAGCAAGATCATACTTGGAAAAACAGAAATGGTCTTTAGAGTTTTGCAGGGAAGGAGAGAGTTTCTGAAATATTGAAGTGCTGGTAGAATTTTCAAAATATTTAAGTGCCTTTGGCTGTTTCAGTGGGACTCTCTGCCCTAACAGCTTGACAGTTTTTATTTCCAAGTACCCCACCAGGATATTGTGGAAAAGCTCCATTTCAGAGTCTGAGGTGGCTGATGCTGCTCTGAATAAGTGAAGCTGTGTAACCTGCTGCTTTCTTTTGCCAGGGATTGATGTAGAGCAGGTGTCTGTTGTTATCAATTTTGACCTGCCCGTGGATAAGGATGGGAATCCTGACAATGAGACCTACCTGCACCGCATCGGCCGCACCGGCCGCTTCGGCAAGCGAGGGCTGGCCATCAACATGGTGGACAGCAAGCACAGCATGAACATTCTCAACAGGATCCAGGAGCATTTCAGTATGTACCTCTGCCTTCCTCCTTTCTCTGAACTCTTGAATCACTGCAGAATTTGATTGGTTGGATGCTGAGCAGGTCTGAGGGTGTTTGTTGAGCCTTAAACAGAGGAGCAGAGCAGGAGTGTTTGGTGGAGCATCCCCTGGGATTGTGACCTGCTGCCTGTGCCAGCAGCAGAATAAATCAGGCTGTGTTTGCTGGCTGCCTGCACAGTCCTTCAAGTGGGTGTTCCAGGGGTGGGTAACACTGGAGTACCCAGGTGGGCCTTTGATAAAAGGAAACAGTTTTAATTGATTTTTTTAAACCTGACTGAACATTCCCTGATAAACCAGAATTCAAGTCCAGCTGAGGAGAGCAGCTTTCCCTTCTGTTGAATCTGTTAGATATGCTACCTTACAAAATCAAGCAGCATTAGATTTTTTACTTTTAGCACAGGGCCATGGATGTGAGGACTTTGAAGGGATGTGCTGTATCAACCTTTCTGATCATTCTGTCTCTATCCACACACAGTTGGGCAGGCTGCAAGAGCTTAGCAATCATTTGCAGAAAAACACTGGGTTAGGATTGACTGCAACACTGCTCAGTGTTACAAAATAAGAATATTTCTCTTCTTTCCCAGACAAAAAGATAAACAAATTGGATACTGATGACTTGGATGAAATTGAGAAGATAAATAACTGAAATAGCTGCTGGAACTGGTGTGTGCCCTGCTGTGGAAGCTCTCCCACTACAATTGGATCAGCGTTTGGATTGGCACAGCCTCTCAGCTCATCCCCAAAAGGACTCTGCAAGATATGAGTACACAAAAAATTACCTCATTTTAAAAATTGCAGTTGGACTTCAAATTGTGCAACTATGGGGAGGAAGAGGAAATGTTTACAGAAGCTTTTAACATTTCTTAGTTTAGCCTTAAAATGGGATGATCTTTGGAATTCTGACAAGTACACTTGCCAAAAGAGAGGCAATAGGGAGTTACCTAAATTTTAAAAGGAAAAAAAAAACATTGCCTTTAATTGGAATAATGTGCAACATTAAGCTGATCAGTTTAAATTCAGCAGCTGAATATATAATGGACATAAGGAAAGGAAAAATAAAAAAAAAAAAAAAAGAAAACAACAAAAAAAGAAAACCTAAAAACCCCAAACAAGGCAGCTGGTTTTTGGCTAAATACTCAACTTGTACAAAGTAGGATGTCATTCTCTTTGGCACTCCCCTGAGCTCTTTAAGACTCATTTCTGGCTTTCTGATGGATTTGTCCTGCTTTTCCTCCCATAAATTGTCCTGAGGATGTCTCCAGTAGCTCCTGCTCACAAACACAGGTGCCGTGTTGCTTTGCTGGGCAGCATTTTCTTTTCCTTTGTCCTGGATTTGTTGGGATGGCTGCTCTCATTTGGGTGGTGGTGACACTACAGAAGTTCATCCCAAACGTTTAACCTGGCAATGGTGTGGGTGGGTGGGGTGGGAGGGGCAGAAGGGAACTGTACTAAAGAAATTCACCACGTAATTAAATGCACCATGCTGTAAAGCTCAAATAATGTACAGAGCTGTTGGGTTTCACCCATCAGATACAGGAATAAAAGAATAAAAACAGTCATCATAGCCTGGATTGACCAAAAAAGTTTACCCTTAGAGCACCAAATTTACCTGTTGCAGTATGTTTCAGTACCAGAGTTTTGAGTTAAATTGCTCAGCCAGATTGCAGGTGGGAAGTGCTCCATAGTGCAACATAAGTAGTTGGTCCCTGCCCCGGGGTGTTCCAGGGAGAAGGAAGGATTCACAGCTCCTGGAGAGGGGAGGATGGTGCCTCCTGTGTGTTGGGACCACTCTTGTTCCCCCAGCCCAGTCTCCAGGAGAAGGAGGCTCCTGAACCAGAGCTTAGGGTGCACAGCTCTTTGTTGGGGGGAATGGGACATGCATGAGCAGCCATGGGCCTGCTACTCAGTGTGGGAATCATGTCAAAACAAATGTATAAATTGTAAATTTAAACTGAATTGTTTTCTTTGCAATTTTGGCCATCATATTCTGTTCAAAGACAGGAATATGGATCCTTTTACCAAGTAAAAAAAGGCTCATTTAAAATGTACCTAAAATTTTAGGAAATTGTGCACCCTTTTATCAATTTGTATAAAGGCTTTAGTGAAGAAAAAAAAAAAAAACAGCTTAAAATTAAACCTTTTGTATTCTGGGGTGTATCTATTTTTATTCTGTTGGAATCCTATTTAAAGTGGCAGGTGAGTGAGTGCTTGTGTGTGGAGTGGAAGACTTGATTTAATCACCTACTCTCCTAGTACAGCTGATTGACCTGGTGACAGCAGAATTTTGGGTTGAATTGTCATGGAAGCTGCTGGTCCTGTGTGCTGTTTCTAATGTACTTTTAATTGGAATTAAAGAACACATACTGAACAATCCCTTTGCTGACTTCTTGCTTGAATACTCTGTTGGTGTTTGAAAGCCTCAGTAAGGACATTTTCAGCTAAAAGTCTTGGTAAGTTTTATTTTTATGCCAGAATGAATTTTAATGCTGAAATTCTTAAAAGATTCCCACAAAGAAGTTTGTTAAATGATGCCACACCATAAATGAGATCAGATAAATATTGTTCTTCCCACCATGCTCCTTGTGCTGGGCTTAGAGTTGCTGCTAAAATCTCCCCAGCACAGTTCTGAAGGGAAGAACTGAGGGAGAAAAGAAGTGTTTTCTTGTGCTGTGCTTGCCTAGATGAAGACTTGATATTTTTTGCCCATCTTTGGAGATGCTGTAGTGTGGGTGAGGTGATTAGAACCAAACTCAGCTTTATCAGGAGGAACATCACTGTTCCAAGTTACTGAATTGTCTGATTGTTCTGTTCTTGCTCAGAGCCCCTGTGCTCTCTCAGCTGCCACACTTGTCACTGGTGCTGCTTCCTCCTTGGCTGCAGCAGGACACAAACTTCAGCAAGGTGGTGTGGAGGGCAGCTGACCATCCAAATGCCAGTTTTGACAGCCCCTGAGGTGTTTGCTATCAAATTGAAAGTTTTTTAAGAGCAGGTATGCTGGATAAACCTCAGCTCATGTAAATAATTTAAAGTTCAAGTTTCAGGCTAAAAGGTTTTATTTAACACAGGATGGAAACATTCTGAAATGCAGAGGTAACACAGTGCACACAACAGGCAGAAATAGGGAATTAACTACCCAACACTGCAGGAAACATGGAAAATGGTTCCTTTTCCTGAAACCAAGGGAAATACTTTGTGGTTTTGTTGAAGGCATCCATGTGTTTGGATATCTGGGACTGCTGCTGAGCAATTCCCATCACCAACAGCAGCAGAGACCACTGTCCCATCTGATACTGGTTTTACAAAGCTGCTGGACCCTGAACACTTGATTTAGCATCAGGTGCCACACTCAGCCAGCACCAGCAATCAGATTTCTGCTCCTGTTGTTTGTGCTCCTGTGCAGAGCTGTACACTGAGCTTCAAAATAAATTGGGTTTGCCTCAAAATATTTAAACTCATCTGTGTGGCAAGTGGTCAATTTTTAAAGGAGATTAAAAATTACTGCCTTTGAAATTCCATTAGAAACTAGAAAATATTTCTTTTTTTAGCACAAGCACATTGTGTTTATCTAAACCTGTCAAGTCACCCAACCAGCCTTTTAATGATGGTTTAGTAAAAGATGGTTTACTCCTTGAGCCAATTCCCAGTCAAATCCCATTAATACTTTAAGAATTCCCAAAGCAGCACTTGTTTCTTGGACTATCTCACTTCAGTGTACAGGAGTTAAATGGAATTATCTGTTATATCTCTTCTTAACTATCCACCTATGGATCACGTGAGCCAAATAAGAGAAGGAAGACTAAAGAGAAAATCCTGCTGCTCCCCAAGACAGCCAAAATAATAATTACTTGTTTTTAAAAGATGATTTAGTCATAGTTAAGAGCTGGACTGAGGTTACCCAGAAACACCTGAGCCCTCACAGGTATTCTACAATCAGTCTTGCAATTTAATACTTCACAATAACTCATTAATTAATCAGTTATTACTGTTACTTCCAGATGGTTTTGGGGTTTGATCTCCTTTTCAGTCTCTTGAGATGATGTTCAGGATACTGATAAGCTGAAGGTGGTCCTGTAGCTAAACCAGTTTTGTTTCTACTTTCCTAAATGGTGCTACTGCATTCAGAGAAGTGGTACCTTCCCAAAACATAGAAAAGCACAAGGGGAGAGGTCTTGGAAACCTGAGATTTCAAAGAACATCAGCAACTTCAACAAACCAGAAAGGGTGAAGGTTGGTGGTGCTGAGGCAGAAATTGGTGATGGCACAGGTGACACGAGCTGCTCTGCATCAATCAGGCTTATGCATCTGAAATCCTATTTCAAACATTCTTCCATGTCCATAACTCTGCTTCACAGGGATTTTGTGGGAGATGGAAGATGAAGTAGGTGCAGGAAGCATCAGACTCCATTTTCTGGAAGAAGCAATGCACCCCACAGAGCAGAGGGAGCCAGGGCAGCCCTGTGTGCCTAAAGCTCTGCTGCATCGTGCTGCGGGTCCTGTCGGATGCACAGCACGGACCTGGGCAGGATCCCGCACTCCTGAAGGGACTTGGTGAGGTCAGAGAAGCTCCTCCTGGGAACCTCCATGGTTTCAAGCCTGCAGTGTTGGTAGTTGGCCAACAGTTTCTGTCCTGCCACGGCAAGGACTGTCTGGAGACTGTCAGAGGGCTTGAAGTGGTGCTCAAACCTCTGCCCAGAGGGAGATCGGACAGCGAGCAGCACCTGCGGCTCCTCCAGGCTCTCCTGCCTCACCCACTGCCCAGGGGCACAGGGCCCCTGTGAGCTCTCCTCAGTGGCCATGTCACTTCCTGACAATGTGCTGGCAGATCCCTGTCCTCCAGAAGCAGTGTTGGCTTTGGGAGCATCCTGCTGCCCCTCGCTCAGTGCCAGCGCTCCCGCGGCCCTGCGGATGATGGAGGGCAGCACCCGGTACTTGTTCAGGGAGGAGGAGGAGCTCCTCAAAGGCACTTGCTGCAGGAGCTTTGGGATTTTCTCACGAGACACCTGGGCAGGTGGGAAGGCTGGTTTGGTGAGTGCTGCCCTCTGGCTGTGCAGTAATTCCCGAGGGGAGGCTGCCAGCGGGGAGGATGGCACATGGCACGGACAGGCTTCCACGGCCTGACGGTGGCTCAGGCTTGGCCTCTGTCCCTTGGCAGATTTGGGCCTGGAGACGTGCATGGTGACAGTGCTGGCCCACAGCAGAGCAGCTGAGCCTGGAGGGAAGCAGAGCTGAGCTGGTGCTGAGTCCCCAAAAGCCGCTGTGGCCATCGCACCTGCGGGCTGGGAGCAGAGGGACAAGTTACAGGAACTGGGCAGGAGAGTTCAATCTGCCTGAGACCCCCAGGCTGTGCTGTGTGTCAGGTAATGACAGAACAAATCTGGGCTATCACTGCATTCCCTGTGCTGCAGCAAGGGCTGAGTCACTGAGGGTGGGACATGTGTTATTGGTAGGGACTGGCTTTGGCAGGAATTGTGTAAAGTTGACCCAGAGCTTTGGAGAGTTGTGCCCTTCGCCACTGAATATAAGTTTTTCGGAAAAGTTTTGATGGTTTTTGGAGTAAGTTTTGATGGAAAGAATAACTTCTTTCTTCTGAAGCTGCAAATGGGAGCTGAGTGAAGCTCAGAGCACAGCTCTGGCCTTTTCACTGATCCTGCAGTGGCAGATTCATTTCCCATTGTGGATTTTGGGCTAAGACTGACTGCGTTTCATATTTTAAAGGTATCTCAAGATCACTGAGATTGAAAACTCCTAAATCAATACACAGAAACCTGTGCTGACTCTCCAGTGACCAAAAGCTGCTTAACAGAGAATGATTTACCTGAGGGAATGGCTGGAGCTGTGTCAGGGAGTTTTAGGCTGGATATCAGGAAAAGGTTCTTCCCTCCCCAGAGGGTCCTGGCACTGCCCAGGGAATGGGCACAGCCCCAGGGCTGCCAGAGCTCCAGGAGAGTTTGGAGAGGGTGGGATTGTTGGGGTGTCTGTGAAGGACCAGGAGCTGGACTGGATGGTCCTGGTGGGTCCCTTCCAGCTCAGAATTCCATACTTCTGTGATACAATCTCCTCTGAGGAGGGAAGCCACGTTGTGCTGCATGTTCCACAAAGGAAGCTGCACTCAGAACTCTCACTGTGCCAGCACAGACAGCCCAGCTACTGGGTCACAACCTCACAACATTCTGGATAAGTGCCACAGGGAACCTCCTCTTCTGCTCCTGTGGGTTTTGTGGCAGCATTTACCACGGGGGCAAAAAAAGGTCACCTTGGATTGCTTGGCATTCTCCAGAAATGACACAGTCACATTCAGCTGCTGTTTGTCACCCCAGCAGTGTGTGGGTCAATGCAAAGCCAAGGGCAAAGCCTTACACTGGTTTGGGCAATCCCAGGCACACCTGGGTGCAGGAGGGATGAAGAGCAACTCTGAGAGAAAACGACCTGCAGAGCTGCCTCCAGCTCAGGGGTCCCCAGCAGGGGAAGGACCTGGAGCTGTTGGAACAAGTCCAGAGGAGGCACCAGGATGATCAGAGGGATGGAGCAGCTCTGCTGAGAGGAAAGGCTGAGAGAATTGGGATAGCTCAGCCTGGGGAGGAGGCCCCAGGGTGACCTAAGTGTTGCCTTCCAGTACCTGAAGGAGCTGACATGACAAGGGAGAGAGACTCTCTTCAAGGGCCTGGAGTGCCAAGACAAGAGGAAATGACTTCCCATTGTGCCAGACAGGATCTTGGGATGTAATTGTTCCCGGAGAAGTAGGGAGGCCCTGGCACAGGGTGCCCAGAGCAGCTGTGGCTGCCCCTGGATCCCTGGAAATGTCCAAGGCCAGGCTGGATAGGGCTGGGAGCAGCCTGGGGTAGTGGAAGATGTCCCTGCCCATACCAGGGGTGGAACAAGACAGTCTTTAAGTTCCCCTCCAACCTAAACCCTTCTGGGATTCTATTCTAAACCAAACAGAGAGAACAGCCCCTGTGGCGCTTTGCCAGCGTTGTGTTTGTTATTTAACATTTCATTCTCCCCCAGCTCAGCACGGCCGAGGCAGAGTCGCAGCACGCCCAGCCCAGCCCCAGCTGAGCCTCCAGCCGGGGGCACACGGACACTGGCCCGGCTGACTCACCCCCGCTCCCCAGGAGCCCGTGGGAGGCACAGGGGCTGTGCCTTCCCCTCGCTGCCGCTAACAAATAAACTCCACGGCAACAACGCCTGCACCGAGGCACAACTCCCAAGCGCACGGGAACACTTACAAACATCCCCAGCAACGCTGCCACTCCCAAGAATAAACCCCCGAGCAACCAGGCTGGCAGAAGCCCTGGTGGGACCCTCCGGCAGTCAGTGCTAGTGTATGTTAGTGGGACAGGCTGAAAACACGGGCTCTGCTGAGGGTGGGATGGGCAACCACAGCCAGGGAGGGCTGTGCCCACAGCGACCCAAAACCGCGACCGAGGGCCTGCGAGGGTGGGCACGTCACCCCTGAGCTGGGCTGGCTCCGGCTGGAAGGGACAGTGCCAGCTCGCCTGGTGTCACCTCCTGCTCCAGCAGGGCCAGCCCAGAGCGCGGGGCACGGGCTGCTGCAACAGCTCCGGGAGGGACACTGCACCCCTCTCTGGGCAATGCATTCCAGCCGCTCCTCACGTCCGGGTGCAGCTCCCTGTGCACTGCCCCCTGCGCCTGTCCTGGTGAGGGCTAGCACAGCCCTCAGCGCCACAGCCGGGCCCCGCCGGCAGAGCCCGGCTCTCCAGCACGGCTCCACAGCCCCGCAGCCACATCCCGGTCCCGCTCCCTCCCCCGGTCCCGGTCCGTGTCCCGGTCCCGGCCCCGCCGTCCCTCACCTGCCCCGCGCCCGCCGCACGGCGCCGTTGCCGTGGAGACCGCGGCACTTCCGGGCACGCGCCACGCCCCGCCCCGCCAAGCCCCGCCCCCCGCCGCGCGCGGGAATGGGAATGGGAATGGGAATGGGAATGGGAATGGGGATGGGAATGGGAATGGGAATGGGAATGGGAATGGGAATGGGAATGGGGATGGGGATGGGAACGAGAATGGGAATGGGAATGGGAATGGGGATGGGGATGGGGATGGGGATGGGGATGGGGATGGGGATGGGGATGGGGATGGGGATGGGGATGGGAATGGGAATGGGAATGGGAATGGGGATGGGGATGGGAACGAGAATGGGAATGGGAATGGGGATGGGGACGGGAACGAGAATGGGAATGGGGAACAGGGGAAAGAGAAGGGGAATGGGAATGAGAATGGGGATGGGAATGGGAATGGGAATGGGAATGGGAATGGGAATGGGAATGGGAATGGGAATGGGGATGGGGATGGGGATGGGGATGGGGATGGGGATGGGGATGGGGATGGGGATGGGGATGGGGATGGGAATGGGGATGGGGATGGGGATGGGAATGGGAATGGGAATGGGGATGGGGATGGGAACGAGAATGGGAATGGGAATGGGGATGGGGACGGGAACGAGAATGGGAATGGGAATGGGGATGGGGACGGGAACGAGAATGGGAATGGGGAACAGGGGAAAGAGAAGGGGAATGGGAATGAGAATGGGGATGGGAATGGGAATGGGAATGGGAATGGGAATGGGAATGGGAATGGGGATGGGGATGGGGATGGGGATGGGGATGGGGATGAGGATGGGGATGGGAATGGGGATTGGGGATGGGGATGGGAATGGGAATGTTAATGTTAATGGGAAAGGGAGACCGGGTGGGAATGGGAATGGGGACAGTGATGGGAATGACGACAGGAATGGCAATGGGAACAGCAGCTGGAACAGCAGTGGGAATCGGGATGGATGGGAATGGGAACCCCAATGGGAATGGGAAAGGGAACAGGGGCAGGGACAGGCAGGAGTGGGACAGCTGGGATGTCACAGGGTGGATCCAGCAATGGGAATGGGGCTGGGACAGCTGGGATGGATGCAGCAGTGGGAATGGGGCTGGGATGATTGGGATGTCCCAGGATGGATTCAGGGACAGATCCAGGGATGGGATAGCTGGGATGTTCCAGGGTGGACCAAGGGCTTGAAGCAGGGCTGGGAATAGCTGGGATGTCCCGGTGTGGATTCAGGTATGGGGACAACCAGGCTGTCCTGGCGTGGATGGAACCAAGGCTGGGAAGAGCTGTGATGTGCCAGTGTGGTCCTGGGGGATGTCCCCAGCCTCAGGGGCTGTGGGCTCTGCAGGGGCCATGACGTGGCCTCAGGCACAGGAGCAGCCCCAGGACATTGGGAAGATTCAGGAGGATTTGTCCTGCTGGACACAAAGGATGGGGGGAGCAGGGGGTGGCTCAGGGGCCTCTCACAAACTCCACCCATGGGTGACCGTGGTACCCCGGGGTGTCCCAGCCCTTCCACAAGAATTCCCATTCCTCCAACCCACCCAAAGCAAAACCACAATGGTGTCACCCTGCTTAAATACCCAAATCTTTGGGATTGAGCCCTAACACTTTAAAACCAAGATGTTATAGTCCATCCTGAGCAAAGGCAGCAGGACGGGAACACAAGCCAGGGTTTAACCTCCCTGTGACATTATTCAGTGACCACTGAGTAAAAGCAGACAAACAAACCCCAAACTCATGAACTGTGATGAAAACACCTTTTTAAAATTACACTTAACACACAAGATCACACAGGGACCTAGAGCAACTGCTTTGGGGGAGCTTCATGCTGGGGAAGCTGCAGCTGTGAGGGAGGGTGAGTCCTCCTGATCCCCCCAGCTACAAATGATCCCTGAGTCAGTTTTCCTTCTGGGAACACTTCATTTAACACCAACCTTTTCCACCTCTCCCCTTTAATCCCTTTCTAAACCCACTCCTACTTAAGCAGCTGCTGCTCCCACTAACAGATGCCCATCGAAGGCAGCAAGAAACAAGCAATAAAGTTCCACCATAAACTTGGGGTCTCCACCCTGCTAGGTGGGAGGATCAAGGCCAACCTGTGCACTAAAAAGAAATAAAATAAGGAGGGAAATAGTTTCCTATCAGCTCACCCCAGCCCAGGATGTTTAGCAATGTTGCAGATCAAAGCACACGGGGTATTTACACTTCAGTAAGGCCCTGAGCAAACAGATGGGTGGCTGATACCCAGCTCTCCTTGCTCCATAGGAAGGCTGAAAAGTTCCACATTTCCAATGGGATAATAACTTCCATACGTGGTTTTTAAACCTTGAGTTTGTAGGTTGGTTAAACACAGGGTTTAGCTTCAAGTGGGCACTCCCCTGAGTGGATCCTCCACTGAGAGGGAGGGCTTAAAATGAGGGGATTTGGTTAAAACCACGTGTGGATCCCAAATCCACATAACCTCAGCTCTCTGCTCTCCATTTATGTCTCTGGACAATGCTTTTCACACAGATTTATCCAAACTCTACAGCAAAACCCCAGATTTTATCTCCAAATCCAGGGGCCAGCAGTGCCAAAGCAGGAGCAGCACAGACAACTACCACAGTGGGGAAAACCTTCTGCAATGGAAGTGTTTTTTGGAGGAGGTGGGAAGGGATTGATTGATTGATTGATTGATTGATTGATTGATTATTAGGGATGGCCTGGTTTCAAAAGCCAGGTGGGGAAAGCAAGGGTTGTAGTTGTCACTGTGGGGTTTTAGAGTGGTTTCTTGTGCTTATGGCAAGTGGGGAGGAAGGTGAGATGTCACTCCCCATCCTTAACAGGCTTGGATGGGGTTTTATTCCACTTGTAGCAGGAAATAAAAGGTTAGAGGGAAGGAAAAGCCTGGGACAGACAGCTCTGCCACCTTGGAGGGCAGCTGAGAGGTGACATCCCTTCTATATCAGCTTTGGTGGCTCTCAGGAATTTCAGCAAAGGTTTCTCTTCTTGACTCCAGACCAGCCAGTCATTTCTTTAGAATTCCCAACCCAAATTTCCCCCCCTAGGAGCGTGGTTAATCCCTGGGGTGGGGCCCTGCTTATCACTCAATGCCTGCATTTGTGTCTGTGTTTGCTCTAGGCCCCAGGGTTTCAAGGGAAAACAGCAGTTTTTGTTCTTTATCTCCTCTGGTTTTCTGTCTCCCCTGTGTTTCTGTATCATGTTTAGGTTATGGTAATTAAATAAACTGTATTCCCAAAGGATTCCAAACTGGGTTTTCAAGGCTTTTCCAGTCTTTGCTGCTGATGGTTTAATTTCACAGCCCCCTTGCCCCCTGAGCAGACAGGAAAACTGCAGACCCAGGAATTGCAATCCTGGTGTTTGCTGCTCTCCCTTGCAATTTGGCACAGCTGGATTTGGACACAGCCATGGATTTGGGGGGGGGGGCAGTTGCATGGAAGGAGCTGAGGGAAACCATCTTTGAGGCTTCAGGGGGCCAGCTGGCAGAACTGAGGGAACACTGAGCCCAAAGTGCTGCCTCTACACCTGGAAAAGGATTCAGCAGCCTCTGAGGTGCCATCTTGGGTGTAAATCAATTTTAACCCCTTTCTTCAGCTACCAAATCCCGTGGATTTTAAAACCATGGCCATGACCAAGGCCTCATGCAGGGATGGAGATGATGATGGAGGAAGCATTGGTGCTCACTGCTGTGGGAAAACTCATGTTTTTTGGTGAAGACAAGGATGGGAATTGGCTCCCTGCTTCCAGACAAGCCTGGCTTAGGATGACTGACA
Organism: Erithacus rubecula; assembly: GCF_903797595.1. Lineage (NCBI taxonomy): Eukaryota > Metazoa > Chordata > Aves > Passeriformes > Muscicapidae > Erithacus > Erithacus rubecula. The sequence continues at coordinate 1,710,189 of NC_136676.1, read as the reverse complement.
CCATCAGCACAGATAGAGGAGGGGGTGGGCCTGGCAGGGATATAAACCCACCCTGCTGAGCCAGCAGCATCAGAGCTGCAGGTCTGGCTGGGGTAAGGAGAGGGGATTTCACTGTCCTGGGGCAGCTCAGGGCATGGGGGGAGGCTGCAGGTCCTGAGCTGCTCCAGCAGCCCCAGGCAGGCCATGCCACTGCATCCCTGCCAATCCCCACATCCCAAACTGGGCTGCAGAGCCACTGGGATTCCCTTGGTGATGCCTTAGAGCCCTGTGCACCCACAGTGACACCAATGTCACCTGAGGGACACCCAGCTGTCTCCATGGCCCTGCTGTGGGCACTGGAGAGGTTTCTGTCCTGCCCCTGGATCATCACCCATCCCTGTTGTTGTTGTTCCCTCTCCAGAGCAGCCCCAGGATGAGGAATCTCCTCCTTGCCCTACTCCTGGCTTGTGGTAAGTGCCTGCTGTCCCCTGAATCCACCTACAGACCATGAGTCTTTGTGCACAATACAAGTTTTTGTTTCATTCTGGTAGTTTCTCTCTAGTGCTTTGTGTAGGACTGCTGCAGTCCTGGAGGGCTTGGTGATGGGGAGGCTTTGGGATGCTGAGATCCATATTTATTTTGGGAGGCCTGTTGTCACCTTTCCTGCCTATGCCAAGCTCATGGCTGATCCTGGTGATGGGGGATTGCAGTTAGCAGCATGGCAGAGCCAGTCCAGAGGGCAAAATGTCTTGTACCAGACCAAATCCAGAGCCAGAGTGAAAAAGTCATCCTCCCTGAGAGGATGGCCCCAGCACAGGGTGCCCAGAGAAGCTGTGGCTGCCCCAATCCTAGAACTGTCCAAGGCCAGGTTGGATGGGTCTTGGAGCAACCTGGGATAGTGGAAAGTGTCCCTGCCCACGGTAAGAGGTGGAACAAGATGGGCTTTGAAGTTTCTTCCAGCCCAAACCATTCCATCACTCTGAAGGAGGGGATAAAGGTTCTCGTGGTTCCAATCCTGAAAGCGCAGGTTTCTAGGCTGATTTAACACCCGGGCCCGGAGCAGGGTGCAGGGAACGCCCCGGGCCCGTGCCCTGCCCCGCGCCACCGCAGCCGTGTCCCCGCAGGGCTGCGCCCGGCCGGCGGCAGCGCGCTGCAGCTGGAGCGGATCATCCGTGCGGCCACGGCCCGGAGCGCGCTGCTCTCCTACGGCTGGTACGGCTGCTTCTGCGGCATCGGCGGCTCCGGGACCCCGGTGGATGCCACCGACCGGTGAGTGCCGCCCCGGGACCCCGGTGCACCCCACCGCCCGGTGAGTGCCGCCCCGGGACCCCGGTGCATCCCACCGCCCGGTGAGTGCTCACATCGGGACCCCGGTGCATCCCACCGACCGGTGAGTGTCACACCGGGACCCTGGTGGATGTCACCGCCCGGTGAGTGTCACACCGGGACCCTGGTGGATGCCACCGACCGGTGAGTGCTGACACCGGGACCCCGGTGCATCCCACCGCCCGGTGAGTGCTGACACCGGGACCCCGGTGCATCCCACCGCCCGGTGAGTGCTGACACCGGGACCCCGGTGCATCCCACCGACCGGTGAGTGCTCATACCGGGACCTCGGTGCATCCCACCGCCCGGTGAGTGCTCACACCGGGACCCCGGTGCATCCCACCGCCCGGTGAGTGCTCATACCGGGACCTCGGTGCATCCCACCGACCGGTGAGTGCCCACACGGGATCACCATTCCCAGCCCGGGACCTAAAATCCCCGCTGGGCGCGGGTTTGCACCATTCCCCAGCCAAGTCTTGCCCTGCCGCCTCCTCTTCCATCGCCTTAAATTTGAGGCTGGAGCTCGCCCTGCCCTGCAGGGCCCGTGGTTTGACGAGGTGCCCCCGCAGGTGCTGCCAAGCCCACGACTGCTGCTACAGGAGGCTGAGGGAGGGCAGCTGCAGCCCCCTGATCACCCCGTACAGCTTCACCTCCAGCGATGGGAACATCACCTGCAGTGAGTAGCGACCATTCAGACCCCCAAGCCCGGAGCAGGGCACTCAGGAGAGCCCCCCTGGGTGAAGCCAGCCCCACTCCCGGCCGGCTGGGATGATGAAATGGGCGCTGGGGATGCGGGCAGGCTGGGGAGGGTGAGCACTGGGACAGACACGCTGCTCTTTCCCGCTCTGGCCGGGAAAGGCGCCGCAGGGCTCCGTGTTTCCCCCTGTTCGCAGGCGATGGGCAGAGCTGGTGCGAGAGAGAGACCTGCCTGTGTGACACCGCGGTGGCCTCGTGCTTCGCCAGCACCCTGCACTCCTACAACAATTCCTACCGCTTCTACTTCAAGCTCAAATGCCAAGGAAGCAAGCTGCAGTGCTGAGGAGGGGGAATCTGCACACAGAGTGCCAGATTTTGGCTGGTTTTCCCCAGCAAGAAATGCCTGGGTTGGGGGCTCAGAAAAGGTAGAGCCCCCGAGGCTCCCTGTGCTGCTCAGGGTGAGAAGGGCACACTCACCATGGATGGAGAGCCACCAGTTCTTGGAAAGACACACCAGTTTCCTCTTTTTTGTCCCTTCCTCCTCTCTTAATTTCATTTCCTAGCAAAGATAATAAAGAGATACAATAAAAAGGATGTAAGCTGGTTCTCCATGGTGGTTCTCTGTAAGGGCTGCTGAGATTGAGGCACTGCAATGGTGACTGCCAAGTCTGGGGAGCACTTCTTCTTCCCACAGCTCAACACATTTGCCTCACACCCCAAAATTTCCATGGACAGAGCTGTAATTCACATATCTGTCCCAATGCAGAGCAATAAGTTTGGAGACAAGTTGCCCAGAGAAGCTGTGACTGCCCCTGGATCCCTGGCAGTGTCCAAGGCCAGGCTGGACAGGGCTTGGAACAATCTGGGATAGTGGAAGGTGTCCCTGCCATGGCAGGGGGAGCACTGGGTGAGCTTTAAGGTCCCTTCCAGCCCAAACCAACCTGGGATTCTGGGAGACTGTGAATTTCCAATTCCTAGCTCAGCAGGCACATCCAAACAGCTTTGTGAGGAATGCTGACAGTCCCAGGAATACAAGAAGAGGCTTCACATCACAAACTGAGCCACAGCTCAGCACAGGGAGAAGCTCACAGGAGTATCCCCAGTATCTTCTGGGGTGTTTTGCTTCTGGCACATGAGAATTTTACTAGGACACAACTGCTCTTTTACGTCTATTTCCTGCTATAAACAATTCCATACAAAGCATTTCATAGAAACACATTTTCCTATTCAAACACAATAAAACCAGGAAAACTGACTGGATTATGAGTATATAAACTAATTGAAAATGATTAATGAGGCAGTAATTTTCTTAAGCAGCATTAATGGGTTATGAGCAATTCAGATAAGGCACATACCAGCCAGGGACCATCACCTGTGACACCAGAGACAAAGTGGAGCCAGAATCAGGGCTTGGCTGAAAACTCAGTCAGTGGAGCACAATAAAAACCTATTTTTCCAGCACATAAGACAAAAGACCCAGATCACCTTCCTTCCTTAATGTCCTTCCCAAACCAAATCAATCAGAGATTTCATGACTCATGAAAATCAAGGTCAAAGAATAATCATCCACAGAGGAAGGAAGATTTCAAAGCCTTAATCATTACATTAGGCAAGTGCTAATTTAGGAGGGCAGTTGATGACTGAAGGGCATAATGAGGGGGTGAAAAAATCACAAGGAGAGAAATAAAGGGAAGTTGCACTTTCTCACCACAGAATATTAATTTTGCTTCTCTATTTTCTCATAGTGAGTGAGGGTGTAATCATCCAGTGTCTGCCCAACCTCCTGTCTCTGGGAACTGCACATTAAGAGATGCTTTCAGTGTTGGGACTTTTCCCAGAGAAGTGATAACTCTCCTTGAACCACCTTACACCTTCTTGAAAGCCCCAAATTTGCTGTGTCCATGCCCAGCCTGAACCAGAGCTGTTCTTTCCCCCCCCAGTGTGGCTCCTTGGTGCTGGGAAGGGCAGAGGAGATCATTGGGCATCTCTGACCAAGGCAGAACATGTTTGCTTCCTCCTCAGGCTGGAAGTGATGCTGCTTTTCCACCTCATCCCACCCAGCACCCACCCCAGGCACGGGGTACAGAGCGGGGGCATCTGGGGATTTCTGACATTCTGTGAAAAGGGGAAGGATGGCACCTTCTCCTTTGCAGGGAAACCCAGTCAGCGAGATTTGGGCCAAAAGAGCCCCAGGCAGATGGGAGCAAAGTATATAAAGCAAGCCCAGTTGGCTGCAGGGCACTGCAAGGCAGCAGGGCTTTCCCAAGGTAAGTGGGGATGGAGGATTGCTTCTCCTTCTTTTCCTCCTTTCCCCAGAAACTGCAGTGCAAGCAGGAAGAAAGTGCCATGCTGGGGAAGCAGGATTGAAGGAGATGCTGCCTCAGACTCCAGCCCAGAAGAAGAGCAGTGGGTGCAGCCCTTGAAGGCTGAACATCCCTCCAATTTTTATCCTTTTCTCCTGATTTTGCTTCTTCCCACCCCTCCCTCATCTGATTCCCATCCCTGATGTTTTGTGCTGAAACAACAGGCACATCCTCACCCCCCTCATTGCTCCTAGTCCCTGGAGAGAGGCAGAACTCCTGCTCCTGGATGATGAGGAAAGGAAGAAGAAGGTGGTTGGTATAACAGAGAATGGTTTGTTTTCCTCCCCCAGAGCTGTCAGAAGGATGAACTCTCTCCTCGGCCTCTCTGTGCTGCTTGTGTGGGGTAAGCATCCTCTCCCTGTCCCAAGGCTCTCTGTGCACTTACATCCATTGAAATTAGGACCAGGCTGGTGATTCCTTCACCTCTCCCAGATACACAACTCTCCTGTGCCAAGCTGGGAACATTTCCTCTCCATTGCATTATAATTTCTAAGACATCATCACCCTAGTGCCAATTTGGGGGCTGGAGAGATGGAGATGCTGTTGAGGGGAAGAGAATCAGTGTGATCTCCCTGATTTCTCCCCCTCCAGGCTTGTCCCCAGCCCATGGGAGCCTCTTGCAGCTGCACCAGATGATCTCAAAGGTGACAGGGAAAAATGCTCTCCTGTATTACGGCTTCTACGGCTGCTACTGCGGCCTGGGGGGCAAGGGGCAGCCCAAGGATGCCACAGACAGGTGAGAATCCACTTAAAAACCTGCACTGACATATTTTTGAATATTTGAAGATTTTGAAATTTGTGGGGTAAAGTGAAGAAAACTTCATCCCCTAAAGCTTCGATCTCCTGTGCAGATGTTGCCAGCTGCACGATACTTGCTACCAAAACCTCCAGAAGTACCACTGCAATGCCAAGACACGGATCTACCACTACAGCTGCCACCACAGCAGGCTGTCCTGCAGTGAGTAGGGCTCTGGAAAAGGGGGGTGTCACCCCCAAAGCCAGGACTAACCCTGGGCTCTGGTCATCCCATAGGATCTGGTTCCCGGTGCTCCTACTTGTCCTGTGAGTGCGACCGCAGCCTGGTGCTGTGCCTGAGGAGAAACCTCAGCAGCTACAGCAAACAGCACCAGTTCTACCCCAACACACTGTGCTGATACTACAGCAAACAGCACCAGTTCTACCCCACACACTGTGCTGATACTACAGCAAACAGCACCAGTTCTACCCCAACACACTGTGCTGATTCTACAGCAAACAGCACCAGTTCTACCCCAACACACTGTGCTGATTCTACAGCAAACAGCACCAGTTCTACCCCACACACTGTGCTGATTCCACAGCAGACACCACCAGTTCTACCCCACACACTGTGCTGATTCCACAGCAGACACCACCAGTTCTACCCCACACACTGTGCTGATGCTACAGCAAACAGCACCAGTTCTACCCCACACACTGTGCTGATTCCACAGCAGACACCACCAGTTCTACCCCAATACACTGTGTTGATGCTGGGAGCTGCAAGGTGGGGCTGGGATTGCTCTTCATCCCTGCTCTGACCACACCAGAGCTGCTGTAACTTAATAAAATAAAATAAACAGTGTTCTTGTTCAATGTCTCCGGTCCTCTGAGAGCTGGGCAGGGAGAGAAATCCCCGTAAATAATCAACATCCTCTCAAACTTTCCAAGACTTTCCAAAATTTCTCAAAACTTTTCCTCGGCCCCTGCGTCACTCGAGGCTGCAGCCCAGGGGAGAGGGGGCTGGCCGGGGGAAGGGGCGTAGCGTTCCCTGTTTGGGACAGACGAGTCATTCTGGAGCTTCCACTTGGAGCTCGCAGGCTGAACACGGAGGGAAAACTCTCCCCGAGAGGACAGACTGACAGAGAGGAAGATCCCTGGTAGGCAACTCCCCCCCTCACCCCGCTGCTGCGGGATGAAAAATGCGGGGGGATGTTGGGGGGAGGCAGCGGGAGCGGCCCGTGGCCGCAGGGAAAATGTGATCGCTTCAGATGGAGCACGGCTGGGAGGCTGCGCTGCACAGGGAGAGATGGGGCCAGAAGCGGTGGGACAGGAGCGGAAAATGCTGGAGGGGAGGGACAGGAGGTGGGGGATGCTCAGGTGCAGCTTCAGAAACCACTCGCGCCCGGCCGACAGGCAGCAACACTGATGGGAGGGGGCACAGCTGCTTTCCTCCCTCCAGGTTTTGGGGGTTGATCCGATTTCAAAGGAAGCTTCTCACGGCAGCTCCTGCCAAACTGGCCACGCTGCCTGGCTGAGCCTGCCCCTGTTTCTCCGCCCAGGCCCAGGTGAGACGAAGATGAAGGTCCTGCTGGTGCTGACGATGCTGTTTGCCTGCAGTAAGTGCATTCCCGAGCCTCAGACGGGAGCCAGGCTCATCCCCAAACTCCTGTGCACTCCTCAGGGAGACTCCCAGCAAAACCTCCTTCCCTCCCCAGTTCCCCAGGTCTCATTTCTGCATATAACTTAAAGGAAAAAAAAAAAAAATCGCATTTTATGGTCACTCTAGGTGTGTTCACAGCTCACGGGAAGCACCCACGCGCGTTCACACCAGGACTCGAGGGAAGCACCGTAGGAAACCTGACTGCCCATGGATGCTACTCGGGATTGGGCACCTCGAGGGCTTCAGTGGATCGGTACAGGCAACGCTGGTCCCAGAGGGCTAACGCTGGCCCCGGGGTAACCCCGGGGCTCTGCACAAGCCCAGCAGCCCCCGCCAAAGCTTTGCAAAATGCAGCCCAGGTGCTTGGCAGCAGCAGGAAGGAATCAGGTTTTCGGGAAGCAAGGCAGTGATCACCCCTAATTCCATCCGAGAGTCAGCAGGGTGGTGCCAGTGCCCGCTGCCCGGTCCGGGGCACGGCACCGTGGCGAGGGACGGTCCTGCAGGCAGGATGGGGAGCAGGGCTCGCAGGGGGAGGCTGAGGCTTGGTGTGGGACGGGCAGGACAGAGAAGCTTCTGGGTGATCCAGAGCAGCAGGACGCAGAGCTGGAGGCTCTTCCCACGCCGCTCGTGTCAGCTGGGGCAGAAGCAGCAGTGCCCCAGTCCCGGCGAGCCCAGGCTCTCCTCCCGCAGGTGCTGCGTGCTCCGAGCCTGCTGCTATGCCAGGCTGGCAGCGCGGCGCTGCCGCCCGGGACCCGTGCAGCCCCTCGCTGCGGCCCGGCCAGGGATCCCCACCTGCAGTGAGTGCTCGGCATCCCCTCCCCACGCCCTCCCCGTGCCCGGGCCGCTCGGGGAAGGTCTCAGGCGCTCTGTCGGTCCCCGCAGGGTCGGGCACGCCGTGCCAGCGAGGCGCCTGCAGGTGCGAGAGGGCGGCGTGGCAGTGCCGGGCTCAGCTGCGCCGGGCTCAGCTCCGCCGCCGCGCCCGCTGCCGGGGACGAGCCGGGCGCTGCTGAACCAAAACCTCCCTTTGCAAATCATCTCCGGGCTGAGCCGCGAAGGGATGCCACCGGCAGCGCCTCCCAGCCCTGGCGAGTCTCCTCCTCGGGGCCTTTTGGCTTGGAGCCGAGGACAGCAGCGCTCGGGTGACGGCGTGAGGAGGGGCAGCAGCGCTGCCATGATGCTCCAGCACGGCCAAGCAAGGCAGGAGTGGGCGCTGCCGCTCGTCCCTCTGCGGGCGGGATGGGGAGCATCGCCCTCGGCAGCCTGTCCGCTCGCTGCGCTTCCTGCTTCACAGCAAATCCCCTGCTCTTGCTGCAAAATAAAACCACAGAGCCCAAAGCACCGGTTCGCAGCGTGCCGTGACTCAGCTGAGCCCAGCGACCACCCCTCACCTCCCAGACAGGTTTCCTGTTGAAGTACTCGGCAAAAATGACACTTGAGAGGTGACACAACTCACCCCCGAACTGTCTCAGTGTAGCTTCAGGCCTGAAAACCTTCAGGCTCTGAAAATGTCCAGTTTTTCTGAGAAGTGGAGACTGGTGGAAGGGCTGGGGGCAGGCACGGTGTGGGAGGGCCAGGCTTGGACTTCCATGATCCTTGTGGGTCCCAGCTCGGGATATTCTGTGATCCCCTAAATCTCAGCTGTGACAGGATGGCCAGGAGCTTGCCTCACACCCAGTGCTGAACAAAACAGAGTTCTCACCAGAAAAGAATGTATTGGCACAATTCTGCAACAGCCCTGAGCACATTCCTTAGGAAAAGGCAGTTCAGGCAGTGGCTGCTTCCCCCCACCTCAACATCCCCAGGTTCTGTACCGTGGGGTGCCCACTCCAGCAGGTCTCTGTGCTCCAAACCACCTTAGGGGGGCTCAGCAAGGAAAAAAAGCCCCAGAAACAGCAGCAAAACCCTCTTTCCTCAGGGACAGATGCCCAGCTGGAATTCACACCCTGCATTTCCCCACAGCTGAAATCAATGGCATCAGGAAACAGCCCTGAAATCAGCTGTGCTTCTGACAGCTGTCAGCCAGGAATCAGGTCCTGCCACCCCTCCAGCCATGTGGAATCCTGGGGTTTCCACAGAAATGGGAGATGAGGAAAGAGCCCTTTGCCCAGGAACTGATGATTGCAGGGTGTAAATCAAGGATCAAATCCTCACCAAAAGGATGGATATCCCAGAGAGATTGCAGGCTGGGATAACTGAATCACTCTCCCTTTGTAAATTCTGGGTGAATTTTAACCATCCATGAATCTTCCTGCTTGGACATCCAACTGTACAAATCCATTCATACAAATCCTCCAAATGCTGATTTTTTGGCTCAGATACTGCATCCCCTCAGAGCATTGCAATAAACTAGGCTGCAAGAGTTGTAGTTTTCATACTATGAAACAAAATCCACAGCTTCCCAATAGGCATTTGGCCTGTGGGGTCTTATTTCCCATTTGGAGAAGGGATCCTGCAAACCTGCCACAGCCAGAGGGGCTGAGGTGGACAGGCTTTGGATTGGAGCTCAGTCAGTTTGTGGACAAGAATTCACCTGTGATAAAACTGTTGTGGACTTAGAAAATTCTGAATTGTGCAAATCCTGGTTTAGCCAATTAACACCATCCCAGGGGACTACTCAAATTAGCCCAGAGAGCTGATGAGGCAAAGGGCCTATGCCAGAGGGGGGAAGAGATTTTGCTGAGCTGAGTTCCCTTTTCTCAGCATCTCTCTGATTCCCACGCAAGTTGCATCCTTGTTCCCTGCCTCAGTTTCCCTACCAGCCCTGAGGGGACTTCCTCCCCTGCTTCAGTGCCTGTCCATGCTGGAGTTCCCCAAAAAGCAGCACAGATCAGTTGTAATCTCTGCAAGAACATATCTGCTAAATGATTGCTCAGTACCACCAGTTTAATTAGAAATTCTCCTTGAGCAAATGACACAAGCAGCCTCCTTCCCCCCCACCTTCCATCATACATCACTTGTATTTTTTATTCCCTGCCACTTGCCTTATTTTGCTTCTAATTAAAGTGAACCACACACCTGATGCCATGAGATATTTGAGAGCAAAACACAATGCCCAGCACACACATGGGGATCTTCCTCCACTCTCAGTGTTGCATCTCATCCACTCTGGTAAGCTGGAACAGGAGGAGACTTTACACTGGCTGCATTTTCCCCCTGCCCAGGTAAGTCAGGATGGAAACTGTAAGACACAGAATGGTGTTTTCTAGCCAAGACACCCAGGAAGAAAGTTGGTCATGGAACAACAGACTCCTCAGATAATCTCACTCCACCCACTGTGATGGGCAGGGACACCTTACACTAAGTGGCTCCTGCTCTCCCTCAAGTTCTCATTTTACTCAGACAAGTGCTGGGAATGCACCTGGAACCATGCACAGACTCGACCCCAGGCTGCCCCACACAACCAAAACCTCCTGCCAAGACCTCCACCATACAGGACATCCCACAGCCTGTGTCTCCAGCACAGAATCACATAGACTGAAGTGGATGGAAATACAGGAAAAGTGCCAGGAATAAGGCAAATAAGCATTTGTGGAACAGTGAGTTTGCTCTGGGGGAATCAGGGTGGCTGTGCCAGGTTCCCATCCAGGATGGGAGGGTCATCTCAAACCCTTGGGAAGGACAAGGCCCCTCCTCAGGGAAGTCTCCAAGCTCTGAACTTCATCATAACCCAGCAAAGCAAATCCCAACAATCCAGGCATACACCCAGGGACACAAAGAGAAAATGAAATAAATGTTCCCTCCAGGGCCAGGTAGCTCCACACACCAGACATGAGACCTGAGACACCCCAAACTCAGAGGGACTGTGGGGACAGTCAAAAAACACCCCCTGACTCACACCCATAACCTGTCTCCCCCCTTCCCCAATTTTCTTCCAGGAGCTGGGAATTTATGCAAAAAAGCAATCTGTATGTGTGACAAGAGGGCAGCTGAGTGCTTCCAGAGGAACCTGGGCTCCCACCACAAATCCCACAGCAACTACCCCAACTTCAAGTGCAGGGGCTCATCACCCTCCTGCTGAACACACTCACAGGCTGGAACTGACAGAAACCATTGGAATTGGGGAGTTCACCTTCCCTGTGGCACCAAAAAGGTGTCCAGCTCCTTTCCCTGGAGCCTTAGCACAGGGAAAAGGTGCTTCCTGTGGTTAAATAACTCATAACAATGAGGCAAACCCTGCAAATAAAGATCTGTTTTAAAACTGAGACTGGTGTTGTGTTATGGGAATTGGTGGTGGAAGGGGTAGGTAAGAGCAATGGAGCTTGAGGGCTGATTTTCTTGAAGAAAATGTTCCTTCTTGCACACTTTTCTTTAAAAATGAGCAAAAGTGACATTTTAGCAGACAGACAGTAAATCTTAAGAGCTCCAGAGGGAAAAAAAAAAGCCCACAGAAAGAGCAAGTGCTGCTGCACCCCAACCCCAAAGCAGGTTCCAAGCCCAGCTTCTCTCCAGGAGCTCAGCCTCAATCCACAATCCAGCCCCATCCAATTCTAATGACTGTTGAAGTAATTAATACCCACTGAGGCAGGGGGAGCCCACTGCTGGGGTCTCAGAGGTTTGGGTGGCTCTTTCTTGCAGACAGACATCCCCTGTGGCTGCAGCCACTTCTCCCACACCTGAGCTGCACATGATCCCAAATTAGCCCTAATTACCTCTAACAAACCAGGGCTGCTGTATCCTGGGTCTCAGGAGGCACCTCCAACTGCAGTGCTGCCTCTGGAGATGTGATCTGCCTAAAATAAAGGAGTTTTAAGGGTAATTTACTTGATTTCCACCTCAATTCTGAGAGCTCCTGTCTGACTCCTCAGTGTCTCATTACAACACCCCCACCTCATGTTCCTACATTAAATGTGGTATTTTTGTAACTCCAAACCACTCATTTCTTCTCATTTTCTACAGTCCATAAGGATTCTAGAGGCTGAGACAGAGCCAGTGCTGCCTCCTAAAGCTGCCTGCACCCAGGAAACTCCCAGGAACCACCCCACAGCTCAACACCAGCACAAACCATCTCCTTTCATCCACCACTGGATGATGGACTGTCCTTCATGCCCAATTTCACTCCCTTTCTGCAGCTCCCAAAGCTCTGCAGACATGGAGACCATGGGTGATATGGCAAAGTTTGAGATAAACCAGAAGGCAGCTCCTAAATAGGAACAAGGAGCAGGACAGGCAGAAAACCTTTTCCATACACAGATGTGCTTATGGAGGTCTGCCAGAACCTGCCTAAATGCTTGAAACTTATTAAAAAAACTTCAATTCAACTGAATTCCTGACCTGCAGGGGCAGGATTTGGGAAAACAAGTCCAGGGAAAATGATGGTGGGAAATAGGATGCAGGGAAAGTGGCTTTCTACATCCTCCTGCTGTGTACTCACCCTTGGGAGGCTCACAGTGACCCTGCTGCAGCAACAGCCAAAATACCCTCAAATTTGTCAGCCAGCAGCTAAAAACAAACAGTCATCCTCCTCAAAGCCCAAGGGAATATCCAGTGCTTATTGTCTGTCCTTGGCCTGCAGATTAGGGAGCACTCAGCTCCACCAAGGAGTAAACACACACCATGGATGAATCATGGTGTTCTTCTGCTCATTTCTTGTCTCCCTTCCTCCTTCCAGAAAAATCCATGACCTGTTTACAAAGCAAATTTCACTGCATAAACTGAGTTCTGTGAAGAATGTTGCACAAAGATTCCCCAGGAAGGAAAAAAAAAAAAATACATTGGGAAGGTGGAAATTGCAAGGGGAAAAACATGAAACAGGCAAAATCAGTTTTAACATCTTTGGGTATGGAATGGCTGTGCAGGCACAAAGATAAAGGGAATTTCACTGGTTTGTCAAGATTTATGAGCCCAGCATATTAAGAGTTTGTTTTAATCATCTTACACTTGGAAATGAAAACATTTTCAGCCCCAGATTTTGTTCCATGTATCAGGGGCCACGAGCTGCAGGCCAGTCTCTCCCTCTGCTGTTCGTGGTGCTGTTGCAGACCCCCCTTCCATCCTGCACATGATAGTTGAGCTTTGAGTTTCCTTCTCAGCCTCCAGGACAACTCCCTTCACAGCTCTCAGGCAACAAGCAATCTCTTATCAGCTCTGGCTCCAAAGGACAAAACCCCAATTCATTGAACAATTCAAAATCTCTTATTCACAGTGCACAAATGCAAATTCTTATCTTTTCAAACCTGCAGAACACACCTGCCTTTCAGACCAAAATACAGGACAGGGGAGGACACAGCTGACACTGCCACTGCCTTGCCAAACCTGCTGCCACCACTTATCACCCTCTGGAGGAACCTGCACTTTCTCCCCATTAAGCTGTGACTCACCTCTCTTCCCACTACTGTAAAAATTACTGTCTTGGAGAAAAAGGAATTCCTACACCACCAGTTCTTCCAGGAGAGTTCCTCTTTTTATTCTTCAAGTAGCAACAGCAGAGCACACCAAGTACCAGCCCAGTTCTTGGCAGTTATGAAAAAAAAAAATTGAATTTCCATGCTGATTTATGAACTTTAAGCACAGACAAATCTTCCAAAGGAAACACTCACTTTAAAAAAATCCCTTTCACCTCTGCCCTGGCTGATGAGGTGTCTCCTGTGTGTAAGTGCACATGTGCTTTCTTCAAGCTTAGTGCTTGCTACAATCCCAAAAACCTGAGTGGAGCTGAAACACTGTGAGCCAGAAATCAAAGGCTGAGTCCCACAGTCCTTTCACCTTGATCCAAATTCACAGATGAAAAAAATCCTACTCTGGAAAAAAGCTTGATTTATGAAGTGAAACAGGCAGGTTTCCCCTGCTGCTTGGGAGCTTCTTCCCAGGACTCTTGGTCCTTTGGCTATACTAATTTCATTTGGAGAATAACACCTGTGCAGCTCCTGGCTTGGATTAAAGCCCTGGAGTAGCCCAAAAACTCTGGAACAGGGCAAAGGGGATGAGATTCCAGGTGTCCAAGTAACAACACTCACCAGAAACTTCAAGCCTGTTCCTGTCACATTTTACCAGACTGGAAGAATCAGCTCTGCATTCTCATGAGTTCACTGGGATTATTGTTTTGGGTTTTGTTTTTTTTCACTGTAAATCTCAAGGGAGCTGATCCCAAACCTCAGCAAGCATGGATGCAGCAATTCCCATCTCTCTCCATGTATTCATTCATCACTTCTGAACCAGCCCAGTGCAATGCCAGCAGCCCTAGTGCTTGTCACTGCATTCCTGCATGGCAAACAAGAGGGATGTCATGTTTGAGACAGTGCTGGCTGACACACTCTGCTTTGGAAAGGATTCTGGCACTCTGTTGCCTTATTTTATTTGAATTTAAATAGAAAAAGACCCACCAGAAATATTCCTGAGTTGAGATTTGTTAAATTTTCCCTGGCAGCAAGGTAAAATAAAGCTCCTGCAGGCATAATTAAATAAAAGAAAAAACAAAACCAGGCACACCTAGAGATGTCAAAACAAATCTGACACCATTGTGTGAAGAAAAGGTTCTCATCATCATGTAACTCCAAGATTACAATCTCTACTTCCTGTTAAGATTAAACTCTTCTCACCACAGGTTGATGCAGAAGGAAGAGGAAGTTCTCTTGTGCTTGGAAATCTCAGCAGAGATGGATTTTAAGATAACCATGAGTGCCTGGAAATTCTCGTGGGGGAATTTTGTCTTCACCAGTTTTATTTGCTTTACTCATCAGAGCACTGAGTCATATGTTTAGGGCTGCCATGGCCTTCACCAGGGTGACCTGCTTGGCTGGGTCTGTGTCTGTCCTGGTGTCTGCACTGTCCCTTTTGCTGGCCAGGACCTTCTGCCTGTGCCTCTCCTCCTGCTGCTTCTTCTTCTCCAGCCACTGCTGCTTCTTCTTTTGTTTCTTGGCTACCTGAAAGGGAAAGATGAAAACAAAGTTCAAACCACACATGCTCTGCTCAGCTGGGGAAAATTAATAAGAGACAAGCAGATACCAAGGTAGCTGCCAGAAGACATTCCTAACTATTTATCAGGACTTAATTCCAAGTTGTTTTGGGAACAGTGCCACGTGTCACCAGGAAATGTTTGTGGCAGAGCAGTCACAGCTGCAGCAGTGGCAAAATGAAGTGCAGAAGCTCTTTTTAACAGAAAGGAGAAGAGAGCTGCTGAGTAAGCAGTGCCAAGGCACCCCCAGTCACTGAAGGGTGCTCACATTGCTGCCAAACCCCTCACACACCTTTGAGCTCCTGCTGGCTCTGTTCTCTTCCTTGGATCCAGCTCCTCCCTTGGTGTTTTCTGCTTCACCTTGATGCAAGCTCTGATTTCCAAAGATTCTTGAACCAGTTCCATTCTCTTCCCACAGTGTCCTGCTGCAGGATTTCTGCTCCCTGCCCAGGGGCTCCTGCTGCTCCTCAGTACCTGCCATCAGCAGAGGTTCTCCTCAGACATTTCTACCCAAGAGCTGTCACACTGCCAGCCAATTCCTTTTCCCAGAAGTCCTGGGGTTTTTTGGAAGCTGGATTGAAGCTGCCCTCACTAACAATCTTCCAGTAACACACAAACCCCACCTGTGTCCTGCTGCTGTCCCCAACACCAACATCACAGTCACCCAAAGTCCCAGGTGACAAACTGAGCACTCACCTACTCCTTCCTCCTCCTTCATCTGCAGGATGGTCAATATTGCAGATTCCACATTGTAGTCCTCCACTTCCAGAATGTGGCTTACTAAATCTGTGTCCTGTCCACAAAAGTGAAAGGAGAACACTGAAGAAGTTCAAATCTCTGACCTACATTGCCTTAACAACACCTGCACCACTGAGAGGAGGCTGCTGCTTTTGTGATCATTCAGTTGGTCTGTGCTTCATTTCTGAAAAGTTGAGGGGGAAAACCTTAAATTCCTGAAGATATGAGAAAAAAGGAATATGCTGTTTGCAGTGTAAGTTTCCCTCTTGGCCATTTCTGTTCTAAGCACCTGCACAGTGCCAACAGCCAAGAATCACAGATTATCCAATTATCTGGGATCTTCAACACCCCCAAAGGACTTCAGAATTTACAAGATTTGTTCCCAAGTGAATTTTATGAGAGCTGCAAGACAAACCTTCCAAAATTATTAGGCATCCACAGAAAAGTTGGCACTTCACCTGCATTTAAGGGTTGATTCTAGGACGAGATGCACCCTGACTGATGGCTGTGGTACTCAAGTTTGTACAACATGAATTTTTCCCAGGACTACTTCCAAGTTTGAACATTAAGCACAGAAAGGCTCCTCAATACTTACTGAACACCCAGTAGCATTGCACACTTTTTGTACAGCATCTTCCTCCTCTACTTCAGTCTCATCTTCAGAGTTGCCCTTCTGTGGCTTCACTCCCTCTGCCTTATTCGAATCCTTCTTGCAAAGCATCTGAAGAAGATAAGATCCCAGCAGATCACACAAGCATGCAATCCAAAAAAAATTGACATCCTAATAAAAGTAATTATCGTGGCACACTTTTCTGAGGAGCATCCTGTGCCAAACCATCTTGGAAACTGTCATCACTGAGAGCTTCCCACACCTCCTGCACTGCTGAACAAACTCCGGTGTGCTACAACATCATGAATCAATAAACGAGCTTTTAAATTGATTTTTTTAATGCAATACCACACCTCAGCTGTGTGCAGAGAACCTCAAGCACAGCACAATTGCTCCTCAACATCAAAAAGGGAGATATGAAGAGGACAACTACACCCAGCTGTTGCATTTCCAGCTCTTTCCTCCCTTCCCTCTGTTTTTCCGTTTGAAGCGCGCGATTACATCATTTAAACGAGATCTCTTCCAGACATCCCGTATCACAGCATCACCTCTGAATTCATTTCCAGCCCAGAAGGTGCAATCCTCCTTCCCAGCCCCTCCTGAGCATGAGCTCCGGTGCCCTCAGGGCAGCTTAGCCCATCCGCACCTCCATGCGCAGGCAGGCGGGCGTTTCCGAGTCGTCGCCGCCGCTCCTGACGCTGTCGTAGTGCTCGCCGTGCCTGTAGGCGATGTGCAGCTCCCTGGCGTCGCTCCTGTCCGTGCCCCGGATCTCAACAGAGCAAACACACTGCAGGTGACCATCTGCACACACTGCAGCATTTCCAGAGCATTGTTTTTTTTTTTTGTTAAAGCCGTGAAGGAAGAGAGTATGTGGTCGCTGGGAGTGTTTTGAAATAGGAAGCGAGGAAGGTTTGAAAGGCAGATGGAAAATATTGGGCAGTTGCATCAGAACAAACGAAATGTGGAGTGAAAATATTTCTGTGGAAAGCTCTGAACTATTTCCTGAACTTTCCACAGGAGCTATCAGTTTGCTGATCATCTTCCCAGAATCAACTTCAGCAAGAGAATGTACCATGTCATTTTACCCTCAAATATGAGGGAAGAGAGGCCACTCAGCAACAGTGGAAACAGTCACTCAGAATAAATTTTGATCTGCAGCTGGGACAAGATGCTGTTTTAACAGCATTCCAACCAGCTGTGTTTTGTTTTTAAGAGAAAGCAAATCCATGAAAATGTATTAACTCCATTCAGGAGCACTGTTAACAACCAAATGTTGCTTTGTTTTCTCAGCACCAAGTTACAGCAGTTTCCACAGAATTCCTGCTCTGAGTATTACCTGTACTGATGAGACTACAGCTCCTACCCCGATTATCAGTGTCTCAAACTGTTAGATAAGAGCTACACAGCACTCCAGCTCCTGCCAGGAATGCAGAAAATCCCACTGCACTTGCAGACCAGCTTGGCTTGACCTGCCAGCCCAAGTTCAAAGACCCAAGAGCCCTCCTGGAGCAGACGTCAGCAAGCCAAGGAGCAGAACTCTTTGCTTTAGGGCTCCAGAGTTTCCCAACCCTTTTACGTCTGTGCATTGCCTTATCTCAGCTCCCAGACCACACACCAAGTCACCTTTCAGCCCTGTCTGCACTCTGTGCTGCACTAATGCCTTCAGGTTTTCCAACAATTAATTCTCCATTCATCTATTTTACACTTGCTCAGCTTCAGGTTCCAACTCAACACTTGGTTATACTTAACTCCTGCTTTCTATCCTATTAAATTATTCAATTGCTGAAACTTGGTAAGATTTATTTTAAACATTTCTCCTCTGCCAGAGCCTGAATAGGTCTCTAACAAATCCCAAAGCTCTTGAAAGATTTGAAAATTAGCCAATTTAGCTCATTAGAGAAGCCTCTTTTCACTCTGGAGGCCACCAAATTGATTTAGAGGGATGGAGCAGCTCTCCCATGAGGGAAGGCTGGGAGAATTGGGGAAGGGAGGGGAGGGGAGGAGAGAGGAGAGAGGAGAGAGGAGAAAGGAGAGAGGAGAGGAGTCCAAGGTGATCTAATTGTGACCTCCCAGTGCCTGAAGGAGCTGACAGGAAAGATGGAGAGACACTGTGGACAAGAGCCTGGAGTGCCAGGACAAGGGGGAATGGCTTCCCACTGCCAGAGGGCAGGGCTGGATGGGATATTGGGAATGAATTCCTCCCTGTCAGGGTGGGCAGGCCCTGGCACAGGTGCCCAGAGCAGCTGTGGCTGCCCTGGATCCCTGGCAGTGCCCAAGGCCAGGCTGGACAGGGCTTGGAACACCCTGGGCTGGTGGAAGGTGTCCCTGGCCATGGCAGGGGATGGCACTGGATGGGCTTTAAGGACCCTCCCAACCCTAATCAACCTGGGATTCTCTGATTCTATGAACACACTGAAACTGGTAAGTAAATGAGAGCTGCAGATTAAAAACGGGAAAAAAACCAGCCTGTTATCCAAAAAGCCAATAAATTAACCTATAAATCTCAGCTAACTTGAGTCTACAGTTGGACTCCATGATCTTAAAGGTCTTTTTCAACTTTTTCAACAATTCTATAATTCACAGTCACTATCAAAAAAGTTAAGGGGTGTTCAAAGAGAAAAAAATTCCATGCTGCACCTGCAAAGAGCTTTTCATGATGTTGCAACTACTCACAGTTCTCTTAACTCACACCATTCTCAAGGGCCTTGGACAACCCTTCACCAACAACATTGCTCAGGCAAGACAGAACCTGATCACAAGCTCTGTACTGACACCCTAACATGGTCAGTGAGAGGAGATTAAAGAACCAAGGTTTTCACAAGGACATCAAAATCTCATTAATTATAACACTGAGGAACAACACAGGAAAACCACTCCTGTGACCTCCCCTGCAGGTCAGTGCCTCTGCACAGGTGCTTCTCCCACCTGTCCCACTGCCCATGGCTCTCTAGAAATGAGTTTAAACTTGAGTGCAGGAATTCACGTGATGCTGCTTTGAATGTATTTAAGACGTCACTGACAGCTTTCATCTGGTTTTTTATCTTTATTGCCCTGTTTAATCTATATACTTCATTGGTTCTGTCTGTAAACAGAGGCCAGAAACAATCCTGACTTGAATACAGGTTCTCACTTGCTCAATGACCAGGCAGATTGAGCATTCCAGTGTGGACTTGCCATGGAAAAACAACAATAAAGAGAAAATGAGGGACCTGATGGATTACTTGTTTCAGTGCCTCTCTGTCAGAGGAAACCACACCACATAGTCTTTTCCAGGAGCTGACTGAACACCACTTTAAGGTTTTAAAATTTAAAACATCATTTCTCTACCTGTCAGAAGCCTTGGCATTCCACATCCCATGTTGAATTGATGGGAGTTTCACTCCAACACAGTGCATGCCCTGCTCTACCTTCATTTCCATCTTCCTGAATCTTATTGGGCAGGTTTCCTTAAGCCCAGCTCAAATTCCAGGGGGCTGTGCAGCCCTTCAGAAGGACTCACCAGATTGGAAAGGTGGGCAGGGAAGAACTGCCTGAAGTTCAACAAGGGCAGATTCAGGTCCTGCCCTGGGGAGGAACAACCCCAAGTACCTGCAGAGGCAGGGGTGACCTGCTGGAGCATCTCTGCACAGTCCCTGTGGTCCCAAGCTCAGTGAGCTGTCCCTGAGCCAGCAGGATGTCCTGGGGGCCAAGAGGCTCAGGGTGCACTGGGAGCAGCACTGGCAGCAGGTCAGGCAGTGACCCTGCCCCTCTGCCCAGCCCTGGGACACTCCTGGAGTGCCGTGCCCAGCCCTGGAGTAGGGCCAGTGAAGGCTGCAGAGATGATTCAGGGCCTGGAGCATCTCCCTGCCCAAGAATGGCTGAGGGAGCTGGGGCTGGTCAGCCTCAAGAGCAGGGAGACAGAACCACATGATCCAGTGTGGTCACTCCAACCTGACCCATTCTGGGATTCTTATCAGAAAACTCAGCTCAAGTGCAGCCTGATCTTTTGAGACAAAGCATGGCACTGAAACTCATAGCTTAAAACCCAAGTAAAACATGCTGCTCTGCCTCCACAAAGTCACCTCTCATGTACTCACTGTTTTCTTTCCTTCCCTCTTCTCCTAGCCAAGTGTTCCCCCTCTTCAAAAACCAAGCACAGCTCTGCACCCTGCCCAGATCATTGCAGCTACTGCTCTTTTTTTAATAAATCAGAAATTTTCCACAGTATTGATCCCACAGGAAAAAAATCAGGTGAAAATATAGAAGCCTTGTTTCTCACCTGCCACAGTGGAGCGTTGAACTGATGAATAACCACATTAATTTGATTGTTCCTTGCAAAGGCCACAATAGCATCATTGCCAGCAAAAGTACCAGGCTTGGCCAAATTGGCAACTAAAGGAAAAAAACATTTGTAAGAGTTGAAACCTAATTTCTGATACTTCCAAAAGCAGCAGAGGGATAACAAGGGGTGAGATTTCAACATGAGCCCAAGAAATTGTGGGAGGGAAATCCCATCTGTGAAATAGTGAGTGCTGAGGCAAGAATCTGGCTGCAACATGAGATAATGCATTTAAATGATTACAGAAATCTCAAAAAAAGGCACTGCACTCTTAGACTAAGCAAGGCCACTGGCTCTGTTAGCTCAGGAGGAGGAGTGCCACGTACTGAGTGACCAAACCACTTTCAGGCATCATCTGCATGGTACCTGGCATATCAATGGTGGTATTTGCCTGTTTTGGATCTTCCCCTTAATTCCTAGGAGGAAATATTGAGTGTTAAGGAGAAAGAATCCCAGAGAAATCAGCTACTCACCAAAACAGCCAAACACCCACCAATATTCAAGGAGAACTAGACAGTTTTTCTTAAGTTCCCTTTGAAAACACCTGAGTTTTACCCCTTGCCTTTTTGGCCTCTCTAAGTTTCTCCTAAATTTAAATAATTTCCAAGACAAATTCAACACGGATTAAACAGCTCACCTTCCCACAGCATCACAACAGCCATAAACATCAAATCCCTGCATCTAAAAACTAGAGAGGAGCCCTAAGGCAGCTCTGGGATGAGGAACTGGTCAGTAAGAGCTGCAAGGCCATGAGATGGTGCCCCCAGGATGAGCCCATACCGTGCTTGTCAAAGGGCACATCGTCCTCCACGAAGGGCTCGAAGTCCCCGCGCTGCCTCAGCATGAACTCCACGGTGTCCTGCCGGTGCCGCAGGTGGTTCCGGGAGTGCCCCTCCAGCTGGTCCCCCAGGGCACGGAACAGGCAGTTACTGAGAGGGAGGAGAGGGGGGTGTGAGGCAGCAGAGGGAACACGGGGTGACAGGGGAAGGGGCTGTGCTCATTCTGCCCCGTTCAGCACAGGGGAGCTCAGTCCCTGTGCTTTGAATGGCGGCTGCTGCCATTGAGTGATCGTGTCAGGGTAAAACTGCTGGGCCAAGCAATGCCCCACCGAGCAACTTCTCAGCAGAAACGTTTGCTGCCCTTCCACCTTATAGAAAAGAAAAGGGTGAAAGTGTTCCATAAGAACATTTATGGACCTTCCACTGCTGGGCAATGGAGCCCTCGGCCCCCTGGGCACCAGGGCTGGGGCTGGCTGAGCCCTCAGGCCCTGCAGAACCGCAGAGATCCCCGAGGGGTCCAGCGGGGATCCCCTCATCCCTGCGGAGCACAGGGCCCACCTCACCCACGGGGGAAACGCTCAGCCCCCGGGGGGCAATGAGAGCCCGGAGACACGGGGAGCAATGAGAGCCCCGGTTCCGGGGACACGGGGAGCAATGAGAGCCCGGGGACACGGGGGGCAATGAAAGCCCCAGTTCCCGGGGACACGGGAGGAGGAAGCCCTCAGCCTCCGGGGCTGGATGTGCGGGGAATCTCCGGCCCCGGCCTCGCTGCGGACACCCGGCGCGGCGCTCACCCATCTCCCGGCACCTCCCGCAGCTTGAGGCCGAGGGCGCGGAGCTGGCCGGCGAGGCCGCCGCTGTGTCCCGGGGCGGCGGGGGGCTGGCGGGCCCGGCGGCCCTTCCTGGCGTTGGGCCGGGCCTTGGCCGCCTGTTTGCGGGACATCCCCGCGGGGCCGCCACACCGGCGCGGGCCACGTGACCACCACGGGTCACGTGAGGCGGGTCACATGACTTCCCGCCCGGGGGATGCTCGAGGAGGAGGAGGCGGAAGGGTCCCGGGGAAAACGAGCCTGGGGATGGAAAAGCGGCAGCGGCGAAGGGAGGGACGGCGTGTCCGCGAGGGAAGGCTGCGGAAAGCAGCGCCACAAATCACCAATGTTGTACCCAAAGCTGCCGGGATCCGGCTAATTGACCGCTATCGCTAATTGCCCTGCTGCCCAGCACTGCTCACCGTGACGCCTCGCACTGTCCTCACGGGCGGGCGCTTTGTGCTGCCTTTCCACCCCAGACCGTGTCTGCATTCCGCAGCAAGGCAGGGAGGTGAGAGATGCACCACCCGCGAGGTGGCACCAGGAGAACGGGGCTGAGAGCAGCGGCGGGGCGGCAGCGGAGCTGGGACAGCAGCCATTCATTGAATGTCAGATGTGTAATAAACTGAACCTCCGCTTCTTGCTTCCTCTGGCATTGAGGGAGACTCCTCACAGGATGCTGGAAAGGGGGCACAGCAAGATGGTGATTTGTCTGAAGCAGGGCTCTTGGGCAGGATTTCCTGCCATCCTCCTGCTCTTTGGCTCTTCCAGTTGTCCCACAGCAGCCGGTTAAAGAATCGCCCAGCAGCAGCACCCACCGCGGCATCGCTGTGCCCATGGCTCTGGTTTTTCTGCTGGGATTTGTGACAGAAACTGCCCGATGCTGTCAGAACATCAGCCGGGTCCAGAGGAGGCCAGGATGGGCAGAGGGATGGAGCAGCTCTTCCATGAGGGAAGGCTGGGAGAACTGGAATTGTTCAGTTTGGCTCCAGGTGACCTAAGTGCAGCTTTTCAGTAGCTTTCTTGTCAGGGAGCTGACCAGAAAGATGGAGAGACTGTGGACAAGGGCCTGGAGTGCCAGGACAAGGGGGAATGGCTTCCCACTGCCAGAGGGCAGGGCTAGATGGGATACTGGGAAGAAATTCTTCTCTGTGAGAGTGAGGAGGTCCCAGCACAGGCTGCCCAGAGAAGCTGTGACTGCCCCTGGATCCCTGGCAGTGTCCAAAGCCAGGCTGGACAGGGCTTGGAGCAATCTGGGATAGTGGAAGGTGTCCCTGCCATGGCAGGGGGAGCACTGGGTGAGCTTTAAGGTCCCTTCCAGCCCAAACCAATCTGGGATTCTGGGAGACTGTGAATTTCCAATTCCTAGCTCAGCAGGCACATCCAAACAGCTTTGTGAGGAATGCTGACAGTCCCAGGAATACAAGAAGAGGCTTCACATCACAAACTGAGCCACAGCTCAGCACAGGGAGAAGCTCACAGGAGTATCCCCAGTATCTTCTGGGGTGTTTTGCTTCTGGCACATGAGGATTTCCCTAGGATCAACACAACTGCTCTTTTGTATTTATTTCCTACTATAAATAATTCCATACAAAGCATTTCATAGGAACACATTTTTCTTATGCAAACACGCTAAAAGCTGTAAAACAGTGTGAGTACACAAACTGATTGCAAATGATTAAAGAGGCAGTAATTAGCCTGAGCAGCATTAACGGGCTGTGAGAAATTCATTTAAGCACAAGGCACATGCCAGCCAGGGAGCATCACTCGTGACACCAGAGACAAAGCAGAGCCAGAATCAGGGCTTGGCTGAAAATTTTGTCAGTGGAGGACAACAAAAACCTATTTTTCCAGCATGTAAGACAAAAGATACAGGCAAGTCACCCCCACCTACTGGTAGAACACAGAGCAGATAGACATGTTTTAAATTTTTTATGTTAGGAGTGTAGTTGTCACTCTTGGTGTCTGTTTCAACTTCCAACATCTGCATGGTGTTTTTATATTGTTCTAATAAATAGGAATCAGGAATTTTTAAGACATTTCCATTTTTGACATGGGAACTGACAGAGCAAATTTGAAGCTTCTAAATTATTGTAATAATGGCAAGTCTGTTTTCCTGGATCTTTTTAACAGCATGAACCTGCTGACATAGAGTTATATGAAATGCAAAAGAAAATTATCTTTTTAAAGATGGATGAGTCTTGCAGTTCACCAGTGTACTTCCAGACATTCCTGCACTTTGATACCAACTTCTGCAACTGAGACATACTCAGGCTCCTAAAATTTGGGGTCAGCCAAAAGTCCATCAAGCAGCACCATGTGCCACATCAGCAGAAACACAGCAGTGCTCAGGCACTTTGATGAAGTTTACTTACGACAAACCTTCCATTTCTCAGCAAATAAGAACAAGTTCTTCTCACCTCATCCCCCCCCTCCTGTGAGTTCATGAGATTAGAGCCTTCCTGAACTCCTTGCCCTCCTCATCTGCAGTTGTTTCATTTCTTTCTGCTGCTCCTCTCTGGGAGGGAGGGGCTGGGACATGGGGGCACAGGCAGTGTGAGCATTCAGGTGCACTGGAGGCTACCAGAGTGGTACTCTGTGTTTCTGCTGATACCACTGACCTCATCTGGGTATTTGGGGTTAGTGATCCTTCCCTTCCTTCTTTCATTTCTCCCTTCTGTGGGATTCTTGCTGAGAAACCGTCTTTATTTGACTCCTCAAATAAAAAGGCAGAAAGAACTTAGAGACTGAGTGATTTTGTTCAGGCATTTTTTTCAGATGGGATGAATCTTCACAAAACCACTCAGGAAGGGCATTCCCAAGTGCATGAGGTTGTTTGGTGAACACTCAGGAAAGAAAATGGTCCCACTATCTAGGACACTGGTCTTGCTTTTAGCTTCCAGACTCTCTCATGGACTCTGAGAGAGCCTGTGTGGGCCTCAGTCATGCTTCAGTTTGTACTGGGAATCCTGTGATGACTAAAACAAAGAGGACAAAAGAGTTATCCTAGGATGAAAAAAACGATTCCCTAGGATAAAAGAGCTAATAACAACTGGATGTTCAACAGTCAAATTAATAATTTCAATCTCATTCTTCACTTGGTGCTGTAGGGTAGTAAATATTTCTAAACCAAGAGCAAACTTCATACCTAGAGAGCTCAAAATTTGTGATACACTCTAATCAAAGCACTGCATTCAGCACCCCAATGTTAGAAACAGGTCATTCCCCCAAGCTTGTCACTGTCCAGCAAAGCACTCTTTAGAGAACAACGAAATTGCTTTCAGCTCAGAGGGTTCTAATTTAATAATAATGGTAGTGTCTGGCTGTCAGAGTGATCTGCTAATGCCATGGAGTCTGCTTCTGGACAGGAATTACCCACTGATACTATCAGTCGTTGTAAACTGTCTTGGCTGAGAAATCAATCATTAACTCTGGTCCCCATGTCATAAAAACATCGTATTGTAAGAGCAAAACTCGCTTAAGGCTCTCACTAATCAATCAGGCATACAGCAGGAGTACAGCAACACATAAAAGGAGCCAGAGACTCGGGAAATCCGTCAGCTAAGGGGAGACAAGCTGCACTGAGGTTTATCTCCATGGAGAAACTCACTGACAAGCCAAACAAGGAAAACAGATCGTCAGCTGCTGGAGCACTGCAGGCTGAGGCAGACAGTCCTGCACCCGCGGCCGGAGGTGCTGCAGAAATGAGCAGAGCAGGATCCGTAACACAAAACCCAAAACACGAGAAGAGAGTGGGATTCACTGAAGAGCGTACTGGAGAAATGGAGAGACCTTCAGGAACAGAGAGAGACAGTCCTGCTGCTTCTGAACCTGCAGTTTTGCAACAAGACTCTCCAAACTCAAGGCCACTTGCTATGCCAACGAACACAAACTCTCCCGAAATGAGCACGTTGGAACTGAACCACCAGTGCTCAGACACAGCCACTCTGGATATGGACTGCATGATCTGCTTCAACAAGTACAGCATCTACAGGGTCCCAAAGCTCCTGGACTGCCAGCACACCTTCTGCGCCGTCTGCCTCAAGCTGATCCTCAGGAAAGAGGGGAACATCTGGACAATCACCTGCCCTCTTTGCAGAAAACCCACCTTCGTGTCAGGGGGGCTCATCCGCACGCTGCAGGATAAAGAGGACATCCTGGAGCGCCTGGAGAGCCTCGATTCAAACCCTGAGGTGTACATCTGTGCCCTGGGGCTGGATGGCAATAGCTGGACTCAGAGCAGCCAAGACATTCTAATCACAGAGGAAAACAGCCCAGCACACACCAGCCTGGCTGTGCAGAGACTCGTGCTGCTCCTGCTGCTGGGGGTGATCCTCGCCATGCTCATCCTCCCGTTTATGTACTCGGGGAGGGTGAAGTGGGTAATTTGTCTCCTGCTTACTTTGGGGTTGCTCATGTCTCTGATGCTTTGCTGCACTCCTAAATTCCACTGCAGGTGCAAGAAGGACTCCTCAGCCTCCTGTGACAAGGAGATCCAGGTTGTTACTGTTGCCTGAAACAATTAATCCCAGAGATCAGGGACTGGGCCAAGGTGCACGCTGGGCACACCAGTGAGTTATGGACTTAAAGCAATCTCTCAGAGAATAAATTCAACAGTTGGCTGAGCTGGCTCGATGCCAAGGCACATTGTTGCTAAATCTCATTACTGCAAACAAAATGAACTACTTATATGTTGACATTTATGTGTTTTCCACACAATTTTTATCCCAGACTAGTAATTGTGTTGGTTTGCTTTTGCCATTTTGTTCATGTCCGTGTCCCCTCCCGCAGGATGTTACCTGGAACACCTGGAGGTGATGTCCTGCAAAACCCCACAGCTGCTGTTCCCACTCTCTGAACACACAAACACCTTTCCTTGGGACAGTGTGGGAAATAAGGCTGCTAAATCAGGCAGTGGGTGTTTACAAACGAGCAGTTTTAGCCCAGATTATCATTTTAACCCTGGCAGGGATGGGAAAGGGACTGAGAAAGGATGGATGTCAGTTGATGTCATTTAAAGTTACACACAAAATTGGAGAGGAAGAGGCAAAACCAACACTCCCAATCTTGAGTCTGTGGCATGTAAAGGGCAAGGCTAAAATTATTTAGCAGAGAAATAGTTCCTCTCACCTACATTCCTTTATCTGGCAACCTGCAGGACCTCTCTTCTTGCCCTCTTTCCATTGCCCTTGAATATGCTCACAGGAAACAGAAATCCATCAACTGCTGTGCCACACCACATGTGATATTTTTAAATGGAATGCCTCCATTAAATTTAAATAATATCAATTGCTCACTGACTTCTTTGTTTCAATTCCTCGTAGATAATTAATGTCAAAATAATTCCTAGTTTCCTTATTGGCAGGAATTGCAGATGAGAAGATGTATTAGGCAGTCTGCAGAGCTAAGCTGGTGAGTAAAACAAAGCAGTAATGTGTTGGAGGGATCCTTCATTTTAAAAAACGCTTAGTTTCTAAGAAAAAAAACCCTGAAACCCAATTAAAATTAAACTGAGGGGGAAAAAAAATAGATTCCCCTAGTTAAATGACACGTTTAAGGGTGTCAAGGATCTCACGAGACCTTGGATCAGGTAAATATTTGTGTTTGATAAGAATGGAAACTGATGTCCTGCAGTTGCTAAGTATATAAATATACAGAGTGTCTCACAGCAATAAAATAGGTTAGACTCAGAGGGTGGGAGCTCTTGTGCTCCTGAAGTCCTGGAAAACACAGGTTTGTTTTCTGCCAGGAATGGGAGCCTTCAGGGGAATTAAATCCTTTGGGTTTTCTCATCTCTTTGGACAGTAACATCTTACTGCAGAATACATATGACATTTGCTAATAAGCAGCCAGAAAAAAGCTTTCCAGTTGGGAAAAAGACAGGTAGTTTTAAAACCAAATGATATATTACTCCAAAAATAAAGATTGGACCAGATATTTAGCTGCACTGAAAATTATTTCAGAAATTCTGGGCAAGTCTTTCAGCTCAGAAAATATTCTTGGTGAGTTTCCTTCACCAACACCAATGGGTGACTGGTACTGTAAAGGTCTGTAACAAATGTATTAATATTGGCCTGAACAGATCACTCACAAGAGGTTCTGCCAGCCCATATATGTTTTCAGCACATGGGTGTGAAAAATGAAAACAGAATGAACATGATCAGTAAAATATGTTACTGTGCTTTACCCTGCCCTTCCAAAATAATTTTATTACACTACTTTCTACAGAGCCAAAAAAAAAAAAATATATATATAAACAGGAAAGGGCAGCATACAGAAGTGTGATTTTCACTGGCCCTCTGAAGGAATTCCTATGGACACACAGAGTTATGGAGCAGCACTTTCCAAGTTTTCCTTCAGCAGCTCCAGTGAAATGTTTTCCAGCCTGAGAGCCACTAGCACCCAGGTGGTTCAGAGTTCACAGATGCTGGTGGCAGTCATGAGGCTCTGGAACCTGTTATCTTTTGAACAGATTCCCATCTGATAGATAAGGCTCAATAACCATGCAAGACTTTGAAGTGGCTATTAAGTTTGTAGAGAAAAGGCTAATGAGATTATATTCCTATTTCAAAATGTAAAGGATTTGCTTCTTTTCAAGTTTAACTCATGCTGGTCATTTTGTTTAGGAAGTTTCAACTCTCAAGTCCCATGCCCTGTTTACCGTACATGGCTAGCTCCTGATTTCAGATAGTGACTGGGTAGTAATACACAGTGGCCCGAGTGAGAATTAGAGTGAGAAATGAAGGTAAGCAGCATCACCTCATCCCTCACCATCCCTTCAGAAGATCCCGGGCTCAGCTCGGTTGGTTGGAGCATGGTGCTGAAAACACCAAGATTTGATCCCTTCTATGGGCCACTCACTTAAGGATTTGGACTTCATGATCCCCGTGGGTCCCTTTCAATTGAGAATATTCAGTGATGCCCTCGGTGCCCCCCATCCCCTCAGCCCAGCGCTGCTCCCGACACGCTCGGCTGCCCCGATGGCGCAGTGCCGGCGGCAAGGCCGGCCCGGCCCGGGCAGGAAGGGGCGGGCGCCGGCGGCGGCAGTCGCTGCCCGCTTCCCGGTTCGCGGTGCTCGGTTCGCGGTGCTCGGCTCCCGGTAGTCGGTGCTCGGCCGGGCCGGCAGCAGGTCGGGGCCGGGCCGGGCGGGTGGCAGAAGGGCTGGGCGGGATGAGGAGGAGCGGGCGGGACCCTCCCCTGAGGCCAGGGGGACCCTCCCCTGAGGCCGGGCGGGACCCTCCCCTGAGGCCGGGCGGGACCCTCCTCTGAGGCCGGGCGGGACCCACCCGGCGGGACCCACCCCTCAGGCCAGGGTAACTCTCCCCTCAGGCCAGGGGAACTCTCCCCTCAGGCCAGGGGGACCCTCCCCTCAGGCCGGGCGGGACCCACCCGGCGGGACCCACCCCTCAGGCTGGGCAGACCCTCCCCTCAGGCGAGGGGGACCCTCCCCTCAAACCGGGCGGACTCCCCTCAGGCCGGGCGGACTCTCCCCTCAGGCCGGGGGAACTCTCCCCTCAGGCCAGGGGTAACTCTCCCCTCAGGCCGGGCGGACTCTCCCCTCAGGCCGCTGCCTTGCTCTGGTCGCTGCTTCCCTCCCTCAGCGTGGCCTGAGGCGCCGCTTTCTTTAAATAAGTTCTTGTATTGGATCCTCTGAGACTTCAGACGTGAAGGATTTGTGGTAAAAGTGAACACGGCAGCTGTGGCGGTGTCCGCCCTCACAGCTTCCCGTGCTCCGGTGGTGCCTTCACGCTTTTCAATGTGCTCTTCCCCCTCCGCAGCTTTGCTTGCTTCACTGTGAGGACATCGCTTCTTAGGTGCTGCTGTGCAAACTTTGGAATTAACTGAATTAAACACTTTTCCAACTACTTTATGCTTTGGGCTTCTCCATGT
This sequence comes from Erithacus rubecula, assembly GCF_903797595.1. Lineage (NCBI taxonomy): Eukaryota > Metazoa > Chordata > Aves > Passeriformes > Muscicapidae > Erithacus > Erithacus rubecula. Next base: position 1,680,389 of record NC_136676.1, on the reverse strand, counting down.
CCCTCGTGCTCTGATCCCTGTGGCCCATCCTTACCGCATTTATGTGTCCTTGCATTGAGACAGAACTGAATTAACGCCATTCCGTGTTCATACCTCATATCTACAGATTAAAAGCAGAGGCCGTGGTTCTCCCAACACATCTGGAGCCATGTGCACGTTCCCCAAAAATCTCTTTTGCCCACATGTTTCCACAGTCACAGCGTTGTGTGCAATGCGTAACCACAGCCGGGCCGTGCCTTAACGGGACTGCCCCGTCAGAATAATTACCTACAATCGCTTCTCTGAAGTTAATGAGGTGCCTCATTAACTTTGGGCAGTTGTGGAGATGTCGCTTTTGTCACAGTTTAGGACAAGCACAATGCCACCCTGTCTGTGTTTCCTCTTTCAGCTGCAGGGAATATGTGTACAGCTTTAGATCCCAAAAGGAATTCTCTTTCTGCTTGCCAAACAGGATTGCATGGCCTGCTGTATGAAATACACCATCTCTTAAGAAAACAAAGGGCTTTGTGTGAAAAATGAGCGCTATGGAAGTGATACAAAATTCTCTTTCAAGTGGCAGTTCAGATTATGGCAATGCTGTTGATTGCTGAACACATTGTTCAAGGCAGGGATTGGAATTCCAGTGCCATGAGACTTAAAAACTTTTGGAATAAATAACTTTTGGAATATGTTTCTAACTCTCAGTTCCCTCATCTTAGATTTGTAGCAAAACTTCTTGGCCCAAATTTTCTTTAGTAAATCACACATTGCCCTTTTTTTTTAGAGTATATGTCTGAAAATCCCAAGCCTATTTTTTCCTACATGTTTATAAAGAAAAAGATATCTGTATAGAGGGAAGTACATGGATCTGAGCATCTTCAGAGCAAAGTCTTCCAGAAACTTTCTTTAGGTATTTTAGTTTTCACCACTCTATATCATTTGTTGCATGCCAAGAGCCACTGTGGTGTTGCTCCATTATTGCTCCATATTTTATGCTATTAGGAAATTAGGTTAAGCAGTTACACTTAAGTAAGATCCATGACTGGATCTTTTTTATCTTCTTCACTTTTCATATCAGCCCAAGTTAAGGAATCAATAAATTGATCAAGGAAGCGTTGTTTTTTTTTTTTTTTTTCGTGCTGTCTCCCATAATGTGTCCAGAAGTGAGCAGATATGACAAATGATTGTAAAAATATTGAAACTTTAGCGTTACATTAGTCCTGGGAAAATTGTTCTGGAACTTTGGATGTTTAGGGTTTCTGAGTTGGAAGGCAGGACAAACACCTTTCCTGGAGGACCATGACAGATGGCATGCAGATAATAAAATCTCTTTAAAAAGAGCAGCTCCTCTTGCACTTCTTTCTTTTAGGGCTCTAAAACAATCTATAAATGGTGTCTACATCCCCTGGGAGTCACTTGTAGGGTCATAGGCTCCTAATTCCTATTTAGCCAGGGTGTGGAAAGAAGGAAACATTTTCATTTGAACTATAAAATGAAATGGGTGATTTGAGCCCCTTAGAAACTGGTTGGATCTTAAGGAAATCAGTAGAAATTCCAGGAGATGGAAGTGAGCCCTGGAGCAGGTTGTTACCCAGGCTGAATTTGAAATGAGCAATTGTCACCTCTGCCTGAGGTCTCAGTTTGCTGCTGGCACCATCAGGGCAGCAGCTGGAGCCCCTTCACTTGGAAGTGTGCACACCTACACTCTAAAATATAATATCTTGGCCCAGCTCAAGGTCTGTGTGGTGCAGAGGTTTTATTTGTAGGGGAAAAACAGTGGCAGGTTGTATAGAGGAGGAATATTACAAGCAAAGCACAGCAACGACCATGGGACACATCAAAGTCATTCTCAGGGGCTGCAGCTGGACTCAACTTTCCTAATGCTGTCAGCAAAACAAGCAGGAGCAATTTGGGCTGAGATGAGAGAGGAAAATTCTTTTCCAGGCAGCTGTACTGGTTCCTGTACCAGGTGCAGAGCTTTTATTTTCATGTTATTTTTGCAGTAAGTGTGGGACTGATAGGCCTGAATGGAACCCAGTCCTTTTCCATCCTAAAGGGAAATTGTCCTTTTGCCGGTTGAAATATTTATTGACAGCTAATTTTATGCAAAACGTTTGAGAATTGGAGAGCTGTTCATCTGTGTCCTGTTTCTGTGTCACAGCAGTGTGTTGGGGGCAAGAGATAAGCTGGACCTGCTCAGACCTGACTTAGGTCCAGTAGCAAGAGTGGCAGTAAAAACAAAGGCAATTTGTCTCCTCACTTCCTGATTTCCAACTGTGCGCCGTTTTTTATTTTTTTCCTGCTGCTTTTTCCTCCTTGAACTGGCAGGTGCAAATGGCCGCAGAGAAGTGGAAAGGCCGGGCTGCGGAGCAGCAGCAGCAGCAGGAGGCTGAGCCTGGCGGGGAGCGGGAGCCGTGCGCGCCGCTGGGCCGGCAGCTGCCGGAGCCCGGCCGCTTCGCCTGCGCCGCCCTCTGCGGCATCTCCCTCGGCTGCCTCTTCCCTGGGAACGAGCAAAGGTACAGGAGCAACCGGGGCTGGCCAGGGCAGCTGCAGTCTGGCTACCAGAGGTGGTAGCAGACTCTGTGGGGGGTCTTCTGAAACTGGGGGAGTGGCAGATCCTTTCTCTCTTGTACCTGGAAGAGTTTGACAATTCAGCGCAAACCACATCCATTAACACTGCAGACATCAAAGCATGCTCTGAAGGAAAGTCTAGCCCCACTCAATTGTTTCCTTGTTTATTTAGCCAGCTTGTTTAGCAATTCACCTTCTGCTGACTCCTGATGCTTTGATTTTGGTGTGAATGTTTGAAACCAAGTTCTGCTCAGATCTTCCAAAAATGCCCAGTTAATGGAGCCTTGAAATACCCACTTGTGAAACCCTAACTGCTTTGTTTCCTTATAGCTCCTTCAGGACAGAATTCATCAAGGGCTTTGTGAAATGGCTGGACCTTCCTGATGCTGTCTTACCTGCCATGACAGCCTTTGCTGATGGCTTAGGAGGTGAGGGCACAGAAACTTTCACTGAAATTTTGCTGAAGGATCCCATTTTGAAAGAAAATCCACTTCTTGTTACCCAGGTAAGTCCAGGTGCTCGCCTCACCCTTGTTTGCTTTGCAAAGGAGGTTTGTCATATCTGTCTGTTTGCAACAGAAGTGCTGTTTGTCAGGGAAATAAGGTCAGTATTTCTGATAGGCATGTATTTATAAGCAGCTGTGGGGGGACTGGTTGTCTATCCATAAAGACCTCATGGAAATTATGAAAATGAAGCATGGCCACTGTCTGCTGAGTTGTGTCTTTGATGGTTTCACTTTACAGGACAGAGAACTGACAAAGTTTTTATTTTGATTGTGTTACTGCAGTGGTCTCCATTTATACAAGTGTTGTACAGATTTTAGTGACACCCTGACCACAGTAGACCTGATTTTCACTTGTTTAAAAGCCCCTTCACTATACATGTATCACAAACCACCTCCACATACATACTCCAAGGAGCACAATGTCTAAATGTCCTTTTCCCAGAGTACACTTTGACCAGAAGGAAATTACTGTGACTTCATTTTCTTTCGCTGAGGAAGTGAAACTAGTACTGCTCCATAATGTTCTGCTGTAAAAGCTGATGGAAAGATAAAAGAGGTGAAGTTTTTTGGCACCATTTTCTTTTGCTGGGGCAGATCTCTCCTCATCCCACCTCATGCCATGCAGGGTAAAGAGAGCATTAAGCTGCTGCAGGTGCTGCACGGAAGATGGACAATGTCACCCTGTGCTGTGCCACCCTGTACCAGACACCCTGCATGCAGCCAGTGCTGTTACTGGTTGATTAAGGGTTATCACACACTCACCTTGAGCAATGGCCTGGCAGAACAGCAGATGTGAGAACTCAGCTGTGTTAAGGGAGATAAGACAAAGGGAACTTCTCTGGGCACCATGACCAGCTCCCATTTCCTCAGCTGCCTTTTCCTGTCTCCTGTCAGTCCATGAAATGCCTCAGAGGATCTGCTCCTGGTCCAAATGTTCCAGTGCCCAAAGTCCTAGTACAAGGACAGCAACAGAGATCTTATTCTTAATTAATAATTTAGAGCAGATCTTCTAAAATAAAAGTGGCTCTTTGGATGCTGTTTCTTCAAATGCAATACATCCACATTCATTGTCTATATTGGGCAGGTTTTCCTGCATTGCTGCTGAGTTTATTAGGGGTGAAATTAGCTTGTGCCTGCTCCAAGCTTATGCTGCATGAGGAGTCCATGTGTTTTACAAAAGTGGCTCTGGATCAGCAGGAGCACACAGGATTTTGCCCTGACAGGAAACTGAGGAAATCTCCTGGATTTGGGTGGAATACAGAAACCATAGACAGCTTTGATCAGTTGAAAGCAAAGATGAGGAATAACTATCAGTCTAATGCTACAGCAGCAATCACTTATGAAGCCATCTGCATGTGGGGAGGGTGATTGATTTTGTCTGAGGAGAGACAGAATGAAAGATTTCAGTAGAGCAAGGCAGCAGAGGTGTTTCTGGAGAAAAAACACTGGAGAAAAACACTGTGTGGGAAATATCAACAATAAGCTGAGATCAGCTTTTTCTTTCTTACCTGTAAATAAACAAGCTTAAAAAATAAACAAGCTATGGGACAAAGCTTTATGAATTATTGATCTTTTGCTTTATGGTACTTGTGCTCCTTTGTATTCAGCTGCTGCTGATGCAATGTTTACTGTTTATTAAGTATCTGCTTTAATTGCTTGGCGTGCTCAGTGTCAGGGCCTTGCTGGCACTAATGCTGCATTTTTGAAGGCCCTTCTTCTCAAAGGAGCTGAAGGGATGATCCATGAAGTCAGGAGATTAGATATGAGCTCATCATTGATTCAATGAACATCTGAGGATTATGGATTGTTATCTTTGTGTTCATTGCAGATGACTAATGCAGGCAGATGGTGGAAACTGAATCCTTTAAAAACAGTAGTCATAGCAGGCTGTGGGTGTGGTATGGGAAGGCAGTGCAATAAAAGAGGTGTAGAAGCAGTGATAGGTGATAAAACATTGAAAGATGTTATTAATAATATGGTTTTTGCTCTCAGCATACTTAGAATGCCCATTTTCCAGTGGTTTCCTATCCACATTCACTGCAATGTGGATTTGGGGCTCTCTGTTGTTAAGGAAATGTGTTTTGAACTTCCATCAAGTCAGAAAAAGCTGGCAAAGACTGAATAAAGATTCCCTTCTTTTGTAAGCCTTCTCAGTCATATGGGTGGTAGTCTTGTCATAGAGTCTTCATGGAGATTCAAAACACATTTCAAAATAAGGCTGCAATATAACAACTGCTGCTTAGGGAGGAAAACAACCCAGTTGTGAACTAATCTAATCACTGCTGGTTGGATTCCAGCTGCCTGCATGTGTAGTACGTGCACAGCCTAAACTGCAGCCTAAATTTGAGAGTGCTAACTGGCACGGATGCCATAAAAACAGTTGTTCCAGTTTATCACCTGATTACCTACCTGCATCCCTGACCTTTTGAAAGGCACTTGTGTACATGCTCAGGCCAGAGTTGTTTGGGGTGGTTTGATAGGGAATCATAGAATGACAAGGTTGGAAGAGACCTCCAAGATCATCCATGAGTCCAAGCCATGCCCTAAAATCTCAACTAGACCATTTCACCAAATGCCACATCCAGTCTTTTAAACACATCCAGGCATGGTGACTCCATCACCTCCCTGGGCAGACCATTCCAGTACTTTATTATTCTTTCAGTGAAAAACTTTTTCCTGATATCCAACCTCTATTTCCCTTGGCACAGCTTGAGGCTGTGCCCTCTGGTTGTGTCAGTGCTGCCTGACAAGGTGCCCCAGGTGATACTGGGCAGACAGGGCGGGACCTGAGTCACTGAGCCTCACTCAGGCAGTTTATTGTCCACAAACCCTTTTCCAGAGGCTGCTTACGTCAGTGTGTGGAAAATTGTGGCAATAAGGTCACAAGCTTCATGTTATTCTTGGTCAGCTTTTTGCTTGAGGCTCCCAACCCTGCACCTTCTGCTGGGCTGTGACACCTCTGTGCCAGCCCTTCCCCCAGAAATGCACCCAGAGAGGAGGTGATGGTGCCCATGTATCTGATCCCTGGGCACTCCCAGCACTCAGACTGTGAGAAACCAGTTACATCCCTCCCTCTGGACTGGTGTCTCTAATTCCCACATCCCACCAGCCAGTCTGCAGTTTGTCCCTCTTCTGGTTGGTTCAGGATGGTTTGTTCTGCATTCTGTACTTCTCATGTGTAGGACTCTCAGATTAGTGATGTTTTTATGATACAAACTGTGCTTGGGAGCTTACAAGACTAATAATCATAAACTCTTTGGCAGCCTCCTACATCTTTGGCTGCATTTTTTTGTGTTCCCAGAGGGCTGAAAGGATCCCCTGTAAAATTCAGCTGTGCTGTATTTGTGTGTAGGAGAGGGAAGCAGCTCAACTGAGCTGGTGCTTAATGTAGTCACATAAAGAGCTTAGAATTTGTCCAGTGGCAATAAAAGAGAAGAACACAGTTGTAAAAACACTGGCCTCTTTTTCATGGATTTATCCATAGAAACCATCTATTGAATTGATTTTTTTTCCTTTTTTTATTATAAAGAGCCAGCACAGAAGTCAAGTCCCTCAATCTTGACAGATGGCCATAAATTCTCATTTTTTGACTCACTTAATCCACAAGAACTTCATGCCAGTTCAGCCTTACTGCCTAGAGCTGTGAATTCCCAGAATACCAAAGAAAATAAGGGGCCATTAGAGGAACATTCAAATCTGTTAGTGATGTTGCATATGTGAGTACATATGACTGTAGGGAGGCATTAGAGTGGGAGGATTAGAGCCCTGTTCCTCCAAACTTTTAAGTCTGGTGTAAGATAACAAAACAACAAAAAATGTGAGATGCTCAGCATATACCAAGCATTATCTGCTTCTGTCCAATCCTTTGTACTGGCCTTCAGAGAATTTTGGACTGGTTTTGCTCTGTGCTGCCTCACTGAATTGTAATTTTCTGCTTCCCACTTATGAACTGAGCTGCTGCAGTAATTCAGTCAGTCTGATGGGTTTCATGCCTCCATTTTGATCCTTCCAGACTTACATCATCAGTTTTAAATTGACTATTCTTTTTTTTTTTTTTTTAGGACCTTTTATCCTTCTCTCTTCAAGATGGTAAGTTTACTTAGCATTTGTTCTTTGTAAAAATAATATAGTTGAGTTTACATCTGATACTTTAAAGTGCTTAAAAAGGTACTATCCTATTTCATCTCAGCTTCTTCTCTGCAAAAGCTGCACACTCCTTCCCTGCATACCCTTCAGGAAAAACAACTCTTATGTTAGGAATGGTTAACAATACCCATTGAAAATTGAACAGCTCTTCACCTCCTTACCTTCACCCACCATGCATTGGCAAGCAGATGTAAATGGTGGTGGAGTGGGCTGGTTTTTCTCCAATGTTTCCAGGGAAGCAGGTGACCTCTTCCTTTAGGAGGGCACTAAAGCTGTTATGAAAATCTCAGCCTAAAATCTTTTCTGCTGATTGCCTGAAAAGAGAAAAAAATAATAAATTCCAGAGTGTCCTGTGAAGCCCATTATAAAGAAATGTGATTTTTCTCATATATTATATTACACATAAAACAATTCTCTGGTTTGCAATCCATTACGTGGATTAGTCTGATAAAATTAATGAAATAAAGACTGTCTGCTGAACAGAATGTTCATTTCTAAAAGAAGCCTGGACTCTATCACTGCTTGCATTTTTTAAATCTCTGTGTTTTAACATGTTCTCACAGAGAGAACTCACTGGTTGTTGATTAGCCTGTTGCACTGCAGAACAAAGCAAGTTTTGTTCTTGCTTTATTTTTAATGGACAAGTGACAAGTCAGTTATTGAAAACCCGCTTATTTTGTGAAGTTGGAATTTAGGAGAAATATCTTTCCAAGCCTCATTGCCTTCCCACCAGGCTGGTGAGGAAGGAGCCCAGCAGTGTCAGCAGACAGAAAAAAAAGAAAAGAGAAAAAGAAAATAGAAGGGGGCCCGTTACACCTGCCTGGACTTGCAGGATGTGCAGCATTTCGGGAAGGAGAGAAGATAAATTCTGTCCTCATTTCTCAACTAAGCACAAACCTGATCAAGAGTGTCATTAAAGTTCACAGAATTAGTTGGCTATCTTGGTAATTGTGGTAATAAATGAACAATCTTAATAGATTGCCCAATGCCATATTTGATCTACGTGCAGCGGGTATCATAAACATTCTTTGTTATTGAGTCTTGCAGATATCTTCACCCACCCTGAGAAACACAATTGTGTTTTTCATCCCAGAATCTACCAAGAGCCATTTATAAATGCCAAACATCAGGAAGCATAGGTGCTGTTAAACACCTTTAAAAAGCAAGAGTTGGCACAAATAATTTAAAATCTTTTAAATTTAAGATGTGTTTTCTTCAAGAGCACCTGCTTACAAAAGCAGGACTACTAAGTTCTGTTGTCTGGTGTTGTCTGAGTGCACTGTCCACTCCTGCATCTCCAGCAGGGAGTGTAAAAGCAAACATTTGTCTGTGGTGCTGCTGGGGGAGCTGGTGTGTAGCTTTACACTCCTGAGTGCCTCTTGTTGCAGAAGAAGGTAAAGCTTTTGCATGGATGTGCAGTTTTACAAAATCCACCTTCCTGCACTGGTGCAGTCCAGGTGGGCTGTGCCCATTTACCCCCACAGACATGTTTGATATTTCCAGTTAGCAGTGGTCCTGCTGCAGCATTTCTTTGTTGAAAAGTTGCCAGCAGGCCTCTGCCACAGAGGATGGAGACCAAAGGATCTCAGATCCTTTTCCTGCCACAGAACCATTACATGGTGTGATGGCTCTGTTAGCAGGGAAGAAGGATTTTCCATTTATCAGTCTCATGTTCCTGAAAGAAAAAAAGAGCCTGGGGGAAGGAGCTGCTCCATGACAGTTCCTTGACTATTCTGTTCCTTAATTCAGCTGTGTAATGAGAGTGATCAGACTGATTTCCTGGGCTTTTCTCTCTTCAAGGATCCTATGATGCTCGAGCCAGGGTGTTGATCTGCCGTGTCAACTGGCTGCTGAGAATTCCCTTGGAAGATCTGGAAGTCCTGGAGGAATCTCTGCTTGAGAGCCTGAAGGAACAAAAAGAGGAAGAGTCAGAGTAAGAACATTTGGATTGATATGGGATCAAAAAATGCTGCCAGTGCTCAAAAACTTAGCAGTAATTACTTGTGCCTAAGTCCAGTTTCTGATTATTCCCAGCATGGCTCTTGGTGTAATCATTTATGGCTTGATTAGGGTTGCAGAGCCCTCACAGCACTGACAAGCAGAAAAGCTCAGCATTCTTAAAATCAGAGCTGAGACCTGGCCTTGCACACATGTAGAGGCTGTTCTGCACTGAGCTGCCTCCTGTCCTCTTTCCAGTTGCCTCTCAGAGACTGTAGATTTTGCATAAATACATCACAGAGATCTTCTTGCCTCTTGGCCCAATATCCTTCAGATTAAACTGCCTTTTGCAGCATCAAGTTCCTACAGATAATCAGGGTTAGATCCTCAGCTGTTCATTGTCTCTGTCTTTAGGCATCTTTAAGAGACAACTGGATAACTCCTATTGAAGGGAGATTTCTGGGAGCAGCAGGATAAATCTTCAGATACATACAGAGCTTGCTCATAATTCTATGTTATTAACATAGGAGTCATTTTTCTTATCTATAATAAATAAGATAAGAATATATTATTATATATAAGAATATATAGGAATATAGGAATAGCTTTATTAGAATAGAATTTTTTATTTTTATTACTCTTTATTTAGAATAAAGGAAGATCTTTATATTCCTCTCATCAGGCAGGAATTGTGTGACAGTTTAGCAATATTTAAGGCAGTAAACATGTCCATAGTGGACTTTCAAGGGAAATATTTTCATCTGTCAACTCAGCAAAGGGTTATGAGATTACCCGGAATGCTAATAAAGCCTTTAATTGACACCCTTGCCATGGTTCAGCTCAGCTCTTACCATGGGGTCCAGCATGTGATGGGTATCTTCCAGTAACAGCTGTATGTAAATAATGCTTAACTTTATAGCCCACTGTAAAAAGGAAAAGTCAGAATAATCTCAAAGATCGTGGACTGCTAAACGTTTGTTGTGCAGGAGCAAGGGTTGGGATTAATGGGGACTGTTCTGCTGTAGTTTGTGGAAACAAACTCAGTGCTGGGCCTTTAAGCTGTGTCTGATAACAGCAGAAGAACAGTGTGGATTTCAAACCCTGCTGCCAGCTCAGTGAGAGCCTGGGATTCCTGTCTTGTCCTTTGCCCAAACTGCAGCCATGGGAGGAAATGTGTATTGGATAAAAACAAAAATCCTTATGGTGAGAGGAGCCCAGGACTGCAATGTGAACACGTTGTCATTCCTGTGCTAAAACAAGGCTGACATTTGTGGGGAATCCATGATCCTTTCTTTGATTTGAAGTCAGGAGTCAGTGGGGAAAGGAAGCAAAATACAAGCCTGTCACCACACTCACCTCACAGAATTTGGGGTTAGGAGCACCATCATGTGCTTGGGATGCTTCCAGCTTTGACCAGCAAGAGGTTTTGAAACAGTAATAACCAACCAGCAGTTTGGCAGCTCCTGCACTGGTGTTTTTACTGATATTTGTTAACAGGAGGTTTTGTTCCTGCCTTTGCTGCTGTGGATATGTTGGATTGAGCCCAGAACCTACAAGATTAAATGTACAATCCTCTAAAAATAATGCTCCAACCACTTAAATCCATGTTAGTTGCACCAAATGTGCTCCGACCTGCGGTGAAAACCTTTCTTTTGTACACAACTCTGTAAGAAACCAGAAAATATCACAACATTTGCTTGCTAGTGTAGGCTCCTGCTACTTTTCCTTATTGGAAAATGACCTGAAATTCCCCATAATAATCTCTCTGAGCATAATTTGTGGTTCAGGCAAGAAGCTGCACATTTGAGCTCAGTGAGGGTAGAGTAATGCCAGAAGCAGCAGTTAATTATGACAGTGGATAAAAGCAGTCTGGTAATCCAGTGATAATGGTAATGGAGGAGCCATTAGGAAGCAGCTGCTGGCAGCTCCAGAAGGGAAGCAGTGACAGACAAAACTTCTCCTTTTATTTACTGCATAGGCAGGCAGGATTTAGCTGCCACTCTCTTTCTCCCCACATAAATCAAACTGCTCATTATTCCAGCTGACTCCAGGTTAGACATGTTCCAGCTCTCTTGGCATTATTCTCAGCCTGATATACAGTGCAGTGACTGTAAAAGCTGATGAACCTCATGTAGAACAGAAGTTGCTGGGTATTGCCAGCTTAGCTGTGAACAGCCTGGCTGCAGTACTCCTGTGAAGAACTCCAGGAGCAATTTTATCCAAAGCCAAGCATTCAGACTGGTGACTAAGGCACAAAGTAGAGCATTTTGAAAGGATGAGAGGAAATGGCCTCAAGCTATGCCAGAGGAGGTTCAGGTTAAATCAGGAGGAATTTCTTCATGGGAAGGGCTGTCAGGCATTGCAAGGAGCTTCCCATGGAGGTGGTGCAGTCCCCATCCCTGGAGGTGTCCAAGGAACAACTGGACATGGCACTCAGTGCTCTGGGCTGGGGACAAGGTGGGGATTGGGAACACCTTGGGCTTGATGGTCCTGGAGATCTTTTCCAACCTCAGTGATTCCATGATTCTCTGATAGCCAAACACTGCTCTGTCTGTGGGGCTGTGGTTGTCCAGAAATCAGACAGTTGTTGCTCCCTGCAGACACCATGTGTGCAGCTGCATAAGGTAATGAGCAGTGGATTTTTGGAGGGTCTCTGTGGAGACAAAGTCCCTGTGACGTGCAGGTCTGTGGGAGCTCTGCCAGTGAGTGCAGTGACTCAGGGATTTCACCCACTGAGCTCCATTCTCCTCCTGCTGTGCCTCACAAAGCTGCATATTGTTTGGGACTCGTGTAAAATTGTCTTAATCAAAATTACAGAGTGCTTAGGGGGTTCCAGGAAGGATTAAGCAATTATATGGATAATGAAAATCCAAAATTAGGCTAGGATCAACAGGGAAAATATCCAAGTTTGGATGCAAGATAAATTGTCACGTTTCAAGGCCTGGATTAATTGCTGTGTAAACAGGCCAGAAGGAAACAACTTATTCCAATATCCTCTGTTTCTCCCACTTTCCTTTCAAATTGAAGCACTTCTGGTAAGAGAGAAAGTAAAGACACTGGAAAGGAGTCGAAAGTAGTGGCTAATTAGTGGTATTTGTTCCTTTTAGGTTTATTTACCTCTTTCTGATAAGCTTTTGAAAACACACCTTAAATGCACACTGATTGCTGTGTTTAATTCCTATTATTTTATTACATTGTGATGTGCAATTAGAAAGCAGCTCAAAATAAATACTGCTGTTGGAAAACAGTTTAATTACATCTCTGTTTGTTAGTACAAATTACCCCATTCCCTTTTATTTCAGACACTTTCCCCTGTTTCTTTTTAGCTTTCTTGTGGTTTTTTAGGACACTTTGGCAACATATAGTTAATGAAATGCTTTTGACTTTTTGTTTCTTTTTTTTTTTTTTTTTTTTCATGCTTCAGCCCTATTAGGAAGGGTTTTCTGAGTAAGTAATATCTGTTGGCTTTTGTCAGCAATTAAATAGTTTCAATTTAAATCTGTGGTCCATTTAATCCATTAAATTTAAATCTCTAAATCCATGCTCATAAATCTCAGTGTGCTGTCACAGTCCACACCTGCATGTTCCATTTTACTGTTCCTGGGAGGGAAGTTACACTGAGGAGAATAAAAGCAGATTCTGATGCAGCATTGTTATCCATTGGGATTTTCCCTTAATTTTTGTGTTTTAATCCCCCCACAGAACTGCAGAAGTATCAAGAAAAAAGAAGGAAAGGAGGAAAAAGCTGAAGAGATACCTGCTGATTGGTTTGGCAACTGTTGGGGGTGGAACAGTGATTGGTGAGGCTGCCCTTGGGATTTTGGGGACACAGCACCAGGGACAGAGTGGGGTCTGACTCCAAGGGAAGTATTTTCAGCCCCACAAAAATAAACATGAAAGAGTTAGCTGGAAAAGTTATTCCAATGTAGCTTCACTAATTGGGGGAAGTATTAAACTGAGGCTGTCACCCTTAAAAATGTTTTCTTCTTCTTTACTCTCATGTTATAAAAATATCAGATCTTCAACTCTGAAATCAAAAGTGTGAGATTAGATCAATGTTTTCTGAGCAAACAGAGCACAGCTCACCCCAGATCACCACATAGTCTTCCTCTGACTTTGAAATTATTCTTCATTTTTCTGGTCAGTCAAAGAATTTGGGCAGACATTCAGGGCCCGGGGAGGGTCTCAGGAAGCCCCTTCATTGGACAAGCAAAAACCTCTTCCAGCTGCAGTAGCAGCACTCTCCCAGCATAGGGAAATGACTGCCTGGGCTCTTTAAGGGAAAATAGTTTGGTGATATCTCTTGCTGCATCCTCAGGTCTGACAGGAGGCCTGGCTGCCCCTCTGGTTGCTGCAGGAGCTGCCACAATCATCGGGAGTGCTGGAGCAGCTGCTTTAGGATCAACTGCTGGGATTGCTGTCATGACATCCCTTTTTGGAGCAGCAGGAGCTGGTCTTACTGGTGAGAGACTGACCACACCATTCTCAACTACTGGAGCACAGGATCATGTCTGTAAACACAGTTAATGACCCCACTGAGCTCTGTGCAGAGTGAGGGAAGTGATTTGAGGTGCTATCCCTGAGATTTTTTGTCTCAGTGCTGATTAAGGTACTGTGTATCCCCTGGTGACCAAATAGGGAAAGAATATTTGGTGTGTGGTTAGTGAAGGAAATGAAAACTTGCTGCTTTGGGTTAGAAAGATGCTGCCATGGAGAAAAGCAGCTGTTACAGAAAAAAACCCTCTGCTGGATTCCCTCAGATCACAAAAACTCAGAAAGATCATGTTGGCTCCTTACCAAGCTATAAGTAATGCATGGGCTGACTGAGGGTTTTGGAAAGGAAAAAAACCCTCTCCAGATTACCCAATTAATTTCTTAAGGAACTCCTGCTGTTTGCAGAGGGTGTCCTTTCTGTGCCATCTCTGAGCCATGTGTTTCTTCCTGGCCGTGTGTAGGATACAAAATGAAGAAACGTGTGGGAGCCATAGAAGAGTTTGAATTCCTCCCACTTACTGAAGGGAAGCAGCTCCACATCACCATAGCAATCACTGGATGGCTGTGCACTGGCAAATATGGTAAGAGCATGATGAAGAAGCTGAGAGGAGCTCCAAGAGCCATGGCTGTGTCCAACTCCAGGCTGTGTTTGTGCTCACAAAGCACCATGTCTGCCCCACATCTCCATGGCATGGTAACTGAACCACATCAGCTCTCACCATAAGACTTCACAGCACAATCTGCAACCCCAGGCAAACAGAGGGGAAAAAAAGGGCATTAAGCTGATGGTGATAGCAGGACTGGGAGCAGCCAGAGCACAATTGTTTCTGTTGGGAACTGCTGCATGGTTTTGCCAGAAAAGGTCTGTTTGGGAGATGATTGCCAGCACTAGTACGAAGTGTCTCTGAGACCTTATGTTTATCCTCCAGGAATTAACAGAAAATAGTGTGTTTTTGCTCTCTCTGTATCTGCCAGCTAATGAGGTTTCTTGGCAAGAAAGTTCTGTCAAGTAAATCCTGTTAAGCACAGCACTCCGGAGGTGACTTACAGGGGAAACCTTGAAAGGTCTGTAGTGCTTTATTTTCCAGTGTAGCTTGTCATATAAAATATGTCACCTGTCTGCTAATGTGCTCAGCAACCTGCCTGAACAGCTGCCAGTTTATTGAGAGGCACCATAATTAACTCTGGATATCATTAATGCAGAAGGATGTCTCACCCTGTCACTTGCCAGGCTGCAGTTTGCTGTCACAGGGAACTTCTCCTCCCTTTGCAGTGCTGTGCTTTGGCTTCTCTCTTTGTCTGCTTGCCAGAGGTCCAAATCCTCAGGGCTGGAGGGCTCCCAGGCACAGTTAGAGAGGCAAGTGTGTCCCTCCAGGAACCTTTTTGTGTCTGTTTGCCCTTAAAAGGGAGTTACAGATGACACACATTCTTCTTCCATAACTAGCAATCTGCTAGAATGTTTCAAAGAGCAAAACTAGGGTTGTCATCCATTTTCCTCCTTACAGCAGTGTCTGTCTGTGTGCCCTTCAATCAGAGGGACTGAGGACAGGAGTTTTATGGAATCTGCTACCTTGTCATTTTGGAGCTGCCACTAGTTGCCAATCCACATGTCCCCACATAAAACAAACCACTGTGGGGATCTTGTGTCACTTTATTCAGCAGCTGCCTCAACCTGCCCTGCATTGTTTGGGGAAGGAACAGTGTGGGGAGGCTTTTAATTCATTAAGATGACAGTTCTGCTCTGCCCTTCAGTCTCATTGTCTGCATTTCTAGAATATTCCAGTGTCCTGCAGGTTCTGTTCTGATCCTCTGTTGGGCTCCTCAGCCATTGTGTTCTCTCCAAACATGAATTCCATCTTTGCAACCTTTCCCAGGGAGCTTCACAGTCCCATGGAGCAGCATGTTGCACTCGAGTGAGCAGTACTGCCTGGCCTGGGAATCCAAGTACTTGATGGAGCTTGGCAATGCCTTGGATTCCCTGCTGAATGGTTTTGTGAACATGATGGCTCAAGAAGCCCTAAAATTCACTGTCTTGTCAGGTAAGAAATGAAATCCTATCAGATCTGCTTGAGTGGCTCTTGTGCAGTTTCAGTGTTAAAGGAGCTTTCCTAAAGAAGGAATGTTTTGGAGGAGGCAGTGCCCAGCAGAAGTGACCTGAGAACCTCCTCTACCACACTTGCAATTTAGCTGTGCTTTCCTGGACTGCTGAGCCACCGTGTCATTGAGTCATTCTGTTAAAGTTACTGCTGGAAACACCTTCCTTCACCTGTGACTCTTCATTTCCCCATGTTATTACACACTTACTGCTGCACAGACATGTCCCAACACTCAGGTTACACTCACCCCTCTGTGCCAGAATATCAAATTCTTTCTTATCTTTAGTCCAGCAAAGCATTTCTCAGCACAGCTATTGGGAAAGAAGAGCTGGAAATGACATAATCTCCTAGGCTTAGCCTTCAACTTCAGTGAACTCTCTTGATTTTGAAGTTTTCTAAGAGACCTTTGTGTTTTGCAGGGATTGTGACAGCCTTGACTTGGCCAGCATCACTCCTGACTGTTGCCAGTGTCATTGACAACCCCTGGGGAGTGTGTCTGCATCGCTCTGCTGAAGTGGGCAAACACCTGGCACACATCCTGCTCAGCAGGCAGCAGGTAACTGGCCACAATTATCCAGCAATAATGCCTGGAAGGGATTTGGAAAACTTCACCCAGGGAGGGTGGTTAAATGGTATCTTTCTAGGGAGACAAAAATTAAGAAAATAAAAATTCAGAGAGTGCTGCAAATGAAGGTGACCAGCAGATACCTGGCTCACTGGGGAAGAAGAGGAGGTCCCAAGTGCATCAGAGAAATCCTGCTGAGATTTGTTCTATTTAACCTAAGGCTTTCCTCAATGAGGAAGAAGAGATCCAGGTCATAAATGACCCATGGTTTAAGCATGTCACAACACAGCCCATGCACCTAGTGGAAATCAGAGAGCAGGAGGTGAGAATGGGTGAAAAGGAAAGGAAAAGAAAAAGTGTTAAAAATATTTACTGATCATTAAGAGGCACCAGCAAAATAACCTGAGAGAGAAGTGGGTGGCAGCCAATGTCCAGTGAGCCATGGATTTGCCTACAGAGAAGGGGAATGGGCTGGTACCTGACAGAAGTGACAGAAGTCTCTCTGAAAAGGCTGGAAAAAAGGCATTTCTGCCCCCCAAGAGCAGAAATTTGCCATCATTTGCTGGGCCAGCACTGTTTTTTGCTGGCCATGTTTGTCTCCCATCAGTCACTGCTGATTGTAGAGGAGCCCAAGGGGAGCCATGGTGCCAGAGCTGTGTCCCCCAGCAAGGTGGGACAGCAGAGAAGGAACAAATTTGATTTCTCATAAAAACCCAATCCTAAAAAAACTCAATAAACTTTCTTTCATACAAACTCTTTATTTTGCTATGGGGCATTTGTTCCTGCCTGTAAAACATTTGCTGTTGTAAAAACACATTCCAGTGTGCTGGAGAATCTAAAACTAGTTAATGAGATGTCTGGGGTGTCCATCACACACCTGCTCCCTGGATATTACAAAGACCATTTTTCATTGATGTTTGGATTAGGCTCCCTTTAATCTTACAGAAAATCTTAGTAGGCTATTCAAAATAAAAGCTTAAAGCTTTAAAGCACATCAGTTTTTATAACCATCACATGCTGTTGCTGTCATCCAGCCTGAAGTCTGGAAGTGGTCAGTATTTTTGTATTAGGGCTTCTTCTTCTGTGTATTGAAACATTTCTAGGAAAATTTTGTTTTCCTTGAATAAGGTTTTCGTTTGGAAATGTCAAACCAATGACAGCATCTGTCTTGGTTCTGTTTGGAACATGCGCTTTATTGTAACTTCTGATAGATTTTTTTCAGTTGATTTTCTGAAGATGGAAACAATACAAAATACTCAGATATGCAGAATTCTCCATATTGAACTGGGCATGACTTTGAGACCTGATCCTTTTGAAAGCAGCCAAATTGCTCCAGTGTTTGAAAGGTGATGCACAAGCAGGTGCTCTGTGTCTCAGGCTCTCAGGGACCCCAAGCCCAGTTTTTCCTCCCAGAAAAAAACACTATTTGGTGGCATTTTTCCTCTCTTTCTTTCTCAGGGCCAGAGACCTGTCACACTGATTGGCTTCAGCCTGGGTGCCAGAGTAATTTATTTCTGCCTGCAGGAAATGGCTCAGGAAAAAGGTAACATTCACCTTCTAACCACTTTTTCTTTTGTTTTCCTTACTCCTGGTGGAGAATTTTTTCTGCCAAGAGGAAGAACACAGCTTGGCTCTTTCAGGATAGAACAAAAACAGCAAAAAAAAAGAGGTTTAAATGCTTTTGGATCCAAATTCTGCTCTCATTCCCCAGTCCAGCAGAAAAAAATCACTGTCTTTACTTCAGGGGTTTCAGTGAGTCATTTTGGTCTGTAAACAACAATGTGCCATTTGTGATCAGTCTGGAGCTGCCTGTGCACTGCCTGATCCCAGCAGAGGATGCTTTGCCTTTCTTGGGAGCTCTCTGCAGCTCTTGTATCTGATTCCCTGAGTCCTGCCTTCCATTTAAGTCACTGAAATGCCACTGTCATCTGCTATTTTCATGGTAATTTTCCTCCAAAGTCAAGTATAAAACCATCTGCCAATTTATTACCCATTGTGGTTCTGTTTATTAATAGATTTCTATTTTTAATTTAGGAAAAAAAAAAAGAATAAAATCATTATGATCAGTTGATGGAAATTATATCTTGGAGTTGAGTCAGCAGTGACTGTGTGCAGCCTGCCTTCCCCCCACGTAGCAATTTAACTCATTAACCATTTAGCTTCACAATAAATCATAAATAGGAATTTTATAAAGGCAAATGTCCAGTAAAGTCCAAGAAAGTAGGAACAGAGTCAAATGAGGATGGAGGTCAGGACTGACAGCTGTGTGCCAGAACTTCCCTTCTGAGTTAAGATAAATACAGGAATTCTGTTCTCAAAATAAATCTAATCAAATCCAGAATAATCCTTATGGAGTTACACTGAAGCCAGAACCCAGATCCTAATCTGGCACTAGATCTACACTTCTTGTGTCCTGAGAATGCCAAGGCCTGAGGTATTTCCAGGTTTTTATTTCAGTCTACTGACTCTGGAATGGCACGAGCCCATAGCTTAGGGAGGAAATCCTTAGGAGTCTGGAAGGTTGGCTGCCACTCCAAAGAAATCCAAGTATCACAGTGATGTATCAGAACAGCTCTCACTATACAGTGATTTTTCAGTTCCTTAATTGAATTCTGAAAGCTGAGCTGTTTGTGAGATGAAAAGCAGCATGTTTAGCACAGATTGCCAAGGCTTTCTCACAGGCACATTCCAGAGCAAGCCACAGAAGGAACAGAGCTGGGACCTGGGACAGCTGAGACTGATTTGGGTTTGGACTTGGATGTCTGACACGAAAGGAACACACAGCCTTGTCATGCAGGGCTCTGGATCCAGATGGCAGTGGCATTTCTGAAGACAAATAGCTAATGATGGATTGGCCAGTGAAACACCATGGCAGGAACTCAGACTGTTCAAATGCTTCTCTGCAAAGCCATGGAATAACCTTTGGATACTTCATCACGGATCCCTTTGGGAGCCAGAGCTCAGCAGGTTTCCAGAAAATGCCATTATGGCAGAAGCTGGAGTAAATGAGCCATCAGAGACACGTTACTGCGTGGGAAGATCATTGCTCTGATTTCTTCATCGTGATTCCCAAGCCTTTCAGTAAATAATTAGCAATTAGCAAACTAATGCAAATTGATAATGGCTGTTCCCACCAGAGCCTGAGCCTTGAAGGTCAGCTGTGTGTGACAGGAGTGAGGTGTCACACATACTGGCTGTTTGGTATGATCACAGCTCATGTGACCAATATCCCACTGGGCTGTGATCCCTGCTGTGCTTGGTGTTGGAAACACTGCTGCCAACTCTGCCCTGCAGCATCTGGGCACAGCCAGAGCTGAATTCCAGCCCTGTTCTCCCTGCAGTCAGGACTGATGTGCTGAGGTGCTTTCCCTTTCCCAGTGAGTTGCATCCCAAGGGCACAGCAAAGCCCAGCTCCCAGGATTGGTTATGGTCTCTGGGACAGCTTCTGTCTTCCACACCTTTTCTGGAGAAATCATCTTAATCAGGTTTGAATTTTGGCCTCTCATTCTCACTCTGTTCTCACCTGCTTGGACTTGATTGGAAATTTTCATTTATAAAACTCCTTATTCAGTAGCCACTCTCTATAAAACAGAGCTCATGAATTTTTTTTTCAGTGCTTTTGCAGACTTTATTATTCTTCATCATCTAAAAGATTTACAAACTGTGAAATACATTTCATTTATCTCAAGCCCCAGCTGCTCTGCAGGCCAGTGATCTGTTCCCAGATTTCTATTCTGTCAACATTCAAAGAAAATGAGCCCTTTTCAGCCAAAGCTAAACATTTTTTTGTTGTTGTTGTTCTGAACAAGCAATAAGCTGGACATAGGACTGGAGAAACAAAAGCTTTCAACACCTTGCCCAAATTCAGGATCATGATGAATTAGCTGCTTGTTTATTGAGTTGGCTCACACCAGGGACATGGAATTTGGAACCTTGGTTGGAATGAGCTTCCCATTAGCAAGGCTCTGGGTTTCCTTTTGATTGCCCATGATTATGGGAGCAGGGCTTTATTGCTTATGGATTACACTCACAAAATTGAACTGCCCTTTGCTCTTTTTGATTGAGCAAAATTTGCTCTGCAATAAGAAATAATTCCAGGAGAGCTCATTTGGATTTGTCAGGCACTGGGATTTACATGGAGGAGGATGCAAGCACTGCATGCATGCAGCTCCAATCCTTTACTGCTCCATCAGGGAAAGGAAGCTAAGTGATTTACATTTGAAAAGTAGCCAGGCAGCACCTCTTCCTCAAATCTTGGGTTTAGTTAGGTTCTGTGGAGCCTGGTTTCCCACAGGTGCAGAGTTTAGATTGGGAATGTTCTGCTCATGAGTCTTCCATTTAATTGATGTGGCATCAGAGGCTTCATCTCTTTTTACTAAGATTTATGGAAGATACTGATATATTGTTCAGGAGTTTAGGAAAGTAGCAGAGCTGCCCAATATTTCTCATTCCATCATTATTCCTCCTGAAATTGCCCAGCTGCAGGTCTCTGATAAGTGAGGAAGATTTATTGTGCTTAAAAGTCAACACTGCTGTTCAATAAATTAGGTCCTGGGCATTCAGGTTACAGCAGAAGGAAATCAAACCAGTCTGATAGATCTTCACTGGGTATTGGCAAGTGCCTCCATTGTCTCTACTTCCAAATCAATATGAACCATTTGGGATTTCCTCTGGCATGTTCAGGTCATGATTTTCATGGGATCAGCTGTTGGAAGGTCATGTGTGGTGGGATCTCAGACCCTTTCACCTGTTTCAAAGCTCTGTGCAAACCCACATCAGTGAGTCTGCAGAAAGATCTTTCCAGGGGTTTCCAAACCTTTCCAGGGGTTTGCTGCTCAAACAGCATCTTTCTGGGCAGAGACCAGGCCAATTCTCCCTCATGCCATCAGCTTGGTCCTTTGC
This sequence comes from Erithacus rubecula, assembly GCF_903797595.1. Lineage (NCBI taxonomy): Eukaryota > Metazoa > Chordata > Aves > Passeriformes > Muscicapidae > Erithacus > Erithacus rubecula. The sequence continues at coordinate 1,659,193 of NC_136676.1, read as the reverse complement.
ACTTTGAGGATCTCAGTTTTTCACATTTAATAACTCCATGAATTGTGGACACTTAAGATGTATGCAAAGTTTTGTTTATGATCCTCCTTCCCATTGTTTCTATTTTTCAAATTGAATTCACCTATATGATTTCTCTGTAGTGCACATCTAAACATACTTCATATAAGAATATTTTCTGATCCATCTTCTAAATCTGAACTGTTCTGCTTTCCCCTTGACAGACTCACAAGGGATCATTGAAGATGTTGTCTTGCTGGGAGCTCCAGTGGAAGGAGAAGCCAAGCACTGGAAAGCTCTCACCAGAGTGGTGTCAGGCAGGATCATAAATGGCTTCTGCAGGTCAGTGTGTGCTCCTGGAAATGGTTTGGGGTATTTATCCCTTCCCTTTGGAAGTGCTGGTGAGGACATTGATTCAGCAGTGCCAGAGATTTGTCCCCTGCAGGCCTCTCCCTCAGACCCACTGGAAATGGCAGCTTCAGGAGGCACCTGGAGCTGTCTGATGCAATTCTTGGCTCTTTGTGCCATGGGAAGCCCATGTAGGTCCTGTTCATAGAGGGACAGTGCTCCACCACTCACAGCCCCAAGTGTGTTTGTGTGTGTAATCTGATATATTCTAAAGCCCTTTTAAATCTCAGCTTTGTGTGAAGGAGAACAAACACAGCAGTTAAGTTGGCTGACTTAAAGAATGGGAATTAGAATCTATAAAAGCTTTAAGATGCAGTTTACTTGTGGCTGCTTATGGGGAAAAGGATGTAAAAATCACAATTGGAAGGGAAGGAACTCAAGCAAATTGAAAGGTTTTATATCTGGAGTGGGTTTCTGGTCAAGATACTCCACATGATCAAGATATTTAACTTGCAAAGGAAGAATAGCTGGAGCAAATTTAGTAAGGATATGAAAGAATACAAAGATTGCCTTCAAAACAAATACCAGCCTTTTAAAACCACATTTAAAAACATTTTAGAAATAAAAGCAGACAACTGTTGTGCAGAGTTATGGGAATTGCTGGGTGAGAAGAGGGAGGTTCAGAGGTCTGAAACAGCTGAAGCAATCTCAAAAAGCTATTAAGTATTCAAGTGACAGCTTCAAACCTAATGACTGTGTCTTGGAAGATAATTGTGGCAGGAACACTGCTTACCAGCACAATTAAATAAGGGGAAATTAAAACTGAGGAATGAAGTGGGGAGGACTAAGAGCATGGGGAAATAAATTGACAAATAACCAGGCAAGAAAATTAACAAAGAACTGCAAGTTAAGACAGTTTATAAAGCTGGGAGCCCTCAGGTCAAGGACAGGTGAAAATGCTGCTGGTGTTTTCCATGCACACATATGTGGAAGGTGGGGAAGTATTGTGTTACTGTGATTCTAACAGAGTGTTTGCACTTAGAAAGAATAACTAAATAAAATAGTTAAAAGTACTCAAGGTTAAAACAATAAATTATCAATCCTATCACTCAGCTAGGCTGGAAATTGTTGCTTTTGTCCTCTTTGGATCCCAGGATTTTCAGGGATGCTGGATGTAAGCACCACTTGCAGTGTTTCTTCCTGTGCCATAAGGGAAAGCTGCCTCCTCAGGAGTGCTCTGAGTTCCTTTAAGAAGCCATAAAGGATAGAAATCATTGCATATAACTGAGTTTACCCAGAAAATGTTGTTCCTCTATGTGTTCTACAAATAGAAATTTCACTTTAAAAAGCTTAGTGTATCCATTTCTTATAACACACACACAGACACAAAGACTTTGTTATAGTTTCTAAACCTGTTGTGCTGTTGGAATAAAATACTGTGTGTGTGTCTAGAGGGTTATTCAGGTAACATGAGAGGCAGCTAGAGAAGGGAGTGGAGAGATTTGGGGAATTTCTGTGAGGATTGAGGTAGAGAAAAAGATCATAGAAGCATTTTGTGGTAAGGCCTCACCTGATTCTGATTTCTCTGGTCTGTTGCTTGTACAAAGGGTGGCCTCGTTCTGTCACTTTGGGAGTAACTGTTTAGGCTGGATGAATTTCACTGAATAGAATTCCTGTGAGGTCAGATTTGAGCCCAATTGTTCAGCTTCAGTCCTTGTTCTCCTTTGCCTTTGGAACATTGGTACAAAATTTGAAGGGGACAGGGAGAGTGAGGGCCCTGTGAGCTGTCAGAGCTGTCCCCTCACACTTAACAAGGGCAGGGTTGTAAATTCCCAGTGGGAAACCTCATCCAGATCAGTTGGACTGGCTCAGCTCTTGAAAGAACCCACACCTGAGCAATGTGAATGTGTTGAAAAGGTTTTGCAGGGCTCTGCATAGACTTACAACTCCTAGTGTGGATTATTTGGGAATAACCAGGAATGGGCACCTGTGTCAGGAGCATCACAGAGCACAAATCCCCTTCATGTCCCTCTTAAATCTCCTCTATAGAGTACAGAGGCATTTCAGTGCTCTGATTTTATGCTGTTGCTCAGCTAAGAAGAGTTTTGTATTTCCTTCTCTCCTCATGCCACAGTCTACCCTGAAACTGTCACAGTGACTTATGGCACTGCTTTAGAGTGGGAACAAACTCTTCCTTGTTCTGTCACTGAAGCCATGTATTTCTACAGTACCTATAAATCAGGAGCACTCCCAGGAGCTTCACAGTCAATATTTATGTCACAACATCAGTGTTGTAGGTCTCATCATCTTTACAGCTTTATGGGCTGGAGGACCTATCAGTACATGAAAAAGATGAAATACATCAATGTGCAATCCCTAAGCAAACATAGGAATAAACAGAAGAGTCAGGTTTTTAAACTCACTGCAGGCAAAGAGACAACAACCATGGATCAGGATTCAGTTCAGACTTAATTCCTGTATCCCAGAAACCTGCCCTGAATCCAGCAAGTGATTTCTAGTGTGATTGCTACACCACACAGACCTGCAGCAGGCCTTGGTCCATCACTGTGCTCTCCACTCTCCTCGTGCTGTGAGCAGTAACACATTGGAAGTGTCCCAGGTCAGGCTGGACAGGGCTTGGGGCAGCCTGCTCTAGTGGAAGGTGTCCCTGCCCATGGTAGGGAGTGGAACAGGATGAGCTTGAAGGTCCCTTCCCACCCAAAGTGTTCTGGAATTCTTGGATTCCACATGGCATTGGATGAACAATAGGATTTATTCCCACTCTTGTCTCCTTCCAGGGGGGACTGGCTGCTGAGTTTTGTTTACAGAACCTCCTCTGTCCAGCTCAATGTTGCAGGCCTCCAGCCAGTCGACCTGGATGACAGGAGGATGGTGAACATGGACCTTTCCTCTGTAGTAAGTTCTCATATTCTCATTTTTTCTCCATGATTCTTTGCCTGAAGCACTGTAACCCTACACTCACTGTGCTGGGGAAGCTGGGGACTGAAGAGAGCCCCTCTAGGTACATTGTCCCTCTTTCCTGGCTTTGACAGAACTCTCATCTACATTTCCCTCTGGATTTTGTTGGCCCAGCTGGTGCTCAACACTGAGCAAAACAATGAGAATCTACCTCTCTTGTTGAATCTGCTTAGGTTTGTTAATACACTGACATATCTCCTAGTGGAGATAGCAGATGCTATTACCCCTCAAGAAGAACCTTGCTGTCACAGAACCATGGAATGGTTTGGTTGGAAGGAGCCCAGGGCCTGTGAGTGTGGATCCTGGGGAGGTGGGATCAGCAAAACGTGGCTGGATCTCAAACACGCGCCAGCACGGCACGTGCAATCCCCTATCTTATCTTGCTGGAGCCTTCCACACTGCTCAGGTTCAGCCAGGGGCAGCTCCTGGCCCTTGGACCTTGCTCCTCAGGGCTGCAGGAGCCAGAACTGCTTTGGATTACAGAAGCTCTGTGATAGCAACAGTTGTTTTGCCAGGTCCTGTTCCTTTTCCCAGTGTGTGTCTCTAGGAAACAGGGAGAGATTCACTGGTATATCTGGGAAACATTTAGCTTCCTCAAAGCTGTCTGGTGTCATTAGTGATAAGCCACTGTTAGTACATCTGGCAATATATCTAAGCAATATCCAACTCAATTATCTTAAAATCATCACCATGTTGCTGCCTCCTCCACAGAAGAAGTGAACGAAAACTATGCAGGACTTCTTGGGCATCTTGGACATGCCATTGTGTTTTTTCCACAATTTAGTGTTTTAATTTATTAGTTACTCTCTGCAAACTGGAAGATGCCCAGCACAAAGCTCAGGATACTTCCAGGGTTGGTGTTCCTGCCATGACTCTTCTTCCTAAGTGTCCCCACAAGCTGGCAGGGACTGTCAGTGTTGCTCTGAAGCTAAAGGCACTTTGAAGGTTTTTTGGAGCACCAGCTTGCTGAGCCTATAAATACCCAACTGTCCTCAGCTCATTTCATTCATGATAACTGAGCTCTGCACAGCCCTTGGCAGCACACACAGGGCTTGGTGCTGAGCAGAGAGAACAAACACTTGGAGGAGCAAAACAGAGGCTTCCCAGGAGGAAGGGGTTTTAAACACATGGTGGAGGCTTTAAAACGTGGTGCATGCATCTCTGCATCTCTCTGGGTTGTCAGCATTTCCACACACTCCCACATCTATTTTCTCACCATCCCAGAGCTGCCAGTGCTCATTTGCTCTCTGACATCTGCTGCTGGCACGAAAATGGCCCAAGATGCCAAGTGGTGGCACTGGGATGACATTTCAGGCAGTCCATGTCACCCCTCTCTTTTTGAGTTCTCTTCAGAGACTCTCCTTCTCATGACCCTCTGCTTCCTGAAGCATGAAACCCTCCAGAGCCCTGCACACTTTATCCTGCCTGGATCACAGCAGCTTCTCCACTCCCCTCAGAGGAGCAAGATTTCCATTTCAGCTGAATGAATAACGTTTGCAGAGCTGCTCTCTGCTCATCTCCCAGGGCTGTGTCTGCATCCCAGCTGCCTGCTGCCAGCACTCAGTCCCAGTGCTGCTCTCCAGAAGGAATTGACACTTCCTTCATCTCACTGCAAAGCTTTGGGGAGGAAAAATCTATGTTAAGTAGGTGTCATTGCCTTGATCCATTTTCCAGACCACGGGAAGAAATGCAGTGCATTCTGGTGAACATTTTAGAAATAAAAGAAGCAGGAATGGGGAAGGAAATATCCAGGGGCAGTATTTTTTAAAGTGGCAAGAAAGCAAAGATGATTTTGCTGCAAGTACAGTGCAGTAGCATAAGAGAAAAATACATAGTGATATTTAGAGATATATAGAGATACAGGTATTTTCTTTATGGAGACCAGCTCCACCCCTGCAGATACCCTGGAGGTCTCTGTGAGTGTCCTGCCAGGAGAAGGACAAGCTGTGATAGAAGAATAAAGTATAGCTGATGCAAAGGTGCTCAGCATGAAAATATTACAAAGGCACCATCAGTATTTTTAGCATCTCCCAGTCCATCCATAATAAAAACTGGTCTGGATCCAAACAGTTTGGTTCTCTTTGCTGTGATAGCACCAGAATCCTCAAATGAGTGGAGAATTATGAGCCCTCAGTATAAACAGGAATTCACCTCCAAGGCCTCCATCTCTTGTCTCTCTTGATTAGTGTGTTTTTTATCTGACTGTCAGTAAAAAAGCAGAGAGAAAAATGTCCTCCCACACAGCAAATGCAGTTATAAAATCCTTCCTCATGGTTACAAAGGGGCTGATTTATTCTGTGGATTTATTTGACAGTGCCTGTTAGAGACCAAGGAAGTCATGGAGCTGCAGGGGATTATCCTGATTGTTGTTTGTTCCCAGGGGAGTTTGTTTGGTACAGTCTGAATTAATATTTGAAAATTGCAGACCAGCTCAGGGAGCATCTTCAGGGAGGCTCAGAAGTCAGCAACAAGTGAGGAATGGGCAGTTTCCCAGCAGCAGAAATCAGGGATGAAGTTGCAGGTTTAGAGGCAGTGAGAATTCATGGCTGGAAGTCCAGTGGAGAGCAGGGATGGATCTTGGAATTGTGGAATTGGTGAGGGGGGAAAAGCTCTCAAGAGACCACTGAGACCAGTTGTTCCCCCAGCCCTGCCAAGGCCACCACTAACCCATGTACCCAAGTGCCCCATCCACACAGCTTTAAATCCCTCCAAGGAAGGCAATTCCATCCTTGCCCTGTGCCAGGGCTGAACAGCTCTTTCCATGGAGAAATTTTCCCTAATATCCAATCTAAATGTCCTCTGGCACAGACTGAGGCCATTTCCTCTTGTCCTCTCACTTGTCACCTGAGAGAAGAGACCAGCCCCTACCTGGATCCACCCTCCTGGGACCTCTCAGAAAAGGAACCAAAATTCCCATTATGAGGGGAGACAGATTCAAGGCACTCAGGTACATGAATACCATAAACAGATGGAAAGTCTGAATTCTGTGAAATCCAATTGATTTGGCACTTCTGTGAGTCAGGCTTTTTTTCTCCAAACACATTAAATTGTGGTTTTTTCCCGCTGTATTCCCAAGACTTGCAGCAAAGAATTAATTGTGGTTACAAAGTGTGGATGAATTAAGAACCCTGGGGAGTTGGAAAGGCAAAAAAGGGTTGCCAGCATGTCATTGCTCCTTTGTTTCACTTGTTCCCAGTGAGCAGTGCCACCTCTCCAAGGGCAGGATCAGAGCAACAAGAGCTTGGAGCAGAATTGGGCTTCAGGGAGAGCCCCTCTCCCCTCAGGGGAACATGCAGGGCTTTGTGGAAACAATTCCATCTGTCTGTCAGGCTGTGAGGTCACAGGGATGGCTTCCACAGCCCTGGAATCATCAGTAGCTTCTTCTTATGTGCTCCTTACTGTTGATTTGGGAGCTCCAAGAATCCCACATTAAATACATTTTCAGTATTTTTTTCTCTTTGGGACACAAGCAGAGAGTGCTGGCAGTGTCAGTGTGTTAGAACAGAGGAAGAAACTGAAAAAGCTTTTCCAAAGAAAGGTGCAAATGAGGCCATTAATAAGTTGCAGTTTGTTTTTGCTTTGTGGCTGACAAACCTCAAAGGCCAATGTCCCTCCTTGCTCCAGCACACACAGACTGCTGGAGCTGGATGTGCTTTGTGGGAGCCTGGGGATGCTCAGCTGCTTCTGAAGGCAGAGAGAACCATTTTACAGACTCAAATTTCATAAGGCTGGTGCCCAAATTCCCAAATTCCCACTACCAGGAACCAGCAGAGTGCCACAATTTCCTGCAGATCTACAGGAGGGATTTTCCCATTCCCCCATGGTGCCACAGGGGATTCCCACATTAGCTGGAGAGTGTTCACAGCCCCTGGGCAGGGCTGAGTCCCTGGGACTGCAGCTTCTGCTTCAGAGGAGCTGAAGGCACCAATGCCTTTGAGCAGCTCATGGTGGTCAATATTTCCATCAAACACAGTCCAGCAGAGGAAATTCACTGTTCCTTTGCAGAGCCAGCAAAGTTGTGATGCCAGCACATCTTTCTCCTGTGGAACACAACAACTGGCATCACAAATCAGCTTTGACAGATTTTCTGTTCTCCCTTAGTGCACTTTGCATGTGGAAATGGGACAGTTCCTACAAGTGCATGCACTGCAGCCCCTGTTCTTTCCTGCTTTGCAGTGGGCAGGTCTGTAGCTGTTGGCTCTGCAGGCAGCTTTCCCCATCCCAGCCCTTTCTGGAGCAAAGCAGGGGGAGTTTTCCCAAAATAGTGTTCAGCTGGATTCTTCAGGAGTGGCCACACAGAGTACAGGCAGGTGAATTCAAGATAGAAAATTCAGCTTTTAATTTCCTGTCTTCTGCTCGAACACAAATGTTCTGTGTTATTTTTCTGCTCCCTTTGAGCTCTGATTCTGACCTGCTCAGCTAACATGGAAACAAAATTCCAGCACAACAGGCAATTAAAAGTGTTAATCAAGGGGAAGGCTGGCTTTGCTGACACCTTGTGCACATCATGTGTTTGAGATGCTGCAATTAGAGCAGCTGAATTATTGATAGGAGCTGAATGTCATTGAAATACCATGAAAGTGTCACTGCCCTGGTGACACTGGGGGAAGGGAAGGGCTTAAACCTGCTGCAAATCCCCTTGAGGAGGATTTATAGGACATCACATTGCTGAGGAGAGATGTGGCATTACTTCACAGCTCTTGGAATTTCCCAAATGCCCAGAATTTCTTGGCCAGACATTATTGCCATCAGCTCATGAGGGATAAGTCATTGTCTCCAAAACAAACAATATTTTCTTTAATCTCAGGTGATCTTGTTTTGTGGGGTTGGGCTGAGCACCTGGTTTGAAAGCAGCAGAGATGGTAATGTTTGAGTTGCCAAATCTTGTGTATTCCTGGAGCAAGATGGGGAGAAGAAGGGTGACAATCCCTTTGGGTGTTCCAGGAGTCACCCTCTGCTTCAGGCTGCTCCTGATGGAGCCTTTCGATTATGGACACCAAACCTCATCTCAATGTTCTTGTGTGGAATCCTGAAAAAACTTCCATAATCCTGGTGTGATCAGTATGTCCAGTATTTTGGGTCCCTAGTGGCCTGCTGTGGTTTCATGTGGCAGAAACTTGGGTCCCCTAAGTTCTTTTTAGGAACACTCCAATTCTGTCTATCAATCCAGTCTTTATTTTTGGGATCTCTTGTCCTCTATGGCCCAAGACATTATGTTCAAATTATTCCCCAGTGATATTTATATGCACATCTTATGCTGGGTCTTTAAAAACACTCTTTAAGCCATCAAATTTTAATAATTCCTACTTGGATTAGCATAAAAAAAAAAGAGTATTGAATTCTAGCTGCCATATAAATGAGTGGTGGTCATTGGGGAGAGCATCAACAAAAAATAGACAACAGCAACTCCACAGACAGTTGAAAAATCAATGGGAGAGCTGTTTCCTTCAGTGGGATGGCTTGGAGTGCATCACTGGCAACAGAGGGACATTTGTGAAGGCACATTTCCCTTGGAACTTTTTCAAGGGCTCTCTTACTAATTCAGAATATTTATTCCCAATTTTGTGCTGCCTGTTGTCACTAATGTACAGCTGCTCTCCATTTGTCCCTTAGACCTCTAGAACTTGATTCCTGGGTTGTTCTTGTTTTATTCTGTATTTTACTCCTCTCCATCTTCCTCTTGGAATTACTGAAGGTAAATTGAGAGTAAAGCTGGCAGAGATTTTCAGCAGTGGATGAATCCAGCAAGAGCCAGTGATTACTCAGAATTTTCAACATTGATCACAAAACATATCAAATTTTGATGGAAAAAACTCTTGCCTTGGTGTGGAATTGCCTGAGGGTGTCTGAGGGGAACATCCCTCAACTACCACCCCAGAACTGACAATGACTGGATCAATCTGTTGTGGCTGAAAGATGATTGCAGGGGAAAAATTACAGTCTGGCTCAAAAAATATCACTGCAATGCAAGGAGAACTTTTACCAGTCAAATGAGTTTTGAAATGAGAATTGAGAGCCTTTTCTGTCCACAAGTACTGTGATTGTGCAAAGGGATGATGTGAAAACAAAGCCTCTGAGCCTCAGCAGAATAAATCTTTATTCCCTCAATTTTTCAGAGCAGATGTAGAAACATTAAAGAGGAATCATGCAAATGGCATTGTCAGGATTTCCAAAATAAATTCAGCTCTATCAGTTTTTCCTCAAATATATTTTTATTGGTTTCTGAAGGACTGTTGGTGCCTAGGATGCACCATTGCTGCAGGTGCCAAATTCAATTGATGAATTGAATCAATTTTTAAATAAATCCATTTAAATTGCAGCTTTTGAATTAGTGGATGTATTCACTGTCCTCACTTTGAGAAAACATTGTTTCCTGAGAATCCAAACAGAAGAATTCTATTTCTATTCTAGCTTCATTCAGCACAGCCTGTGTCAAGGTATGTTGAATGTTTTCTGTTTCCTGATGTGCAATCTGCTCTGTCTCTGGATTTTCCAGCTCCTCTGCCCAGGCAGCATCAGGGTTTTGCTGTGGGCTATCAGAAAACTGTGGGAAAAGCCAGGCTGAAAGTTGGGATTGCTCATCCTGGAGAAGAGAAGGCTCCAGGGAGACCTTAGAGCCATTTCCAGAGCCAAAAGGGGCTGGAGAGGGACTTGGGACAAGGGATGGAGGGACAGGACACAGGGAGTGGCTTCCCACTGCCAGAGGGCAGGGCTGGATGGGATACTGGGAAGGAATTCCTCCCTGTGAGGGTGGGCAGGGCTGGCACAGGTTCCCAGAGAAGTGTGGCTGCTCCTGGATCCCTGGCAGTGCCCAAGGCCAGGCTGGACAGGGCTTGGAGCATCCTGGGACAGTGGAAGGTGTCCCTGCCCATGGCTGGGGGTGGAATTGGAGGATCTTCAAGGTCCCTTCCAGCCCAAACCATTCTGGGATTCTGTGGATGCCCTCTGTCCTGCAGGATGTAGCCAGACTCAGAATTATGGCCTTCACTGACATGTGGGAATATCTGTGACTGGAGGAGCCTGCCAGCTTGGCAGAGCTGAGTGGATTTTGAGGGACAGCCTGGCAGAACTTGGGATCCATCCTGCCATCCATCAGCCTGTGCCACCATTTGGGCTGTGTGGCTTCAGAGGCAGCATCCACAACTGAGGAGATCTTGGAAAGCAGCAGGGAAACTTGAAACAGGAAACAGCTCCCAGAGCTGGCAGCTCAGTTCAGAGCAGGGTTGGACTCCAGTGCTTTTCCTGGACAGCACATTCACTGTAGCTCTGGGAGAGGGACAGTAAACAATGACAGTACCCAGAGGGGCTGAGCTGGCTCTGCCTGTGGTTTCACTGTGTGTGTGACACCCAGGGCAGCTGAGGGCTCCTGTGATTATCCACTGAGCTCCAGAACCTGCAGCTCACTCCAAGAACTCCTTCACCCTCCACAAAATACCATTTGCTATGAAAACAGACAGTATTAGCCAAAAGGGAATCCTGAAGAATCCCCTCCAAGGTTGTTGCTGCTCCTGCTGAAATAACCAGGCTCTGCAGATATGCTTGAACTTGAGGGGATCTTTTGCTGCAGAATAAACTCACTCTGTGGATTTGATGGGCTTAAAACACATCCAATAAGTGAAATTCTCAGGTATATGAGTGAGCTGTGCATTCCCCACCACAGTGACTCCCTGTGAATCCATAGGGGGCTTGGTGAGAGGGAGCAGGAGGAAGGCACAGCTGAGCTGCCCTGTCCCTCCCCTGCCCGCAGGGAGCAGAGGCTGGGGGACACTCAGCTGGGCTCTGGCAGCTCTGTAGCCCTGCAGAGCATTTGAAGCCATGTGCACCCCTGTGCTGGCTGCTCAGGATGGGTGGAGGAGCTGTTACTGAAGGACACTGGACAGGATCTGAAGGTCCTTGGCTCTGGAGTGAGCAATGCAGTGTTATCTTGCCATGTCGAGCTTGTCCCTGTGACATCATTGTTGTGACAGCAGTGTTGTGACTGAGTCTGGCAGTGCCAGGATCGTGGGGAATGTCTCCTTCCTCCTGGCCCTTCCTCTGCCCTGCCCTTGGCAGCACCTGCTCCAGGACATGCTGTGTTCTGGAGGTCACACCAGAGACAAGCCAGGATTCTTCATCCTCTGTATGCAACAGAAACACTTCCTTGGCAGCTTAATCATCACAACTGATTGTGCTCAGTGACATTTTTGATACTTTTGGGTGGATTTGGACTTGAAAACCTTTCCAAACATGCTGAGCTGACTGGCTGATGGATCCCCCTGGGCAAAACCATCAGTTTTGTCCTCTGGAGTTTCCCTGGTGTGGCACTGGAGTCCTGCAGCATCAGTGCCAGAGGCAGCTGGCTTGTGGGTGCCAGTGAGTCAAAGCAACCATAAAGTGAAATATGGCTGGGAGAAGTCACCTAAACAATCCCAAATAAAGCCTCTCCACTGCTTTCCTTACAGCAAGCAGAAATGTATGTGCTCTGGTGCTGAACACACCCTTCTTTTTGTCCTAAAGTCCCCCTGCACTTTGTTCTGACATATTAAAATAATTCTGTATTTCCCTTTAAAGTTTTTATTGACATTGTTGTAGATGTTCCCCTCCTATCTCCAGCACCACCTGCCCAGCAGAGGAATTCAGGCTTTCAGACTGAAGATGAAAACAGGCTTTAGAGAGATGGAATTGCTGGGTTTTCCCACCAGGAGGGCTTTAAACTGGCAAGGCAGTTTGTGTGCTGTTCTTTTGCTGGTGGCTCAGTGCAGCAGAGTTCTCCTTCCCCTTACACTTTTCAGGGGTTGCACTGGTCCAGCTTTATGGAATCCCCTCCTCTGTTATCCTAAAGACAGGAATGAGTTTCCTTGGAAGACACTGAGCAAAGCAGCAGGAGGGGCAGACCCTCATGAGGTCTCAGTTTCTCTTTCAGCTGCATGAGCTGCTCAGAATGGCTCATACCCAGCACCTCTCAGGGATCCTGGTGCTCAGGGAAGAGGAATTCCCTGTTGTTTTAGTGGAAGCTGCTGGACACTGAAGAGTAATGAAAATCAGTCCTTAGGGTGGCAGAGAAAATTTGTTCTCTCTGACTAATGGCTCAGTAAAACAGGCTGAGAATTGCCAGGGCAGGGCAGGCAGATGGTGTGACTGGAGAGGTTCTGAATGCAGCAGACCAAGAGCCTTCAGCCCCTGCTCCCAGTAACTCCAGTTCCTTCCTGTCTCTGCCCACCTTCCCCAAGGCCATGCTCATTCCTTCCTCCAGCCCCCCTGACTGAGCAGTAAAAGGGTTGTACTTTTCCACAGGACAATGTCCACAGCTCCCAGTCCTTCCATGGTTATTTTAATTAATTAATCTGTTCAAAACATCCAGAGCCCATTGAACCATCTGGATGGATTCAAGTCACATATTTGTTTCCTGATGTACTGATTAAACCCTTCTGTTTGCTCCAAGCCTCAGTGCAGCCAAATGTGCCCCTCCAAAGCTGTTTCACACAAACAGCTCAGGGGGTTGGATTTGTGGAGAAAAGCTTTGGGAGAGGTGTGCTGGGAACCCTGGTGCTGACACAGCCATGAATCCCACTGTGGTTTGGGTGGGGAGGGAGCTTAAAGCTCATCCAGTGCCATGGGCAGGGACACCTTCCACTATCCCAGGGTGCTCCAAGCCCCATCCAACCTGGTCTTGGACCCTTCCAGGGATGGGGCAGCTGAAGAATTGCTCTGGCACCAGGCAGGAGCAAGCAGGAGATGAGCAGAGGGTCCAGGTCTTTACAGAGCTCTGTGAAGAGCTCTTACCATCATCATCCCTTCCTGGGGGAGTCATCCCTGTGTCTGAGAAGCAACAATCCTGGGACTGAGGTTATGGGTATTCCCTGCCATGGAAATTCCCCAATTACTAGCAAGGTTTGGGAAAATAAAAGGCCAAGACAGCTCTCTGGCTGGGTCAGGAAGATTTAAACTGCTAAAAATTGGATTTATCTGAGATGCTGAGGTATCTGGGGATGCTGTTGGTACACCTGGAATGGGGAAGGAATTTCAGCCTCTGCAGCCACGTGGCCTTTAGGATCAAGACAATCACCCACAGAGGAGATTTCCACTCCTTCTGTGCTCTACCTTGAAGGGAACTTCCCAACATCCATCTCAGAAGGGTTATCTTATAGTGGAATTCATCATTTATCATTACAGTAAAACTGTCTGGGTTTTTACATGTACTGTTGACCTTTATATGAACCCATAACTCCTGGGCTCCCAGTTTTATAGAGGGCAGGATGCATCAATGAGATGAGAATCTCAGCTTGGGAGCTGTGTGAGGTTTAATGACTCTGTCCTAATTTAAATAAGATAATTCTGGCTTTTACAAGGGAGCTGAGGCACCTGGAGGACACATTTAGCAAGAGCAGGTAAATGAACTAAGAGAACTCTCCTGCCTGGGTGTCTCTCCCCAGGGCAGAGCTCCTCCTTTACCCTCCTGGCACCCAGGATTTTTGGGGTGGAACTCAGCCAGGTCCAGGCTTTTAAACATCTCAGAGGAAAAGTCATCCAACAGCAGAGTGTGCCCCAAATGCTGCAGCCACTTCAGGCTGGTTGATGGACACCTGCACTAATCCAGTGGTGGAATCACCCCTCCTGGAAGTGCTCAAAACACATGTGAATGTGGCACTTGAACACTTGGGTTAGTGGTGGCCTCAACACGATGGACTTGATGGTCATAAGCATTTTTTTCCAACCTTAACAATTCCATGATTCTGTGATTTTTTCCAAGCTCATTCTTCCCATCTGTCAGAGCCAAACCCAAGTCTCTCAGCAGGGGTGGTTGTTGGGATGAAGGACTTGGCTGAGCTGGATCCCTGTGGGTTCCTCACTCACAGGATTCTTGTTCCTGCAGGTAAACGGCCACCTGGACTACATGAAGCAGATGGACACAATCCTAAAAGCTGTGGGCATTAGAACCAAGGAATGCCAGCCAGAAGAGAAGGGCACTGGCAGTCTCTTTTCCCCTCAAGCCAAGAAATCCCAGCAGGCAGCTGGCAGCGAGACTCAGGGAGAGGAAAACAGCAGGAAAGAGGAGGATGAGGCTGGGGGTGAGGCTCTCCCAGCCAGCTGCACTCACCCACGGAATTCCTCCAGCTCTGCCCTGGGAGAACCCTCCCCTCCCTGCCCAGACTGCTCACACAGCACGGACAGCAAGGAGCAGGCAGTGGGGAAAGGAGCAAATTAGGGCAGAGCTGCTCAGCCAGCCCAAAAACTGTTGTCAGCACATCTGTGGCACTGGGATTCCCAGAGGATGGAGCTGGCACAGCTGCAGTTTCCAGCCCTTCCAGAGACAAGCATGGCACTGCTGTGGCACTGCTGTGGCACTGCTGTGGCACTGGATCAGAGTGTGGCACTGCTGTGGCACTGGATCAAAGTGCTTGGAGCAGCTGCCCACAGCAGCTCCCTGAGGCAGCAGAAGCCTGATTCCTGCCCAAGGCTGCACTGGGGGATGATTCCTGCCCAAGGCTGCACTGGGGGCTGATTCCTGCCCAAGGCTGCACTGGGGGATGATTCCTGCCCAAGGCTGCACTGCTCCTCAGGAATCCAAGGCAGATCCCATCCAAATCCTTGCAGGAAGCAGCTGCACCCCTCGCACTGTGTCCCTGCTGTGACTGGGGGAAGCAGATGGCTCTGAGGGGATTTGAAGCATTTCACAGAGAGAGGGTCACTACTAGGAAATTAAAACCATTTTTCCATCAGAGATGAGATGGGTTTGAAGATCTCAGGTGTGTTCCAGGCTCTACCTGTCCCACTCCAGATGGATCCACATCCACTCTCCAGCTCTGCTGACCAGGAAGGGAAAGGCTGGGGCTGCCAGGGTTTCTGCCCTCGCTTGCTGCAGGTTTGCTGCCAGGGTTTGGGCACTTTCCCATCTCCAAGACTGTTTTCCTGTCTCCAGATTTGGGTTGGTGGGGGCTGGAGGCCCTATTCCTGTTAGAAACATATTTGGGATCCTGGGTGAAAGCAGCAGAGAAACCAAGAGGTTTTTGGATGGTTTATGAAAATTTTTCCCAGGCTCTCCAAGCCACTGAGACTTTCCTTTTGTGTCCCACAGACATCTCCAGCTTTAAAAGCCCCATCCAGACATATTTTTTAATTGGCTTAGAACAAAACCAATACTTGGCACAGGATATACATGGATCTGTTTGATTTCTACCTCCTTCCATACAAGTGAAATGGCTCCACTCTCTTCATCCCCAGCCTCAGAGCAGAGGGAAGGACCCAGCTCTAAATCCCCTGCCAACACAGCTCCAGAACCCTGTGGGAATGATCCACATCTTCCATAAAAGTCCCTTTTCTGGCCTGTTTTGCAAGTGTTTCTGGTAGGAGTGTGGCAGGTGGGTAACCCCCTCTGGAGCACCTCTGGAATTTTATGCTTTGCCACAAGGGAGGGTTCAAACCCTCCCAACCCCATCTGGGGGGTCCTGTTGACTCATGAGAGGGGAAATACTTGGTTTCCACATTCCAGTTTTGGTTCACACAGGGTTCTCACTCTCCTCCTCCTCCCTGCTGGCCCACCAGCCCATGAATCCCCCTCTCCTTCCATTCCCAGCTTCCTGCAGACCTTACCTGCAGATCATTCCTCATGGAGTCAGACATGGCTGGGTTTGGGGTGATGCTGTGACCCAGCATGGTTTGGATACAGTGCCTGGCAGTTCCTCTCCCTAAATCCAGCATGCCAGGGGGCTCAGACCTGCCCAGCTGTGACCTGCACCAGTGGGGATGGCAGGGCCTGGCTCTGGGATCCCACAGGGATGGGGCTCTTCTGCCAGCTGGTGTTGGTGCTGTTGGCTGCAGGGGTGGGATGGGATATCTCTGCTCATCCAAGGGTTTGTCCACAAGCAAACACCTAATTACACAGAACTGCCTGCATGAGACAGTAAGGAATTATTGCTTTTGAAGTTTGGCTTGAAGAGGTGACTCTCCCTTTCTCTCTGTCCATCTCCCAAGGCTGATTTGGTACTTAACAAACTTCCAGACTCCTTTTTCTGCTCCTTTTAAACTCAGGCTGTAGTCCAACTTTATATAAGGCCATTGTGGGAAGATGCACATCTTGATCTGGGTGCTCAACCCCAGCCCCAAGCTCCATCTGTGGCAAGATGCATAGAACAGTTTGAGGTTTGAGCCTGTGCTTGTCCTTGGTGTGTCCTGGTCACTCATCCTGTGGCTGTGAAATGCTGGGTTGGTCATACAAACTCCTGTTCAGTTCTGGAGCATCTGTGGACAATGTGGAAAGAAAACTGACAGTGGCCTGGCATGTGGCTGCTGCTTCCAGCATCCCATGTCCAGGGGATGCTCTGTGTCTGTTTGGGTATCAGGGAGTTCCAGAACAGTCTTGGAATTGGGCAGAAGGCTTGGAGTGAAGGGTCCAGGGAGGGCACAGCAGCCAACTGCCAGCCCAAAGGCACTTGGGGAAGAATTTACTAAAATTAATTGTTTTATTGATTTTTTGAAGTGCCCACTTGTCACATTTACTCAGTGTTCCCTCTGCTTATGGCTCTGGGGAGGGGCTGGCATTATCATTTAAAATACAATATTCCTTTAGATTTTTATTTGAAGAGGTGGGAAAACGTTTCTAATTGCATCATTGAGGACATGATGGCTTGTCAGAGGGAGGTGAGATGGTTCTGTGCCAGGAGTGGGAAGCTGTGGGATGGAGCCTGTGGGAGGAGCAGATCCCATTGCTACCCACAGAGCCAACATGATTGCACAGCACAGCCCCACTGAGCACCCAGAAATCACTGTTGGACATTCTGCACCCAATTCAGCCCCTGCAGTGCAGCTCTGCAGGACAGGACACGGCCATGCCTCTGAGCTGGAGTGCTGTGTGTGACAGGCACTGAGACAGACGCAGCTCCAGTGAGGAGATCCAGCTCCAGGGAGATGAGATGTTCCACGGCTGAAGCGCCCCAAACCTCAGCGTTCCTGCTGAAGCAGCTCCAGACCTCTTGTCCATGAGCCACAGGATGTTTTTCCACCACTCCCCTCGGTGCACTGGGAGGAGATCTGCTGAGCTCTGTGTGTGCAAAACCAAGCCTTGGTCTGAGGTTAGGGAGACAGAGTCTGGAATCTGAGGTTCAGACTCACCAGAGATGGAAAGGCCACAGGAGGGTTAGGGGATGGTGACTGTGAGCACAGCAGGGATGGAAGAGAGAGACAAGGCAGGTTCATTCAGCAGCAGCACCTGGCTTGGCACGGTTTGATCCTCCTTGCGACAGTGCCTGGGGCCACCGTCCCCTCCACGAGCTGCTCCATGTGCTGAACAGGGAATCTGGGAGATGGCGTGTGGCGAACCAGCTGGCAGAGGGAGCGCGGCTCCGGGGTCCCTGCAGCTCAGCCAGCCGTGCCCGCTCAGGCCACGGGGGTGCCGAGCTGCAGCGCGGTGCCGGGGGGCTCCCACAGGCGAGCGGCGGCGCCGGGCGGCGCTGGAGGCGGCCGGGGCTCGCTGCCTGCCGCCCCCGAGCCCGGGGAGCCGCTGTCGGGCCGCAGGCTCGGCCCGTTCCTGAGCGGGGCCGGGGCCGAGCGGGGCCCGCTGGGCGAGTTCCTCAGCGACAGGGTCACGGCGCTGGGCCGCGGCCCCGCCGGGCGCCGGCAGCACGGCACCAGCCTGCCCATGGCTCTCTTGAAGTCCCGCATGAACAGGGGGTAGATGATGGGGTTCATGGTGCTGTTGCAGTAGCCCAGCCAGGTGAGCACATCGAAGAATCCGGCCGGGACGCAGCCACAGACTGCCTGGGGGGACAGGAATTAGCAGGATCAGCCTCCCACCTCAGCCCCGGCCCAGAGGGGCTTCCCAGGCACACCAGCATCCCCCTTTCAAAGGAAACCTTCAGATCCCTTTGGAAGAGCTTTCTCCTTGCTGATGGCTCCCTGGGGAATTGCATCTTTAGTCCCACAGGTCCAGTAAGACCCTCTGATGCCTCCAGTCGATCCCAACTGCATTCCAAAGGGAAAGCTTCTGAACACCTGACATAAATCCCCACAGGCTCTTACCTGAGCCACATTGGTGACGAAGAAGGGCAGCCAGGCCACGAAGAACATGCCCAGGAGGATGCCCAGGGTCAGGCTGGCCTTCAGAGCCTTCTTGCTGTGCTTGTTGGTGAACCTCCTGCTCTCACTGCTGCCCAGGGGCTGGCTCGGGGCACTTGGCACCTGTGGCCAGAGACAGGGAGGGGTGGGCAACTCTCCCCAGCATCAGCACTGGCCTCTGCCCAGGAAAAGTGGCATTTGGTGCTCCAGATCCTGCAAAAACCCTGCCAGTAATTCCCTTCTCCAAGAGGCAGGAGCTGGGCACGCATCACAAATTAGGAAGGGGAAGCAATAGAAACCCTCAACACAGAGAGTATGATTTTATTTACTGTAAATTAGGGTGTTTGTCATTAGGCTGCTCTTTGGAGAAAAACCCAGCTCAGTCTATGTGAGGATAAACCCTGCCCTAAACAGGCAGCTCCAGCTGCTGATTACAGCAGCAAACTAATTATGGTTTTAAAAGCAGGACATGAAACATTTCAGCCTCCAAACACCAAAACCCAGCCCTCCATCCCCTCCTGCAATCTAAAATTAAGTGATTATCTCAGCCCTCCCCTGAAAGTAAATGATGCCCTGTTGCAACTCAGATTCTGGCCCAAAAAGAGAACAAAAATCTCTAAAATGAGATGAAGATGGAAAAGGTTAAAAGATGAAATTTGAGGGTTCCCTGGCTGACACCTTGTTCCTCAGCCAATTTGGAGCTTCAAGGAACCTTTTGGGCCTCAGCTGAATGACAGGGGGATAGATGCTGCTCTTCCATGGCACAGCAAAGCCCCTGAACATCCCCTGATTCTGTGGAGTCCAAAATCCTGGCATCCTGTGAGAAAATAAACACTTTATGATATTTATTTAATTCTCCTTTTCCTTTTGACCGTCTGGTGCAGCTTGTTACTTGTGGGGGAGCTGGCCGGAGTCCTGGCTCTGCTCTTGGAGAGAACAAACTAAATCAAGGTATTTAAAGGCAATTAAGTTTGCCTTTTCCCTGTAGGATATGAGGTCAATAAAGCCTATTACAGGGAATTAAAGCTGTTAGATTTAGTGGCAATTACCTTCTCCTGGAGAAATACAAACAAGTGCAGCCACGTTTTTGTTATAAAACCCACACACTCCGGTCCCACCGGCGAGCGCACGAGAGGGGTTTGGCAGCTCCTGTTATAGAGCAGGTAACAAAAATAGAATCTTCTGTTCAAAATAAGGTGCTCTCGGGAATCTGGCATTTGCTGTTAGCTAAAATCCTTCTCCCCCGTATGTCTCACACCCACCACGGCCAAGATTTACGAGTGGAAAGTCAGATAAGATTAAATCCCCTCGAGCATGACGCCAGCCAAGAAGGGGGCGAAACCGTTTATTTTGCACTGCTGAGCGTTTTTGCCTGAATCTTATTTATTTCTCTGCTTCTGCTCACGCTATTCCTGTGCTCATGAGCAGCTTCAGAGCTCTCCATTGCTGGGACAAGGCATGGGGCACCTCAGAGGATGTCAGGGAGGGGGATGTCACCCAAAATCTCCCTCCCTGCCGTTGCCAAAGCTGGCTCCTACCCCGAGGCCATCCAGGAGGCACAAACAGCCTGGGCACCCAAACTGTGGGGTCTGCCAGAGCAACATCCCTGTGGGCACCTTACCTGTGCCGTGGCCTCCTCGGCAGTGGCCACGTTGGTGGCCAGGGAAGCCACCTGCACGGCCTGCTTGCGCGCCGCCAGCAGGATGCGGCAGTAGGTGAAGGAGATGGCGGCCGAGGGCAGGAAGAAGGTGAGGCAGGACGCCAGCAGGGCGTAGGGCAGGCTGACCCGCAGCCGGCACTGCTCCTCGTCCCCCTGCCCGCCGACGTTCAGGGGCCGCACCTGCAGCTCCAGCTGGTGCCAGCCCATCTTGATGGGCAGGAAGGAGGCCAGCGCCGCCAGGCTCCAGGTGGCCAGGATGAGCCCCAGCGCCCTGCAGGGCGTCATGCGCAGCTTGTAGCGCAGCGGGGACGTGATCAGCAGGTAGCGGTCCAGGCTGATGACGCACAGGTTGAGGATGGAGGCGCTGCAGCACATGACGTCAAAGGAGGCCCAGAGGGAGCACAGGTCCCCCCGCAGCACCCAGCGGCCGTAGAGCTGGTTCAGCATGGCCGGGGGCATCACCACCAGCCCCACCATCAGGTCCGACATGAACAGCGACACCAGGAAATAGTTGGAGGTGTTGCGGAGGGAGCGCTGCGTGAGGATGAGCAGGATGAGGAGGAAGTTGCCTGCCGTGGTCAGCAGGATGATAAAGCAGAGGAAGGCGGCCACCCAGCTGCTGCCCACGAGCAGGGAGTGCTCCCCCAGCACGCTGGCGTTGGGGGCCCCCAGGTGCCCCTCCATGAGGGGCTGGGGCAGGGCTGGGGCTGGGGACCTTGTGCAGCCTGGCCTGTGCTACGTGATCATCATCAGGGCTGGGGAAGGAGGATCATCTCTGCTCTGTGCCTGTCCTCCCTTCTCCTCTCCTCCTCTCCCTCTCTTCCCCCACTCTCTCTCTCTCTTCACCGGCACTCAGGGCAGGGTGACATTCCCAGGAGCCGATCAACAGGACCAAGGTTCCCTCCCCATTACTCACAGCAGTTCCTTGTGCCTGTAAATTCCCCTGCTCTGGGATGTCCCTGGATGCTGCTTCTGGCTGCTGGGGATGAGCTGATGGCAGGGCTCTCAGGATGCCAGGGATGGCAGGATGCTTTGGATACCCTGATGCTCTGAATGCACTGGACCAGGGAATAATACAACACCGAGATGCTCTGGATGCTCTGCACTCAGGATTCTTCAGATGCTGGGGATGCTTATACCCAGGATATTCCAGATGCTGGGATGCTCTGTACCCAGGATATTCCAGATGCCAGGGCTGCTCTGTACCCAGGGTATTCCAGATGCTGGGGATGCTCTGTACCCAGGATATTCCAGATGCCAGGCTGCTCTGTACCAGGATACCCTGGATGCTGCGGATGGGCTCCAGGATGCTCCAGATGCTGGGGATGATGCTCCAGCGCCCCCAGGCTCAGCTGTCGCCCCCCAGCTGAGCTGGGCTCCCTGCAGAGCTCTGTCCCCGGAGTCCCAGAGCTCCTCCGTGCCCGGCGCTGCTGCCGCCGCAGCCGGAGCCGCCGGCAGCGGCAGAGCAGCCTCAGGAGCACCGGGATGCTGCTCCCGGCCGAGCCCGCCCGGGAGGAGAGAGATCGGAGTGTGGAAGGGATTTCTCCCGCGGCAGAGGAGCGTGCAGCCCGCAGGGAGGTGTGAGAGCGGGTGTG
The DNA here is from genome assembly GCF_903797595.1 of Erithacus rubecula. Taxonomy (NCBI): domain Eukaryota; kingdom Metazoa; phylum Chordata; class Aves; order Passeriformes; family Muscicapidae; genus Erithacus; species Erithacus rubecula. The sequence continues at coordinate 1,637,584 of NC_136676.1, read as the reverse complement.
TGCAGCTGCCAGCCCGACTTTCACCTGCTGCTGGGGGTGCTCACAAAGGATGCAGAAATGCTGATCGAGGAGGTGGGGCTGGGGGGGAGAGGAGGAGATGAAATGAAGCGCTAATGAAAACGGGGATCTGGGCGAAACTCCGCAAAGTGGCAGCCAGAGAGTTCCCGTTTCTGCCTTAAAGAGACAGCCCGTGCCCTGCCGTGCCTGCCCTCTGTGCCAGCACTGGAGCCCTGGCTGGAGGCACCTGGCAGCTCGGCCAGCAGGTCAGTGGCCAAGCCTGGCCAGCAGCTCCAACTTCCAGGCTCCATCCTCCACTTGGTGATAAAAAGCAAAATTTTGTGAAGTCAAATAAAAAACCAACAAACAGCTGCACACAACAGCCCTCAGGAATCAGCCTGAGGACTCGCTGGCAGATATTCCAGCAATCTGCAGCCAGGATGGAGGAGCAGAGACAAGGGAGAGCCTGGCCCCTCTGCTCCTGGGTTATTTGGACTGGCCTTGGGGCAGCCCAGCTCCCTGTCTGAGGGGCAGGGGACCCACAGCAAGCTGCCCCTTAACAAGTGGGAGGGAACATGTGAGAGGAGCCAGCTCGGAAAACCCTTCTGAGTCTCTGTGTGCTGCTGGGAATTCCACACTGGCACCTGCATGCTCAGGGCAAACACCTCAGGCTGCTGGACAGGGACTGCTTGAGGGTTTTTTTAATTACCCACCCACCCCAAGGTGGAGTTTTCCCAGCAAATGGCAGTGATTTGTGTTGGGGGAGACCAGGACCGAGGGCAGTGGCTCCAGCACAGAGCAGAGCTGAGGGTGTGCCCCTGGCACCCACCCTGTGCTCCCAGGGCCAGGCACTGCCAGCTGCTGCCCATTCCTTCCCAAGTGCCCACTAAAGCTTTCCTAAAGCTTTTCCTGGGAAGCTGTGCTGCAGATGTGTGGGTGAGAGCCACACACTGCCCAGCCACACACCCAACTACACAAACCAGCCTCTTCACCAAGCCCTGCTTTTCCAGTCACCTTTCCAACAAATCTGTGGTGTTTTCCCAGTGCCTGAATGGGCATTCCAGGCCTGGGAACCATCTCTGAGCAAGGGATGGGGAGTGGGAGGCACAAACACACAGAGTTATCCCCCCCAGGATCTCTGTGTCAGGCTGCCACTGGGAAACAGCTGCTGCCACTCGTGCCAGGACAGGCTCTGCCCTCCCTCTGCTTCTCCAGGACCCTCTCCTTGGATGCTCCCAGCCAAACCTCCCCGGCCACCTCAGTGTCACAGGGTGCTGGCAGCAGCCCCAGGGCAGTGCAGGCATATGTGAGGCTCTGATTGCAGCAGAAGGTTTCCTCAGAAAAGCTTTGCCCCAGGAAAGCCTCAGTTCCCCAGCCCATCTGTGCTGGCAGCAGAGGAACCCCACCCCAAGCCCACCCTGAGCAGCTTCCCCAGCCAGGATAAGGGCATGCAGCAGCACAGATTTATCCCAGCTGGGTGACAGTGCAAAGCCAGCCCTCCTTCTCAGCCCTGCTGCATCCCAGCATCAGAAACATCCCAGTTTGTCTCCAGAGCTTTTGCTTCTGAGGAGGAGAGTGGATCAGAATCATGGAGTGGTGGAATGGTTTGGGTGTGGAGGGACCTTAAAGCTCATCCCATTTCCAGTTCCTTCCATGGGCAGGGTCACCTTCCACTGTCCCAGGTTGCTCCAAGCCCCATCCAGCCTGGCCTTGGGCACTGCCAGGGATCCAGGGGCAGCCACAGCTGCTCTGGGCACCTCCTCCCAACATCCACAACACATCCTCCATGCATGGGAGGTTTTGTACTCTTAGTTTGGATGTGTTTGCTGAGGAAGCAAATCTGAACTGATTGAAATAAAATGTGTTTTTAAAAACCTGCCTTAAAATGAAGACCAAATCCTACCACTGTCCCTGCAAAAGCCTCTCTGTGCTGGAAGCTGCTCCTGGCCTGTCTGTGCTGCCTCCCTGTGCTGCATTTCTGGACACATCTGCAGGGATCATGGACCAGCTCTGCTCTCCTGTACCACTAGCAGGGAAAGCAAAACCAGGTTGTCAACAGCCACCCAAGTGTCAACATACCAAAAAAAAAAAAAAAACCCAAAAAAAAATGGTGAGACAGAGAGACTCAAACTGTGAGCTGAGAGACTTCAGTGAGGACATCCAGGCAGTCCAGGGCTCCTGGGATTTGAATCTGGGCAGAGCCTGGCTAACTAACTCAATTTATGGTTTCATCTGCACACCAGCCCTCCACTGCCTGCTGGAGCTCAGCTTGGATGGAGCAGAGGTGCAGGTGTTCTGCTCCAAACACCCTGAACTGCAGCTCCTGGAGTTTACAGGAACAGCCTCCTGCTAAATCCAGCCTGTTCCCAGAGCACACCAGTTAAAGAGCCCTGTGATGGGGCTCAGTGACCACCACAGATACCTCCACCTTCTCCTGCCACTCAGGTAAAGATCCTTCCTTGGGAAAACACTTCACAGCCTAAAAACACTATGGTGACACACAGAGCACCTCTAACCATGCCAAGCCCTCCCTGTTCAACCCATCAATGACCATTGCTGGGCATATCACTGACCATTGCTGGGCACATCACTGACCATTGCTGAGCACATTACTGACCATTGCTGGGCACATCACTGACCATTGCTGAGCACATCACTGACCATTGCTGAGCACATTACTGACCATTGCTGAGAGCACATCACTGACCATTGCTGGGCACATCACTGACCATTGCTGAGAGCACATCACTGACCATTGCTGAGAGCACAGCACTGGCCATTGCTGAGCACATCACTGACCATTGCTGAGAGCATCACTGACCATTGCTGAGCACATCACTGACCATTGCTGGGCACATCACTGACCATTGCTGGGCACATCACTGACCATTGCTGAGAGCACATCACTGACCATTGCTGGGCACATCACTGACCATTGCTGGGCACATCACTGACCATTGCTGAGAGCACATCACTGACCATTGCTGAGAGCACATCACTGACCATTGCTGAGAGCACATCACTGACCATTGCTGAGCACATCACTGACCATTGCTGGGCACATCACTGACCATTGCTGGGCACATCACTGACCATTGCTGAGAGCACATCACTGACCATTGCTGAGCACATCACTGACCATTGCTGAGAGCACATCACTGACCATTGTTCAGGACACATCACTGACCATTGCTGGGCACATCACTGACCATTGCTGAGCACATCACTGACCATTGCTGAGCACATCACTGACCATTGCTGAGCACATCACTGACCATTGCTGGGCACATCACTGACCATTGCTGAGAGCATCACTGACCATTGCTGAGAGCACATCACTGACCATTGCTGGGCACATCACTGACCATTGCAGGGCACATCACTGACCATTGCTGGGCACATCACTGACCATTGCTGGGCACATCACTGACCATTGCTGAGAGCATCACTGACCATTGCTGAGAGCACATCACTGACCATTGCTGGGCACATCACTGACCATTGCAGGGCACATCACTGACCATTGCTGAGCACATCACTGACCATTGCTGAGCACATCACTGACCATTGCTGAGAGCACATCACTGACCATTGCTGGGCACATCACTGACCATTGCTGGGCACATCACTGACCATTGCTGAGAGCACATCACTGACCATTGCTGAGAGCACATCACTGACCATTGCTGAGCACATCACTGACCATTGCTGAGCACATCACTGACCATTGCTGAGAGCACATCACTGACCATTGCTGAGAGCACATCACTGACCATTGCTGAGAGCACATCACTGACCATTGCTCAGGGCACATCACTGACCATTGCTGGGCACATCACTGACCATTGCTGAGCACATCACTGACCATTGCTGGGCACATCACTGACCATTGCTGAGAGCACATCACTGACCATTGCTGAGCACATCACTGACCATTGCTGAGAGCACATCACTGACCATTGCTGAGCACATCACTGACCATTGCTGGGCACATCACTGACCATTGCTGAGAGCACATCACTGACCATTGCTGAGCACATCACTGACCATTGCTGAGAGCACATCACTGACCATTGCTGAGCACATCACTGACCATTGCTGAGAGCATCACTGACCATTGCTGAGAGCACATCACTGACCATTGCTGAGAGCACATCACTGACCATTGCAGGGCACATCACTGACCATTGCTGAGCACATCACTGACCATTGCTGAGAGCATCACTGACCATTGCTGAGAGCACATCACAGACCATTGCTGAGAGCACATCACTGACCATTGCTGGGCACATCACTGACCATTGTTGAGAGCATCACTGACCATTGCTGGGCACATCACTGACCATTGCTGGGCACATCACTGACCATTGCTGGGCACATCACTGACCATTGCTGAGAGCATCACTGACCATTGCTGAGAGCACATCACTGACCATTGCTGGGCACATCACTGACCATTGTTGAGAGCATCACTGACCATTGCTGGGCACATCACTGACCATTGCTGAGCACATCACTGACCATTGCTGAGAGCACATCACTGACCATTGCTGAGAGCACATCACTGACCATTGCTGAGAGCATCACTGACCATTGCTGAGCACATCACTGACCATTACTGAGAGCACATCACTGACCATTGCTCAGGGCACATCACTGACCACAAGGGCACACATCTCCGTGTCAGGGGTTCCTGATCCCCATCCCTGGTGAAGATCCCGCTGGTTCCCAGGTGCTCAGCCCCTCCTGCCCGATCTCGCTCCCGCAGCATCCCCACGGCTCGGGATGCGGGAGCAGCCGGACCGAGGCTGGCACCTAGCGGCAGCACTGCCGGCAGGGCTGGCGAGATCCCAGAGATCCCACAGGAATCCCACACCGTGGGAGCCCCGCAGCCCCACGCTCAGGATCTGGGCTCGTTTTCCTTCCAGCAGCTCCGTCTCCTCCTTTTCCCGGCTGGAAACCGGCGGCACCGCTGCCTGTCCTGGTGTGTCCTGGTGTCAGCACTGCCAAAAACCACACAGGCATCACAGCGATGAGCAGTGGAACTCAGAACTAATTTATTTAAGAAAAAAAAAAACACCAAAACTTGGCAAAAAGAGGGGGAGGCGTCGATTACAAGCTCTGGAAGCTCTTGTCAGGACAACTTCAAGGAATCAGCTTTATACAACAGAGAGAGAGGGGGGCAGCAGAGGCTGTGCCCACCCCGACCCCAGCCCTGCCCCAACCCTCCCTGCAGCCCCTTCTCCCTCCACCAGCATGAAAATGCAGCAGGGAGAGGGGGGACAGGGTGGAACCTCCCCCAGACCCCCCCCAGCCCTTGGCCTTCCCCTGCAGCCCCCAAAGGTGAAGCCCTAGCACTGATGACCCAAATCCCTCATGCCCAGGAGCAGTGGAACATGTGGCCCTGGGGACAGCAAGGTGAGGGTTGTCACCAGCACGGCTCCCAGTCCCCTCACACACAGCCCCAGAGGCACATCCTGGGCAAAACCCTCCCCAGGAGCCCTGACACAAAGGGCTGGAGACCAGGGGGTGCCAGGAGTGTGAGCTGAGCTCTGTGGGAGCAGGGACAGAGGAGGCAGAAGGGGTGCAAGAGATTCCTCGTGGGACTGTGGAGAAGCTGCTTCCCTTCTTTCTCCTTGCTGGGCATGAGGAAAACTCAGCAGGACTCAGAGGGCTGGGACCCTGGGAGCCCAACCCAGCCCCTGCCCTCAGCCAGAGACCCTCGTGCCACTCCTCTCAATATATTATTATTATTATGTGCAAGTAGTTTTGCATCAGGAAAGGTTGAGCCCTGGTGTCTCAGCCTGCAGCTGCAGCCTCGGCCCTGCTGGGGTGTCAGGGGGCAGAGATTTGATTTGATTTGATTTGACAGGACAGAGTCCAGCACCCCCTCCCTCCCCACAGCCCTGCCAGGACAGTCCCAGGGCTGGTCACTCCTCGCCCTCCTCCTCGTGCTGCTGGTGGCTGGAGGGCTCCTGCAGCTCCTGCTGCTGCTGCTGGGGGTGGTGGTGGGGGCCCTGGTGGGCCATGTGCCCCCCGTGGGCCATGTTCCCCTCGTGGGCCATGCTCTCCTCGTTCAGGTACACGTTGAACAGGGCTCCCTCGTGGCTCTGCTCCTTCCCACAGGCCTGGCAGCTGCAGTGCAGGATCTTCTCCACCAGCTTGTCCACCCTGGGGATCTCCTCGTTGCCTGGACAGTCCAGTGTCACCTGGGCAGCAGGACAAGGACACAGTGAGCTCAGGCTCCCGTGGCCTGCCCCAGACCTTGCAGATTTGGGGTGTTTTAGGGCAGGTGGGATGGGTTTCTGTCCATAGAAACAAACCCCTGGTCAGTCTGAAAGGTGAGAGTTCTCTGGGAATGTAATTCCAGACACTCAGAGAAAAATCACAGAATCATCAAGGCTGGAAAAGAGCTTCAAGCTCATCAAGTCAAACTATCAACCCAGCACCACCATGGAATTAACCTAGAACCTCTAAACCATGGAATTCAATCATTAAGATTGGAGCAGACCTCCAAAACCATCAAATCCAACCCATGACCCTTCCCCACCTGTCACCTAGCCCAGAGCACTGAGTGCCATGTCCAGTCATTCCTTGGACACCTCCAAGGGACAGGGACTCCATTGGGAACTTTTTCCAAAGCCTGGCCACCCTTTCAGTGAAATTTTTTTTCTTATATCTAATCTGAACCTCCCTTGAGGCCATTTCCTCTCCTCCTTTCACCTGAGGCATGACAGAAGAGACAGAGCCCCACCTGACTCCCACCTCCTTTCAGCACAGACCCCAGCAGGACACAGCAGGACACAGCAGGACACTGCTGGCACTGGAACATCAGTGAGACAGCAAAAGCCACCACAAGAGGTGGTGCCAAGCAGCCAGGTAGTTTGGACCAAACCCTCTCACCAAATGTGAGCTGAAAGTGAGGCAGAGAGCAGAGACAGCTCCCTGGGCTCTGGGCTTCTTGTGGCTCTGCCAGGATCAGAGGTGACACAGAACTGTGAGGTCTGAGCATGACTGGCTGTGGGAGGAACTTCTGGACATCAAACACAGCCAGGAGCAGTGACAGGAGGGAGCAGGTGACAAAGGGAGCAGTGGAAACAACAGGCATGTGGATATGCACAGGGATAAATAATGCAGGGAATGAGAGGGGATGGTTCTGCAAATAAAGGGATGTTGGATCATTCAGCAGCTCCTTCCACCCAGGCATCTCCAGACACAGTACAGTCACCTGAGACCCCTGGAAGGAAACCATGAGTGGGAAAAGCCCAGAGAAGGAGAAGGAGTGGCCCAGAAGTGGTGTCAGAGCAGAGCAGGATACTCACAATTTCCCACATGGACTGGGCTGGCATGCAGGAGTCGCAGTGAACCAGGGACTCTGTGGACTGGGGGAAGGTGTTGGGGACGCTGTAGCTGAAGCACTGTCCCAGACAGGCCCTGCAAAGACAGCAGGGAGGGCTCAGGGCACTCTGCTCCTCCCAGAGCTTCCAGGGCTGAGCCAGGGGCAGGGCACTGAGCCTGGCAGAGCCCTGGGTGCCTCAGGGGGGCTGGGGGCTCTGTACCTGTTCTGGATGGATTTGGACTCGCAGCCGCTGTGCCCCACGATCTGGGTGATGTTCTTGGCCTCGCACCAGGCGCTCTTGTCCGGGAACAGCGCCAGCTTGTTGATGGGAGGGGGAGCAGCAGGGAGCAGGGCTGGGAACAGGGCCCCCAGCAGGAACCATAGCATCATGGCCAGCTCTGCCACAGCCCTACACCTGCACAGCAACACAACAGCCTTAGCAGGAGGGAAACCTCACCATAACCCTAATCCTAAACCTAACCCATAAACCTAACCCTAACCCATAAACCTAACCCTAACCCTAACCCATAAACCTAACCCTAACCCTAACTCTAACCCCTAAACCTAACCCTAACCCCAACCCTAACCCCTAACCATAGCCCTAACCCCTAACCCTAACCCAACCCTAACCTGCCAAAGCAGCCCAGCCAGTTTATCCCCCCGTGGGAGCTCTTGGTGGTTCCAAGCACTGCTCCCTCCACAGCCACTGCCGTGCCAGGACAGCTCCCACAGCACTGCCCGTGCAGTGGGATGTGCTACTCTGCCCCTTTCCTCCTCCCAACACTCCTGGCCAGTGATACCTGTGTCACCTCTCCCAAGCTCTGTTTGCAGGATTTTCCTCATTTCCCACCACCCAACGCTGGGCTGGGAGAACTTTGCAAACCAAAAGTGTCAAGCCAGGCTGGAAAAGTCCCACATCAGAGAAATGTTTTTATTTGAAGAAGGAACAAGCTTTCCTGCTTCTTTTTCCCCCACCCTGAAAGACAGAGCTGGCCCTGCTGGGTCCCCTCTCCTCCAGGGAGTGGCAGCAGGTGTCGCTGCAAGGCAGCAGCACAGGAGCACATGGAAACCCCAGCCCGAGGCTGGAAACCCGCAGGAAAGAACAGCACAAGGTTTATTTGCACAGAGCCACTCCAATTCTGCAGAGGGATATTCCCAGGATGGGGACTGGGGCTGCAGACAAGGGGGGCCCTTGTCACAAGGAGAAACCACCAAAGGTGGTTGGCTTGGAGGCCACTCCCCACCCCCAGAGAAATCCCCACCAGGTTTCCTTGCTCTGCTTCCCAGACAAGGTGCCTGAATTAACACTCCCAAATTGCAGGGGAAAGGCAGATGGAAAAGCAGCACAGAAACAGGGACATTTTTTCCTCTGTGGGGTTTGGATGGAGTCACGGCAAAAGGCATTTATGAGATATTTGTTAGAACCATGTTATTTGTTATTTCCTTCTATTTATTTATCCAGACAATGATTCACAGCCCACATTGGAAAGACTCCTGTTGATTCCCATGGCTCCTGGGCCCAGCCCTCTAACACTTGCTGGGAAGAGAGGAAAAATGTCCTGATCCTCCAGAATCTTCATCCACACCCACACCCCCTGGGCTGCAGGACCATCAGACTTATCTGAATGATTGAGATGCTCTCCTAAGCACTCAGGGATTTTAGGGTCATTTTGGGATTTTGCCCTGTTATCCCTCCACTGAGCTCAACCTCCTGGATCTGAATCAAGATACAGATGAAGATTCTTTCCTCTCTTCCATCCCATGGCAGACAGAAAAGGGCATCCTCATTCACCAGATCTCTGAAGGAATCTTGTGGTGTCTCTGCTAAATTTCCTCCTTTTCTGTTGATACAAGAACCACAATAATCTAAAGCACAACACCTGCAAAGCCCTGGCTTTGTAATCCTCCCAGCACTTGTGGGATGTGAATCCATTCCCTGGTGGGAATACCTGCACAAAGGAGACTTTGAACTCCTGAGCTTGCACTGCCACTGATGAGAGTTGTGGGTTTAAATACATCTGTCCTGAAGAGGACTCTTGTGCTTGAGGTTTGTTTCTTCTCCATTTCAGTGGGGGAATTCTGCAATTTCTGAAGGAAGGACGTGGCTAAGTTGCATACACAGACTCACACGCACTTGGCTTGCTTTCCAAAACAAGCATCACTCATTCCTCAAATGCCAGCAGCTCTGTGCTGAGGAATCCTGCTCCCAAAGGCAAGTCCGAGATCAGAGCTGGGATGTGACCCAAGGAGCAATCACAGCCCCCGGGGAACAGCCCAAATTCCTCTGGAGCCAGCACACAAGTTCACTTCCACATGCCCCATTACAGAGCAATTTCCCTCTTTCCTAAGAAAGGTGGTTTCCAGGTTTCTGTGCATCTCTGCCCAGCTGCAAAGAGGTAAATATTCCTGTCTGTGCTGTGCTCCTGGAGGGAGCTGTTCCATGGAAGGGTTCCTGCTGCTCAGGGCAGACCCATTGCAGGAGGAATGAGGGATCCTCTCCCATCTGGGCTCCTGGGAGGAGGATGAGTGAAGCTGTGCTCTGCTAAAGCAATGGCCTGGATTCAGAAAAGCACTTAAACATGTGCTGAAGCCTTCTCCTGTCCTGAGCAGGGCTGTGTTTGTAAGCCCAAGGGATGCCAGTCCCCTTTGCAAGGGGTGGTGGAAGAGTGGGGGATTGGGCACCCCCAGCAGGGAAACTGGGCACCTCCAGCACAGGGATTGGGCAAATCCCAGCAGGGGAACCAATTCGGAGCTGTAGAAATTCCAAGTATCCCCCATTCCTCAGCACTGCTATCCCCCTGACCTGCAGCCCTGAACACAGCACAGCCCCAGCACACGGTGTTTGCCTTTCCCCAGGAATGTCCAGGAAGCCGCAGGGTTGTTTTTCGAGCAAACCCCGAGGTTCCTGCAGTGCCCGGGAGAACACGGGATGCGGCAGAGCTCGGGAGGAGCCGGGCTGGAGCAGCCATGCGAACACCAGCAGCATCCCTCCGACAAAAGCAGCACCCCCTCATCCCCCCGCCTGCCCAGGGAAGGGAAAAAGGAGAACGAGGCACCTGAGCGGGTTTGCAAACTCCCGATTAAATAAAGGCATTGAGCACATTCCTCCGTGACAAGCTAAATTACACGTTGCAGCCCAAAGGAGCGAGTGTGACCCGGCGGGAGCAGCCGCTTCCCGGCGCACAGGGGCTTCTTTCTCTGCCCTGCACGTTTTTATCCCCTCGGGTCAAAGCTCTTCAAGCAGAAAGTTCAGCTCAGTTCCGGCAGAGGAGACCCTGAGGGTGTCCCCCTGCTCCATGCAGGAGCCCCAGGGCAGCTCCCCCATCCCTGCGGCGCTGGGGAGAGCAATGACTCAGCCTGGGCTGGCACGGGCAGCTCCCAGCGCAGCTGCAGCCCGAGCTGAGCTCCAGAGCCCTTCTCCAGCCCGGGTACCCCCAGCAGCCCTGGAGTCCTGCCCAAGCTCAGCCCCAGCTGTGCAGCTCTCCTGGCAGCGCCTCAGGTGTTTTGTGTCGCCCAGAAGAGCTCCGTGCTCCCATCCCAGCGCTCTCAGGAATCCCCCAGCAGGAAAACAGCAGCCCCTGGGAGCAGCTGGGAAAATCTCCTGGTTACATGGGCTGGAGGACAATCACTGGAATTACCTCGGAGGCCACGTTCCCACCATCCAGCCCACAGCTGCTCCCAGACATTTGGAAACCAAACACTTCTGGAGGAAAATAAAACAGATCTAATCAGTTTTACCCTCTTTTTCCAGTGGGAAGTTTACACCATAACACAAGACAAGCTTGCAGGTGGACATGGGGAATGTTTCATGAGTTGTTTAATGTGTTTATAGGTATTTTTCTTATCCAGGATCTTGCAAATCTGCCAAATACAGAGAACCACAAAGACTGTAGATTGTGCTCATGGCACCACAGCCTCTGAGAGACAAGAGCCCCCAAAGCTTTACAAACACCACCTGGCCAAGGCTGCCACAGAAACCTCAGTGCCCACTGAGGGATCCAGGCCCTTTGGAGAGCTCACATGGACAAGGTGGAGGTTTCAGCCCTTGGTCTGGGTCAGATCCCTGTCCCTGGACACAAGGCTGTCCCTCCTGGTGGGGCCAGCTGCCCACCCAGCTGTGCTGAGCTGCCAGCAGCAGCCCCAGGGGTCACAGCACTTTGTGCCACTGCTCATTTGTGCTGCTCTGCTGACAAGAGCTGCCACAGGGAGCACAGGAGGGCCCAAAGCTGCTCTGTGCCTCAGTTTCCCTGGCTGCAAGAGCAGGGACAGGGGAGCACCGAGTGAGCTGATGGCTCCCTCAGAGTGGAAGCACAGGGAGGTGTCTGCAGTGCCAGACTGCCCTGAGAGAAGCAGGAGGCAGGGCTGGCTGCCAGCAGCCCTTGCCCCACATTCCTGGGTGGAAGGTGCTGGGGGCAGGTGGGAGCCAGGTGGGGACAGCGTGGGGGGGAGTCACCCCAGGACACGCAGGGCAGGGCAGAGCTCTGCCAGGACTCGCTCCCGTGCCTGCAGGTGGCCAGGAAATGCTACAAAGAAAATTATTATTGAGGCACCCAAAAGGATGCAAAGCCACAGTAAAGTGTCTGCTTGGTGGCAACTGGAAAGAAACATCCCAGAAAGAAACATCCCAAAAAGAAACATCCCAAAAAGAAACATCCCAGAAAGAAACATCCCTGAAAAAAACACCCCAGGAAGATCCAGGGCACGGCTCTCCTCAGGCACAGGATGAGGTCTGTAAGTTCTGAACACCACTGGGGATTGGCTCTGAGGGAACTCAACTCAAATAATATTTACTTACATGGAACAAAACAACTTATAAGCCAGCATTATTAAGAGGAAAAGCTTAAATCTCAACTGCAAAAAAATTGAAAAGTCACTGTGTATTGAAAAACATTTATCAAAACAGCAGATGTTATTTTAATATCTGTTCTTATTAAATACTTCCCCCTTTTTGGAATTTGCATTTAACTAAAACTTTACAGTTTTGGGGACCCTTACTGTAGTGACTGTAATAGCCCTAAAGAATCTGATTGAGGTATGATATGGGCAGGGGAGAGGGAAGAGAACTCTGCACTGAGAATGTCTGGAGGTAATTCCTCAGGACACAAAAGTGCTTAACTGAGCACAGAAATCTCTCCCGAGCTCAGAGCTCCAGCCTTGCTTTGCTGAGCTGCAAAATCTGGGGAGAAATTACAGAAAAATAAACAGGGAGCTACCACAGGAAGACATTTGATATTTAACAACCACAAGAATCCATCCTAAGAACTTTTTGATAGTGGAGCAAAAGCTGTGTCGTTTCTCACTGTGGACCTGGCTGTGTCTGCTCCTTTCAGGAGCAGATGTTGGAGCTTCCCTTCTGTAACACATTAATTTCCACTCAAGCACAGTTGGGCAAGTCACAGAAATAAAGCAGAAATAAAGAAAAGCAGTACAGCATTTTTAAAGCCCTCTCCCCTGCCCACATTGGCCAGAATGTTAAAAGATGTTGGTACATTGAGAGTTTTAATCTGGCTTCTCGACCATGCACTGAGCACTTGGGAGATTCATTTTTTGCAGCTGAAAAAAAAAAATAATTCAAGCTGCTTTACCTACAAAAGTCATTGGAAAGTTACCCCTGGACTTAGGCTTAGGCTGGGGTCGTGAAGGAGCTGTGCTGGAAAAGGGACACACTAATGGCCTGTAGAAGAGGCCAGAGTCACATAAACAGTTTCTGGTAATTTATTTCAATTGCTCAATTTCTTCAGCATTAAGAACAATCACAGCCAGGAAAATGCATCAACCTAAAGCTCAGGAACAAATTCTGGAGCCACAGCTCCCCCTTTTCTTGAAGAATGTGGGGCTCTGCAGCCCCCAAGAGCAGCAGGACAAGTGGGATGGGAGCAAGGATCAGTTTATGGGGAGCTGGAAATGAAACCTGGGACCAGATCAGCTTATGGGGAGCTGGACACAAGCCTGGGGCCAGCCTCCAGCAGCAGCAGTTCTGGGGAGCAGCCTGGGGAGCCCCAGCTCAGTGGGCAGGGATGCTGCAGGCTGTGCCCAAGCCCTGCCCTGGGCAGGAGGGGTCTGGAGCCGTGGCTGGAGCATTCCCAGCCCCGTGCAGCTGATGGGAGCACAGCTGGGAGCAGCTCCAGCCCCAGGGCTGGCTCACATGCCCGGGCCTGAGCAGGGCCCTGCTGCTGTGCTCCCAGCACAGCCAGCCTGGGGCAGGGCAGCTGGACGTGCAGGACAGTGGAAGGTGTCCAGCAGCTCCTCTGAAAACCCCATGGGCAGCAGGGATTTGGCTGCTGTCTCCAGCACTGCCCCTGAGCACTGTGAGCAGCAGTTCCCACCCAGCTGTAAAGGGAAAATCCCCCCCTCCATCACTGTGGGAGCCTGAGCATCACCCCTCACCCAGGGCACCCCAGAGCACCTGGCTGTGCTGGAGCTGGCTCACTGCCATTGCCTGATCCACTGTGGCAGCACAGCTCTGGGGAGCCAAACCCCAGAGCCTTGGGGAGGGCTGGGGAGCTGCTGGGCTCTCCCCAGGCTGGGTTTGAGCAGGCACTGGGCACAGAGCTCCTGCCAGCAGGTTCTGCTTCCACTGAGTGAGGTAAACTGGGACCGGCTCCTCCAAATGACTCCACTGGTGCAAATGAGATCAGAATCTGGCACCGCTCGTCTTACTCAAAACAAGTCTAACTGGAACCAGATAAAACCAGTTCCAGTGCCGACTGGCCACCAGGATGATGATTTTTTTAATTCCTGCAGGCAGTGAGGGGAGCTGTCTCGGATGCCAACCACGCTGGCTCTCGGTCATTCATTACCAAACTTGCATAAAAACCCAGCACAGCAGGGCTGCGCCTGCAGGATCAGGTTCCCACTGCTGGAGCAAGAAGGGGAAAGAGGAAAGGAGAAAAGAGCTTGTGGATGGAGCTGTGGGTCTTTCAAGATCCTCCCTGCTGTCTCCCTCTCCCTTTATTCCCCTTCAAGCCATTTCTTGGTCGCAGCAGCAGAAATTCAGTGACCTGCTGGGTTTTTGCCCTCTTTTAGTCTCTACACCACACCAGCCTCCTCAGTTGTGATGGCATGAACCCAATGTTTGTGTTATTTACCCATGGCATTGACCAGAGCAGAAAAACAGAGAAGTGCAAGGCCAGAGGGGTTTGGAGGCAATGTAACAGCTCGTGGCCCAGCTGGTATTTTCTGCTGCTACCAGGGCTGACCTCACACTTGACATTTAGACAGTTTCTCCTAAACTGCAGGATTGGCCCACAAATAAATCACACTGTGACCGAGCAGCAGTCCCTTTCACTCTGGACAGGTTGCTGGAGCTCTCTGTCAGAGAAGGAGGAGGCTTAAACCACATCTAAGAGTGACCCGAGCAGTGGCCCCATCCTGACCCCATTCCCAAAGCTCAGCTTGGCTGGACTGGGGGCAGCCCCACAATGCTGGGATGGGTGCTGGGCTGCTCCTCTCCCACCCTCAGTGCTAATTTCAGTCCAGGAAAACCCTGGCCCTGCCTCCCCAAACAGCACTGCACACAAAACAAAGCTCTGGGAAAGGCAGCACAGCCCTGCCGGGCTCACACAGGACACACCACCCTCACTCCCATGCCACAACTCCCCCACAGTGACCATTTATCAGTGCTCAGGTTTTTAAGAGTCTGCTTTGGGTAGGTGTGAAGCCTGCTGGACCTCTGTTCCTCTGCTCCTTGCTGTGTCACAGGGGACACAGAGCCTGAGGGTGGCTTTTTTCAGCCGACTTCAGAACAAAAAGAGCAAAGGCCCAAGGACGGAGCGAGAACCTGGCTCTGCCTGCCCCGTGGTCGGATATGGGATCTGGCAGAGGAACTGCTAAAGCTTTAATGGGAACAGCATGGAGCTTGGGCAGGAATAACTGCCCAGGAGTTTCCTCTGCTCCTCGGGCAGGTTTCCCAAAGCTGCACCAGCTCAATCCGCCCTCGGCAACGCCAACACTCGCTGCAGGCAAAGCCACCCCAGCATGGGCAGCTGCTCAAGGCTCCTCCAAAAGCTCTTTGGCTCAGGGCCCCATCCTGCACCTCCAGAGCACCCCAAATTCCCTCCAGCTCCACCGTTTTCCTTGCTGCAGAAGGACGGCCGGCCACGGGAAGGTTTTACTTGTTTGCCCTTTTTGTGAGACCACAAACTCTCCAAGCTGGAATCCAGCGCTGAGAGGTCACGCCAAGAGCCCGGATTCTTCTCAGGGCTGTTTGCAAACACTTGGGATTTTTATACTGAAGGCAAATTCCATTTCCCATCCTGCGGTTTGCAAATTTGAGGCGAGCAGGCTTTTATGAGATTGGAGACTGCTTTCAAAAGGCAGAAGTGCCCAGTGTATGCAGCTGATTTTTGGCTGCTTGGACACTGCAAAGAGGGCACTGAGTTGTTTGGCTAAAAATACAAGGGAAAATCTGGGTCTCTCCATCTCACTAGGATATTTCCCACTTGTTTCGGCAGGGTGCAGATTTTTCCAAAAAAAAAACCTGCATAGAAAAGCTATAGTGTCCTAAATCCACAAACACTTCACATAAACTGAATTTTTAATTTGATGGGGTTAAAATCCTATATGTAAAAGTTAGATGGTGGAGTGGAGCAGAACTTGCTGGTGCCCTCATAAGAGAAATGTTAGTAGGTAATAAAGGATTGTCCAGATCAACTTTAATGCAGCCTGAAAGTGAGCTAAAGCATGTTCTGTTCCTAAAACACCTATCAGAGAAAAAGAGAAATCCCTGCCGATCTTAAAATGCACAGAACAAATAAAAATTGCCACAGACACTGAGACAAATTGAAATGCTACGCTGGGGTTCAAAAAACAGGTCGGGATATATCGGATATAAGCTTTACAGTAAGTGCCTAAAGTATTTCCATGAAACAAGGATGTAAATTAATCCCCGGGATGAACTTTTCAAGGAACAAAAGTTTACTGCCTTGCCATCGGGAAAACTTTTTTCTTTTATGATCGTTGAAGTAGCCCGCGTCCGCCGGCGCTGTGGTTCATCGCTACCGAGCGTTCCCGTTCTTCCCTCGGCACTTTTGTTCCAAAGCAGGGATGGGAAGGAGGGAAGGACTCTGTACCACAGATGTGCGACCGACCCTGCGCGGCTCCCCGGCTTTTATTCCACTGCAGCTAAAGCGGCGGTGGAAACAGCTCAAGGACTGCAGAGCAGAACCCCCCAAACCCGCCTCATCTGCAACCCATTTCTGCGGCAACATCCTCATCCTCCCGACCATCCATCACCGCCGGGGGAAGGGAGGGTGAGAAGCGAGAGGAAAAGAGACGGGAAACGCGGTGCGGGGAAAAAGCAGCAGGTTCGGGGCGGGGTGCGGGGCACACAAAGCCAAGGGCTACGGGCTACTCACCAGCCAGGCGACGGCGGGCGCATCCCATGGGGTGCGGGGCCCGGCGCTGCCCGGCGGCTGCCGCATCCCCGGCGCGGCCACGGGAGCGCGGGCGGGCGGGAGCTGCGAGCTGCCGCCTCCCTCCCTCCTGCCCTCCCTCCTTCCCTCCGTCCTGCCCTCCCTCCCCCCGGTGCCGGGCTCCGGGCGGTGCCGCCGGCCCCGCTCGCGATTGCACAATCGGGCTGGGAAGGGAGAGGAGGGGAGAGGAGGGAGGGACAGCGGGAGGAGGCAGCGCCCGCCCGCCCCGCCGGGACACCGAGAGCACCGAGAGCCCCCGCAGCCCCCGGCTCCGAGAGCGGCGCTGGAGCTCCGAGAGCAGCGCACCGATCTCTATCAGCAGCGCACGGAGCTCTGAGAGCAGGGCACGGAGCTCTGAGAGTGGGGCTGTAGCTCCGAGAGCCCGGCAGGGCAGCCCATCAGCAGGGCATGGAGCTCCGAGATGGGGGCACGGAGCTCCATCAGCAGGGCATGGAGCTCCGAGATGGGGGCACGGAGCTCCGAGATGGGGGCACGGAGCTCACCCAGCCACACGGGCCCTGGAACCCCCCACAAGTGTTGGAGCTATCCGGGAGAGCCCGCTGGAAACGCCCGGACACAAAACCAGGGGCTTCGGCCGGGAGAGCCCTGGGAATGTCCCAGCACTTGCTCCTGCAGTGCCATGAACAGTCTGGATTGGCTCACTGAACGCCAACAACTCTTATTTAAACATAATTCGTGGTAGAGAGTCCGTGGGGCAGAGTCCAGGCTGCAGAGAAGACTTTGGGAAAGTTCTCCAGCACTAGAGACGACGGTTTTCTCTTTTGCTTTTGCTTACTTTTCCCTTCCTCTTTCTCCTCTCTTTCTCTTTTTTGTTTCCCTCTTTCCCATACAAAACCAACAGCCAAGCCCCATTCACGGCTGTATTTCAGATATGATAACTGCTGCAGACCAAAGGGCTCTGTCTGCTAAGGCACAATTAATCTAAAGAGGCCCCCACATTAAACACTACCCAAATCAAGAGATACCTGCCAGGCTTGGCTGGGTTTTGCTGGCTGCTGTTGGTGTGAGGATTTGCATGGAGATCAGAGAAGCAGGAAGGGGAGATGGCAAAGAGCAGCAGCTGTGCTGGGAGCAGTGCTGGTGGTGCCCTGGCAGCTGCAGTGGGGAGAGGCTTTGGGGCTGGGTGTTTGCTGGAGGAGGCTGCAGGCTGCCAGGGAAGGAATGGTTTCCTGCTGCCAGGTCCTTCTAGCTCCAGGATAATAGGATTTGTAAACAGGGTGGCAAAAAGCTGCTTCCAGCATCACTTTCTTATCCTACTGAATGAACCTACCCAGCCCTGAACTGTACTGCACTGCTCAACTCCAAAAGGGCCAACAAGAGGAACAGCCTCTAGCCATGACCACACACCCCAGTAGGAACCCAAAATCTGGTTTCCCAGCATTTTCACCCATTGCTGAACCCAGGCCTTTGACCAATGCTCTACCTGCTCCCCATGGCTATCTGCAAACTCCTGCCTGTAAAGGAGACTACTTTATTCTGAATGAGTGAAATAAGAGACATCTGAGACTTGGAAGCAAATTCCCACAAGGAAAAATAAGATGTAGATGCAACCAGCTACACAGCAACAGACCATGGGCATAAGGGTGAAATTCAGCTGAATGTTTGAGGTCCGTGGTTCAGTGCTGGGATGGGATTTGTGGGATCCTCAGCACTGGGGTGTGATTGCTCTGCTAGGGGCTGTGAGCCAGCATGCAGTTCATTCACTGCTTCCTACTATTCATCCCTGTTCCAGTTCTGTAAACAGCATGAAAGGGAAACAGCAATCAGTGGATCTGGGGGTGGGGAGGCAGGAGGAGCAGGGTTCAGGTTTTTGGTGTCAGGAGGAACAGGCAGAGGTGCTGTAGGACAGAGCGGCTTGGCTGGGGGATGAAAGAAGCTGCTGAAAGGCTTCAAAGCCCTGGGCCAAGACTTTTCCCCTTCTCCTTGGCAATGTGATATCACAGCCAGAATGAGGAGTGATGACCCGGTGCCTGCAGATGTCATTTGGACAGACTCAGGCACAGCTCAGCAGGGAAGGAGAGCAGGGAGAGGGGCTGAGCCTCTTCCCTGGCCAGGGTCTCCAGCAGCAGCTTTAGGCTCTTGCTCCACACATCACTCCTCTGTTTAGCAGCCCCCACTCCCCACAGGCTGGGGGGAGTTTGCTGCCAGTCCCTAAACAGCCCCTAAACAGCCCTGCCAAAGCACAGTGATGTTCTCCCACAGGCTGGTGGATTCTGACACAGCTCCTCACTCTCAGCTCCACAGCAGCCCATTCCATTCTGGTTTTCCACCAGGTATTCACAGCCCTGCCCAAAACACCACACCCACCCCCACCCCCGTGCCTCCCCCCTCAGCCATTTCCCTGTTGCTGGATCACCAAGGCTTTGTGCACTGGGACAGCAACCCAGGACATCCCTCCCTTGCCTGCTGTTGCTGTTTTGGGCTCCTGACAAACACCCACAGTGCCAGGGGCTCCCCACTTGTCAGGACAGGACCTGGCACTGTGGGTGTGAGAATTAAAAGGGTGTATTTGTAAGTTAAAAGTGAAAGTATTTCTTTTATTTGTGTCAGTGTGGAGTCCAAGATTCCCTGCCTGCCCGTAGTGGGGTGCTGGAAAACACATGGGGGGAAAGGTGAGTGGGGAGAATGTGTGTGTGTGCCCATGGAGGGCTGCAGGGAGCAGCAGTGTGGGAACACTGACCCTGCACATGTCCCACAGCTGGCTCTGAATTCCAGCTCTTCCCCCACTGGTGTTTTGTTCCATGCCCCTTGCATGACCCATGAGGGACTTGGGGGTCAATGTCTGGGCCTGCCATGGACCCTGCCCATGGGTCTGACCAGCCCCCTGTCCCAACCAGCTCCCTTCACCTCTGCATCTGATCTGCAGATGGGTGCAGAACTGGTCCCTGAAATAAAGACAGCTCTTTATCAGCTCCCTTCTGAGCGAGGATGGATCAAAGTTCATCAAGGTTGAACAGGGCTTGGAAGAACCTGATTTAGTGTGAGTGGCACCCCTGCCCTTGGCAGGGGCTGGAACAAGAAGATCTTTAAGGTCTGTGCCAACCCAAACCATTCTGTGATTCCATTCTGTGATTCTCCCATCAGACTATCACCTGCTGGGGTTAAATTCCAGTTTTTTGGTTCCTAAACAAGCCCAAAGACATCTCCAGGATACCAGGACCCCAAAGTGCTGTGTGTCAGGGCATTCACACCCTGGGTGAATGGAGCACTCGTGCCAGGAGAGAGAGACAGAGATTGAACAACTGAAAAAGCTGAGGGATGGTTTCCCATCTCCACCTCAAGTAGATGGAGGAAGGGAGGGAGGGAGGGGACAGTGGTGGCAGGAAGGGTGTGAAGACCACATCCTCTCACTGCTGCTAGCACAGACTCTCACGTCTGTGCAGGTCCAGCAGCCTGGGCAAGGCTGGACCTTACAAGCACTGCTCTTGCTTCCTGAGATTCCCCCAATTGACCTGGGTACAACAGCCCTCACTGCTCCTTCAGCCCTCCCTCAATCCACCAGGAGCACTCAGTGAGCTCCACAGCCTGCAGGGAGGAAGGAGAGGCTGGAGGGAAGGTTCAGCCATGGGAGGAATTTGGAGCAGTGACCTCCATCAGGTTTAGGATTCCAGATCTGAGCTCTGTGCTGAATCCCTGAGCAGGCCAAGGGGAAGGGCAGGAGTCCTGCTGGGAACTGCAAAGATGTGGGGACTCCTGGCTGGCTCAGGAGTGAAGGGAAAGGCTTTATCCTGGAGCCCATTAGAGAACATCTGGGCTGAGCAGTGAGCTGGAATGTGGCTGGGCAGTGGGGGGCTCCTCTGCCTGCCCCAGCAATGTCAGCTCCTGCAGGCTCCCCCCAGCCAGCAGCCTGACCTTCCAGGGGGGACCAAGCTCCCTCCCCTTGGTCACTGGCATTAGTGGTTTCTCTGCAGTGCTGGGCCAATGCATTTTGGGGCCCTGGAGCAGCAGTCAAACTGTTCCCCTCCCACCCCTGAGCAAGTCCAAGTGTGTTTAATCACTCCATTTTCCACCTTGCTCAGTCACTCCCAGGCACTCCAGACCCCTCCATCTCTCCCTCCCTTGCTTCCCCAGAAACTTAGCTCATGCAAAATCCTTCTCCCATTCAGCTCATGTCTGCAGGGACACTTCTGAGCTATTGGGCTTCATTTGCAGGTGCCCTCATCCCTGCGAGTTCAAACAGCTTTTTTTTTCCTTTCCACTTCAAAAATAACCAGTTTCCTCCAACTCCATTACAACCAGTTAAATCCCCTCTGATAACCATCTTATTCTCTGCTGCACAACTTCCCCCTGCTGCAATCACTCAGAACCTCTTATTATATTAATTATTTTTCTTGCAGCACTGCCTGAAGGCCCCAGCCAAGCTCAGCCCTCGTCACAATAGGTGCTTGTGTGTGTTCAGAGAGTTCTGGCACCAAAGCTCCTCCAAACTGTCAACCAGCAGGACAAACTTAGAACATCCACATGTGTGCAGGGAACATTTTGCACATTACTGAAAGGAAAGCAGCACCCGCCTGGAACGGGGTGACTCACAGAGCAATGCATGGGGAGAGCCTCATGCACAAACTCCCTGGCCTTGGAGAAAAGCACCCAAAATCAGAGGCCCTAAAGTGCCAGTTTTCCAAAGTGCTGCTACAGCAAGTGTCAGTGTTGTTTAGAATTAGGATGATTGAGGGGGAAAAAGGAACAATAAAAAAGGGAAAATAATATATGTGCTTTTGTTAGCAGACTAAAGCCCTCAGCTCACAGTCCTCCCACCTTCCAAAATACAAATGCAAATGCTATTCTTAAAGAGATAACATGATTTTCATAGCTTAAAGAGTCTGGTTCATAACATCAGAAATGGGGGACCCTGAGAAATCTGCTTGTTGCCTCCCTCTCCTCCTGCCCTGGAACAGGATTGGGATTTTTGTGACTATTACTGCAGCTGATGAGGAATGAAATGAAAGTGGTCACGAGTTCTCAGCTTATCACAGCTTTCCTGGACAGGCTGAGACGTCTGTGTTAGACAGTTTTGCATCATTCAGGTTTTAATGTTGTCAGCAGTGGCTGCTGCAGTGCATGACAAGAGTTAAATCTGAAATAATTGTAGGTTCATCCGGTGCTTGGAGGAGTCACAGTGACCTTGCCTCTATCTGCCAGCCTACCTCTATTTATACCTAATATGGATATAAAATCCATGACTTTGCAGATAGTAAACTAGAGCCTCCCACAAGTGTGTGGCCTGCTAGGATGCTCCCAAGGATTTAAAGGAATTATTTCTCAAGCCTTAAAGCACTCACTTTCCCTGTCCTGCCTGGGTGCAGACAGCAGGGTGATGTGTGCAGCCATTCCAGAGCACCTCACTCCTGCAGCTCCAGCCTCAGGCTTCCACTCATCATCCAAAAATGTATTTATTGACATATGAAATACCCCCTCTCTCCCCAGATTATCTGTGGAACTGTGTCATCTTCAGAGAGAATTAAACAAAAAATGGGCCCCGTGCCTGGAAAAAGGAGTGGGGGCAGCACTCCCCATCAGCCATTCCCTCACAAACCAAGGAAAACAGCCCAGGAGGGAGGAGCCGAGGAACAAAGCAGCAAGGAACAGCACAGAAATAGGTTGGCTTTCCTCTGAGGTCCACACCAGGGACATCTTCAGGCAATGTCTGATGAGCAGGGTCCTCAAGCTGGAAACACTCTGCCCTTAGTTCAGACTGGATTAAGGCACAGGACAGAGACCAGGAATTCTGCAGGCAACTTTTGTGGCTTTACAAGTTTCAGAGAATTTACAGCCAACAAACACAGTTGGATCATCTGATCTGAATCCATGTGTGTTCCAGGTCATTTGGTTTCACCCAGTCACTCCCAGGTGGAGCTCAGTAACTCCCATGTAAGATGTCAGGAGTTGGAAAGGTCTCCCAGCTCATCCCAGTCTGTAGTTCAGTGTCTCACTGCTCAGCCTCCAGCCCTTGCTGCTCACTGTGCCTGTGAGCAGCAATCCCTTCAGTCCTGGGGTCCCTAATCCCCCAGGCTGGGCCATCTCCAGGTGTTATCAGGGTTTGTTGCACTTGGATGCTGAACTTCACATTTGACTGGGCCAAAATCGATATTGCTCCACTTTTTCACTTACACAGCATCCCACCTAAGAGCAGTTATTTGTCTGCCACCCTTTTATATTTACTTCCAGATAATTAGTTAAAATTACAAACCTGCACCACGGCCTCACCACCCTCACAGGATGGAACTCCTTCCCAATATCCCACCTAACCCTGCCCTCCTGTCCTGGCACTGCCCTTGCCCACAGTCTCTCTCCATCTTTCCTGTTGGCTCCTTCAGGTACTGGAAGGCCATAATGAGGTCACCCTGGAGCCTTCTCTTCTCCAGGCTGAGCAATCCCAATTCTCCCAGCCTTTCTCATGTGGAGCTGCTCCCTCTGATCACCTTGGTGCCTCCTCTGGACTCTCTCCAGCAGCTCCAGGTCCTTCATTCCAAATCCACAGGGCATGCATGGCTCAGGGGAGCAGTAATGGGTTTGGGTTTAGCTGTTTATCACTGCTAACAACTTCAAGTGCAGCACTGAGAGGGAGGAAGAATATCCTCTAAAACCTCTGAAAAGAAACACACCCCTTTGCATGATTTATGAACTGAATCTGAACTGATCAGGGCATGACCTTTCCAGGAAGGGGCATCCACTCCTAAGGCAGAGCTGGAGGCTTTACAAGCACCACCAATAAAGACTAGAGATGAAGAGTGATTTATTAGTCACCAGCAACCTTCTAAGCATCTTTATAAGCTCCAGGAGGTGGGTATCCAGCACCAGGAGGAAAAAGGAGCTCCAGGAGCCTGCAGTGCTGCACAGCAAAGTGCTGACAGCCAGAAGGCACGAGAGAAGGGCCATCCACAGCTGAATTTCCATAAACTATGTTCCCATTTAGTTTCAATCTCAGTTAAGCATTTCACTGTGGGTGGGCCATAGGCTGGACTCTCAGAGCAGCACAGACACTGTGCACATTGCATCCAGCTGCCTACAGAGCTGCCATGCCAAAATGTGCACCAGTCCTACTTCAGAAGGCAGGGATGGGGTGGGAGATGAGGAGAAAGCTCATTTCTGACTGTGGGGGGTGTGTGCTATGGGGTAAGCACCAAACCCTGCTGGCTGGGAGCAAAGGAAGGGTCAGCAGTGCCTTGCTGGTTCAGAATCTGCTGAAAAATGGGGTTTTCCCAGCAGGTCCCTCAGGTCAGGGTTCCCCAGCTCCACAAGCCTGTCCCTTCCAGCTGCAGCATCACCTGCACCTCATGGCACATCACTGCCACAACAACCTGTCACCTCCAGTCTGCTTGTGCTCCCACTGTTTGCATTTGCAAACAAGCACCTTTGTGATTTCTTTTGCATTGCTCCCAAACTCAGAGGGAACCCAAGAAAAACAGGTGGAAAACCAATTCCTCCTTTGGAGAATCATCCATGTGAACTCTCTGGAAGAGATGAGTTACAGCACCACTGCTGTGTTTCCACTGCTGGAGAGGGACTTTGGACACGGGCCTGGAGTGACAGGATGAGGGGAATGGTTTTAAACTGGAAGAGAGTAGGTTTGAATTGGATCCTGGGAAGGGATTCTGCCCTGTGAGGGTGGGCAGGCCCTGGCACAGGGTGCCCCTGGATCCCTGGCAGTGCCCAAGGCCAGGCTGGACAGGCAGCACCACACAGTGTGGAAGGTGTCCCTGCTATGGCAGGGGTGGCACTGGATGGGCTTTAAGATCCCTCCCAGCCCAAACCATTCCATGATTCCATGGTACTGGAATGCTGCTGTCTCCTTGATTCTCCCTCTTTCTTAATCTGTTACCTAAATTTATATCTAAGGTAGATTTCCCAAGGCATTGACTTTCCCCTGGTATTATGTTTATGTTCTGCCTAACACAGCAGTGACCTTGTCCATGAGGCACAAAGAACTGGGAATACATTTCAGGATTTTCCTCCTTATCAGATTCACATTATCACCAAAGTCCATATTGAGAATCACAATGGTTTACACCCACTAGTGATTCCATGAGCTATCAACCTGTGCACATAATTCCCAACGTTTTAGGGATTTGCCAGTAAGAATTTGGGGCAATTGGAAAAGAGTGGCACAAACACTTTTGGAGTCTCCCAGTCTATGAAGGGCAGCCTTCCCCTGAGACTCCACCACCACATGAAAAACCAGCTGGGCTGCTGGACTCCCATCAGTGTCCTGGCTGCACACCACATTCCCTGCACCACTTTTCCCTGACCTTGCCTACAGCTTCTCCCATCTTTAAAATGGGAATGACAAACCCTCTTAGCTCCCTGCAGCCCATCTGTTTAGTTTGTAAACTCTCCAGGGCAGAGGCTGGTTTTTATTTGTGTGTACAGCACCACATCCAGCCAGGTCCTGCTCTTGGCTCCAGGCAGGATTGGAACACAAAGCAATGACGGTATCTTGATCAAACATGAACAACTGGGATAAACAATAGAAAAGCAGCTTGATATTTTTTTCCCCTGCTGTCTCTGCTTTTCCGTGACTTGTTTATTCATCTCAAAGCCTCAGCAGACATCTAATCAAGCTGTTAAAGAGGCAGATTTGTGGTTAGTTGAGCACTTGGGGAGTTGTTAAACGTTCAAAACCAGTTCTAGTCAGCAAACAGCAATTTTTTCCCTCCTTCTCCTGGGTAGTGATATGGTTTCCTTGCTCACTGTATACTCCTGTTAGTTGGGATACAAGCTCTCTCCTAAAAGCTCTCATTAGGCTGGGGCAGGCACACCTGCCTTTTTCAGCCCTATCTTGTGTGCACATTTTGGTCCCAATCCAAATCACGCCACAGACGAAGCAATGATTTCAACAGGCTTAAGAAAGAAGGAAAAATGTGATAGTTTCCAGATGAGTGTATTATACTAAATTTAACGTGCCTTTTGGTACTTAGAATTTCCACTTTTCTCCCTTCCATTCATGCAATTAGAAATCAAGGGTCAGGAAACCATTGCTATTCCAGTCTCAGTGGGGAAGGGTACAGGCTCCTTCCCACAGAGGGAAAAAGAAGACCTGCCCTCACAAGATGTTTTGCACAGCTTACATGGACAGGTTCAAAAATAGGTTTGGGATAATACATCTTTAATTAAATAAAGCAAAACAAATACAGTGGTAGTTATATGTGCATATACATATATATATACATATACATCAACACAGACAAGAAGAAGCAAGGCAGCTGTGAAGAAAACCAAAAAGTTATGCTTTTACCCATTTAAAGAGCAGTGAAAAATTTAAATTCCACTTCTAGAATTGTGCATTTTTTTCACACTCACCCATGTTGACTTGAACACCTTTGCTGTGATTATTGTCACTCTAGCAGTAAAGGACACACTGGGAATTGATCTCTACAATCACTATCTGTGAGTTCAAGGGCTACAAGAACTACTTGATCACAGGTCACAGCAGCCCAAGGTAGGAATTAAGTCTAGGAAGTCATATTGGAGCTGAAGCAGAGCATGTAAGGGCAGGATGCCTCATTACCAGGGACACTAAATAGAAATGGAACTCCCCATTGGCCAGGAGCTGCAGCTCTCTCTGCACAGACAGTTGCCCTGTGTGGTGTTGTCACCCCTTCTGGTTCTCCTGGGTCCTGCCCAGGCTGGGGCTCCTCTCTCCAGCAGATCCCACTGGCTCCCCAGACTGCAGCACACACACTGAGAGCTCAATAAAACCCCTTTCCAAACCACAGAGGAGCTATGGCTCCAAAGTACATAGCTCAAATTAAAAATTGGGGCCAGACAAAATGATTCAAAATTGGGAAGAAAGATATCCTGTTTCCAATAAGCTGTTTTGACCTGACTGATGAATGCAGTCCGGCAAGGGAGGAGGTGGAAAAACAAGGACATGCTGGAGCAATGGTCCTGGATGGTATCATGCTCTGACAGTGCTAATGCTGCTCTGGCACTGGAGCTGTTTCATTTCACAAGTTCTTTGCTCCAGGCGAGCTCTGCAGCCTCTGTTGACTCTGGGCACAGCTCGACACGTTCCTCCAGAGCACAGGATGCACAGAGTGCCCAGGAGAGCTGGGGGTGCAGGGCTGCAGCAGCTCCCACACCTCAGGACTGCAGGAGAAGGAGCTTCTCAAGCCCTCTGAGCTACAGCCTACCACTGCATCCCCTTCCTTTCCTGGCAGGTTAAAAAACAACTCACACAACTTGCTTCCCTTTCTCCTGTTTGCTGTGCAGAATAGGAGTTGTTCTGTCACTTTCTCATCTATCAGCACTCACCATGCAAAACAACAGGTTTAAATAAAGGGAAGTTCTGCATCAACCTAAGCAATTCCCTTTCCCTCTTGAGACATGAACTCATTCCTTGTGCTATGTGCACATCACACAAGTGTGGGACAAAGAGAGAACCTTGAGAGTCATCTCCATAGCTGGAGAACTGTGCTGAGTAAAGCAGCAGTGAAGACAAACTGCTGAGCCAGGGCAAGAGCAGCAGACAAGGTGCCAGCAAGGCAGCACAAGGGCTGGGCTGGGTGTAGAGAAGGGAGTGCTTAGAGCAGTGTCTTGCCAAGGCAATGAAGAGCTTTAAGTAGCTGTGACCCATTCCCAGACACTGAAACCTCTCTGTTGAGGGGTGCAAAAACAATCAGCCTAGAAGGTAAGCTGAGAGCCAGATGGCACGAGGATGTGTTTAACTCACCCGCTATCCTGGGAGGTTTCAAACAGGGGTCACTCCATGACCCAAAGCTACAAGAGACAGCAGGGCCTTGCTGCATCCATCACACAGTTTGGATTTACCCCTTTGGATTCTGCCTCTTCTGAGAGGACAAACCTCCAGTTTTAAAGGGCAACTGTACAAACAGGACATAGGAGTATTTATATTCCTCTCCAAACACAGCCCAAGCAGCAGGGGTCTAGTGGTGATTTATGAGGTGGGAATGCTTCTTTGAACTGGTGCAGGATGGGGGCTGCTCTCAGCAGTGGGGAGGAACACAGGATGGCTGGCTGTGCTGAGCAGCTCTCCCAGTGGCCCAGGTGGTCCCAGCTGCTGAAGTTCTCTCCTTCCATTCTCCCTCTCTCTCACTCACATACAAAGTCAACACACCAGAGAAGGCCAATTTTCTTTTATTTATTTCCCAGAAGAGGTCTTCCTTGCACTTTTCAGACACCATACAAAACAAGCATCAGAACTTTGTTTCATAGACAGAAACAGTTTGTTGGAGTATAAAGAGTTACTGGTGATGGTTACTGAAGAATGTTGGCTTATTCCAGGGGCACTTCAGTATTCCTGAGGAATAATCATTGATTTCTCCTTCCTTCCCACTGGGATAGTCTCAGCCACTAGTCACTGTTCCTGTAAAGCAAGAAGGTTATATTATTAAAAAGCCATTTGGGTTCCTTACATGGAAGGTGCTGCAGGATGTAAAGCAAGTCCCAGAGCTCTGGGACATTTCCAGAGGGCCAGGGAATGTTTTCATCCTTTGCTAAAGCAAGAGGTTGTACATGGAGGAATTAAGCAGCTATTTCCATGCCAGAAGTATGCCATGTTTTCATGCATAACCCTCCATTCTGATAAACTGGTACTTCAAAAAAACCTCACATTATTGGTCAAGGTAACTATTCACAGGCTGAAGAGAAATCAAAGCCACAAAGTTGCAGTTGCCTTCTTGTGTTCTTGCACATCAATATAAATCCACATTCCTATCAAAGTACAGGATTGTGAGATTTGGGTGGTAACACAGGCTAAATAACCTAAAAAACAGGGTATTTTCCATTTTGCAAGGAAATATGGACTGTGTAATTCACAGCCATTGCATTTTAAACCTTGAAATAAATGTGACAATGTTGATTTTAAATTCTGCTGAAGTCACAGTGAAAACCACTTGATCAAATGACTTAAAAAGCCCTTGGAATATTCTGACCACAAACTCTTCTGCACTTTAAGTATTCTTTAGTCTAGATGAATGGCTCCTGCACTGGTGTTGGGGTTTCATGATGAAATTTTAACCCAAAGGATGGGCAGTGTGATGAGCTGAGTTCCAGCCACAACAGCTGCAAAGTCACTCTGGCATCTCCTGATTATTCAGTACCTTGAAGGTGCTCTGTCCTCTCTCACTCTGACTCAGGATTCAGAATTAAGAACTTGATCCTGAAGAATGAATAATCCCAGTCAGGTAAAGGCCTGAGTAACCTGGGCTGACCTCACAGCTCACCCCCATGACCTCCTTTCAGTCCTTTCCAATTTGAGCTCTCCTGTGACCCTGTGAACTTGACAGGCTCAGAAAACTAGAAATAATTTTGACCAGTTAATCTGAGTTACATTTCCCTCCAATAAAGCTGATTTTTTCAGTTTCTATCATTTTGACATGTTAGCATTTGAACAGAAGTCAGTTTTGTAAAGGAAATCCTACAAAGTTTAGTTATATCAATTTTTTTCTAGGAAAAAAACAGATGAGTGATAATGCAACAATATTTTCCATGTTCCTAACCAAGAGAAATGAAATAATTTTGTTGCAATAACCCTGGAGCCATTATCCATGACATGATATTTTGGGGGGAATAAATGACATTAACCATGAGATGGCTTCATCTGCATTCTCCTTCTCTCAGCCTCTTTGTGCCAGAGAAAGCCATGGAGACAGTGCACTGGAAACTATTTGTCTTGTGCCATGCAGGCATCTGAAGTGTCCTTCCAGTTACCCTGCCCCAGATTAGTTCTTAATCCAAATAAAATCCCTTCCTAGGGTGACCAGACACTGTTTTCTGCTGCCCAGCATCCCTAGGAACAAGCACCCTTGAATGAATAATGCTCTCTCAGAACATGTGAGCAGTGCATTTATCACTCACATGAAGCCACAGACATGTCATTTCAGCTTTTTTTTTGGAGATATAAATTGGAGGAACAATCTCAGGATGCTGTGGAGTACTAGCACATTTTAATGTTAACAAATCTGGCCAGAAAAGCCAAATTTTGGATTCTGGGAAGTAGCTGGTAATGCTGATCAGCTGTATCCAAGTCAGTTTCTCTATATTGCTCTCCAAAGATTTTATTTGGTGGAGAATCTTGTTATTATTTCCTTTAGCAGGCAGCTGGAGAGACTATCTGTAAGCAGCTGTGTCTGGTAGGGCTGCAGAAGGCTGCCCAAAGCTCATCTGCAGCAAACCCAGGGAGCACCAGGCTCAACTTGCAGCTCTACAAGCAGCAGGAAAAGCCTGGAAAGCCCTGCAGGCCTCCTGCACCAGGCAGAGGAGCAATGCAGGAGGGATCTCTGCACTCTGTGTCCTGCTCCTGGCAGAATATGTTACCTCAGTGCTTTCTGAAGTGCTGAAGTCACTGGAAATATGTCCTGGAAATATGGAAATATGCACTGGTGCCTCTCCATCAGTGCAACTGAAACCATTTAACCAGGCCATGGCTCTGTGGAGCCAAACACACACCCACATTCCTTTTGTTTCCACATGCCACAGTGATAAATTATCTCATAATTATTATCATGAGAACTGCCCTAACTCTACACATGAAGAAATTAAGAAAATACTAATGGAATCAGTTTGTGGACTGGTGCACTGCAGCCAGTTTGTGACTGCACAAATGGTTCCTGCCATCTAATCAATTCCTAAAAATTTTACTTCTGCATAGTAAAATGTTTTTAAATGTTTTACTTCAGTATTAATACTGAACTCATTGAGATTATCTTCTTCAAAACTGCTTACAGGGTCTATTTTTTCCCAGTCTAACTACTACATTACTATGCAGACAGACAAGCCACAAAACTTACAAGTGATCAGTGTTTTCATATTGAAAAATAATCAACCCAAAGCCCAACAGAAGATCAAAGATCCACTTCCACAGACAGATCTACCTGATGTGCCTGACATGACTTTCAGTTTCTTCCCAGCTCATCTCTTTTAAAGTCTGAAGAACTTTAACACCAGTTTAGCTTTTCTGCTTTACTGACATGTATTTTTATTGTGTTTTCAGGTTGTGGGAAAAGCTACCTGCAGGATCTGTTAAACTAATTCCATGTATTCAGCCTAGTGAATTTACTGTTAAACACACCAGCTACTGAAGCTTTGGCAACACAAGTTTCTTCCTACTAGCACTCCTTTGGGAAAGGCAGAGGAATATCCATGTAAATGGATAATCTGACTTGTGAACAGTTACCAACCAGGGCTAGGTGTTTGCATGGCCTGGATTTTGGTAGCAGGGGGTCACAGAGGTGGCTCCTGTGAGAAGCTGCTGGAAGCTCCCAGCATGTCTGGCAGAGCCAGTCCCTGATGGCTCTGAAGATGGATATGGTGCTGGCCAAGCTGGGCCAATTCCAGATGATGGGAATGCCTCTGTTATTACAGATTTAAGAAAAAACTCCAAACAAAGGGGCAGAGCTTTTCTTCTAACCAGAGAAGAGGAGGTGAGAACATGTGAAAGAAACAACATGGGGACACCAAGGTCAGTGGAGAGGGAGGGGCAGGAGGTGCTCCAGGGGCCAGAGATGAGATTCCTCTGCAGGCAGAGAGCAGGGAGCAGCTGTGGCCCTGGGGATCCACAGGGATAGAGATCCACCCACAGCCCCTGGGGATGCAGAGATCCACCCACAGCCTGTGGGGATCCACAGGGATGCAGAGACCCACCCACAGGCCCTGGGGATCCACAGGGATGCAGAGACCCACCCACAGCCCCTGGGGATCCACAGGGATTCAGAGATCCACCCACAGCCTGTGGGGATCCACAGGGATGCAGAGATCCACCCACAGCCTGTGGGGATCCACAGGGATGCAGAGATCCACCCACAGCCTGTGGGGATCCACAGGGATGCAGAGATCCACCCACAGCCTGTGGGGATCCACAGGGATGCAGAGACCCACCCACAGCCCCTGGGGATCCACAGGGATGCAGAGATCCACCCACAGCCCCTGGGGATCCACAGGGATGCAGAGATCCACCCACAGCCTGTGGGGATCCACAGGGATGCAGAGATCCACCCACAGCCTGTGGGGATGCAGAGATCCACCCACAGCCCCTGGGATCCACAGGGATGCAGAGATCCACCCACAGCCTGTGGGGATGCAGAGATCCACCCACAGCCCCTGGGATCCACAGGGGTGCAGAGATCCACCCACAGCCCCTGGGAGAGCTGCCCACAGCAGAGTGGATGCTGGAGGAGGTTGTGATCCAGTGGAAGACCCCATGAGGAGAGGGGGCCCCTGCTCCCAGGCTGGAGCAGCCTGTCCTTGAAGGACTGGACCCTGTGGAAAGAGGACCATGGGGGAATTCACACTGCAGCAGTTTTGGGGGGACAGTTTATCCATGGGGGAATTCACACTGCAGCAGTTTTGGGGGGACAGTTTATCCATGGGGGAATTCACACTGCAGCAGTTTTGGGAGGATAATTTACCAAGGGGGAATTCACACTGCAGCAGTTTTGGGATGGCTGCTGCTGGTGAGATTGGACCCACCCTGCAGAAGTTCAGGCAGAACTGTCTCCTGTGGGACACACCCATGGTCTCAAAGGGGAAGAAAACCTCAGTGATGAACTGACCAAGATCCTCACCCTGTGCTGAGGTGGGAAGGAGAGAGGGGCTGAGGGGAAAAAGGACCTTCAAGGCCTTATTTCACTCCTCATTATCCTCCTCTGATTTTGTTAGTAACAAATTCACTTTGCAACTTTAAGTTGAACTTGTTTTGCCCTTGAAGTGTTTTCTCCTGGTCCTTAACTCATGAACCCTTCATTAATTTTTTCTCTCTCCTCTGCCCAGCCGTGGCAGGGGATGGTAAACCAGGCTTGGGTGGGTGCCTGGCATTGGGCCAGTGTCAAACCATGACACACAGATACTTACTTTTACAAATTTACCATGGAGAAGATATGGAGACTGGAAGTCATGTTGACAATTGGAATAAGCCATTCCTAACCCCATCCCTGACCCAAATGCAATAGGCCATGTCTTTCCTGTGGAAGAGGCAAGCAGAGAGGAAAAAGTCAAGGAATATACATTGCTCTATAAGCACCAAGAAAGAATAAATTATTAGAAGATCCATTCT
The DNA here is from genome assembly GCF_903797595.1 of Erithacus rubecula. NCBI lineage: Eukaryota > Metazoa > Chordata > Aves > Passeriformes > Muscicapidae > Erithacus > Erithacus rubecula. Next base: position 1,604,805 of record NC_136676.1, on the reverse strand, counting down.
AGGCATTTTCAAGTTCTAAAATCCTCCAAACCAGCCCACTACAGTAACAGTAACATGTGTCTAGAATTTAACAGAGAGCAATCTCTGAATTCAAGGTATTACTGAAAATGATTCTGCTTTAAAGCACAGCTGAAGAACTAAGATCAGTTCTAAAGCCCAGGCAAGGCTGGCACAAATTGGTGTCTAGACACATGGCTCCAGTGATTTGGCTCAGGGTCTCCTGCCATTCCAGGATTTGAGCTGAGCACAGGAGCAGCTCAGAGAGGTGCCATGGATAACATCCTTGGTACATAATTAAGTTTTGGGAAGTCCATTTCAAAGGAAAAGATAGGACAAACAATGGAAGAATTAGTCTAACAAGCTGATTAACTTTTACATGCCTTAGAGACTTCTAACTGTACCTACAACAGATGGCAAGTGGGAAGCAGGCAGCCAAGATTAATGCAGTGTACTTACTTTTGAAGAAGATGACTGAGAAAACAATTCCTAATCCAAATCCAGCACCTGTAAGAAGAAATGCAGTGGGTGAGGATAAGGATAAAGCAAAGTAATGAAAAATGATTTAGTTCTTCACAGTAATTCTTTATTCCAACTCAGGAATATCAGAGTATGAACATCAGACTATGAATATCCAACTACATGTTAGTTCAGCACACCAAACCAGAGAGTTCTTATATAACAAACCTAAAAAAACAATTCTTGTTTTCTTAAATAACTGTAAGCAGCTAATTCACATTAGAATCCCAACATATGTAATAAGTACATTATCAGAAATATCTGGGAAACAAACCAGACTATCATCCCAGGGAACATTCCTGAATTTCTGTCACCATCTACAATGTGGAATTAAAATTTATTTGGCTCATTGTCAGCGAATGAGAAACACTTAAATGAAAACTTATTGTGTCCTTGAGCTTCAGATTCTGCAGATGAATATCTCATTGTATTTCATTTATCTCACTACTTTAACTGCTTCAATGTGTGTCCTGAGGGCAGCAGAACTTTGAAGCTTTGTGTTACCCTATACCTTACAAAGAAAGCTCCAGGCTGCTTATCTTTCACATCCACAACATTCATTATGGAGCATATTTAAACACATTAGAAGTGAATGACTTTTCACATCCTTACACTATACATAGAAATAACTGCAGCAGTTGAAATAAAATTACTCAGCACCGCTAAAAAACTCGGCATATTTAAAAAGAATTTTTTGCTTTCCTTGGAAGGTGAGCTTATGATTTTATGCAAGATGTCAGAGAAGTCTGCAAAACTCCTCTCAGGACCCAATAAATATCACAGTGAAAACTTGCAGCTGAGTGGGCTAATTCTACCTTTAATTATGTCCACTGAAGAGAAGAATTTTAGATAAGGCACGGAAGTGCCTCAAAAGAAAAGAAAAAAAAAAATCAGTCATGCATATGGTCATTTAAAAAAACCCAAACCAACAGCTTCAGGTTTATTTTGCAGCAAACACACCTTGTTATGGATTTCAACTCTTTCCTTTCAATACAAGAAATGAAATATGATGAATTTGTTAATTAAAATACATCCTTTTTTTTTCATTCCTAAAAGCACATGATCCTGCTGAATGCATTAGTAAGTGGGTTGAGTCCAGAACAATGCCCAGGAATCCTGTACCCTTGTGGCATACAGGATGATGTTTCTTTTTTTCAAGTTTCCTTGTGTTCTTCAAATTTTTTTCCTTGTAAAAAGTACATTGCTAGCTTCTGTTGAAGAACAAATTACTCAAAAAATACTTTGCATTCTCAGTACATTAGATGCAGCACCTCATACCTTAAGTAAGCCCCAGGTTTTTTGTTGAGTATAAACCCCTGAATATTGGGAAGAGGTGAGCAAACACAAACTGAGCAAAGCCCCTCGTGTTCACTCTGTGTCAGGACATTACTGAGAGCTGGAAATGGGAGCTGGTTTGAAAACCTCTTCATTTTACTAGAGATCTGAGTTGTGCCAGAGGTAACTACTTTACCAGGTCATTGCAGCTTAGGAGTGGGCTCACAAAACATGCAGAAGAGAGAGCCCTAGTGCCCACCAAGCACTGCTGACATCACCCCCCAGACACTTCAGAGCTGGGGGGAAGGGCAGCTTTGCACTCTAATCATTTGCACAGCCAAGGGATCCTCAGGTGTCTGCTCAGAGCTCAGGGATTTGTGCCTTTCAGACAGTACAGACACTCCTTGGAGCAGCTCCTTCAGACCACTGAGCAGTGCTCAGCCTGGAAGAGACACCCCAGAGCCAGAGCTCAGCCTTCTGATCCCCCAGCCCCTCCCAGCAGAGCCCTCCTGCCCCACCTTTGCTGCAGTGCTGATGCCTCTAATGATAATTACCATTACAGAATCCATCCCATAGTGCCCTGGCTGCCTCCTCTGCCAGCCTGTTCCTACAGCCTCAGAGGAGCTGCTTTGGTTGGGCTGCTGCACTTCAGGACTTTGGGGGGAGGTTCTTTCTGATCACACAGCACCAGCACTGTTTGGAGTGCCCAGTGCAGCAGCCCTGCCATGAGGGAGTGATCCCAGTCCTGCCCTTCCTGTCCCTGGGAAGATCCCCTCTGCCAATCCAAACAGCTTAGCTAATCAATGAGAAATGATTTACAGGATGACAAATTCTGCATCATCTCCATGCATAGCCTGGGCAGTTTCTAATGTCACCACATTTTCCATGTCACCAGTCAAACCCACATTCTTCTCACCAGTCTGATGCTGAACTGGTCCCTGTTTTGTCTTAACACAACCCTGCACTAAGGAAGCAGCTATAATTAATAGAGTTTCTTTCAATTTACTTCCAGAAATTGTCATTATCTTGTGCTCTCTTCACTCCTTCAGATGTTTCTCACATTACAGCCCCTCTGTAAGGGCTGCACTCACATGCCATCAATGCTGCTTCCTGTTGGCCATGGGGGAAGCTACAGGATACACTTAAAAGGTGAAAAATTTATTATTTATGTCAACTGCAATTCAGCCTAAGCCTAAAACACAAACTAGGCCTTCCCCCACACCAACATCACTGTTAAACAGATGTGGTCCAGCACAACTGACTGAGGAAAAACTACTCTGTCTTCAGAAAGCTTTTTCTGAAACAGCTCGTTTGAAGGGATTCTTCATGCAAACACTTTTTTTGTGCCATTTTAGAGGCTATCATTGTACTTCATTCCAAGCATAAGGAGTCTATAGTGACAATGAGTAGAAAAAAATGATGGGAAGATAGCTAAGACCTTGCATTAAATAATGAAAACACTACAGAGAAGTGAAGGAGATCTGATAACCAATGGGTTCTGCCTTCCTGGGCAAGAAGGCAACTTCAGAACCAAAGCCAAGAAAGCACCTTGGCTTTTCTCATGCCACAGGCAGCTTGGGTCACTCCTCCCCTGACAGAGGCACCACAGCCTGTGCTCCAAACCATTGTGATCACCACACCCTGTCCACCAGAATCACCAGCTCTGCTCCTCACAGCAGCCACTGCATGCACAGCATTTGCTCTTTTCTACTTGGTTTGAACAGTTAGAAGTTGGTTTTAACTTACAACCAGAACCTTCAGCTACATTTAATTCATTAGCCCATCTGGTTAAGAACCTCTTTCTGTGGGAAGTTTGTCGCTCATCTTCATTCCACTAGAAAGTATTTGTGGTTATGTGGTCATTTCCTGTGTCTCCAAGACCAAGGGGGAGCAAAACCATCTTGCCTCGGGAGCAAAGTAATGCATTTCACTTTAATTCTATATAAAGTTACACCAGAGATAAACAATGGCAGAGCTGATGATGAGTTTTACAGGTTTAAGTTCTCACATGCTCCATTTCCTCTTAAAGAGGCAACATGTCTCTTCAAAGAGCCTCCCACCTGAGCAGGGACACTCCAGCTGTTCCTGCTAAAGATCAGCACCTCTAGGCCAGGCTTTAACTTCATAACAATAAAACATGAAAGGTTTATCTTACAATAAAAACAAACGAACATGGAAAAGCAAAGGGCTTGATCCACGCCAGGCACATATTCCCTCTCTTTCTTGCATGACAGACTCTTTGGAGGAAAAGGCCACAGGAAAGAGTACAACTCATTTTTCACCTTCTCTGACAGTTTAAAATGTTTAACTAGAAAAACAGCCTCTTCCACCCCACATTCATCACTTCAGCCTAAACTCATTTACAGTGTCAACAGGGGACAGGACACTTGTGTGGCACCTCAGCCCTGCTCCCCAGGCACACAGAGAGGCACAGGCACATGGAATTGGCATTAGGCAGCAAGCCCAGGCACCAAAACATTTGCTTTCTGCTTTTTTGGCCCTTACACCTTCCAAGAAAAATGTCCCAGTACCTCCAATCAATCTAACATGCAGGAGAGCACGTGCTGTATACCCAACAGGACATCATAAAAGTGTCTCAGAGAGAAACACAAATCTTCAGGATGGGCTCCTGCCCCACAAGAACATCTGGGAAAAGCTTTTTCTATAAATTTAATCAGCAGTTGCTCCAGCAGTGATACTACATGGTTCTTTCCTAGGCTACCCAAGTAGCTACAGGCTGAGGCAGCTACTAACACAGCCACACCTAGATGTACTATGCTTCAATAGCTTGAAACTTAAAATAGAAGGATTAAAATATGCTCATTGACATCTGGCAGATGTGTTGCTGTTACTATAGCAGCTGGAAGGTTTTCAATTACTTAATCCCAAAACAAAAACTATTATTTTCCTTTGCCATTCCACACACACTACAAAACTGAGAGTTTCAGCCTCCAATCCCAGCCTGACAAGATACATAAAGAATTGCTTTGCAAAAATGTGGAGGGAAGTTGCCTTCAAACACCAGGGCAGCACTTAGCACCAGTTAGAAATCCGAGACCATGAAATCACTTATTTACGGAGAGAATTAATTTTAAGCAGACTCTTTGCAAGGTCTTAGTGGCAGGAATCAGATTTTCTTCAAACTTTGAAGCTTTCATTCCCATCTCCCCTGTGGTGTGGATTGTTTGCAGAGCAGACAGAAAAATGAGCATGGACATCAGAAGAAAACATAGTGAAATTATATACCAAGTACTCAAGAAAGAAGCAGAAAAAAAGAGAGTTTTGTTTTATACTAGCATCTGACTGTAGTAACAGAGAAAAATTGGAATAACAAAATATTAATATCCAAATATCATTCTAATCCAAAATCCCAACATGCTTTCAGGGGCTGCTTTCACCCTTAAGCACTCAGGGTCAGGTGACTCAAAGGCAAAGCCTGGGTAAACATCAGCACTGTACAGAGGCACAGGCAGCAGCACCAAGGAGACACTGGACCAGAAACTTCAACCCCACACCTGAGACTGCTGAATGAACTGAGAGACCTGAGGGCACAAATGCTTTCTCTCTCCTTTAAAAGGGGAAGGGGAGAGGAGTGGAAGCTGCTCTATGATGGATTGTGCAAGTCCCCTGCAAAGGTGGGCAGGCCCTGGCACACCTGGCAGCTGTGGCTGCCCCTGGATCCCTGGAAGTGCCCAAGGCCAGGCTGGATGGGGCTGGGAGCAGCCTGGCATGGTGGAAGGTGTCCCTGCCCATAGCAGGGATGGGACTGGATGAGCTTTAAGGTTCTTCCCACCCCAAACTATTCTGGGATTCTGTGATCAATGCTGCACCAAACATTTAGACAAATCAGGGCTGTGCTTGCTTTAGAAGCTCCTGTAAAAGAAACAAACAATATTCTCTCTTGTAACACATAAAATACCCCTCTGACAGGAAACTTTACCTTGTCTCACTGCAATTATATGTTCTGCTAATAAAAACAGTAACATTGCTGAAAAGAAAGATTCAGCAGGAGTAAACACTCTGAGGGCTGGCAATGCTTCACAGCCACCCAGCACAGCTGGCCAGTACTGACGTCTGCTGGCCCAGCTCGGGAACAGAGACAACTGAGAGCAACAAGAGTTTCAGGAGCATCCCTCTGGAGGAATGAAGAGAAAAGGAGCCTCATCCTTCTCAAACCTCTTGCTAGTCATTTATCATTACCAAGGATGTGCCAGCAGCCCTGAAAGGATTTTCTGAGAAACTGTTTCTGATATAAAAAGCCAACAAAGTCTTGTTCCCACCTACTGCTGTAACTTCTCCAGGACCAAACTTCAGGATATTCTTTGTCTACAGTCCCTTTCCCCTGAGCACTGTCACTGCATGCCACCTTCAAAAAAGGCAGAGCTGGCATCTCATCAGTGCACTAAAGCAGAGGTTCAGGAGGTCAGGGCATTTTGGGCTCATTTCCCATGCAGCAGAGCTCAGGAGGTCTGGGGTTTGCAAAGGCTGCAGATGGATTGTCACAGCTCTTCTCTCTCAGCTTCTCTTGCTCCAAAGGCCACCAGGAGGTGACACAGCTGGTGGGGCACAGCCCAGCAGGGCACAGCTCCCTGACTCAGTCCCAACCAAGGGCACAATGCAGATAGGAGAGAACCTGGATTTCTAAAGAGTTTCCTCTTTTTCTTCCAACAGAAGATAACACTCCCTTAAATTGTAAATGGACATTGTATTCAGAGCTCTGCTAACATCATAACTAAATATTGCTGTTAGATTTTAGACTAAGAGCCTATTCTCAAAACAGCATTTGCCCACCTCTTCCAAGGCAAACATTTTTTGTTGTCTGTGCTGCCTCCCTGCACAGCCTGAGCCACGAGCAGTCCATGTTTACTCAGGCTGGGCAAGACACAACTTGTAGAGCTGGATCTTCTGTACAAGCAGGAAAAAGAACTTGGGGTTCTAACAAAGCTCACACAACAATGCACTTGTGTGTTCACATAATATCCATGCTCTCCAGCACTGAAAACAAAACCCCAAAGGAGTTTGGAACAAGCCTTCTGGTCTGGTAGCTAAGACTGGATGGCCACAATACAACTGCCAAGCAAAAAAACACTTCAAAACAGGAATTTCAGGATTTCTGTATATTTAGACAAAGTCTAATCCAGTTTTGAGAAAGTGTAATCAAGTTTTATCATTATATAGACTGACTTTATCTTATTCATAACCATGTGAAGGATTATTTAAAAATACTGACATTGCAATCCATCCAATGATCCTTTCTGAAATATCCAATCTGTGGAATGACACAAACAATACCATTTCATCCTTGCCATTAACAGAACAGCTATTCAAGCAGGCCAGATGATGAAAGGCAGAAGAAATCATGTTAACAGTTGCAGGAGAATTCAAAGTGCCCTTTTCTCTTAAAAAAAAAAAAAATCCCTATTAAATGGAAATTAGAAGCATTTTATTTTCAGATGTCAAAACAGAGGATTAGAGGAAAATGAAATCACTACACTGGGTTATTTACAAGCTTCCAGGCTGAATTTTGGTCAGTCACAGACATACATCAAAACATTTCTCTCCTGAAAAAAAATGAACTTCAACACAGCAACTTCACACACACAAGTCAAGAAGCAAAGAGCTTCCTTAGGATTACCTTCAGTATCAGGGAAATGACAGCATTCAACTCATTTAAAACAACAACAGACTCAAACCAAACCAAGACATGCAGGCACATAAACCTCCCTCTCCTCCACACTACTCCTTATTACCTCTCTGTCCCCTGCAAACAGCACATCATAATAATTTGTCCAAAATTACAGCCTTTCAGCAAAATAAAACCACCTCTGTCAATCTTTTGTGGGTAATTGTCATTCCAAATAAACAGCCACGAGCTATCAATCAGTTAAACCAACAAACCAACCCTTTGAACAGGGTTTGGAGCCTGCAGGACAGAGGAAGAGCACAGCAGTGTTTACTTCACCAGCCCTCTGCAGAGCTGTACTGATGAAAAGGAAGAAATAGCAGTGAAGGTGGGGAGGACACAGCAGCTGAGGAAGGTTTGCATGCTGGGAAGGAAAAGAAAACCAGGATAGTTCAAGTCCCTGTTCCCACACTCCAAACAAACAAGTTTTCTGTAAGAAACTAACAATGAACAGAACTAAAATGAACTGAAATGTAAATTATTTAAATGACTGCCTGGGTGAAAAGCCTTGAGGATGGTGCAAAGCCAGAGCCAGCAGGACCTGGATTGTCTGTCAGAAACCCCCTGGTCAGCCAAGAAAGCACAACCCAAACCCCTGCACACAAACACTGTGCTCAAGCTGCATCTGCAATGGAAGAGGAACAAAACCACCTGGATACAGCCACATCATTAACAAAACAAATAAATACCATCCTAATAAAAATGAGGTGACCACAAGCTCCATTTAACAATGGCTCAATGTTCTGCACAGGCATAAAAAAAGTTTACTGAACTGTTTGAAATTAAATACTGTCCTAACAACGTGCTCTAACAACTAACAACTGCTTGACAACATCCTCTGTTTGGAACTAACAGGAAAAAGTTAATACTAAATTACAGGATCCACACAGGTAGTGACCAAGAGCTCAAAAACATAATACAGCATTTCAAAAGATGCAGCACAAGATAAATATTTATTTTGGAAGTTTTAGTGGCAGGAGATCAATTTTTATTTTTTTTTTCAGGAGCCTGGTCTCCAACTGAAACAGTATTGCACAACTACAAAGAGAGCTGAGGCCAAACCCTGACTGACACAGCATAGTGGGAATCCTGGTGGGCTAAGGACAGCCCCAGCTGGAATTCAAACCACTTTTCTGCCAATAAAGCCAGACTGAGAGCTCTACCTCCCCTTCTCCACATTTTCTGTTCCTCATGTCCCACCAGCCCTCAAAGTAATCCACAGGAGTTATCTGTCCACAGTTCCCACAGACACTGGGAAATGTCCCATATGCAAGGCAAGAAATTCAGTGTTTTCCTTTATTTAGAGAGTCTGGAATGGGAAAACACTGGGCTAATCACAATGTTTGTTTTTCCCCAGCCATTGGCTGGGAAGATCTCCCTGGTTGTAGCACTTGGGAAGGATGTAAAGGAGCATTTGGGAAGGAAATTGTGACCACCAAAGGGAAAAGTCTGACAAAAAAAAGATGTTTATAAGATCCTGTATCCCATGGAACAACTAAATCTCAAGTAAAAAAAATATATTTTCTTTCCTTCTTTCTTTCCAGTACAACAACCACCCTTGATAATTTATTGGAAACTCCAGCAAACTTTGCAGTAATATTACAAAACCAAACAACCCAACCACTCGTGGTTTTAATGCCCCTGCAGAGAAAACAATTATTTCCACTGGGATACCACAGAAAAATTTGTGTTGTCAGCACACAGCTCATGCAGGAGGTTGCCAGTACAAATGCTTCAGTCACTGACCAACTTTAAAAGCACACAAAGCAGAAAAGTGCCCTCACACATGCAGAGAAACATGTGCCTGAGCCCATCCCACTGGGTTTGGTGTGAAGATAAGGAGATGCAGCACATGTGACCTGTTTGGGCAGTCTAATGAAAAACAAAAATCTGACTGAGATTTTGGGCAGACTAATGAAGAACATTAATCTGGCAGATCTCTGCTCAGCATCCTTGTGAAACCAACAGTGGGAATCCTCAGACTGGAGCACCAGGCACAAGGCAAAGCAGTTGCAACTTTAGGATGGAAAAAACCACAGAATCAAAAGGAAAAGCCCAGTGCAGAGTCAGGAGTGCAGTGACAGACACCAAGCTAAGTGACAGACACGCCTGAGGACAGGGCTGTCCAGAGGGAGCTGGGCAAGCTCAAGGAGTGAGCCATGGCAATCTCATCAGCTTTAACAGCAGCAGGTGCTGGTGCTGCACCTGGGTCAGGACAACCCCAGGGACAATCCAGGCTGAGGGATGAAGAGATTTGGAGCAGCCCTAGGGAGAAGGACCTGGGGGTGCTGCTGGGTGAGAGCTGGACATGACCCAGCCCAGAAACTCCCCATGCCTGGGGCTCATCCCCCAGTGTGGGCAGCAGCAGAGGGGGGACTCTGCCCCTCTGCCCCACTCAGGTGAGACCCCACCTGCAGAGCTGCCCCAGCCCTGGGGCCCAGCACTCTGCAGTGAGGCCAGAGGAGGCACCAGGATGATCAGAGGGATGGAGCAGCTCTGCTGGGAGGAAAGGCTGAGAGAACTGGGATTGTTCAGCCTGGAAAAAAGAAGGTTTTGGGGTCACCTCATTGCAGCCTTCCAGTACCTGAAGGGAAGTGACAGTAAAGTAAGTGTTTCCAAGGGCCTGGAGAGACAGGACAAGGGGGAATGGCTCCCCAATGACAGAGGCAGGACATGGTTGGATAATGGGAAAAAATTCTTCCCTGTGAGGGTGATGAGGCCCTGCCACAGATTTGCCAGAGAAGCTGTGGCTGCCCCATCCCTGGCAGTGTCCAAGGCCAGGTTGGACACAGCTTAGAGCACCCTGGGATAGTGGAAGGTGCCCCTGCACATGGCAGGGGGTGGATGAGATAAATTTAAGGTGCCTTCCAGCACAAAGCAGCCTCAGATTCTGTGAAACCAGCTCTGTATCCATTTCTTTCAGCCTCCAGGGCAGAGGATGTACAGGATTCTGACATGTACAGCTGCAGCATGGAACAAGTTCTTGTTTATACTTTGGCATACTTAATATTTTATGATAAAGCAACCAATGCTATGGAAACATAAACATGTCCAAATATGTTTGTTAGACAAACCTGAATAGAATTTCATAAGGAAAAACACTGCTCTGGAGCACTTGACACTTTTCAAAGGTCTGTTATAAACAATGGAAGTTTCAGTTTACTTAAAATTATTAAACATCTTTTCTAATGGAAAAGTATTAGGCAACTAAAACCCCCAAGTTCCCCATCAGCTTTCAAGAACAAGGCCACTGCAGCAACAAGAAATAAACATTCACATTTCCCAGACACTATTAATGGCTCTAAAAGAGACATCTGCACCAACACGGAACTAATACCTTTTGTGTCAGACACTGCATTTCTCCATCTATACATTGTATTTGCAGATGGAGGTTTGTACACGCTTTTTGGGAAGCCACAAGCCCTGCCTGGTGTCACCGTGCAGCCAGTCACAGAAAACTCACAGTGTTCAGTGAATGGTTCGCTGCAGAAAATTAAGGCACGGCCATAACTCTGACTTTACAAATACGGGTAAAAACCGACAGAACTGTTCCTCTACTTGACGGAAAGGCAGAACGGGGCTGGGACACGGCGGGCGCTGCTCAATGTCACACAGTCAAAGTGACACGTGCCAAAGCCCTGAGCGTGTCACGCCGCGATCGCCGGCAATAAACGCGGCCCCCCGGCACAGGAGCGCCCTGCACACCGCGACCGCAAACCCACCGCCGCAGCTCAGCACTAACGCCTGCCCGCCGCTCCTTCATTCCTCCCATTCCCTGCGGAGCCCAGATTTGCCACGGGGAGCTCTTCCCTCCAGCACAGGCAGTAGCGAGGCAAAGCCGCCCGGAGCGCGGTAAGCCGGGGCGCAGCGCGGAGCGGGCCCGCGGGGGTCCGAGCCCGCGGCCAAGGTCACCTTGCCAGGCCCGCAGCCACCGGCTCTACCCGACGCCGGGGGCGACGATGAGGGCGGATCCTCCGGACAGCCTGAGCCTCCCGCCGGCTCACAACCGCTCTGAGGCGAACCTGGGGCGGCGGGGGACAGTGGGCCCCGCGCCACGGGGACACGCCGGCGGCCGCTCTCCCAAGTCCGGAGAGTCCGGGGGATCACTACCGCTCTTCCCCGGGACCTCCCGCTCCGCCATGCCCGTGCGGTCCTTACCCAGCTTGACGGCGGAATCCGCCACACACCGGTCCCACTTCCTGCCCAGGTCGCCCTCCGACGCCATCTTCCCCGTCCCCTCACCTCCTCCCCCGCGCAACTCTCGCGAGACCTCCTGATCCACCTATCGCCCGCGCCGGCAAATCTCGCGAGATCGCGCCGTCGTTGCCATGGTAACCGCCAGAAGGGCGTCATGGCCGCCGCGCCCGACCTTGGGGCCGGCCCAAAATCCCCTTTTTCCCCGTAGGATCCGGCCCAAAGCACCGTTTCCCCCCCGTAAGACCGGGCTCCATCTCCCCGTCTAGAGCTCGTGCTGTGTCCTCCCTCGGCCTATGGCAGCATCCCTCCCTCCTCGCAGGCGCGCGGGCCGGGCGCGCCCCCGCCGCCCCGCGGCCCGCACGGCTCTCGCCTCAGCCATGGTAAGAGCCCGGCTCTGTGCAGGAAAACTTCGCACTGCAGCGTTGGGTACATCACTGGACGTGCAGGTTTTCCCTGGCAATGGTCCTACACCCCACACAGCTCCTGCATCACCTCAGCAGGAGGAGGAACGTTCCGTGAGGGTGGCAGAGCACTGGAACAGGTGCCGAGGGAGCCCTGGAGACATTCCAAACCCACCTGGATGCATTCCTGTGGCACCTGCTCCAGGTGTTCCTGCCTTGGCAGGGAGGTGGAAATTCATGATCTCCAGACATCCCTTCCAACCCTAATAATTCTGTGGTTTTTGCTCTTCAGGGCCTGAAATGAGATACAGGTAAAAACAGCTGTTGTCAATCCCTATCAATATCCCAGGACTCGCCTCATTTTAGGAGCAACCTGGGCCCCCAACATTATTGTTTATTTGAGAAAAGGAGCCAAATAACCTCAGCAAGATCGTTCTGTCAAGAAGTTATTCCACACAATAGGTTGGTAATGACAATCACAGAATTGCAGAATGGTTTGGGTTGGGAGGAATATTAAAGTTCATTCAGTTCTACCCCCAGCCATGGGCAGGGACACCTTCCACTACCCCAGGTTGTTCCAAGCCCTGTCCAACCTGTCCTTGGACACTTCCAGGGATCCAGGGGCAGCCACAGCTGCTCTGAGCACTCTGTGCCAGCCCTGCCCACCCTCACAAAGAAGAACTTCACCCTGATAGATACAAATATATATTTCCTAATTTTAGAGGAAGTGCTTGTGGGAAGGGTTCCCTCTGACCTCTGGGGCTTCAGCCCATCCTGCATTGTGCCACAGCTTTGTGCAGCCAGCAACTGAGAATGTCTCCAAAGCTGCTATAATGAACTTGGTGTTGCAAATGGTGTGAAGGCATTTTCTAGAAGCCTTGTGGAAAAAAACCCCAGGGTGTTTGTCAAGTACTAATGTCCCCATTCACACTGTGAGGTAATTTTTAGCTGTGATTACTTGTTTTGATTTCTTCAAGTTCTGGCAGTTTTCTTTATTGAAGTGGAGGAGGCTCTGCTGCTTCATAAAACTGGAAGTTCTTTTGCAAGTCAATTACAGACTAAAGCCACAAACAGAAGTGAGAAATTCTTGAAGCTGGCAAAAATTTGATGAAGTTATTGTTGGTTTAGTTTTTTAAATTTATCTTAAAAGTACAATTGGTTTTGATCTAGAGTCAGGATGGAAGATTTTTCCTTTTAATTGGTTTGGTTCAACTCCTTCACATATCATGGAACAATCACAATTAACCATTATTTTCTCTTCCTTATAACATCCAAATGGCTTTTAAAAACTTACCTTAAAAGGCACATGGTTAAACTGAGCCCCTGCAGGTTCAAGAGGTTTCCCTGGAGAAGGCAACCCTTGTTCTGTAAGGGGATCTTCCTTTTCTCTTCCTCCCCCTGCCATTTGCTCAAATCAGTCTGCATTGCTGCATAGTTGGTATCCAAAATAGAGCCACACATTGAGTTACTTATAAAAATACCAACATGATCCAGCAGTTTTTTCCCCAAATAGCTACAGAAGTGCTTTCTGAAACCACTGCCCCAGCAGTGCCAGCTCCACCCTCCCATTTCCAAACAGCTCTGGAAAATATCAAGAGGGGAAAGATAACTTGAAGCCTCCAAAATAATTCTTTAATTTTCATCCTGAAAATTAAATTCCAGAAGGCAGTGTTTAAAACCAACCCAGAAATGTGGTCTTCTGTTGGCAAAAACAAATGCTCAGTGCAGGCCAGTGTAGTCTCACTTCACACTTACTCATTTTCAGGCTGTTGGGCTCCCTGGAAATGCTGTTTTTTGGGATGAAGGAAGCAGTGGTGAGCAGCTGGATTGTGAAGCACTTCATAAAGGGTTGTGTTGCTGTGTCTCAATGTATCCTGACAGCCTCACCTCAGGAGCTGGTGCATTAACCCTTTCCAAGGGGATGGAATAGTTCAGGATAATTGTTTTGAACGTTCAGCTTCCTTTGGAGAAATCACTCTGCTGCTTTTAAATCCCAGAGTCACTGAGTGATCAGAGGGGGCTCTGGAAAATGTTATCCATTAAGGATCTAGAGCACATTCTCTGTACCCCTTCCCCACCCCAGGGAAAAATTAAGGCAGGAGGGAATGTTTCCAAAGACAGGCTTTTCTGTCCATTGCTATAGTTACTTGGCAGTCAGACCCTCACAGTGTAATATCAAGTATTTATTATTGTGGGACTCCAAGGTGATGTTTAGAACATGCGGTTTTGAAAAACCTTTTTTTGCATTTTACAGCCCAGCATGTGCTGTCCCAGGATTCCTTCCCTCCCTTCTCCCTCTGTGCTCTCCTCTCCTTTCTTTCCAGTAAATAAGTGTATGAATAAATGGAGGAAGTTAAGCCAGAAAGCTTCAAAATGAGCCCTGTATTTCTTTGGTGGAAGTCACCTTCTAGCTGAAGCAGGTTCAGACCTTGTACCCCAGTTTTGTTAACAATATGCCCCTGACTGAATTGTCTATGGAATTAAGGACTGCTCACTAGGAGATAGACACTGGTTAGGTTTTCAGCAGAAGGCCAGCAGATAAGGCACAGGCAGGACTGGGGGTCTCAGATGAATAATTTTTCAAAATTGCTGCTTCCCTGGTGTCCAGTGGAAGATCCGTGCAGAGGGCACGGCCAGTGCTGTGTCCAGTTCTGGGACCCTCACCACAAGAAGGACATGGAGGGAATGGAGCTGGGGAAGGGGCTGGAGCACCAGGAGAAGCTGAGGGAGCTGGAAAGGGGCTCAGCCTGGAGAAAAGGGGGATCAGGGGGGACCCTGTGGCTCTGCACAACTCCCTGACAGGAGGGGACAGCCCCAGGTTGGGCTGTGCTCCAGGGAACAGCCTCAGGCTGGGCCAGGGGAGGCTCAGGGTGGATATCAGCAGGAATTTCCCCATGGAAAGGGTGCTCAGGGATTGGAACTGCCCAGGGAGGTTTGCAGTGCCCATCCCTGGAGGTGTCCCAGGAACACCTGGACATGGCACTCAGGGCTCTGGGCTGGGGACAAGGTGGGGATGGGGCACAACAGGGACTCAGTGGTCTGGGAGGGCTTTTCCAAGCAGGAGGATTCTGTGATTCCATAGTGCACCTGGAGGTGAGGAGCTCCTGGAACTGCACCAGCCAGAATTCAAACCCTTTTCAACAGAACAGATTTCCTTTCAACTGTTACATCTGCCTTGTCCATAGAGCAGGATGAGTTTTTGTTTCAAAAGTTCCCAGCAAGTTTCTTTTAGATCTTGAACCCTCCCCAGCATAAGAATATCACCTCTTATCCTATTTTTTCAAAGAATCCTAAAGCATCCCTTGTGTCATTTCCCCACTGGATACTAATACACTCTTGCTCTCTTCTTTTCCAAAGAATACACATGCAGCTTCTCCCATAGATTTAAATAACATGAATCACCTCCCACACATCTATTTTTTATTTATTTTTCTGCCAAGATCTGCACAGGAAGGCAGCAGTGTAGGAGTTATCTGCTTGTCATGGCTGACACAGCCTTGGTGTGGGCCCCCACTCCCTGTTTCCTGTACTTCCAGAACAATTCTTTCCTGTTACAGAGACCTGGGTGGGAACCTCCAACTCTCAATCTCCTCTCTGGTGTGTTGAGTTTTTCCTCCAAACATAAGCCACATTCACCAAGAGACATTGATGCTTCTTTCTCTCTTTGAAAACCTTTTAGCTATCCAAGCAACAACAACAAAAAAAAACCCAAAACCAACAAAAGTCTGAGAAGAAAGAAACCTCTCCTCAGCAGGACTTTGCCCTGAAATGGGAAAGGTGCCAGTGACTCCATTAAGTCTCCTGTGCTGTCCTTATTGATTTTGTGTGGATGGCAGTCAGATGCTGTGGGGTGAGCAATCCTCTGAGGCTGAGCTGCCTTGCATTAGGAGGGATGGCTTGTGCTGCAGTGCAACATCCTGCAGCCTTTCCATGGGATCACATCCACCTTCACTAGCACACCCTGGGCCTGTGCTGATGGATTTCCACACTGCCTCTGTTGGATTCAGTGTGTGCTGCTGCTGGTTCCAGCTGTCAGGTATGGCTGGTTGAAGCAGAACTTGGAAAAATGGGACAAGATGTGTCACAGCTCCTTGTGCTAATTCTGCTCTAAGCTGCTTTTGCAGTCAACATGAAGTTTGCCCCAAAAATCTCAGCAGGAAAGCACTTGCATGGAATCACTGACCTGAGTTTTTGCCAACTCTGAAATTCGAGGCAAAAGAAGTGCTCTGACATTTCATGTCTTTATTTTCTGTGTGCAATTTTGTGATCATTATTTAGAATAGTAATAAAAACCTGTGCTGTATTGATGAGGTTTTCTAAGGAATAAGCCCATGAAGAAGTGCTATTTTTCAGCCTTTTAGTCTGTTTTTCCATCCATCCATGTTTCTGGCTAATTCTATACAGATTCTAACTACTGAACCGTGACCATTGTATTAAGAAAGAATCCAGGCAGGCCCTTACAATTCTTTTGGCTGGTGTATTAGCAGGCTTCAAATGAAGTGCAACGTGTCAAGGAAAAAGTAAGGGAATGGAAAGTTTTGTTTCTTTCTGCTGTATTTAATCAGCTTCTCCTTGATTCTTTTTTAATGACAAGCCACAGACATTATTGGTAGTTAATGACCAAGTTTGACAAGAATGTCCTCAATATTCTCTTTGCTCAAGCTAAAGACAGAGCTCCTGTCTGTCAAGTGAGCTGAAAAGACAAAGTTAAAGGAGCAGCAGCAAGAAGAGGAATTAACAGTGTTCAGGGATATGCAGCTAAGGGGGATGTGCTGGAGCACAGGGGATCCCAGCAGCCCTGCAGTGCATGGACATCCTCAGCTGCTGCTGGGTTTATCCTTTCCATTAACCAAAGGAGCAGATCTGCTTGGGTGCTGATGGAGTGGAAAAAAATCTGTTTCAACACCCTTAGTGCAGGGAGGGGAATGCCTCAAACCTCTCACTAAATGGGCAATGTGTTGTTTTTCATTAAACGTGGTATTTGGAGTTACTCATCAGTTCCTGCAGGAAATGGGGAAGCTCAAAAAACTTTTAAATTCCAGGAGTACACTCAGCAAAGCTGCTTTGGATTCAGGATGGGGGATTTTTTTTATTGTTTGTGTGCTATTTTGACACTGTGTACAAATATCTCCATAGTGAGAACTATCTGTGGCTTGAACATGGAATTCCAAGACATTGGGTAGTGTTGTAGGTACCTTTTTCCTATATGAGTTTCCAAGAAACACTTGGTTTTCAGCCTCAAACCAAGTGATGCTGCTGTTTTACTGACTCTGACTAATAAAACCCAGCAAGCTAAACTTTACCATTGCTAGAAGACTCTTGCAGCAATAAATTCAATTTATGAGAACTCCCAATAAAAGTTTACATATCTTTCAAGTGCCATGAAATAAAATAGGCAATCTGACCAAAATAAAGAAAAAGAAAAAGAAAAAAAAGCTCAAGATCTTTCTTTCTTTAAAAAAAATGACTATTCAGTGAAGCATGAAGATTTTCTCTCAGACCTTGTTTCTCAGCATGTTCTCCCAATCACCCTTGGTCTTGGATAAATGCTGGAATAAACAAAATAAATAGCATTTCACCACACATGCAGGAGGATAAAATAAAAACCACATCGTGCTGGACCAGAAATGCTCCAGGAAGTTCTGGCTGAACGTGAAAAGTACTTTGTAATGCTAATAAGTGTTTATCCTTTTGCTTCCTCAAATGTAATCAAATGTACAGGGAAAGCACATGGATTTTTAGAACTGCTGATTGCAGGATCAAAAGCCTTGTTATTAATTGCACATGAATCTGATGTTGTTGGGCCATTAAGATGTCAACTGACATCATTGTTTGCTTCCTTTGTTTATAGACCCTGGTTTTAGGGAGGGGTAATGCCTGCCAGGAACCCTTTGGAGTGCTCTTTCCTCTAGGTGGGTGATCCATGCCAGCAGGTTTGGGAAATGCTTGAGGCACAGGATTTGGATTGGTGGAATATCCCTGAATTTGCTGCATTTGGTGTCAACCCCTCCATAAATCCCAACAGAAGGCAGGATGGTGCTGACATTCCTGGAATATCCCTGAATTTGCTGCATTCAGTGTCAACCCTTCCATAAATCCCAACAGAAGGTGAAATGGTGCTGACATTCCTGGAATATCCCTGAATTTGCTGCATTTGGTGTCAACCCCTCCATAAATCCCAACAGAAAGTGAAATGGTGCTGACATTCCTGGATCTTCTGCCTGCTGGGATCCACTCCCCACCCCAAACTGCAGCCTGCCTGCAAGAGTCTGGGCCTACATCTTAATAAACAAACAACCAAAAATCCCTGAAACATGGCCTGCTATAAACAAGCAAAGCAAACAGCTGGTCCTCATTTGAAAAAAAAAAGAAAAGATGTGACATCAATTTCAAAATGAATCTGCAGATCTTCTTAATGCAAATATTTCTAGGGAAACATTGAGCAGCTGTTTTTTCTTCTTTATACCTATTAGTAGGAAAACAAAATCCAGGATGCTTATATTTCTTTCTCTAAGAAAAACATCCTCTTGGCCTTGACATTCATTTAGAGCTCAAATTGTTTGAAGTCTACTGGGCTGCCTAATTCTGCTATTGCTGTGCTGCTCCAGCAAGCAGCTAGGAGCTGTTTCTGTTCAAAACTCAAAGCTACTACAAGTAGAGTTGTGGTTGAATACTTTGCATGAATTTTGTGGCAAAAAGAGGGAATTTTAGAGGCATTTTCAAATTGATCAATTGCAGCCTCCCAGCCCTGAGGAATACACGTGCATTAGATGTGTGGATCCTTGGAAAATGAATGAATAATTTGGCCTGTGTAATGAACAGGTTTGCTTTTCTTAATTACTGCTGGGAGGCAGCTCTGAGGGAATGCAAGGACTGGAGGAGGATCTGGGGACTGCAAAATAGGAGCCGTTTGGGATTGCTGCATCTTACACGGGTTGAAGGAGGTTAGGCTGAGGAGTAGAGGCAAAGGACTGAATTTGGAGTCTCTTGAGCCTTCTGAGGTCCTGTGGCTGCTCTCCCAGATGTGGAAGGATAATTCCCCACCTTTGGGAAATTATCTTTGTTTGGTACTGGTTACTGATGGAGTTTTTTGTGGTGCTGCGTTTATGTGAAGCAATACAGCTCCTGTTTTTCCTGAGATCGTTCTACTGTTTTTGATCCTCCCTTCTCAGGTTCAGTTTGTTCCTGCCTGCAAACACCACTGAGAGCTGTTCCGTCTGCACGGGCTCCATTGTGGTGCAAATTCATGCGGTGCACTGCTGTCTCTGGCTATTGTAACCCGATCCATGTCCGAGCTGTTCACGCCCCTGGAAATCGGGGCTGCTCTTTGCAGACTGAGAGCTTGGCTGGTTTGCCCCGTTAAGTTAAGGAGCAGTCGGAGCTGTTATCTCCTGCCAGGTGCTGTTTGTTATCTGATAGCTGGGAACGTTCAGTGTCCAGCCACAAAAAAACTGTGATAATGTGTGAGTGCAGCGTCACAGCTTGGCCTGGGTCACCTTCCCCCGGGGAGGATGTGCCAAGGGAAAAGCCCTGTGTGACTGTCCAGAGACTGTGACATCCCAGGGAAGAGCCCTGTGTGACTGTCCAGTGACTGTGACATCCCAGGGAAAAGCCCTGTGTGACTGTTCTGTGACATCCCAGGGAAGAGCCCTGTGTGCCTGTCCAGTGACTGTGACATCCCAGGGAAGAGCCCTGTGTGACTCCCAATGACTGTGACATCCCAGGGAAGAGCCCTGTGTGACTGTCCAGAGACTGTGACATCCCAGGGAAGAGCCCTGTGTGACTGCCCAGAGTCTGTGACATCCCAGGGAAGAGCCCTGTGTGACTGTCCAGTGTCTGTGACATCCCAGGGAAGAGCCCTGTGTGACTGTCCAGAGACTGTGACATCCCAGGGAAGAGCCCTGTGTGACTGTCCAGAGACTGTGACATCCCAGGGAAGAGCCCTGTGTGACTGTCCAGTGTCTGTGACATCCCAGGGAAGAGCCCTGTGTGACTGTTCTGTGACATCCCAGGGACAAGCCCTTGTGAGTCCCCTGTTGGCATTTCCAGCTCCTCCAGACAGAGGAAAGGGCTTTTGGCTCCCCAGGGCCAAGTCTGCAGCACAGAGTTCCAGTGGAGGGTTTTTGGGTCCTGGCTGGGATGAAACAAGGCCTGACCTGATCTAAAAAGAAGCTGCAGAGAAAGGTGTTGCTGCTTAATGAATCCTTATGTTTTCCTGGGATAATTGTCTCTTGTAGCTCTGAGATTGCCATCTGAAGGACAAGTCAGGAGTCTAGAATTTGAATGTCTTACCTGAAATCACTGTAATGGGAGCTAGTTCAGTAGAAGGAAAAATGGTGTTTTTTGGGGGACAGCCTGAGTGAAATACTACTGTTTTATTTTGGAGATCCTGCTTCAGGTCACCCCCAGGGCACTCTGCCTTTGTGGGGGGTTGGATTAGATGTTTCCTGATATCCCTTCCAACCCTTACAAACCTGTAATCCTGTCATCCTGTCACAACTGCCTGAGCCCTGAAGGCATCCAACTGAGTCAGTGTCTGCCCAGCTTCCAGCAGGTACCTCCCAGACAACACCGAGCACTTCCTTTTGAAAATAATTAATAATTATCCCAAGCCTTATGCAGCTAGAGGCTGCCTGTTTTTCTGCATCACTTTAGACCTGGGGGATGTGTGAAGTGTAGTTTAAAGCTGTGTAAAACCAGCTTTAGGGTGACGAGTTTGCTACTCGTTGCCTTTTCTGGGTGGCGTTTGCCGTGCCTCGTGCTGCCTTCCGTTTAAACTTAGACAAATGCGTTTATGGTGTTTAACAGAATGATGCGACCGCGCAGACACTCCAGGACCAACTGAGGGCCGGACCCGCGCTGCTGGCGCGCCCTGCGCAGGCCCCGCCCCCGCCCCGCCCCCGGGCCCTGATTGGCCGCCGCGCTCCCCCCGCGCCGCAGTTGGTGCCGCCGTCCGTTCGTTCCCCCCATCGCCGGTGGCGTGGTTCGCTCCGCCCCGCCCCGCCGCCGCGCATCCATACTTGGCGATAGCCGGCGAGCCGCGCGCTGATTGGCGGAGAGCGCCGCGGGGGCGGGGCCGGCGGCGCTGACCCGGATGTTCACTGCCGGGCGGCGGCGGAAGCGGACGGGCCGCGGCGTCGAAGCGACAGGGACGGACCGGGAGGCGCCGCCGTTCTACCGCCCCGCGCACCCGCCCAGCCGACATGGTGAGAGCGGCCCGGCCCCGCGGCCTCCGCCCTTCCGCACAGCCCCCTCCGCGCCGCCCCCCGCGCCCACACCGCCCTCTCGCTCCGGGGGGCCTCACCCGGCCTCCCCCGGACGGCGGGGACGGAGGGAGGGAGGAAGGGATGGAGGGTCCGGCGGTGCCGCCGGGGCGCGGGGAGGGGCGGCCCGGCCCGGCGGCGCTGGTGGGGGCGCTGAGGTGTCGGAGGTTTGGCCCGGCGCTCCGCAGGGCCCGGGGGCGGGGGGCCCGCCCGGGGCTCCGCTGCCCGGTTCCCGGCAGGTCCCCGGTCCCGGGCGCTGTTTGCAGGGGGGATGGCTCCGCTGTGGCGGTACCGCCCGGGCTGTTCCAGCTGGTGGGTGCTGCGGCGCCTGGAGCGCTGGGCCCGCCCGCTGCCGCTGCTGTGTCAGTCCGGGCTGTCCGCCACCGTTGCGGGCCGGGGTTGGTGCTGCGGGCGCCGCGATCGCACCGGGTCCGCCGTGTGCAGGGAAGGCAAGCGCCGCCCCAGCAGGGCTGCCACAGCCGTGGGTGCTGCTCCTCCTCAGGGCTGAGAACTTTCCCTCTGAGAACCTGCACTTTCCTCAGCCGTGTGGGAATCTCCATCTCGCTGTGTTTGCCCGGTGGATTAGCCAGGCACAAACCCTTTCGGTTTCCCTGTGTAAAGGGAGCCCAGGGCAGGAGCACAGGGAGCTGGCCCAGGCCCTGCTCTGCTCCTGCCTGCACAGGGGCTTTTCCTGAGCCTCCTCCTGCAGGGAGCCACTTGGAGGGAATCACATCACTTCATGCTCCTGGAGATTTGTGATTCAGGTTTTCCAGCATGACAGTTCAACTGTGTTTGAATGTGTTCAGTTTGTAAAAGAACAGCCCAGAGCCTGGCTCTACAGCAGTTTAACCATCCAAGTGTGATCCTTCTTGCCTTCATTCATAGGAATTTCAGAGACAATCCTTTATGTTTTTTCTCTGGAGCTGTAGCCACCTGTATCATGCAGAATAAAGATAATGTCAGGTGAAAGGTGAATCACAGTTATGATCAAAGTTCTGTTCCTTGTTGCTTCAAACAAGAGCAGGTGCTGTACTGAGTCCTCACAGGACAGAGCATCTCATTCCAGCTGTGTATCTTATTTTAACACACTGAAATCTGGATGTGCACAGTCTGACTGTGGAATCTCAAACTGGGATTCCAACAAACTCCTGACTTCTGCCACTGCAAAAATCCTCACAGGAAAAGGATTCAAAGAAAACAAGGAAGCTTCATGTAAAATAATAACAGTGCTACCAACTTCTTTGAAGGGGATATAAAAATGTCAGTTGTTTGGGGGAGGTACAGGACAAATCCATTGGAAATTCCCTGAGTGTTACAAGGTTTTGCTGCCTTCTGGTTTTTTCATGTTTAGTCGTGGAGACCAGTGGGCATAGAAGAAATGTGATCAGAACTTCCAACACTATGTGGTGGTTTCCAGTGTTAGTGGACTTCAGGGATGGATCTGCAGTCTCCATTTTCAACTCAGTGTTTAGGGTTCTCCCAGGATCTTTACTTTTCCTGCTCTGAGAGCAGAAGTGGAGCATTGGAAGGATGGAATGGCCCTTTCATTGAAGAGCACAGTTGGTATGGTGCAGGATATAGGGTCAGACACTTTTGTGGTACCACAGGGTACCAATGTCTGTGTAGAGCAGAGATGGAACCTTTGTCTCCTTGCAGAGCTTGGAGCTGTGTCCACATTTCAGTCAGGTGCTCAGGGAAACACATGAAGCTTGAAAAGTGCCTGGATGGATGGTGTCTCCTGTGCTAAAAATAAATGGAATGCACTGTTCAGGGCAAAGCAGGACTTGGGAGAGTGGATCTGCTGAGATTTCTGGAATTGTGGGTTATGAATGGATGGAATCCAGTTACTCTTTGTAAAAATAAAACTCTTTCTTTCCAGGTTATGTAAACTGGCCTGATCATGTTAGCAGAGATTTCTTCTGCTATGCAACTTTTGAGGAAAAGGAGGACAATTTTAGCAAAATTTTATGATTTAATCATCCATAAATTCAGACTGTCTAGTGTAGTGCTGGCTGTGCATCATCCATCTAGGATTTGTGAGGCACAGCCCAGGGTGTGTGATGTGACAGTGACACCAGCACAAACCTCGTGTGCTGCTCAGGGTCATTGAGATTTTCAGGATGGGAGTTGTTTGGCTGGAATCAGAGCCCATCTCTAACTTGGTTGTTTCCCTTTTGGAGCTCCACCATGAGATTTGGGGACATTTTCAGTATCCACAGCAAGTCCTTTGTACCCCCTGCCTTTTGAGAAACACTAACTTCAGCTGTTTGGTAGAGTCTGTGTTTTATTAGGCAAGCCAAGTGTGTGAGCTTAGCTAAATGTTATCTTAAAAGGCAAATTCCCAAAATAATCAAGTCAGAGGATATCACTGGGATGGGGAATACTGCCATTGCAGTGATGCTGGATCTTGTGGCTGATTAGGGAGGGAAAAGCATTCACAAGCTGAAGTTCAAACAGGATTTCCTCTTATGGTAAATGTATATGCTGATATGGGACTAGTTGACATCTGGGAGTGAAAGAGAATGAAAGTGCAGCTCAGCTCTTTTGGGTGACTATTTTTAGTCCTTATTACTGGAGTTGAGTTGAGAAATGACTTTCTTTGGGAAAATGGCAATGCTGCCCTTCTCAATTTCTGCTTCCACAGCTGTCAGCTTTGCTTTCCATCCATCCCTTGGCCTCCCTGGATGAAGGATGGCTGGGGAACTCGGCTTGCACATCATCATCCAGCACTCCCCAGGGCTCTGTACTGCTCCTCTTTGCTGTTGGTGCATCAGAGAATCATGGAATGGTTTGGTCTGGAGGGGGCCTTGAATCCCATCCCATCCCATCCCATCCCATCCCATCCCATCCCATCCCATCCCATCCCATCCCATCCCATCCCATCCCATCCCATCCCATCCCATCCCATCCCATCCCTGCCATGGGACACCTTCCACTGTCCCAGCTGCTCCCAGCCCTGCCCAGCCTGGCCTTGGACACTCCAGGGATTCAGGGGCAGCCACAGCTGCTCTGGACACCCTGTGCCAGGGCCTCCCCACCCTCCCAGGGGAGAATTCCTTCCTAAGATCCCACCTATCCCTGCCCTTGGCAGTGGGAGCCATTCCCTGTGTCCTGTGTCTCTGTCCCTTGTCCACAGTCTGTCCCATCCTTCCTGCCAGTTCCCTTCAGGCATTGCAAGGCCCCTGTTAGGTCACCCCAAAGCCTTAAAATTCAGATTTAGCCTGAGGATGCTTGTGCAGGCTCAATGGGCAGTGCCAGTGCCCTTGTTTCTTTCTGCCTGCCCTTTGTGGGGATGTTTGGTCAAATCCAAGCAGCTCCTTACCCTGCAAAGTGAACTTGTAGAGAAATGTTTTGCTGGGATTTGTCCCCTTTGAGCTGGTTCACACTGTGATAGACTCAACTCAAGGTAAAATAAAACTATTCTCAGTGCCTGCTGAAGGGAGCAATTTTACTGGAGGAATGTGTGGTTCTGCAAGGTGCCCTGTACCCAGTTTAGGGCTGTGGAATCCCAGGATAGTTTGGGTTGGAAGGACCTTTAATGGAGACACCTTCACTAGGCCAGGTTGCTCAGAGGCTTGTCCACGCTCAGCCCTGTTGTTTTATCCTACTTTAATCCAATATGCTTTAATAACTTTTTTCCAGGTGAAGGAGATGATTGCAGAAGTAGAAGATAGTCAATAGAGATGCTGATCTTCTGTTTTTATCAATATGTTTTAGTCAATCACTTTATAAAGTGATTCATAAACTGATTTTTAAACTGCATTGTAGAATTTCCTGCTTTCCCACTGATTCATGCTGGGAGTCCTGAGCAGTTTAAAAAGCCTCAGCCAGATAAATCTTTGTGTCTCTCCTTAATGCAAGGAGAAAGGCCCAATGCCTGTGTATGCTTCAGTTCTTCCTGAGCCTTTGCCATTTCCAGGAATAAGGGCAAAAAAATCTCACTTAAAACCATGGGATTTCAAATTTGGATTTCTTTGCCACAGAGGCTTCATCCCTGAAGGAGTAATTAATATCTCTGAGCAATACAAGCTTTTCCCAGGATTCCTGCTCTCTCTAGTTGGGCTTTAACCCAAATTTTGTTTGCTGATAGGTTGAGCTAATTAAAAAGCTTCTCCGAGTTGAAGATCAAGAGCTCAGGCCAGTGCAGTGGGGGTGTGGCCACTTCAAACTGGAGGATAAACTGATCTTTTCCTTCATCTTTGGTGTGATGCCTTCTTAAATATTTAATAGTGTGTGACTGAGGGGTTCCTGCTGATGTTCCTGGGAGAAGTAACCAAGTAGTGTAGTGAAAACTGGGGGAGTGTGGAACTCCTGTGACTTGAGCTGAATAATTCCTGGATCTGACCCAGTGGCCAAAATTCACTTCTTAGTCCTGTGTGCTAAAGCAGGATGGGAACAGATGCTTCCAGACAGGTTGTCCTGGCAAGTTAGAGCTCCTGCCTGGGTGCTAGACAAGACATTTGCTTTTGAAACTTCCTTGGTGGGGCACAGGGGGAATGTGCTAGTGAGGAAGTTTTAAAGGAGTTTCTCTGGTAGTTGAGCTGAGAGGGTGGATTTGAGGAAGGAGCTTTGCTTGTTTCTCAGCTAAATTATTGTAACTCTCCTCTGTGATGGCAGATGCAGTGAAACCCTCTCCATCTCCTGCATTTTTGATGCAGTGAAGTTTTGTGTGAGGAGTTGAAAGCAGCATCTATTCTGTTGTTTTGTGCCCAAAACAATCTATTTAGAATGACTTTAGTTGCATTAGGTAATACCTGGTGCTGTGTTTCCTGGAGTAGTGGTATGAGCCTTGGCACCAACCAGTAGATTAATTTCCTTGTATTATCTGGTGCTGTTTTTTCCTCCCTCCCTCTTGTAGACTTTAGAAGGAAATCTGCAGCTTGCTTTGAGCTCCTGCTCTTTGTGCTGCACCTTTCAAACTGGGCTGAAGAATTAGGGGATGGATTTGCAGGCACTTGACTTACCTGGCTGCCCTGCTCATGAGTTGCCCACTTTATTCCTGCTTTGTACAAATTAAACCTCTCTAGTTTATAGTTTACCAGTGTACCTGCATTGTTTTCAGTGCAGGGTTGCTTTGGGAGCCCTGGCTCTGGGTTTAGCCCCTTGGGACTCGACTCCAGGTGTTGCAGGCATGCTGCAGAGTGTGTCCTTCCCTGAGACTGAAGGGAATGTCCTCCACACAAAGTGCAGCCCAGTCCTTTCCTGCTGCATTGACTTGGAATTTCAGTCACGTCCTTGTTGCAAAGTGGGAGCCTTACAAGCCTGGGTGAAAGCAGAACTCGGGATCTTACAATTTTAGCAGCATCAGCTGAAACAAGACTGAAAACAGCACTTAAGTAAGAGGATTTTGTGTGGAAGGAAAATGTTTGAGACTGCACTGAAGACAGAAGCTTAGTGGTTGCCTGAAGCCACTATAAATAAAATACTCTTTATTCTCTCAGGGAATTTTGTTTGTGTTTGTTCAGGTGATACTTTCTCTCTTTTCCATTAGACAAACTGCTGAGTTTGAAAGCAATGTCCTGTTACCTGCCTTCCCTGGATATTTTTGCCTTGGTAAATACCAGGATTTAAAAAGCTTCTGCCAGCCCAGGCAGTGGGGGCCTGGCTGCCAGCCTGGGCTTGCAACCTGAGACAGGCTCAGGAAACAAGAGATGGGGCTTTTGGTGTGTTAATTCAAGGGAGGAGAGAGCCATGAAATGGAGGAATGAGGTAAAATATCAGCTGCATTGTGCTGACTACAGCTGTATTTGTGCACCAGGTGCTGTCACCCTGCAGATCCAGGGGTCATCCAGAGAGGTTTGTGTGTAATCTTGGCTCAGCATTGATGGGGCTCCACTGGGGGGTCTAAAGCAGCTTCAGGTAGCCATGAGTCCAGGCAGGGCTAATCCAGAGCTTGGTAAGGCACAGACTGGGCAGATGGAATAATTTAACTTCATGTGAGAGTGAAGGAAAAACCTGATGGGGATTGAAGCTGGCACATGTGTGCTCCCCCAGAAAACATCAGCACTGCTTGGGTTGGTGGCAGGGCCTGTGTGGAGCTGGGTGTCTCTGCAGCTCTGATGGAGGGTAGGTCAGGCTCAAAGGTGGTGAGGAAAAGCATGAAAAAACTGCAAGGATAGGCAGCTGTGGGGAATTCCAGCAAAGGAAGGAATTCTGGGAGGTGTGAATGTGTTGTTAGGTGTGGTGTTCTCATGGCCTATGGCAAAAGCAGGAAATTCCTGGTTTAAAACTTGGAATTGCTGGGGCAGAGCTGGGCAGTCACTGAGGTCCAGCATGTGAGACCTGAGCAGAAGGCATATTAACCTACTTTCCTGACCTTTGAGGAATGGGAGGACTTTGAGGGAAGAGGGCTAATGAGAGATCCTCTCTGCCTCCTGCCTGCCAGGCATCCAGTTACTTGCCAGAGTTATCTCCTGAATTTACAACCCTGGCTGCAGCCTCCAGGAGCTGCAAAGTGCTGAGTTTGCATCTGAAGGCAGGCAGCTGTCAGCTCCAGGAGAGCTGGGATAGAGCAGATCCTGAATTTGGGATGTTGACACTGTGTTAGTTCTGCTGTCAGTCAGCACAGGATGTTCACTGTCACCTTCAAATGCACTGTGTGCTCCCTGCTGCTCTACACTGTGCATTTTCTCAAATGTTTTGGATGTGATTTCTCACAAAACAGAATTTGAGTTGACTGAAAGGAGAACTGGATGTCAGGCCAAGAGCAACTTGCCCAACTTTGCTTCTCCATTTCACTTGAGCAGTTCCAAAACTTTTGTGACCAGGCTGATTGGAACATGAAGCAAACAGTGCATGGAAGAGAAGAGCATTTGAAAAGGTCATTGAGCATTAGCTGGATTCAAAGAAAGCATCACAAATGACATGTTTGTGGATGGTCAGGATGGCTAATGGCAGTGTTGAATCTCAAGAGCTGCTTTGTAATTATTATGGTTTTAATTAAAAAAATAAAGAAGTGACCCCTGTAAAAAATTAGGCAGCCCTTCTCTTAGGGTGGATTGGGGCTCTTCTTCAGAATATATGAGTGGAAGGCAGGAAGAGAGTGTGAAAAACAGATTACCAGATGTGTGAACCAGCTCAGACCTACTGCACTGGGTGATTGCAAAACCTTTTGGGGCACAAACACACTTGTGTTCATTTTCTGGTAGTCAAACCAAGTGTTGCAGCTGCCTCATGAGGAGTTTGCAAAGTCAGGCAGAGTTCTTGTCTCTCAGTGCTGTGCTGTAACAGGTTATTTGCATTCTGTTCAGCTAAGATTTCCTATCTGTAATTAAAGCTAACAAAGAAAATGCTCTTTGTGTGAAATTGAGACTGAAAATGGGGAAAATCCCCCACTGTGCAGTAATATTAGTCATAAAACCTATTGGCAAAGTTGATCAGTTCTACAGGGAATTTCAATGTCTTTAATCCATTTATTAAAAGTTAGACACTTTGTTGGTTTTTTTTTTTGCAATCTGTGCAACTTTTATCTGTGGCCCCCACTTTCCTCTTTCATGTGGGGCTAACAGATTGCATAGTCACTCACTGCCACGATTTATTGGGAAGTGACTTTTTACAAACTTTATGCTTCACGGGCATTTTTGGCACCAGATCAAAGCCAGTAAATTGCATTGTCATGTTCAATGACAAGTTTAATAAATAAAACATTGTTTCTGTTACCCAGAAGACAAATGCTGGTGCAGAAATCATTAGTGATCCTGACCAAAGGTTGGGATGAATAGCTGTTCCCAGAAAGCCTTGGTGCTGCTCCATCCTGCTCTTTGGTGCTGTGTGATGGTTCTTTTCCTTGGACACATGATGGAGACTTGCACTGGATTTGGATAAGCTAAAGTGATAAATTAGTTTTGAGAGTAGGCACAAGTATGTGCAAGTATCTGGAAATACATCCTTGCTGGGAGGGAGGTGCCAAGGAAATGTTAATTTTCCCCTGTGTGCTGTACACCTCTGTAGATGTGCTAACAGGAATAGGTCAGGAAACACCTACAGGGATGGAAATCACCTGCAGAATGTGCTCCTGGAGATGTTGGGTCCTTACTTGTAAACAGGAAATTACAGACAAGTGCCCTGGTCCAGACTATCAGGGGTTGTAGTTTCTGCTCCCTGGATGTGAAGTGTTTTGACAACTGCTTGGTTCATGAGATTAGGCTGCAGGCAGCTCTGGATTATTTAGAAACTCACAGATGGGAGTGCCTTCAGTGTATTATAACTCACTTAGTAATTGTTTTAGAGCTGGGCTGGGAAGTTGGGACTTGAACTGTGGACAGAGAACTGGTGTGGTTTGGAGTGGGAATGAGGAAGGGAAATCAGGTACAGCTGATTGCAGGGATGCTTGGAAGAGCTGCTGGAGGCTAAAGTGATCAAACAGGATTTGGCAAAACACTGATCATTGAGCTTGTCTGGAGGAGGAGATCTCTTTGGTAGCTGCCCCTGGAAGCCCATTGTGCTCCTTTAAACCTGTGCAGGACGTGCCATGGCTGTGTTGGCAGCCCAGAATGGCAACGAGCATCCCATGTCAGCAGCACTGACATGGGGCCAGAGAAAGTGAAGCTGCCTTGCTTCTCCCCTGCCCGTGGATTATTTTAGTTCCTCTGCATGAGGCTTCAGGGCAGCTGCACGAGTTACTTGTTCCTAGAGAACCTCTTTAAAGAGGTCCCTCTGAATTTCACATGTGTTCCATTCCTGGAGCAATGGAGGACAAGCTGCTCAGTGTTTCTCAGGTTTTTTGGCTGTATTTGCAGTGTGTACAACACTGAGACCTGAATTCAGAAAACAAGCTGTAAGAGTGTGTTCAGTCATTAATTGAGACTAGTATTGCTATGTGCTCACTTCTACTTGAAAGTTAGAGCACAGCAGAATAAAATAAATAATGTGCAGGAGAATGTCTCCAAGGAGGATTCGCTGACTCAAAAGCTGTGACGTGACTTGTCCAATTGCTCTGTAAATAAATACAGATTACAGGGGACCTGGGGGAGACAGAGTACAGCAGCTTCTGCTAAAGCCTTCTGATCCATCACTTCTTGCTTTTATTTTAATCTCTAATCCTCCTCACTTGGTATTCGTGGAATGGGTGGTGTCAGCACTTGGGCTGTTGGGTCTTGACCACAGCAAATTGGGCTGAACTCATTGCTGAGGGATGGTGTGGTCAGAACTGCTTGAGATAAAACCCACTGAGTCCATTCCAGCCAAAACCAAAGGTAAAAGTAGCTGAGGAGAAGGAGAATGAGGTCTGCATCAGTGTCTTGCTTTTTAATAATCTTTGACCTTTTATGACTGTCCACAGCAGAGTCTGCGTTCAGGTTTTATTACCTTTGATTGTTTCCTTACTGTGCTCTTGCTGTTTCTCCCCCAGCACACCTTGCTGTCATGGAGCTGTGATTTATGAGTCTATTACAAATGGTTTTAGATAGGATCTGCCAGAGGAGGGTTAATAGTCAAGGGAAAAATAATGTGGAAAAACAGATTGTGAGGAATATGTGCAGCTGATGGAAACGTCATGAGTGCAGAACTTCTCTGGGTTTTCCCAGGTCAGGCAGTTATTCCCCTTCCCATCTAATATCCTAAAAAGTGAATGCTGACAGCTGAGAAGGGAACCTTGCAACTTAACATACTACTGTACTTTTTATTACCCAAGGGTTACAATAATTCAACCCTTGCTGCAGCTTCTAGCAGTAATACTATCCTGTTGTGTAATTGGAAAAGGGAGTCTTCTGCCCTTGGAGCTCTGCAAGTTGGCAGGGATTAAAATGACAAGCAGGAGGGGAAACTGGGTATCTGTTTCAATTAAAAAAACTTAGTGTTGTAGTACCACAAAGCTGAAACATTAGTCAGACATTCCTGTTGGGAGATCTGACAGGAAATAATGTGATTTGCAATCTTGGGTATGTCTGCAGCTTGAAAGGAAGGAAAAAGAGTCATTTGTTGTTGTGCACTTCTGGCCCTGGATTAATTTACAGAGATACTTGCCGGCAAACAGACCAGTGATCAGAGTGATCTGATGTGTGATTATTTTGAATTGCATGGCATTTTGCTGATATTCTGGTTACAATGTCTTTTGAGGTTTTTACCTTATCTTTTTGCTGCCTGAGCACTGGGATGCTTGCTTGTACTTTAAATTTGGGTAACCTTTCAGATGCCAATCTTGAGCAAAACTTGGGTGTGAAGTGTCAGCAAGGTTTTTGTCTGTGATATCAGGTGTGTGGCTTTTCCAACTGCAGTAATTTCTGGGTCCCCCAGTTGTTCTCAGCAGATATCACAGATGCAAAAGGGGTTGGTAGCACAATCATGCCTGGAGTAGAAATGTTCTACTGGGTTTGCTAGTGGAAAAGATTTGGTGGCCCAACTGAACTGTTTCCCAGGAAAGGCTGAACTGGGGGAAGCTCCCAGTGCTGCAGCACTGAGCTGTCTCAGCTCTTGTGAGTGAGG
The DNA here is from genome assembly GCF_903797595.1 of Erithacus rubecula. Taxonomy (NCBI): domain Eukaryota; kingdom Metazoa; phylum Chordata; class Aves; order Passeriformes; family Muscicapidae; genus Erithacus; species Erithacus rubecula. The sequence continues at coordinate 1,573,048 of NC_136676.1, read as the reverse complement.
TTAATGCAGAAATAGAGCACAGAAGTGAAACCAGCCTGGGTTTCTGTTTGAGGACACTGCCCAGCTGTGTTTATGCTCAGCAATAACAGGGTCAGATGAGCAGGAGTCTCCCAACTGAGGTGTGAGGGGAGATTCAATCCACAGAGCTTTGTGATAAATGGGAACAAATTCCTGCTGGCTGAAAGGCCAGGAGCTTTAAATGAGGTTTTTCACCTCTTTTCAGTTGGGATGGGGAGAGCTGCAGGTTTGTGGAAGCCCTCCTGGAATATAGGTTAAGTCTCAGGGAACTGGCAGTGGAGAACTGTCCATTCCCAAACTTGGGAATAAAGCCTGTGGTATAACTAGTTGCATTTTTAAAGGTATTTTAAAAATACAGAATACCTGTAATAACTGGTCTGTGTGCTGGCATCTGCTGAAAAAGGCAAAGAGGTGCCACTGCAGTGAAGTGTTCCTGGTTCTGCTGGAGCTGGGGGGGCTCTGGATGTGTCTCCTGGTGCAGAGCAGCCAGTGCTGTGTGTGGGTTCTGCCAGGTTTGGTGGCAGGGGCTGTGCAGGAGCAGCTCTTTGCCCCCAGCTTTGTGTGGTGTTGGGCCAGCTCCTGTTCATGTTCCCTGTGCCCCTCACCCCAAGGAGTTCTGGGCTTTACATATGGCAAGGGGGAAGTCCAGCTTGTTCCCTGTTATATTTTTTGTAATGTCCATACCTATAATAACTACTTGAGGTTTTTTATTTGTGTTTTCTGCATTGAATGACCTCTGCCCATACTCAACCTTTAAAATTAAGGTGCACAGCTGTGCCCCTTTACATCTGCACATTTATGCTTTTTTTTTTTTTTTTCAGCACTGTTTTTTCTGATTTGGGCTTTAACACAGAGTGCCCAGATAACCAGAGACCTGTGACTGTTTTGAGAGGGTTTCTCTTTTGGAAATAAGCTAAATACAGCAAAGAGACTGAAAAGAAGAGGAGGTGCAGACAAAGGAAGTTGTAAAATAACTACTACAGACATCCTCATAACCTTTTTCCCTGGGGTAGTGCCATGGGAATGCTGTAACAGGTGCTTAAGTGGAGATTCTAGATAGGCAAACATCTTGAAAGGAAACTTATTAAAGAGCTTTCATCTAAGCTAATATTTTCAGTCTTTGAGATTCCTATGATCTCTAAATCCTTCAGTGACTTCAGCTGTAATAAAACTTCATTTAGAATTTGTCTGAACTCCCTGCTCCTCCACAGGAGGTTCTGGGCTGGATGAAACAGGAATGGTGGAAAATGACCTCCTATCAAGTAAACACTAAGCTTATTAAGTCTTGCAAACTCAAAGAGCTTGGCTTTGGGAGCAGCCCAGCCTGGGAGACAGCCTGTCTGATCACCTGCTCAGGGAGCAGGGCTGCAGCAGCCTCTTCTTGGGCAAAGGCAAAAATTCCATGGAAATGTTTTGTCTGGAGGTCTCCTAAGAAACTTGGTTTTCAGTGATTTTACAGAAGAATTAAGCAAGTGGAAATGCAGGGCACGTGAAGGTGAGAGAAGTAGGAGGGGTTTGGAGAGGTGGGTGACACATCCTGAGTTCCCCAGAGCACTTTGCTGTCACAGTTGTGTGAAGGCTTTGGGGTTTTCACCACTGATCTGCTGCCACTCTCAAAGCTGCACATCCTTGGGGTGTTCACCTGTAGGGTCAGGCTGGCTTCCTGCCCCTCTGGCTGTCAGTGCCTGCAGCTGCTCCAGGGCAGCCACAGGCTGGGTTTGACACACCTGGCTTTTAAATCTTCACCTGCACAGAAAGAGCCAGGAGCACATCCTGCTTCACTTCCCTGCTCACTTCTGAAATAGGTCATCCCAGATGTCTCCAGTGCCCCAAGGTACCACTGTGAGCTGTAATCTGTCAGCTTGTGCTGCCTTTTTGACCATTCCAGCTGGATTTATACTGGATTAAAGTGACTGTATAACCACGGATTTAGGGACACAACTGCAGCAGAAGCTGCCTTTATTTTGGTGCTCTAAGAGATCTGCTGGCAAGCTGTTTAATTACCTAAATGCTCTGTGAGAAGCTGAGGAGTCCTGCTGCTCAGCCTTGCTTTTACCTCCTGGGTGCTGGGGAGGTGCACTGTACCAGGCACTGTGTGTGTGCCTGCATATTTTTGTTTTTCCATTGCACACACATGGATGTCAGTTTGGGAATCTCTGCCTTCAGCAATCCTGCTCATGTCTTTTACAGCTGTTACTGAATATATTGGGTAAAAATGGGCACTCCAGGTTCTCTTGGTTAATCCATAAACACTCAAGTGTGGATTCTCCTCCATGCAGTGTATTTTATTTTCAATTTGCTTTCCTGGAAAGTACTTTGGGATTGCAGTTTTAGTGGTGGTTTTTAACATCCTTCCCTAGACTTTTTTGTCATTTAAACAACTCCAGCTGGCAGACGAGAACAGAGCACTTCCCTAAATGATCCACAAGTGAGGAGCACAACACTGACAATGTGCCAGGTTTCCTTCCTGGATGCAGGAGATAGCAGGAGGTACAGACAAAACTTGGGAAGAGAGATCCCTGCCTGGGCAGGCTCAGGCCACCTAAAGAGTCCCTGTCCTTGGGGTCTGAGAGTTCAGTAGCTGTAAGTGAGGAGTTCCCTCCCCCTGGCCATCTAATGATGACATCTAATGGATGTCCACTAGACTGAGCACTCCCTCCTTCCCTCATTCCAAGGTTCAGTTTAATTGCAGGAAACTTGGCTTCCTGTTTCTCTCTGTCCTGGGGGCTGCTGTGTTGAATAATGTGATAATGGAACTGTGTTAGTGTTGAAGCTGTTTGTAAACAAAACTTTGGGAGCTTGACAGAACAGGGAGGGTGAAATGAAACCTCAGCACGTGGGATTTGGGTAGTTGGGAATGGCAGAGAGAAAAAGGGGGGGAAGAGCAGTGAAAATAAACTGGTTGTGCTTCTCCTGACCTGGGATCAAAGGTTTTTGTGCAGATTTTGGGTGCTGTTAGGTAGCAGGAAAGTGTCTGTTTGTGTGTGTTGATGGAAAGGACAGCTAAAGGTTATGTCAGGACTGAGGCCCAACTCAAGTGTCAGTTTTCTGACTCTGACCTGGAGTTTAAGGGTGTTTTTTGTGTCAGAAATGGTGCAAGACCAGCTACAGTGAGCCCTTTGGAGAAGGTTTGTGTGTTAGCTCTAAATGACTGACATCCCTGATTTCTTAGATACAGGCAGCTCTTGGTGTGTGTTTTGTGGGGAGAAGGAAAGAATAGATCATGCTTTATGTGCATTTCATTCTGATTTTCTGGTAAAGCTGCAGGGGAGAAGGTGCTCTGTAGTTGAACAGAGTTTGTCTTGGATGCTGATTATCTTAAGCTGATCAGTGCAAATGAGGAAGTGTTAAACCTACTTTGGGAGAAGGAAGTTTCAGTTCCCTAACCCAGGTTATAATTGAGATAATGCAGAAAAACAACACATTAAACACTTATACAAACGCTGGAGGCAGTTTTGGTGAGGTAAGGACTGGACTCAAGTCAATAATCACAATCAAATGGAATGAATTTTACTTGTATCAGTGCTGAGAGCTGGGAGCTGTGTGTTATGCCCACTGGTGACCAAGGGCTCTTCTTGTTCCTGCAGAGTGACCAGCAGCTGGATTGTGCCTTGGATTTGATGAGGCGTCTGCCTCCCCAGCAGATAGAGAAGAATCTCAGTGACCTCATTGACTTGGTGAGTACTGGATGCTGTCCCCAGGAAGTGACAAAGGCCTGGTATGTAAGAATTTCTTCTGGGCCACCTGGAAGCTGTGGTGGTTTGTCTGTCTCTTGTCTTTTGGCAAGGTTGAACAAACAACCACTGGCCAAGCAATGCCAGGAATCCAGGTGGTTGTTTTGGGCTGTGTGTGCAGGCACACTTGGGGATGAAGGGTCATTAGCAGCTCTTAATGAACTCACCTCCAGGTGCCAGGTTGGAGCTGCTGTTTGAATTTGGGGCAGTGTGTACAGATGGATGCAGGGCCCTGGACCTGGTATTATCTCCTGGTAAACAGCCTGCTCTGTGGAACTCTGGGAGCTGCAGTGGCTGTGCTGCCCCACACTGCTGCAAAGACACTGCTGAGAATGTCTGGGCATCTGGAGAACACCCAAATCTATTTTTAATTTGTGCTCTATCAGATGTTCTGCAGTCTAGAGTCAAAAACCAAACCTGGCTGACCATCTTATGTCTGATACATTTGTTTTTTCTTGCTTGTCCCTGGAACTTTTGTTGTCCTTTACACACTGCTAGGAAAGAAAACTGACTTAAGAAGATTTCTAGGCTCATTGCAAGTTGCACATCCTGTGATGCACACTTGGCCTATAATAACCTGGTTAGTGCCAACTGTCTCCTCAAACTGTGTGTGGCACAGTTGCCTCTGGAGTTACTGAAGGTGTTACTGAAATATGGCTTTAATCTATCCACAGTCTGCTAGTGGGAAAACTGGATTCTATTGTCCAGTGTAAATACATGGCATGTTTCTAACCTAAGCTTCTAAATTAGAGCAGAAGAGCAGCTGCTCACCAGAGGTTTAGGGGAAGTGCTTCTAAAGCTGGTATTGGTAAGCTGTGGTCAAAAAGTTGTGGCTGACTTAAATTTATCAAGCTCTAAACATTTCTTTTACTTATATAAGCCAAGGTACAGGTAAGAGTCAGGAAAGAAATTATTCCCTGCAGGAAGGGATTATTTCTCTCTCTTGGAACCATTTAGTAATTGGCTACATCTGTGCCCCCAAAACTCTTGGCAGCCTAAAGCATTGTTTTTGTGGCTGCTGATGGAGGTAGGCACAAGTAACTAAATGACTGATCTGATCTGGTGTGACATGGTTGGTTTTGTGATGAAATTGGGAGAGCTGAGTGGGTATTGGGGTTTGAGCAGCTCCCAGGACCACTCAAAACAAGGAGTTGTTTGGGGAGCCATGGTAAGCTTGGCTGTGTAATTGGTCTGAGGGTTTTTAATGACTCAGAAAATTGCTGGGTACCTCTAAATGCTGGAATGACTTTTGGATGGTGCTCATTAGTGCCCTACATGCTTTCCATCAGCAACACACTCCCTGGGTCCTTTCATAGTGTAACATGAACCAGAGCAGTTTGGTGCTTGTTAGCACTGCAGCCCCTCCTCTGGGGCAGAGATGAAATAATTTGTTAAATCCAGCACCATTCCTTTATTGTTGAGACACCTGTAGACCTGTTTTGCAGCCTGACCACCTGAATTCTCCACTGGTTAGACAAGAGCAGTGTGTGCTCTGCCACCTGTAATAGTTCCAGAAACATCACGAGCCAGACTCAAGCAAATAGTTTTTTGACCTTTTCTTGGCAAATTTCATCCAGACATTTGATGTTTTGATTCTGCTGTTTGTCCCAGTAGCAGACAAGAACCTCCTTGAGAAAAAGGGCAGACTCTAAGTGCCCAATGAGCATGAGCAGGTTCATGAAACTTGGGGGAGAATTGTGCAACATGGCACCCTGACTTCTTGGCTTCCTGTGCTGGGTTTCCTTGCTCAGCCCACTGCCACAGTGGGTAGGTGTGAAGAAGAGGCTCATGTCAATGTTTGGTGTGAAGTTTAGAGTATTATCTGAAGTCTCTTTGCAGCTTAGTTTGCCATGGTCTTTTTGTAGAGTTTGATCTCCAGACTGATGGTGACTGCTTGCTTAAGATCTATTGAAAGGAGAGAAGATGGCTTAGAAATGTCATTGTATGTAAAGAGTTTTCCAAAACTAACACAGTAAAGAACTGGCATCTCCTTGCCATAATGGTTTGGATTTGGAGGGACCTTAAAGCTCATCCAGTCCCACCCCCTGCCATGGGCAGGGACACCTTCCTTGGGACCTCAGCCCTGTCCAGCCTGGCCTGGGACACTGCCAGGGATCCAGGGGCAGCCACAGCTGACCCAGGGCCTCCCCACCCTCACAGGAAGGAATTTTTTCCCAATATCCCATCCAACCCTGCCCTCTGGCAGTTTAAAACCACTCCTAGGCTGGTATTCCTGCTGGCAAGGATAAGCACACTGAGTTCCCTCCCTGAGGTCCCTCTTGCTGTATCCATGTTCTGCTGCTTGTGCTCATAAAGGAGCATCTTGATCCCAGCTGAACACATGCACTGTGTCCAGGACTGCCCATGACTGCCCCCAAGTGTTGTGCTGACAAGGGAAATGGCCCAAACTTGAACATGAAGTAAAAGGGTGGGTGGAAGAAGAGAATTTTTGGGTCATTGGCCCTCATCAGCCCAGACACTTTCCATTCATTAGCAGAACAGTTTGTGGTTTGGCCTTTCACCACATCTGTTGTTGGGTTTTTCAGACTGCTGAGGCTTCAATTAGAGTTCATTAGAGACCTTGTCAATCACAGCCCTCCAGAAGTCCTGCCTGAAAGAAGCTGTGCATGGTGCTGGAAATGGGCCTTGGCATGGAATGCTGTGCTTGGGGTTCAATTAGTCATTATTTGTAAATACACTGCTCAGAGGCTCTCAGAGTGTACAAGAGGACCTCTGAATCTCTACACATCAGGTTTGCTGTAGGCACATATCTTTTTAAGGACAACTAATTGAAATTAGAGTAATTTCTCATGGAGCTCCTCTGGAAAGTGTGAGCCTTGGAGCATCTGCCAAGTGCAAGCTGAAAGGAAGTTCCCCAAAGAGAAGAGAGAAAAGTGATTGCACTGCTCTTAGATGGGTTTGTTATGAAGATACTCCAAGTCAAAGGTTGAACTGGATGAACTTCAAGGTCTTTTCCAACCTAAATTACTCTGAGTGTAGTGACAGCACTTGGGCATTAGTTGGGATGTCAACTGTGTCACATCAGTGCTGTGTCACCTCCTCATTGCCTCACATTCCAGGAGCTGCTGCTGCCCCTTCACTGTGCTTCCCATGGAGTCAGCTGTTCTCATCCCCTGCTGGCCAGGGGGCTGTGAGGGTGTTCTCTGGTTGGAATTATGCCCTTGGGTGAGTTGAGTGAGGTTTTGTTGGCTCAGGAAAGTGACACTGAGTGGCAGGAGGTGTGAGGGAGGGGAGCTGGTGGAGCTCACTTCCAAGTGACCAAGCAGCTCCTTCTGAAAGGTCAGAACAATCCATGGCAATTGTCTTCCTGCTTGCTTTCTCTTCAGCTCAGTTGTACAGAAAGTCAGCCCTGTGTACTTTTAGCTGTGCTCTTTTCCAAGAGAAATCCCAGAGAAGGATCAGCCTCTGGGCAGTGCTGCCATGGAGGGCTCCTTCCTAGCACAGGGCAAGGTGGGTGAGGGGTGCCCTGAGTCACAGGTCCAGAGTCCTTTGGGGTATTTTCAGACAGCTTCAGTGACATGTCTGTGAGGGCTGAGGTGGCAAAGGTGGAAGGAAACTGAATTTATTGTCCTCATGGGCCATGTGCAGCAAATAACAGATCTGTGACAGGATTGCCTTGATGGCTTTGACTCGAGTGGGGAAGTTGATGCACTCTCAGTCTCAGTGAAAGTTAAGCAGGTTCCTTTAGCAAGTACAAATTTCCTGCTGAGTGTTTAATTTGGATGTTTGCCTGGCTGTGTATAATATAAATTAGATGAAAAAATCTAGCTGACTCAGGAAAATCAGATGCCTGGCATGAAGTGGGGACAAAAAATGGTGCTCACAAAACAGACAGACTTGCCAGGAGAGGGAGGATTGCTCACAGCCACAGCTTCTCCTTCTCTTCTCCCAGTAAGGCTGGTGTTGAAACAGAGTCAATCCCAAAAGTGAAAGCTTTCTTGAAGATCAGAACCAAGCAATGCTGCCATGGAAGAATTCAAGTGAGAGCTCTTTATATTCACAGCAGTCATAACTTGGCTGGTTATCTGTTTGCAATTAAAGATCTGGGAGGTGATCAGCTCTCCTTCCTCATCACAGGGGAATACTGAAGTATTTTTAGTAGAATGTGTTACTTTTTAGAAAATCCCAGAGTGATGAATCTTAAAATGTAAAAACTTATGATTTTGAAATATTTGAACACAGTTCAGGCTGTTGCTTCATGTGAGCTCCAGGCAAGTCCCAAATCTGTTTGCATGCCTTCAGTCACTGAAGATATATGAAGCTGCAGAATTTACCCCCAGGCAAACTGCACTGCTCAGACTGCACAGACCATAAAGAACATGAGAATGTGACTGGAGCTTTTTGTGTTTTAGTCCAGGAGCCTGAGCATTGTGTGGCAATGTGGGGAGAGATAAAATAATTGGATGCAGATGGCCAGCTGAGCATCTGGTGAGGGTGGAAGATGTTTGAAACAAAAAATCAGATCCAGTGAAAGCTGAAAAAGAAGGTGGTGGAAGCAGAAGGGCTTTGACAGCCCTGTGGGCTCCAAGCTGAGTCTTTGACCTGCTGTTTTGCCTGAACTTGCTGACCTGTGGGATGAGCTCCCAGCAGCCAGGCAGGTTTCTAACACAGGATTATTGGCTAAAGAAAGGGGCTCTGGCTCTCTGAATAGAATTATGGTGGTTGAGAGCCAGTTTTTCCATTTGGTGAGTGGCTATAAGCAGAAGCTTTTCCAGCTAGCAAAGATTACCTCTGGATATCTTGATGGTAATTGGAGATAGAAATTAATATATGTAAATTGTTAATGTGATGCTTGGCTTAGAGCTAGCAACCCCACTTCTGGCATGAGATTGGAAAAGGGAATTTCAATTCTGGCCTTATATCACTTATTCTATTTTTAAGCCTTTTTGTCTTCCAGGCTCCTGCCACTGCACTGCTGGTGTTAGAGATCCTTAAAATATCAGTTTAATTATCAACTGAAGGGAGTGTGTGAAGATGAATCCTAGTTGTAAACCTCCCTAACCTCTTCAAGGAATGCAAGAAAGCTGGAATAGAGAAATATCACTGGAGAGAGTATGTCCTGCATTGGGTATCTCCAAGCCCAGCTGGACTCCCCAAGATATTGATACCCTGTGGTGGCTCCTGGGGCTGGTAATGGGATCCAGGAGCCTTCACCTGCAGGTCAGCAGGCACAGCCCAGGGCACTCTGGCTGTGCTGCCACATGGCTGCCTTTTGTTTCTCAGAAGGGGAATCCAGCAAAAGCCCTCTTTTATCCAGCAAGGCACAGGAAGAAAACCAAGGATCTGTTTTATGAATGATTATCACCTTTTAAAATGTAGTTCCTCAAGCTGAATTAAAACATTCTCTAATTAATGTGGCATGTCTACTATGACACAGTTACCTTGACAAACCTGGGTTTGCAACCTTGTCAACATCTGTCTTTTTCCAGAAAAGCTCATTTGTGTTAATTTTTGTTTTGCCAGTTCTTGCAGTGCTGGTATTCAGTGCAAGTACATGAATAACACTGAGCTGTTTGCAGTGTCAATCACATCTTGTCTGAACACAAAAGTACATTCAAGTGTCATTTCATAAACAAAGCTTTGGAGCTGTGATGGATCAAATTAAGGTTTAGCACTGGGTGGATTTGTGGGAGTGACTTTCCTGGTGGTTTTAGGGCCAAGATGAGTGGAGCCAGGCTTCCTCCTTGAGTTCCCACAACATCTGCTGGGCTGTGCCTGCCTTCTGCAGGAACAGGAAATTCTGAGCCTGTGCAAGGATTCCCAAACACCAGAATAATGTTTTATTGGGTGAAGGATCTGAGCTGGAGGTGTGCCAGAAGGGTTATTTGTGGAAGGGTCAGGGAGCTTCCATGGGCTCCTCTGTGTTTGAGTGGGAGCAGCACTTCCATCCTCCTTTAATGCTGAAAGTTCACATGGGATAAAATGCTCACCTTCCTGGTGGGGTTTCTATTAACACTGTGTGTTCATGTCCCTGCACCTTGCAGATGCAAATTCAGAACACAGGTGGATCTGAATGGCTCCTTGGCTAATTGAAGTTTACCTCATCTTCCCAGAACTGTAGAAATGTTTGAGTTGGAAGAGTTTTTAAAGCTCACCCAGTGCCACCCCCTGCCATGGCAGGGACACCTTCCCCTGTCCCAGGTGCTCCAAGCCCTGTCCAGGGACAGGGACACTTCCAGGGATCCAGGGGCAGCCACAGCTGCTCTGGGAACCTGTGCCAGCACCTCCCCACCCTCACAGGGAAGAATTTATTTCCAATTTCCAAAGTAAATTTAATCTCTTTCAGTTTGAATCCATTCCCCCTAATTTCTTTTGCTTCTTTAAGGAGAAAAACCAAAACATATAATCTTTAATTATGTTGCATTTAGCATAGTTTTCCAGGGTGTAAGGTTCCTGTGGAGGTCAGCAGTGCTGACCTCTGAATAAACATGGAAAAAGATGATTTCTCAGGCCTGGTACAGCAGGAATGTTGCTGTTTCAGTGGTAGATGTGGTACATTCAGTCAAGGCTGTAGCAGAAAACAGCTCTCCTGTGCTCAGCTGGAGTGACACAGCCAAAATATTGCCTGTCCTGAGTGTGTGAAGTGCAGAGTTTGGTGCAATTCAGTGTGGTCAGAGCAAGGATGGGACTGTGTATCAGACATGGAGAACTGAGGTATTGCTCCTCTTTCCTCTGGGAATTTCTTTTTAGATAATGGTTTAAAAATGCTTATAAAAATAATCCAGGAGCAATTGTTTAATTGCTAATAAGCTCCTTGAACCAAGAAGTGAGTCCAGAAGGAATGATTGAGCTTAGCAACTCCTAAAAGGGTCGAGTTTCCACTTTGGCACAAGTGATTATTTGTCTTGATAGCAGAGCAGTTGCCTTAATTAAAACACTGTGCACATACCTGGGCAGCTCTGCTGGAGAATTTGGTTACCTGGGACAACAGGATCCTTGTTCAACACGTTTCCCTCACTTTCTCATTCAGGTTTTCTTTCCCCTGCACTACACATCCTTTGTGTATCTCCTTAAAAAAAATATCCCCCAAGCACTGTGCCCTGTTCCTTCTGAATGATGCTGCTGTTTTTCAGGCTGAGCCCTGGCTATCATTCTCTTTTTTCTTTCCATTTTGCACTGAGGGTGGTCTCACTTCCTGAGTACCCAGAGCCACCAGAAGAGATGACAGAGCTGATCTGGGGGTGCATTAGGGCCAGGTGACATTAGTGCTGGCCTTTATCTGGAGATACAAGGTGCAGATTGTGTTCTGCATGTGACCTTCCAGTGCTTGGAGTGGGAAGAGATTGTGCCTGAACAAAGGTGGGAGCCCAGTCCTTGCTTATAAAAGAACCTCACCCTCCAGTGTTTGCATCACAGTGACTTTTATTTGTGGTGTGGTGATGAATGGAACAAACTCAGTGCTTCAGTTTGGCCTGAGGAGTGCCCTAATTCTTGTGTTTCTAAATTAAATTCCAAATTCCACATGTAGTGACTGCCACAGGTAAGTGCTCAGGCACCTGAGTGAGTTTTGGCTCTTCAGTTAACATGGAACAACTTTAACAAGAAAAATTAATGATGCAAATCCACTGTTTGAGGCAGAAAACTCAGAGCATCAGAGTTACCTTTGCTGGGATCAGAAGATAAACTGAATCCTGCAAGAGTCTGAATGTGCACAACAGTCATTTCCATGTTTTAGTAAGATTCAATACTGGAAAAAGAATCTGAAGGACCTAAATTCAGATGGAATCAGAGTCTCATGAACATAAAGCTGAAGTGTTTAAAGCTGCAAATTACCTTGTTCAAATTACTGCCTTTGCCTTTTAAGCTGTTTTCAAGAGTAGAAGAGGAAAGGCAGTGCTCATAAATTGTAAATTCATTCTTAGGAAGTACAGTTGATACAATAAATGGTATAAGAATTACATTCTGAGGTAACTGTGCCACACTTGGGTACTTTTCCAATAATTAGAATTACACTAGTAGTTCCATCAGCTAGAATATCTGTTCTTTTTATAAATTCTGTAGAAGTTGTCCAATATTTCCTAATTAGATGAGTGGGTTTTCTTCTGTTTTATTCTGAAAGATGAGAAGGGGAAAAGAATAGATTGCCTGAAGTCCTGTGGAGTGTCTGTACCAAGGAGACAGGGAATATACAGCTTGTTTTACAATGGAGGGTTATAATACAGTGCAGTATTATATTCTAGTGTGTGATATAATGCAGTCACTGTTATGGCTGTAGGAATAACCACAGCCCTCAGAAACTGGGAAAGAGACCCTGCTCATGATTATTTGTTACCAAATCATCCACAGATAAGTTTAGTTCAGTAGATTGCATCCTAAAAAAACAATGAGTTACAAGTTCCTTCTAGTCAATATGGGATTGTGCTCTGAGCCCTGCAGAAACCCCACACCAGGCAGGGGCTGTTCTTAGAAGAAAATTAAACCTAAAACTAACTTGTGTGGGGTTTTTTTTATAAGGGTTGTAAATTCAGCTTTTCTGCAGGGGAATCAGCTGTGCCTCAGGTTTGGGGTTTCTTGTGAGAAGGCTTTGTGTGGGTATTTGGGGTTGGAGGATTGCACAGCCCCTTGTGCTCCCTTACCACACGTGTGGTGTGGGCTGTTCCCAGAGAAAGAGTGGAAACAGAGGCTGGGAAAAAGCCACTTCCCCCAGTTGTGTTTCCATCAGCACTGCTGATCCCAGAGGCAGGAGGGTGTTTCTGGAGGTTTCTGTGTGCTGATGGGCTGCTGGCCAAGGGCTGAGTTCCACTGCTCCCCTCCCAGTGCTGGGCTGCCCCTGGGGGGAGCAGGCACAGTGAGTTGCTGAAGAGTTAACCCAAATTTGGGGTTAATGAGAAGGAAGGGACAGAGGGAGCCAGATGTGCTCACAGACACAGACAGATCATTTCACCTGCCTTGTGCCATGGCACTGCTGATCTGGATCAGCTCTGGGAAGTATTTGAGAGTCTGGTCTCAGGAAGAGGAAGAATTTCCCCAAAAGCTGCTGCTGCTGCTTGTCTGCTTCTGTTTAGCAGGACTGTGCTGTGGTGCCCCTCAGCCAGGCCTGCAGGTACCAAAGGATGAGCAGCCATGAGAGCCCTGAGCTGGTTAAATCCTCAGCTGCCCTGCTCTGCTCTGGGCTCTGCACTTCTCTCTTCTGTAGAGACCAAAATAGAAACACTCCAATGAATATTTCAGCTTTTTCAGCACTTTACCAACCATGTCTTGGTTTGCCTCTGATTTTTAGTGTGTTTGAGGATTGGTTGTGTGGGTCAGGTGTTGCATCACTTGCTGGTCACCATGAAGTGGTTTGGGTTGGAGGGACCTCAGAGCCCATCCAGTGCCCCCCTGCCATGGGCAGGGACACCTTTCACTGTCCCAGGCTGCTCCAGGCCCTGTCAGCCTGGCCTGGGACACTTCCAGGGATGGGGGAGACACAATTTGTTTTGTCATTTCCATTTATGATTTTTTTTTTTTTGGTCTTTCATAGTCACAGTGGTTATGTGTCCCTGCTCACTCTGACTGTCATCCTCTGTGTGTTACTGCCTTGTACTTGTGATTAGGAATGTTTTCATTCCAGGCAGTTTGATCTCTTCTGTCCCATCTAATTCATTAAAATAGTTTTGGGGCTGTTGCACCCCAAATTTGTTTTTTCTCCTCTAGGCTTCTTTCCTTTGAAATGGTGTTAATCCATTCAATGAATCAAAGGAAGCACATTTCCATGTTTTCTTTAGTCCTCCCTCTCTCCCTCCCCCTTTCATTTCATATGAGTTGTGGATTCATCACTTCATGATTAATTTTGCCTTTGATTGCCTTTTGTCCTCATATTCTCAGTCAGATTTTCATCTCTATGGTGCAGAGTGAAATGTAGAAGAGATTCCACCCTGCTTATTTTTTTCTTGTTTTATTAGCATATTGTTACCAATCTATTCAAGAACTTCCCACTTGTCCTGTGATCCTCTTGTGTGGTTGGGAAAGGACATTTTGCTTCAGTCCATTTCTCTTGCAGTGAAATCTGGACTGTTGTCCCAGTGGAAACATATGATGCACTGATTGTTTGATGACAACTGCAGGAATAATTACTGATGGTCCCTGGGTGGATTGGGGCACAGGGCTGCACATTAGATGAGGTGTGTGTCCCTGCAGGACATCACAGCCCCTGTGCCACGTGTGAAGCAGAGCCTGTCTTTGTCCACCTGCAGGGCAGGGGGGCACTGGGGTTCTGGATCCATGGAAAGCTGTGCAGGGTGCAGGAGGTGAGTTGGATTTGACATTGCACACACAAACATGTCCATTCTCATCAGCCTGGCCATGTGCCTGGAGCCTGCTCTGAGTGACCCAGACTGGGAGCTTGGGAAAGCTCACTGCAGTGAGGATGGTGAGTTCCTTTAGCAGCTCCCTCCCTGCCACTCCATCCCCACTCCTCTGGAAATATTTACCTTTGTCCATCAGCCCTGGCAGTCACTGCCCTTGGCACAGAGTGAGCATGGGCTGTGTGGGTATTGGAGTGTGCTGGGCCACTCCAGATCTGCTAATGAAATCTGGAATTACTGGAGCATAGGGCTGTGTTGTAAGTGAAGTGATTCCTTGAAGGGTTTTGGCTTTGGGACAGCTGTGGGCTGTGAATAACAAAATCTGTTCTCAGTGGTGCCAGTTCCTTCCAGCCTTAACGTGTTGCCCTCTCTCCCCTCCCTGTGTCTCCTCCCACCCTGCAGGTCCCCAGCCTGTGTGAAGATCTCCTCTCCTCTGTGGATCAGCCCTTGAAGATTGCACGAGACAAGGTGGTAGGGAAGGATTATCTATTGTGTGACTACAACAGAGATGGGGACTCCTACAGGTGAGTTCCCAGCCAGGGCTGGGGCAGCTGCTGCTCTGGGAATGACATCCATGTGCAGGCCTTGCACACCCTTCTCCCTCTTCTTTTCAGCCAAGGAAATAGCACTCATTCAAAGATGCAGAGTCCAAAAAGTGCAGTTGTTACCTTGCTAAAGGGAGGTGACTGATGTATTCCTCTTTGTTTTCTGCCTTCTAGATTAAAACCAGTCAATTCTCTAGCAGAAATGGCCTTGATAGGAAATTAGATCCCTGCAAGGTTACAAAATCTCTATAATGGATAATGACAGAAAAGAGATGATGCAAGCCATGGGTTTAAACAAAATCATCTTCAGCTTGTACAAAACAGGGTGGATTTGCCAGCTGGGAAAGGCTCTTTCACTCATGTTCTCTAAGGAATTGACTGACTTTGGACTCAGTGTCATTAGTTCTGTTTGAAAATCTTGGCCCAAGTTTTTACCAAAGGAAAGGAATCCCCATCTACCAGAATAGCTGATTTATTCTGAGGACTGCAGACAAACAATGAAAATATTTGAACCCTGTAAACTGTGTATAATTACAGTATAATTAATTTTGAAGCAGGAGGGGCTGTAATACTGGAATTGTACAATCAGGTTTCAGTGTTTTGGCCACATTAAACACAGTCTCTCTTTTAAATGTGTTTACCTTGCCATTAGAATGCTGTTTTTATTTTATATTTAAATCATCCCTTCAGTTTCTGTCTTTCCTTAATGGCTGTAGTGACAGTGGTGTAGTTCCAGATATTTAATTTGAGAATCATGAGTTTGCAGTCCAGAAACCTTTGTGACTCCTGCAGCACTTTTACTCTTTCCCTTAGTGAAGGGTTCTGGGCTGTGAGGTAACAACCCCATTCATCTCCTGCCCTGAACTGCCAGCTCAGCCATCCTGCTGCTTCAGGGGAAGGTTCTGAGCCTTCAGTGACATAATTTCCATTTTAGTGCTTGGAATTATCTCCAGGAAGAATCTGACTTTGCTCTGTGTAGATTTCATGTAGTGTTTTACATTCATCTAGCCTGAATGTTTCCAGAGTTGTGCTTCAAAGTGGAATTTCAGAAAATATTTTTTAACAAATCTTTTTTCTTTGGCTCAGGCATCACTGCAGAAGTAGGAGAGCTTGTAAAGGATTTGAGATAAGTTGGTTCAGTTGCTTTTGCAGGAAAGGTCCCTCTCTAATGTGAAGCACATCTGTGTGTGGATGATTTACACAGAACATGCTGAGATTCTTTTTGTGCTAGAAACAGGAGATGGAGAATGAGAGTGGATGCAGAGTTTGACTGTGCCTCTGGATTGTGGCTGAGTGTAAATCCTCATGAGTTGTTGAAAATAGAACCTGTTGCAGGGGCCAACAAGTGAGCAGGACCTGGAGTGTCACTCATGTTCTTTAATCTCATATTTAGAAACTATTCCAGCCTTCCTCAGAAGAGCCTGGTGCCATCTAAAAGCATTTTGCATTAATTTTGTGTGCCCCAGCTGGTCAGGTCCACATTAGCAGCTACTTGCATTTAATAATTTCTGAATTAGTAGATAAAGTAGGAGTTCAGAGGTTCTGCCCCCCATGAGATGTACACACAGCTGCAGCCCCTCTGGCAGATGCAGGAGGAGGGATTGAATCCTGAATTTCATGTAGATCTTTCAAGAGATGCTTTCTCCCTGAACTTGTGGTGTTTCTTGCAGCCCCTTTGCATCCTGCTCAGGCTGTTGATGTGAACATCAATCACCAGGGACACAGAGAAGTGGAAAAGGCACAGGTTAGACAGTAATGGGACATTGTGCAATCACTAATAACCCCTGTGTTTAACTAGGGCATATGACATCCCTTCCTCTAAGGGCAGTGTCACTCTTGCCTCTGAAATTTGCTCCATCTCTTTCTGAGAAGGTATTCAATAGTTACAAGTAAGTAGAAGGAATTCAGTTTTTAAAATCACTTTGAAATTTTCAGGACTTATTAAGTAATGAGGTTTCAGAAAATCTCTTTCATTTGTTCCTCTAGAAGAGGCACCATGTGTTAATTGCTGGCATGAAAGAATCCTGTTCCTAAGGCTTTTGATTCAGGCATTCTGGATTGAAGTGATTCTTCCTTCTGGAATTGATTGGTCCCAGCTCTGATTCATGGAGTAAATTCTTTCCTGCAGCACACAGCAGAAGCCTTTGAAACCCCAGCAGCACTGCCCTGTGCATGTTAATCCCATTCTGTGCCTGTGTCCAGACACTGCTTCATACCTCATAAAATCTGCAGTTGTTACTGGGAAGTGGCTCTTACACTAATTTAATCAATTAGGCCAAGACCAAGGAGTTCACTGGGCTTTTAAAAGCTTTTGATATTTCCACAGCCATTTTTCAGAACCACATGCTCAATTAGAAGTCCCAGGGAATCTTATTCCCTGCCTGCCCCATGCTGCATCCCCAGTTCCTGCACAAATTCCAGCTAAACACCTTTTCTTCATATTGCACAGGTTGCTAATTGCATTTCTTTTAGCACTAATCCAGGGATTTCAGAGCATTCCCTGGGCAGCTGAGCCTCATTGTCCTTGAGCAGGAGAGGTGGGGCTGGTACTCAGACTTAACACTGGGAATCCAGTTTTATAGGGTTGGGTTTTTTGAGTAGCTTTACAACCTGACTGGGAATTTGCCTGGAAAAAAGCTGCTGTGGGAAATGAATAATTTCATGCTTAACCCATCACAGTTCAGGCTCTCCTTGTATTTAGACAGACTTGGTTTGGTCCATGTCAGACATGGATCAGACTAGAAGGTGGATTTTTGGAGTCTCCTTGGATCTTCATAAAAGATACTTTTCATTTTCTTCAATTACCAAATCCTGCTTATGGGAGTCTCACAGGCACTTCTGTGAGTGCTCCTGGAATAACAAAGGTTTGTGAAGGATATCAGTCATTCATAGAATCCACACTGTGAAGGCAGAGCTTTTATTAATTTCTTTTTTTTAATATTAGACTTCAAGGTCCCTGACTTTGTCCATACATTTCCACTCGAAGTGTGTTTGATCACTCTGTTAAATGGAATCCTTATGGGGAATTTGGGGCCAACAACACTGAAACCTGTTAACTGAAACACAAACCATTCTCTTCTGGGGAAATTAGAGGTCTGACTTTTGAAATTTAAGTGCTTGTCCATCTGTCTTTCTTCAAATAGCCTCTAGTTAAGTGCTTAAATGTGTTGTGAGTGCATTTCCACAAAAATAAAAAAAATACTGGGTTGTGTTAGGAGGATTTTTTTATTGGCAAAGCTGCTGCTGGATCCAAGTGGAATGGGATGAAAATGGCCCAAGCTGCTGGCTGGAGGGGTCTGTTCTGGGCTGCCCCTCCAAGCTGCTCCTGCAGGGGAAGGGGTTTGGTGTTTGCACTTGGAGCATCTCAGGGTGCTGCAGGAGTTCTCTGCTCACCTCTGCAGTGCCTGAGCCATTGGGAGCACTGAGCAACACCAGGGGGATTTTCATTTCAGATTTCAGAGATTTAGGGTAAAGGAGTGAAGAAAGAGCTGGGAAGGGACCTGGTCCCTGTGTGTCCCTGTGTGCAGGGAGGGCTCTGCTCTGGGGCCCAGCAGTGGCACAAGAGGAACAGGCAGGGACTGAGCCCAGGGAATTGAACCTGAACACAAGGAAAAGCTTCTTTACACGCTTTGGGACAGATTGCCCAGACAGGTGTGGAGTGTCCCTCAGTGGGGATATCCCAGCCCATCCTCACACAGTCCTGTGCCCTGTGCTGGGGCAGGGAGGTGCCACCAGGTGAGTCCTTGTGGCCCTTCCAGCCTGACCCAGCTGGGATCCTGTGCCTGTTGACTCTCCTCCAAAGCAATCACAAAGCAGCTGTTTAAAATCACAAAATCCCAGAACCACTGAGGTTGGAAAAACCCTCCCAGACCACTGAGTCCCTGTTGTGCCCCATCCCCACCTTGTCCCCAGCCCAGAGCCCTGAGTGCCATGTCCAGGTGTTCCTGGGACACCTCCAGGGATGGGCACTGCAAACCTCCCTGGGCAGTTCCAATCCCTGAGCACCCTTTCCATGGGGAAATTCCTGCTGGTGTTCCCTCTCCTCCTGTTCCCTGGGATAAGATCCCAAATCCCCTTGGGCTGTCCCCTCCTGTCAGGGAGTTGTGCAGACCCACAGGGTCCCCCCTGATCCCCCTTTTCTCCAGGCTGAGCCCCTTTCCAGCTCCCTCAGCCTCTCCTGGTGCTCCAGCCCCTTCCCCAGCTCCATTCCCTGCCCTGGACATGCTGCAGCCCCTCCATGTCCTTAGATGAGAACCATGACCTGATAGCATCACTGGGGTGGATGTGACACAACAACTCCACTTTTCCTGGTCTCACCTTTCCTGTCAGGTGTGGTTGGGAGGAGTGAAGGGAGCAGAGCAGAGCCTGGGCTTTGTGCTGTGCATCAAACAGGTGTCAGCCCCCCCGCCTTTCTGAGAAATGAGTGACAAAGGGCTGAGAAAAAACCTTTCCTGGGGCCAGAACTGGGCCAGGGGCTGGGCAAAGTGAGTGGGAAAAGGACAGAAAAAGGGTGGAGGTGCTTTTCTTGAAGCCAGCATTGATATGTGTAAGGTGGTTACTCCAAGGGGAAATGAAAAGCAAAATGCACGTTTCCAGAATGGGAGTTATAAAAGCCTCAAGCAGATGGGCAAAAGGTTCCATTAATCTTTTAATACCAAATCTTTCATTAAGAGTAAAAAAATCTCTTCCACACCTGCAGAAATTGTAGTAAAACCTGCAGCTTTACAAACCTGGTTAAATCCTTCAAACTGTTCAAAGAGTTTCCTAATGTTGTGCTAAAGGTAGAGTTTATTCCAAAGCAGAATAGTGGGGGAAAATGGGGACCTTAATCATAGCCAGCAGTGTTTGCCTCTAATACTGTCAGATCCCAAATAAACTACACAATTGATCTGTATTTGCATGAAAACAATTTTAAATATTTAATGTTCAGCAGCTGAAGCCTTGTTTTTGAATATATAAGAAGTAACAGATTGAAAGCCAGGAGTTATTTTTTTACATAGAAAAACCTGAAGCCAGGGAATATTCCCCAGGTGAGTTTTGAGGGCCTGGTGTTTGAAATGGGTGTGTAGGGTGCAGTTCTTACAAGTACATTGCTCTGGGCACCTTTGGGGTTTTTTTGGAAGTTCAGCATCTGTGGATGAGGTTAGAAACCTTTCAGAGCCATGGGATAATATCCTGAGCTGGAATGGACCCCCAAGGACCATCCAGGCCAGCAATCCCCCAGGCTGGGGGCTGTTTGTCACTGTCTGTCCCTTGTCCCCTGCCTGACTGTCCCTGTCCTTGTCCCTGCAGGTCACCCTGGAGCAACAAGTACGACCCTCCCCTGGAGGACGGTGCCATGCCCTCGGCTCGCCTGCGCAAGCTGGAGGTGGAAGCCAACAATGCCTTTGACCAGTACAGAGACTTGTATGTCACTGCTTCCCTCCCAGCCCTGCC
This sequence comes from Erithacus rubecula, assembly GCF_903797595.1. Lineage (NCBI taxonomy): Eukaryota > Metazoa > Chordata > Aves > Passeriformes > Muscicapidae > Erithacus > Erithacus rubecula. The sequence continues at coordinate 1,553,008 of NC_136676.1, read as the reverse complement.
TGCCTGTCTGTCTGTCTGTCTGTGTCCCCTGGGGGGTGTGCAGAGGGGGAGGCACTGCTGAGGTTTGTGATGCCAGGTGGGATTCAAGCTGTCAGCTGGTGCTGAGGTGCTTTCCCACCTTCCTCCCCCTTGAACAGATTGATGCTGTCTCTGTCCTGGCATGACCTGGCTTCTCTTTGATCTCTAAGTTCAGTCTTAAACCATCTGCATTTTCCATTCCCTCAAGGCTGTACTCTTAAAAAATCTCTATGTGCAGCAGCAACTCCCTCATCTTCCAGTAAAAGGACAGGCACTGAACACTGAAATGCAGCAGTTGGACAGGGATTAATGAACTTCTGCTGCAGCTTAATAATAATTAGACTTTCAGCCCCTGTCTTATTAAAGAGGTGTAAAACAAAGGAATTAATAGAGTACATGTGAGATAAATGTAGATCAGGCAGTGGCTTTTTTAAAGAAGGAATAGGATGCTGTCTGGGTGAGTCATCAGTTGAATAATTTTTCTGTAAATTGAGGCTGTACTGGTCCTGCACTGCACTTACTCCAAATCCTTGGGATGTGATCAGGTTCAGCTCTGGGCTCTGTACTCTGTGGTCTCCTAAGCAGTGCTGGCATGGAAAGTGATGCTAAAACTACACAGCAAGTGAGTGCTGCAAAGCAGAATGAACCAGAGAGTGTGTTCTTTACTGGGACACTTCCTTAGGGAGGTGCCTAAAGACCATGAAAAAGTGAACAAATTTCATTGCTGCTTCATGTTGCCTGAAAGGGAGATAAAACACAGCCTTAGATGTAGTTCATCATGTTACAGTGCTGATAGAAGCACATTAAAAGGAACTTTTCTTGCTGGGTTCTGTGGCTCAGTGTAAATGTAGCCTGTCCAAATGTGTTAAGGTAACACTTCTGTTACAGGTATCAAATTTTTACATCTTTTCATGCATTATTTTCATAGCTCTCCAACTTCTCTTGTAAGTAACAGTTGTTATTGGTATCTGAACTGACTGGAAGAAAGGAATTTTGCATATTCAGCAAAGCCAAGTTTGCTGTTACTCCCCAGATGCAGAACAGAGCAGGACCAGTAACATTTTTTATACCTTGGGACAGAAATGAGGAGGTTTATGGAACCAAGGTTGTCTTTTTAAATCCCTCTCTGCTCAGATGACCATGAAGTCATGGCTGGATACAATAACTTCTTTAAACAGCTGGAATTTGCTAGAAGGAAAGCACAGGGCAGGTTTCTCTCACTGAGGTGAATCTGCTGAGCCCTGCTCAGTGTGGGGTACAGCTGTACCTTTATTTAGCAATCCTCATGTATTGTGAGGAAGGGAAAGCTGAGGTTGTTCCAAATTCCATCTTTCTGTTTGCCAGTGCAGGTTTGACAGGCAGGAATGGTCAGAGGGGATCCAGAGGGATCACAGTCAGGACAGGTCAGACTATGAGCACAGGTGCCAGCACAGAACACTTTAGTGCCTGTTGTGATCCAAAAAGTGGAGGAGGAAAAGAGGACAAGGATGCCTTATGTTTGGCTGAGCAGCATAAAAAAAATGTGGCATTTGTGGAAAGAATTTGCAAAGTTAAGGAAACTTAACCTCAGTGTCTGAAGGATTCGTCGTGCTTCAAATCAGGATTTGTACTTCACCTCCAAGAGAGATGTGGGGAGAAATGGGCTTTGGACTTTGCAGCTTCCTGAGTAAGACAACTGGATTTTTGTGTTTTGACAGCAGAAGTTTCATTTTTACTTGGAGATCAGAGAGTGGAAATTGAGAGGTGGTAACTTCTCTCAGTGCTGCTGTTGCAGCATTGAGGGTGGGATTGACTGCAGCAGTTCCCCAGCTGCTGGAGCTGAGTGGGAAGGGGGTGGCAGGGCAGGGGGTCACTCCATGGCTGCTGGGGCTGGGAGCTGACCTGGGAGTGCAGCAGTGGGGCTGGGCCCAGCAGAGCCCTGGAGCTGTCCCTGCCCTGCTGCTCTGCAGCTCCTGGAGCTGGGCAGGGGGCAGAGTCCTCAACTCCAGAGCCAGGGACAGCAGAGCTTGTCCTGCATTGGGAGGCACTTCAGGCTTGTGTTAATCAAAGAGCTAAATGTGCTGGCAGCATCTTCTGTGGCAATTCTGGTTGCAGTTAGATGGGAAGATGTGTTCCAGGTTCACCCTCCAGGAGCAGGGATCAGTCTGTAGGCAGTGTGCAGAAAAATTTACATTTTGAGTTGACCTGAAGAGACTTTCATGGTTTCTGTTCACTCTAGTGGGGTTGCCTGCCCACACAGATCCTTCACAGGGGACACCAGGCTAATTGATACTTCCCATTATAAATTCTCTCTTAAAAAATAGCAGTTAAGTGGCTGCAGATGAAGAGCTGAAGGTGCTGAGGGAGAAGCCTCAAATCTGGCACATCAGTCCCTTAAGAGGCTGCTCTGTCCCTCTGTGGGGCAGAGAATGTTTCTGAGCTCTGTAAGCACAGCTGCTGTTTTATGGGAGAGGTCACAGTGAATACAAAAGCAATCCCAGCACTCACAGGGAACACCAGATCCCAGCCTGCCTCAATTTCCTGGGCTGTTCAGGTGTTTTATTCCTATAATGAGAGTTTCTGCTGGGTTTTTCAGACAAGGTAGTGGCTTTGTGTCCAGCCTTGCTGGATAGCTTCTGCTTCCCAGGGTGTTCCAAGCCCTGTTCAGCCTGGCCTGGGCACTGCCAGTGATCCAGGGGCAGCCACAGCTGCTCTGGGCACCTGTGCCAGGGCTGCCCACCCTGCCAGGGAACAATTCCATCCCAGTATCCCATCCAGCCCTGCCCTCTGGCAGTGGAAGCCATTCCCTGTGTCCTGGCACTCCAGGCCCTTGTCCAAAATCTCTTTCCATCTTTCCTGTTGTCTCCTGAAGGCCCCAGTGGGTCCCCTGGAGCCTCCTCTGCAGGCTGAACAGTGCCAGGTCTCTCAGAAGTTGCTGTGCACGGGGCTCACTTCACTGCTGAGCTTCCAAATGCACCTGATGCTGGCCATCCCAGCATCTGTAGATACACAGGTACTGCAGAGAGCATCTCCATCCCTCTCTGCTCTCCTTGTGCTCCAGACCTCCCCTGGATCAGCTCCCATTTCACCTCTCACACACAGAGTGCTGCTATCTCACAGAATTCATCTCAGGCCTCTCCCAACACCTCAGATTGCTTCAGTTTTTCCTTGTGTCAGTCCCATTTGGCCCACACACCTTTCCTTTTGAGATTTCTCTTTTCATCAGGTGTGGTGAGTCTCCTCCTACCTTCAGTGAGTCACTGCATTGTATTTGCCATTTCCCAAGGGGTTGGCACCTGCTGTTGTGGGTGTTTGAGGGAAACAGCCTGTTATGGATTTGTGTGGAATAATCCAGCCAGATTTGCTTGCCAGAGACCTTAAAATTCAATTTTGTCCCCAAAAGCTTAGTGGCCACTGAGTGACTGTAGTGTGAAAACAAGTTTGAGGAGATCTTTTAATATTGCATGTGATAAAATTGTGTAAGTTGGAGAAGAGCAATCTGCTGAACCTGCAGTGTCTGTGAGCCAGTGCTGAACTGGCCTAAGTGTCTGTTTAGTGCAAACTGCCTTCAGTATCTCTGGAGTTCCCTAACTTTTCTTTCTGGAGACATTTGGGTTAAAGAGGAATTACACCAGGTTTTAGTTCCCTCTCTGTTCTCTGTGTTAAACAACAAGCATATTTCTTGGTTATCTGTTTTACCAAAATCCATGTCACTTTCCCAAAAAACAACTGTTCCATTTCCATCTCCTGCTGCCAGGGTGAACTGTGACAGTGCCTGGAGCTAATGCCCTGCTATGTTTGTGTTCAGTAGGTTATTATTCCCAGATGGAAGCCTAATATCTTACACCACTCAGTTAGAGCCTTGGCTTTCCACTTCCAATATGGTGAAGATAATTTCTTCCAACACATGGTTGTAATTTATTGCCCTTTGCTTGACGTGTGTGTGCTTGATTGAAATCAAAGCATAATGAGGACCAGGGCAGCTGGTTAAATCTCCTTATTTTAGGTTCTGCCTTCCCTTGTTTTGGGTTGGAGATAATCAAGGCTTTAATTAAGTAATCTAATGGCTCTTTGTTGTCTGCAAGGAATAATTTCTGAAATGATTAAATAGACCTCCCCTGGGAAGGATGCTGCTGATTTGTCTGCAAACAGGATGAGTTTTGGCAACTTTGGAATAGTTTAGTGCCTGACATGCATTTAGAAAGCTATTCCTCCTTTTTTTCCATGGCTTAAATTGGATTTATTGGGGCTTTTGATTTTTAACAGCTTTAAAAAAAGATAAAACATCATCTTAATAATTCTGCTCCTGAAAATGTTTGTATTGATTAAGATTTTGAGTTTCTTCAACAGAGGAAGCAGTGAAACCTTTTGAACTTCTCCTCTGTCTGTGTTTTGATGTTGATCCATTTTCAGTTTGTTATATTAGAGCTCTGGACCAGGAATTTGGTAGGAGTGGAAGGAGGTCTGGGAGAGGATTGACCTCTGAAACGTCTTTGTTGTGTGTAATCCTTTTCTGATTGAATTTTGATTGGAATCTGGTCCAGAATAGTTGCTGCAGTTTTGGATGGTGTTAGTGCACCCCAGGGCTCTGCTCTGAGCCAGCTGAGCATCCCCTGCCCTCTCTGCAGGAGCAGGTCCCTGGGCCTGTCCCTCAGCAGAGTGTTCATGACTTTGGGCAGGTACAGCAGTCAAGTCCCAGTTTGCCCTTTCATTTGTGGAGTGCTCAGGGCTGACTGTATTTTTTATTTTTATTACTCTGTTTTGTCTTGTGGAGCAGCCTGGCTTTGCTGGGCTTCAGGGATGGCTCATTTTGACTGACCTGTGCCTGCATCTGTACTGAGTATGGTCAGATGTCCCATAAACTGCTGGATAGTTTAACTTTAGCTGTTTTTACCCTTTTCCCTGGTTTATTTTGGATTGTGTGTTTGAACAGCCTCTGACACTCCCTCAGTCCACTTGTCCTGGTAAGAATAAAACCTCTCTCAGTGCTGCCCTTGGGCTGTAACTGTTCCTGAGATCTGAGATCTGCTGTGGTGTCATCTGAGTTCTCCCTCCCTGGCTCAGACCAACTCACAAAATACTTTGCACTTCTCACAGGGTTTGCAGCACTGCTGCATTCATCTGCTTGACCAACTTTGCTGTACTTTGTGCAGGAACAGCCCCAGTTCCACAGGTAAAGAGCAGATGTAAGAGGTGTGACCCTTCCAGCTCAGCCTGCCCAGCCCCTGGGGGTGTCCAGAGCCAGGTTGGATGGGGTTGGAGCTCACCAAGGGGTTTGGCAGCTGTGAGCCCTTTATGAGCCCTGGGTCTGTGTTCAGATACAAACCTGCTCTGAACTGGAAGCCCCTGGAAGGCTTTGAAGTGACTTTATTGCCAGCAGCTCCCTGTTCCTCATTACTGCTGCAGCCTTTGTGCTGGCTTTCTCCTGGGCATGGGAGTTGCTGGGGCTTGCACAGCCAGGGCCCTGCAGATTGAATCCAGATGGGTTTGTTGTGCATCCCAGCACTAAGGGAACTCTGTGTCCCTGTGCTGCACCATGGGGTGTGACACCAGGGAGATCCTTGCCTGGGGTCAGCCTAATAAGGGTGAGATGAAATCTCCTAAGACAGGTCTAAACCACCAAGACTTTCTCTGCTTTCATGTCTGTGTGCTTGCACAATTACAGCCATGCTGTTTTCCCAAGGAAATTATTTGGATGTAGAAAACAGAGCAGGAGAGCTCCCCTCCTCAGCATGCCCATGGGCAGCTCACAGCAGAATTAATATTGGAGTTGTTGATAAATATTACTCAAATTAGAAAATCTTCTTAGAAAAGAGGGGAAAATTAAATGTATGCTGGAAATGAAATCAGTTGCTTTTCATCTGATGTTTTTTTCTTTGGGAGTTCCTTTTTGGAGCAGCTCTGCACACTCTGCATTCTTATCTTGTGAATAGGAGATGTTGGGTGGAGGAGGAGCTTCTCCCTTGGGTTCCCACAGTTTTCTGTAATTACATAAAAACTGAACACTTGCATTAGGAGATCAGCATTGATGATGCAGCACTGTCCTCAAACCCTGCTCTCTGAAGGCTTTAAATCCCTAGGAAGAAATGACTTACATTCAAAAGTGAGATGAAATTTTAATCTGTCAGTTTGTTGTGATCTGGAGTTTTTGAACTAGTTGTCTCTAATATATGGACAGAAATTTACCTCATGTACAAATGTACAGTGTTTTAATGATGGAATTTGGGGACAGAGTAACTTATACAGCAGCAGCCTTCTTGTGGCAGATCTGATACAGAATTACCCTGTTGGAGAACTGATGTCATGTGAAATCTGCAGCTTGCAAAGATTTTGGCAAATTTAAACCACAACACAAGATTTCTGCTGTCTCTCCCCCTCCTATCCAGGTTGGATTTCATCTGGCAGAGCCTGGCTGGGGGTGGCTGGAGCAGTGTCTGTGCTGCCCAGGGATGGCCACAGGACAAGGGTTTATGTTAATGGTGTTAATGAAGCAGTGCCTGGTTAGGACATGTTCCACAGTGACCCCTGGTCCTTGTTCCTCATGACCCCTTGCTCATTAGGTGGCTGATGGAACTCTTTCCAGGTGACTTCTCCAAAGGGATTTGGTCCTTCATTCCCATCTGCCAGGAGCAGTTGGATAAGAAGGAAAATGTAAGCATACACTTTCCATTAAATAATGCAAGATGCTAGAAAGCACAAACTGGGAGGTTTTGGGACACTTTTAGCTTTCAGGATCCCATTGTTTGGGTGCTGTTTTCCTTCCTTGCAGAGTTCTGCACTTCACAGCTCTGCTGAGCAGTTTGAGTCATCCCACCATGGTCCAGATGTGTGCTTTTAAGTACAACTGGCATTGAAGTTACACATACCTAACTGGATTGGTATGTTTGCTCCAGGGATTTTTGCACCTGTGTATGCTGGAAAGAATTCCTGTAAAATACCTGTACAGAGCCCCCAAGCATAATTTGGGCTGAGTTCATCAAGTGGGGTGCAAAACCCCCCTGGGCTGTGCACAGACATTTTACTTTGTTCATTTTAAGTCTCTGGGTGAGGTTGTGGAAGTGCTCCACAGTTGTGTTCCTGGGGCCAGGGAAGGAGAGGGGAGCTGTAAATCACCTGGGCTGACAGAAGTGTCACATCCTGCTCCTTCCTGGTACCAGCCTGTGCTTTTATTAGAGAACAGGCTCCTGAGCCTTGTCACTCAGCAGCTGCATGGAGGCAACAATTATTTAGGGACAGCCTTTCTCCTGAAGAATTTGTTCCTCCTCCTTGAGGTGTGAGATTGCAGGGGATTTGTTGAGCAGCTGAGCAGTGCTTTGGGTCTGCTGAAAGGTGGGTTTTACTCAAATTTGCCACTTCCTTCATACTGGTGTTGTGATTCCTGTGCTGGTTTGACGTGACAGAGCTGTGCCACGTCACTTGTCACTGCAGTCTCCTGTTCCCAGGAGAGCTGGAATGTGCTCCCTCACCTTGGCACTCAGGAAATATTTTGGGTTGCTGTGAGACACCAGCTGCTCACACTGTGACTTCAGTCATTGTCACTCTTGTAAAAACATGTGTAGCTGAATGCTTGGTATTTTCCTTTGGGGTAGGGTTCTTAAATGTCAGTTTTCTTGGAAGTGACATTTCCCTTTCTATGCTGAACTTCTGTAGCTGGAAGAAATAATTGTGACCTTTAGGGAATAAAAGAAAATGTATTTTTCTGCTTTAAATGAGCCAGTTTGAAACCCTGAGCAGGCCTTTGGAAGGTTTGCAGAGCCAGGCTGAGGTTCCAGGTGTTGGTGCTTTGGCATCAGGGGATTGGGAGAGCCATAAGCCACAGACTTTTAGTCTCTGGCTCTCAGCTACTTACTGGAAAATGCACAAATGTTTTTATGGATGAGTGATTTGGTTCAGAGGTGTAATTGAAATGGATTTTACTGCTCTGGTGGAAGCTCATTTTCTGCACACAGCATCCAGGATCCCTTGGTGAGGCTTGGAGCAGCAGAATGTTATCAGGAGAGTCAGGGGGCCTTTGCTGAGCTGTCCTCCAGTGCTCAAAGTGATTCATCTGCCCTCCTTCCCTGAGGGCTGTGCTGGAGCCTGGGGGATTTCCTCCCCCATCACATCCCTCCTGGAGCTGTGGCTTTGTTCTGGCCACAGCCTCTATTTCATGGCTCCAGCTCCAGCTCCTTAGACAAGTTTCCATCCTGTGTCTCCACCCGCTCAACTTCAAACACTTCATAAAGCTTTGGATCATTCTTAGCTTAAATATTTTCTTTTATTCTTGCATTTGTAAAGTAGGTCAGTCTTAAGTGTGACATTTTTTTGTATCAAACAGCTTTTTCCAGGAGTTCTGTGGTTTGATGAGTAACGGATATAAAAATTCAGTGTTTGATCATGACATTAAAACTATAATTGATTTGGAGTGAACTGCTGTTCTGAATTCTGTAAAGAGAATGAATGATTACTTTGGGACTTATGCCTTTTACTCACCTTCCTGGGCAACCTTATAAAAAGTTATTTTCCCAGAGATAGAACACTGGCTGTCCTCTCCAAGGACAGGGATGTCACTTGGTCTTGATGATATTTTTAAGGTCTTTATAACTGAACTATGATATCATTGAGCAATGTTTTCCTTGTTGATAAAGGGATATGACAACCATAAAGCAATTTTTCATTGTTTTATAACAAAGTTCTGTCTGTAGGTAAAACCTGATTGATCTTAATTGATACATCCTGATTGATTGGTGTCCTTAGGCAGTGATTGCTTTGCTCTGAAGCTGTTTTTGGAGAATGGTTTGTCCCTTGGGGTGTTTCTGAGGTACCTGAACACCCAAAAGCACCTGCTGGTTGCTTGGATGCTTTGGGAGAGGGCAGGTATAACCAGGTGAGGGTTGTTCTCTTCTCCCAGATGACTCCCAGTTGTGCCAGTAGAGCTTTAAGTTGGATATTAGGAAAAAAAAAAAATCAGGGAAAGGGTTGTAAAGGATTGAGACAGGATGTCCAGGGCAGGGGTGGTGTCAGCAGCCCTGGAAGTGTTCAGCAAACGTGGGGATGAGTGTGCTGCTGCTGGGCCCACAGTTGGATTTGATGACCTTAAAGGGCTTTTCCAGCCTCAAGGATTCTGTGATTGCAGCTTCCAAAGAGGACAGATTGCCTTCTCCAGCCATGGCTGTGCTGAGGATCAGGGACATCCAGAGCAGCCCACCAAGGAAAGAGATGCTGGATGCAGGAGCTTTGGTGCTCTGCTGGGGCTGTGCCCTGCCTTGCCCATCCATTTATTAACAGAGAAAATCCCACTTTGTGCCTTCCTGGAGCCTCTTCCAAACTGGTTCCTCTCTTGCTTGCATTTTAGTATGTGCTGCATTTCTTGGTTTCTGGGAGGAAGCCCAGCCCTCCTGCAGCAAATCCAAGTCCATGAATGTCAATTTAAATTCCAATCTCTCATCCCATTTTCTGTTATGGACCAATTAGCCTGTGGCACCTCTTTACTTTCCTTAAAAAAAAAAGCCAAACAGGAATGTTCCCCTCTCCAGCTGTGACTTTACCCCACTCCAGTGCTATGTGAAGGTGAAATGCAGTGTAGAGATCAGTGCTGTATATTTTCTCCCCAGGGAGGAGGGGATTTGGAGCAGCTCTGTGGTGCTGGAGCACAGAGGAGCCTTTGGATCATGTAAATCCTGGCGTGCCTTGGATTCAGTCACTGGCATTGTTGTTCCAATCTCCAGATCCTGGGCCTGGCTATGGCAAAGCAGCTTTATTGAAATAGCATGTTGGTATTTAAAACAATATTAATAGTAGATTTGATTCATTAGATCTCCAAAGGCAGTTAAAGCATTTCCATGTGTGCACTGTTGGTTCTGGCTGGAGGTTCTTCACATGGTTTTATGTGGTTTCAGACAACATTTTAGCACATTCTTAAAATACCCACAAAAGCCTTTATGTAAAATCTCATAAAGGTGAACCACATAAAAATTATTTTTTTCCTGTTTCATGTCATTAGGATCAAAGTACAGTAGGTAAGAATAAATTTCCCAAAACCTTGTTTTGGTCCCTCTCTTAATTAATGTTTCATGCTCGTAGCAAGGTCGTAAAGTGGGTAATGGGGAAACTGTCTGTGCACACTGTAATGTTCTCAGTGACTGCCAGTTCATTTGGAGTGAATTCTCTGATTTTGTGTATGAAAAAGAATATATAATGTATATTTTTAAAGCAGTCTGAGAAGGGACAATAACTGCTTCTCTCTGCCCTTGGATTCCCATTGCTGAAGGAAGGGTCACTTAGGTTGGAGCTGAGGTTCACTGCAGGACTGGAATTCCCATTAACTGCATTAACCAAAATCCATTTGTGGATTCCCCAGGGGACACAAAGAGGGTTTCTGTTGGTTTGTTAGTTGCAGCTGCCTGCTGGAAGCCTGGCTTTAGCCTGGCTGGGCTTTGCTTTTTGTTCTCAGTGGTTGGCAAGGACAGGACAGTGGGTGCTGCACTGCCCAGCTGGGCTTGCTGAGGAGAGGCAGAGAAATAAAAGCTGTGGTGAGTTAATAGGAATTGATTACCCCTGCTGAGGTCAGCATTGCTTTGGTAAAGGTTGGGTGTCTGTTTCAGGGAATTGGGGCTCTCTGGTGCCTCTGCCCTCTTGACCCCAGTGTTGAGCTGAACTGTGAGTGCAGAGGATGTGCTGGCAGTGCCACTGGCATTCACCTGCCAGTGTCATTTCTCCTGACTGTTGCCAAGGGTGGGGTCAGTGTGCTGTAATTCACAATGCTTGAGGTAATCCATGAACTCCAAATTGCAGTGAATTGACTTTTGGGCACCATGGATGCCCTTGGTTGGAAGGGAGGGGAGCACAGAGCTGGGAGGGCTCAGTCATGTGTCACACTGGCCATGAGGGATGATCTCCTGTCTTGCACGAGGCAGGAGGGCTCACTCCAGGTGTGTGTGACAGTCAGAGCCAGAGCAGCTTCACCTGCCTGGCAGCTCCTCCTGTCTGTGGGTGATGAGATTTTGCCCTCCTGCAGCCTGTGGAAAGTCTGATTACCAACATTTCGTGTGGTTGCTGAAGTTTCCTCTCCTCCCTTCATATGATCCTTGTGTGCCATGGTCACCCCTGAGATGTGAGAGTTGTGTGCCATGAACCAGTTTTCATTGTTCCCTTTTCCTCCTGCCCCTTCTGGCTTTGCTAACTCGAGAATGGAAAAGGCTAAAGTGCTGTGGGTTGCAATTCCAGTTTTCTAGGAGACAAAATTACTCCTTGTGCATCTTTCTACCAACAGTGTTGAGTTGTTTACCATTATTTTGTAAAATACTGCATTTTCCATCTGCACCAGTGTCATCAGGGGGAGTGAGGCTCTACAGATCCCATGGCTTTGTTGGTTTTCTGAGTGTGCTGAATTTCAGCAAAAGACACCTGAGATTGAGGCAGCCTGGCTTATCCTCTCTTGTTCTCCATATCTGATGCTGGAATATTAAAACCTCAACAGCATCTCTGCATTTCTGAGATCTTGGTTTCAGTTCAGATCCCTTTGCAGTAAATCAGTGTCAGCTTCACACAGACTTTTGAGGCAGCAACATAAAGTTACTTACTTGCTCCCTTTTGTCTTAATTAGTGAACTTTGCTGTAAAGAACTTCCAGACTTGGCCAATAGCAAGGGAAAAGAGGGGAAAAAAAAGACCAAATAGTAAAATAAAGCCTCACTCTCAGCCCACTTTGTAGCTCATGCTTTTACCAGCTGTTGTAGGTAATTGGAATCAGAGGAATTGTTTGCTCAAGTCCTGTAGAAATTTGTAAATAGCTTTGGTTCTCACCAGACCTTTATTCTCATTCAGAGAAATCTGCAGTTGTTCTGTAATTAAAGTCTCTGCATTATGAAGTGATTTGAGCTGCTGTGTTTCTGGGTGTGTAACTGTGTGTGCTGTCTTGAAAGAAAAAAAAAATAAATCTGTATTAGGACTTAGAAATTCTGCTCATTTAAGATTATTATTGTTGATATTTGACTCTGGCTTGGGTCCTGCTTGCTTTTAACTTGCCTTTGGGTTGCATCCTGCAGGTATTTTGAAGGTGGAGTCTCCTCTGTCTACCTCTGGGATCTGGATCATGGCTTTGCCGGGGTGATCCTCATTAAGAAAGCTGGAGATGGATCAAAGAAGATTAAGGGATGCTGGGATTCCATCCACGTGGTGGAGGTTCAGGTACAGCCTCTGGGGCAGCTGATACACCCAAGTGAAAACAAAACCTGCTTAATTCCAGCAATTAAGGAGCACAGGTGTTCCACTGAACAATGCAATATTGTGTCAGGGCTGTAAACTTCTTTCCCTTGTTAATTTTTGAAAATGCCCCAAAGCAATTTGGATAGAGATAAGTCAGGGCTGTAATCAAAAAGAATCCCAGAAGAATTGAAAGTATGTTACTTTCTGTGCATGTGATCCTGAGATGTGGGGGTTTTTTAGCATAAAGAGCTGTAGATAAATATCACTAATTAGGCAATAAAAACAAGGTAATAGGAGGGTAAATTGCTCCAACTAGATTTGCTTTGGAAAATAAGAGGAATGTGCACACTTGGAATTGTCTTTAAGCCTGTGCTGCATGAGTGGGGTAAGAGCTGCCTGGCCTGTTGCTGTGGGGTCTGCCAGGCCAGCCCCACCTGGCTTTGGGAGGATTTTCACTCTCTGTCCCTGTCCCTTTCTTTCCTCCCTGCAGGAGAAGTCCAGTGGCCGCACTGCCCATTACAAGCTGACCTCCACAGTGATGCTGTGGCTGCAGACCAATAAAACTGGCTCTGGTACCATGAACCTGGGGGGGAGCCTCACCAGACAGGTATGGCTGTGTCCTGCACACTGCACACCCCCAGCCCAGCCAGGCACAGCACAGCTCTGGGAGCTCTTGTACCAACATCCTTCTCCTGCTGTTCTGCAGCCCACTGTGCTTGACACACTGCAGCTTGCAATTAAAAATACAAAACACTCAGCAGCAGTTTAGACTTGCTTAAGTCTCAGTTTGTCTTCTGGTATTCCTGAAGTTTTAATTTTCCATCCATGTTGCAGATATTTTTATCTGTAAGATTTGTCCAGTTTCTCACTGGAAGATTCCAGTAGGATTATAAAAATACAGGATGGCTTCTTTTCTTACATCTCTCTTTTAAAAGCCAGCTAAACCACTGAGAGCAAAGCTGGTGGGAAGATAAATTCTAAACATCTTCCTTTAGTGTTTTCTTCCTGCAGTACCAGGACAATGATTTAAAAAAAAAAAACAAAGATAAGATAAATGTGTCCTGACCATTTGGGGGTTTTGTTGATGCCTTTGGCTGCCTCCTGAGAGCTGGTTTTCCCAGGGAGGTGCCAGGTGGGGGATCCCAGAGAGGCTCTGCTGAGCTGCCCCTCCCTGGATGAGGCAGCACTGGCCACCTCCTGCTCCTGCTGGGGGACTGGGCTGCCTTTGGGCTGGGGAAGCCACTGACTGGAGCAGAGCAATAAACTCTGGAGGACAGGAGGCACATTGTAAGGTCATGAGTGACTGGAGAGATTGGCAGCAGCTGAAACTCCTTTATGAGCCTTCCCAGGGCAGGCTGGGCCTTTCCATACAAAGGACAATGCAGACTCTGTTCAAAACCTCCTGGTTTTGTACAGGTTTGAGCCAGGTGAAGGCAAGGAGGGTCTGAGAGGGACTCAAACTGGGTTAGTCTTGCACAGCTTGCCACAGCCTGGGTGATTTGTCTTTCCACATTGTTGACATTGAAGAAGCTGATGGAAAAGCAAGTGAAGGAAAAAGGCATCTGGAGAGTTTTGAGCTTTTTTTTTTTTTTTGACTCTTTTTGCAGTAATTACACCCGAGTTCTGGTGACCCGGACAAATATTTAATCACAGCCCTGCTAATCCTGTAAATCAGAGCTGTGAAGTGCAGGCCAAGGGCTGGCTCTGGCCATGGCCTCTGGAGCAGGGCTGTGCCAAGGAAAACAAGGGCTGTGCAGAGTGGCTGTCCTCAGCACACCTTGGCCTGAGCTGCTGGGCCTTGTTTGGTTTGACTTTCCCTCTCAGAGCTGCAGAGGGGAGGTTCCTGCTTCTGCCATCATTGGATTCAGATGTGCTGCATGAAGCCAGGCCTGGCTGGGGTGAGTTTGCACAGCTCCTGCAGGCACAGGGAGCTGGGGGCACCTCCAGAACCCTGCAGGGAGCTGCAGCCCCCACTCTGCCCCAGGGTTCTGTGTGAGGGGAGCTCTTTGTCCCCAGCTGGACTAAACTCCTGAGGGCAAGGCTTGGGCTTTGCTCTGAGTCCAGTTTGCCACATCACCCAAGCTCTGCAAGTTTCACTTCTCCTTTTTTGATCAGCCTTTAATGCAGCCTGCAGCAAACAGAGCCACCAGGAGTTGGTTTTGGTCACCTCTTGAATAGCATGTTACAGTTTCCTTTGACAGGTATCACCGATGTTCTGAAAAAACTTTGTACGTGGTAAATTTACAGGGTTTTGGTCAACTCAGCATTTAAGCTACTTGACCACCTTTGATCCTAAAATGAGAGTAGCAGATGTCCTTGTGTTTGAGAGGAAGCTTTTGGAGTGTTGAGGAGCTGGCTCATGCCCTGGCTCACAAGCTGAGGCAGAGCAGCCTCTCCTGGAGAGGGAGTTGTGGTGAGAGCCTTTGCTGCACAGGCCCTGGGCTGTGTGTGAGTGCTGCTGGAGCAGCAGAGCAGCAGCTCAGGCAGTGCCACGTGGGGGCTGAGCTTGGAGCTGCAGTGGGGCTCTGCAAACAGCTGCTCTGTGCACTCACCCCCTGCAGCTGAGAGACTTGCCCTGCACACAACACAAACAGGGGCTTCTGTTGCCTTTGTCAGGATCATTTGGAAAAATTCTGCCTTTCATGAATAACCCCAGGCTCCTTCCTGCAGGGCTCCCCCTTGGGCTGCTCCTAAATGCTGAGCTGAATTTTGAGGAGGATTTTTTTCCTCTCTCTTCAAGACTCTGTGCTTGTTGCTGTGGTTTCCCCATCCCTGGAGGTGTCCAAGGCTGGGTGGGTGGGTTTGCAGCAGCCTGGGGCAGTGGAGGGTGTCCCTGCTCATGGCAGGGGGTGGCTTTGATCCTTCCACAGCATTGCAGGGCTGTGGGATTCTCCTGGAGCCACATGTCCCTCCTGGGCAGGTGCTACTCAGAGGTCACATCCCTGGCCTGTGTCTGTTTTATTTCATACACTGGGAGTTGACATCTCTCTCCCAGTGCCTTAACCACTTTTCCTTGATTTCCCTGTGCAGTTTTTTGTCTGCTACAATATGAGTTCTCTGTTTGTAGGAAGAAACAACCATTTTTTACATTTGTGAGTGGACAGAATAAGGGGAGACATAGAGGATTCAGCCTGTTTGGGAAGTTGAGAACACCCCTTGGTGTAGCTTTAGTTTGCTTTACCTGGTGAATTTTGGAATTTCAGGCTGTTGCTTTATCAGTTCAATTACAGAGTTTCAGGTTGTCCTGATCCAGTAGAGGAATGGATGTGCACACACAGGAGTGTGCAACACAAACCCCTGTGTATTATCATACCCACTTCTTTATATAATTTATCTGCATTCATAATTGCTGTGTGTATCTACATGTATTAACTTATCTTGAGAGGGTGAGATCAGTTCTGAGCCAGCTCCAGGCACACAGGATCCATGGGTTGTAATTCTGGCCTGAAAACTTAGGGAGAGTTGCAGCTGCAGTGACATCTTCTCACTGGAACTCCAGCAGGTGCTGGCTGCAGCAGTGCCTCTCTGTGGCAGTGACTCTCCTTTGCCCAGGGGAGCTTTGGCTGGAATTTTTAGGAATAAACATTTCTACGGAAATTCTGCCAGAGAGGACACAGGGAGCAGGACTTGCAGGGAAATGAAACGTGCCAGCAGCTTTTCAATTACCTAGCACCTTCTCTGGGGACTGCAGGTACCTCCCAGCCTCCTGATTGCAGCCAGATGTTTGGCAGATGATTTTCCCTGGCAGGTTTTGGGGTCCTGTCCCCTCTGTGTACCTTGGAATGGCTTGTGTTGCTCTCCAGGCTCTGAGGTTTCATTAGGCTGCACTGTATTTAGAGTAGGAGCAGCTGTGTGATCCTGTTTCACTTGGTGCACAGGGATGGGGCTCCCCTTTGCTGGCACTCAGCACTGCTGGGGGGCTCCTGCAGCCCCTCCTTCAGCACAGAGCAGGTGCCTTCCTGAGATGTCCTCACACAAAGAACCTGTGTCTGCTTCCTGACCAGGAGGAGCCTGAGGAAGGCAGTTTGCTGAGAAAGAAGTTGGCTCCAGACCTGTGGTTTATTTACATTTGGAGATGTGGGAAGGGGAGGATGTAAAGTCACAGGGAAGTGAGGCCTGAGGTTTGGGATTCAGGTAGGACAGATGTTGGTTTTTGAACTTGGAAGACATTCTAGTGGGGCAGGAGGCTTTGCAGAGCTGGGTGAAGGCTGCACTGTGCAAACAGAGCTGCCCTGGGCCCTGCTGCTGCTCAGTGGAGGCCCAGCAGAGCCATTCTGCCATTTATCATGACAAATCCCTGTGCTCAGCAATTAGGGGGCTCATCCATTTCCATCAGGGGCAGCTGTCATGGAAAGGCCCTTCCCACCTCTTCCAGATGCTGTAACTTTGTTTTTCCAGCAGTGGGATCTTCTTGTGATCCTGGAGCTCCCCCTCAGCAGTTGCTGGTGTGCTGGAGTCTGTGATCAGCAGCTGGGCAGTGTTTGGGTGCAGGGGACAGCAGGATGTGCTGACAGGAGTTCTCCAGGGAATTATTTCTGCCTCCCATTTCCAGCATGAGGGTGGGGAGGCCCTGGCACCTCTCAGGCTGCCCAGAGCAGCTGTGGCTGTCCCTGGATCCCTGGCAGTGTCCCAGGAGAGGGCTGGGAGCAGCCTGGGGCAGGGGAAGGTGTCCCTGCCATGGGATGGCTTTGAGGTCCCAGATGGATTGCACAGAGGTTCAGTTCTGTCATAGTTTAGGAGAGGGGAGGAGAGGAGGTGAGGCAGGTAAAGGTCATGGAGCATCCCCAGGTTTGCCCATGGTTTGGGCTGGGCAGTTTGGCAAAGGAATGGGCTGTGTTTGGTTCCACTGGTGAGAGCAGGGCTGGGCAGGGATGGGGTCAGTTCTCAGCTGATTCCTGCAGTGCCCTGCAGAGATCACAGTCTCCCTTTATTGCTTAGAGTTTGAAATAAGTGCTGCAGTGGCAGGCCAAATTCTGCCTTACTGATATCCAAATAATTCCACATATTTTCCACCTGGAGCCTTCAGCCTGCCCACTGCCTGTGGCTTTGGGAGCCCTTGGCACACACTGCTGTTTGTGTTTCATTAAAGGGATTTTCACTTAGCTCCATGGCCAGAGCAGCTGTGGGTGTTGTTGGCTTTGCAGAGCAAAATGGAAGATGAGTTCCCTTCTACCTTTGCTGGCATTTTCAGACACTTCCATGATGAAACAAAGTGTTTATCCTGCTTAAATGTCCCTCTTTATATTATTCCTCCAAATAATGTTTACAGAGAGCCCAGACAGCTGCTTTATTCCGTGCAGAAAACTTCCAAAGTGCCCAGGCAGCCCTGGAGATGTCCCAGAGGAGTGAGTTTCCCTGTGAGTCAGACTCAGAGCAGAGGGCTGGGGGAGCCAGGCCTGGATCTGCTGCAGCAGAGCTGGGGCTGGGCTGGGCTCAGCCTGGGCTTTGGCTGAGCCCAGCAGGCAGGTGGGCAGGGACAGGATGAGCTGCTCCTTAGCATCAGCCTGCAGAGGGAATTTCCCCTCAAAGCAAATCTTGCCTTTTATTTAGTCCTGCTGCTCGAGCCTGTGCAGTGCCAGCCCCCAGGAGGAACCTTTACAAACCCCAACAACTCAACAAAACCCAACTGTTTGTAGGACATGGCTGACTCTGCACTCCATTAAACAGCTCTTGTAACATCTGGCCTTCCAGAGCACATAAAAATGTTTTCCTTCTGGCAGCAGTTTTTATGGAGATGTAATAATATACGTTTTAAAAAAAAAAAAATAAATTCTATTTTCAGATTCTGCTTCTTAACCATGGAGCTGGGGCTGTCCAGGTGTGGAGGAGGCACAGCAGGAGCCTGTGGCAGTTACTGCCCCACTGGCAGCTCCCAGCTGCCCCAGCCTGGGGCCATTTGGTGACAGTTCCCAACTCCCCATAATAATTGTGTAGCTCAGGTTTGCACTGTCCCTGTCTGCAGCTGGATCCCCTCTCCATTCCATGTAAACAGTCTAAAGGCAAAGTGAAACTCCTGCTGCTCTCTCTCCCCCTCTTGCAGGTTATCTTCTGCCTTGGGGGCTCCAAGTGCATTACACGCTTCCCCAAGCCTGTTACAGACTTGGCTTATTAGAAGAAACCTGTAGCTGGCCCAGATTCTTAAACTCTGCCTGAGGGAGGGATAGGAGCAGATGGATAAGAGAATTCAGTGGGATTAGTAAAACCCTTTGAAGACTGTTCTTCCCACTGCATTTGTCTCCCAGTTTTGTTTTTGTGCTGTCTCAGCAGATCTTGCTGAGGTTCCTGGGTCTGATGTTCATTGTTCAGCAGCTCAGCTGTGTCCTGGAACAGTTTTCACCTCAGGAACTCTGGGGAAGATGGACTTTGCCTTAGCACAGACCATGGGAGGCCTTGGGATGGATGTTCCATGAGACACAGCAGATGAAATCAAGCTGCAGTTCCAGCTCCCAGTTTTGATGTTGGGGTAAAAGATCTCAGCTGGGTCAGGGCCCTGTGTCCTGTGCAGCTCCTGCACTGAGGCCATTGGTGTCACTGTACTCTGGAGTTGCTCCAGCTCTGAATTCTCCTGCACAGGACACTTGGCTGTTCCTCAGTGGGGACACTTGGCTTGTGGGGCCTGTCTGCAGCTGGGTTATTTTTATTCCTGGTTTTGATTCCACCACATCTCTGTTACCAAGACGTGCCTGTGCCAAGTGCTGGGGTTTCTCAGCAGTGTTCAGCACAGTTCTGCAGTGTTTGCTCACTGTTCTCCCAGCCCTCCTGGACAGCAGGCTGCCTGTGATGGCTGGATCTGTGTTTGCTTTGCAGATGGAGAAGGATGAGACTGTGAGTGACTCCTCTCCACACATAGCCAACATCGGCCGCTTGGTAGAGGTGAGTGCAGCTTCCTGTGCCCAAATTTGGCCCCATACCTCAGAATTTTGTTGCATTTTTCTTTAAAAAAAACTTATTCATTCCTGTTGTTACTCCTGGTTCTGTCTGTGGGTCCAGAGCCACCCCTCTGTCTCCTGCTCAGCACTGCAGGGACTTGCTGGAAAATGGATTTTCCATTCCTGAGCAGTAATCAACAACTTCCTACCCCCTGTT
Organism: Erithacus rubecula; assembly: GCF_903797595.1. NCBI lineage: Eukaryota > Metazoa > Chordata > Aves > Passeriformes > Muscicapidae > Erithacus > Erithacus rubecula. The sequence goes on along the minus strand of NC_136676.1, from coordinate 1,533,740 downwards.
TGCTTTTGCAGCCACTTTTGGGGAGATTAATTGAATTCAGTTTGCTACACACACTGTGCTTGGACTGAAAGTTCAGTGTGTATCAAAGCCTGGAGCTGGGCTTAGTGTTGGATTTTTGGCAGCTCTCACTCCTGGAAGCTCAGCAGGAGTGGAGCTGCTCAGAAGCTGCAGCATCACTTTGCTGTTCCACAGCAATGTCCTGACTGAAGGTGTTCCAGATTTCCTTGATTGTTATAGCCAAGAAAGGAGGAAATTCTCAACTATGATGCATTTTTAGGGAACTGGGAAATTAAAGAAAGGCAGCTGCTTCTTTTTTGATCCCTTTCTTAGGGTTTTTGCTTGAGTGAAAGCAATGCAATAAAAAAAAAGCTGTATTGTTACAAGATCTCTCTCAGAGCTCTGTCGTGCAGCTTTTAAGAACAAGTTAAAATTGAAAGTCACCCCTGAGCACAGAACTCTGGACTCTTGGTTACCCTGAAGGACTGACCTGGCACTTGGAGCCTGTCCAGGGCCAAGGATCTGCTCGGGGAGGTTGGGAGATGAATTTCCCTTGTCTGCAGAGCTGGAGAGGAGCTGCCCTCTGGTGGTGCAGAGCTGCCCCAGCCCGGGGAGATGGGCTGGGAGGGAGAGCAGGGGCTGGGGGCTGGGCTGGGGGGATCTGAGTGCTGGGAATGCTCCAGGAACTGTCAGAGGGACCCTGGTGCTGCAGCCTCCCTGCAGACTAAAGAGCTGCTGTGCCACTGTCTTTTCCAGGATATGGAAAACAAAATCAGAAGTACACTGAACGAGATTTATTTTGGAAAAACAAAGGACATCGTTAATGGGCTGAGGTAAGGGAGCTGCAGTGGGTGGGGACCCTTCACGTGCCACCCCAGTCCTGAGCTGCTTTTGTCCCCTCCCTGTGCTTTGGGACAATATTTGTTGTGTGCAGAAATCTGAAGCAATGTTTTAATCCCCTGTTCCTTCACCAGGCACAAAACAGCCCAACTAACATTTTTATTTTCAGTTTATTTTTCATTGTTCTTCACAGTCCTGCAAGCTGTACTTAAATTCTGTCTTCTCTTTCTACTGTCCTTAAAAATAGTGCCAGAATTAGGTCATGACATGAGTGGTTTGTGGTGTTTAGACTTTGTTTTAAATTCTGTCTTTCTCTCAACACCACTGGACAAAATACAGTCTATGAGAGATTAAATTCCCTGTGCCATTCTGTAGGGAAACTGTGCTGTACTGATTTTCATCCCCTGCTCATTCCTGGGCAGGAACTGGACATGGAAGTCCCAAGCTGGTAATTCTCATGCTCCCAGAGGAAAGTACAGAACTGTGATGCCAAATCACTTCATCACTTCACTTCTCTCTTCATGAGAGACCTCCCAGCACAGTGTGGTAATGTAAAATAACCAAAGGGCACAAAGAAATGCTCTGCTCTTCCCTGAGATGTGGAAAAAGAGAGAAGAGTGGTGTTAATTAAATATTGCTGCTGCTGTGTGGGCAGAGGGAGCAGCAGGAACTCAGCAGTTCTGGGTTCTGCCCCAAGCCCAGCTCAGAACAGCCCCAGTTTCCTTGGTGCTGACAGGGTTTAGCCAGGAAGCTTTTAGCAACATCAGAGGGAATCTGTAAGGGAGTTTTTCTCTTGTGAACGTTGCCTTGAGCTGTTGTGGCTGAACCTGTGCTGTGTCTGCCCCCCCCCAGTGAGTGCAGCTCCTGATGGAAACACCCAGAGCAGCTGGCTGCTACAGCCTGGCCCTGCTGCTCCTCACTGTGTGTCCCCTCCTCCTCCCTGGGCCTTCCAGAGCCCCAGCTCTGTGTTACCCACTTCTTCTGACTCTTCTTTTCCCTCTTTGCTCCCTGGTTTCCCACTGCTCTCTGTAGATCTATCGATGCTATTCCTGACAACCAAAAGTATAAGCAGTTGCAGAGGGAACTTTCTCAAGTGTTGACCCAGCGCCAGATCTACATCCAGCCTGATAACTAAACCAATCCAGGTACCCTGGCAGCCTGTGAGGTGTGAGCAGCACTAAACCAGGACTGACAGCCCAGCCCTGCATGGCCCCGGGCAGAACTAACCCCTAATCCCGCAGGGAGCAGTGCCACGCCCAGGCACCGCGGGTCTGCCCCGGGCAGCCACCACACCTCTGGTTCTGCTGGAAATGGTTCCTCCTCCCCTGGAAACCTCACCCTGGGAGCTGGGGCAGGATTTACCCTCTGCACTCTGGCTTGGGAGCAGGAAAGGAGCACATGTCCTGTGCCTGGAGTGGTTGGAATTGGGTTGATGCAATCCAGGAGCCCCAGGACTCTGTCCCTTGGGCACCAGCAGATTTTTACACCTGTGATACACCACTTCATGAAGAAATTCTCTGTAACCCCAGGGTCCTCCCTGCACAATCAGATCTTGGGAGTCTCACAGTTTGGAAAAAAAAAAAAAAAAAAAAGCCTGGTACTTCCCATGAATTCAGAGTAAATGTGCTCTGACCCACACTCCCATCCCCACGAGCCTGGTGGATTTGGAATTTCCTTGGAGCTTGAGATGCAGTCCTGCTCAAGCTCACTCAGACATTGCCAGCCCCCAGCTGCTCGTGCTCTGCACAGCCTCCAGAGGGGTTTGTTGCTCTTTGCTCTGGAGCTCTGAGTGTCAGGGTGCACGGCAGTGACTAACCCTGAGCCAGCCTAACCTTCCACTCCACTTCCTAACCAGTTCCAGATTTGTTTCAAACACATCCAACTGACCAAGGGGCAAACTTACCATTTGTTGATAGTGGCCAAGAACCACTTCTTCAGCCTGTGACAAATGCAAATATAAATGTGTATGTTTCTGTTAAAGCAGCAGAAGTCTCCAGAGACAAGAGAATGGAAATCCTGTTATAAAAATGGTAGGAAAATCACCACCACAAAGAGCAGCCTTGTTTACAGGAGACACAACCAGAAAAAATGAGATTGCTCTGAATCCCAGACTGGTTTGGGTTGGAAGGGCCCTTAAAGCTCATCCAGTTCCAGCCCCCTGCCATGGGCAGGGATATCTTCCACTCTCCCAGGTGCTGTAAAGGCTGTGAAATGCAGTTTAGGTGGGGAGAAATCCTACCCAATTGGATCCTACCACTTCTCTGTGGGAGCCACTCTGCAAAAGCTTGGCTCTGGATAGAAGCCATTCTATCAATTTAAGAGGGGCCTTTTAAAAAGTGGAGATTTCTTATTGTCTCATTGAGATGAGAGGTTCCTCCACAGGCATCTCCCAGGGCACTGATCCCAGGTGATTCCTGAATGTGGAGCTTTTCCTCTGTGCTTTCAGGCAAAGGGAAGCCCTGCAATAACTTGTGACAATGTCTCTGTTCTTCAGCTGCTTTGATCACTCATTCCTTAGGGAAGGTACAAAAAAAGGCTAATTTGAGAGCAGAACCTCTGGCTGCTTTTCCAAAGGTGCAAAGGCTGTGGGAGGTTCCAGGTGAACCATCCTGCAGCAGGTCAGAGCTGCCCAGCTCTGGATTTTCTCTGCACTTTGGGGGAGCAGGAGCTCTAACCCCCTTGGCTGTGGGACGCTGGGGCTTCTTCCAGGCTGGAACAGAACCTTGGGACTCTCCCTGCAGCAGGGCTGAGGGAGCTGCTGGGGGTTTGGTGCCCATCCTTGCCAGAGTGAGTTTTGCTTTGTGTTCTGAGTCTCCTCCTGCTTCCTGGCTCCAGCAGGCAGAGCTGAGCCGGGCTCAGGGCTGCTCCTCCTGCCTCCCAGCACTGCTCCCACCCTTCCCCTGCTGCCTCTCACCACCTCTCCTTCTTCCCCACAGGTCTGTGCAGACTTTTGCAGACAAATCAAAACAAGAAGCTCTTAAAAACGACCTGGTGGAGGCTTTGAAGAGAAAGCAGCAAAGTTAAAGTTCTGTCTGTGCTAACCAGCCATGCCATGCACTCGTTAGATTCCTTTCCTAGAGAATCATCCCCACCCTTTTCTGTTGGTCACGATTTGCATCCAGTACTCTCCATGCAAAGCCATCCTCTCCCCATGAATAAAGCTGTACAAACTTTTTCAGTCTCTGAGGCCTACTTTGCACCACATTTTACTATCAAGATGTTAGGCTATGTTTCTGTAGAAGTCCATGTATTATTTTTTTTCTTCCCCTCCCCTTCCCCACCCTCCCCCATTTATATGCATCACCACAGATCATTGTTTGTCTTTTCCTCCCTCACCCCCTGCCTCCTGCCTTTTGTTACATTGGTGTAAAAAATGTAAAACAAAAATTTATTAAATACTGTGGTGTGTGAAAGAGGAAGAACTGGAAAAAACATAAAAAAAAAGAAAAAAAAAAAAGAAAAATAATCTATTCCACGTATGTTTGGGGGCTGGGCACAGGGGCTGGCTGGAGGGAGGGAGTGAAGAGAGGATGTTCTTTGGGTTGTAAGATACTGAGTAACCCAGATGTGCAGGAGATGGTGATTTGGAGACCTGCTGAAAGTTCTGCTCTTCTATAGCCTGGTTCCAAGGCGCTTTTCTGTCAATTTTTATGGAATGCAAAAGGGGTTTTTGTTTTGATTTTTTGTTTTTTTTGTAAAGCTTAAATTGAATCTACATCTGATACTTGAGCCTCCATACTAAAAAAAAAATGAAAAAAAAGAAAAAAAAAAGACTAAAACAATAAAAACAAAAAAATCCCAGGAAGATGTGTGGTGTGATTGTGTCCTCCTTGTTTCTCTTTCCTTCCTTGCAGGGTTACTTGGGGTTTGTTCTTTGTCCCACATCCAGCAGTGTTTGCCTGGAAGGGGCTGTGATGTCCCACTGCCCTTTGGGGCTGCACTGCTCACCCTGCTGCCCTTTGCAGGTGCTGGGATTGATGCTCCAGGCACCCAGCAAATCTGTGTCCAGCTGGATTTAGGGGGAAGGATGTGCCCAGCTGTGCTGGCTTTGCTAAAAACAGCCTGGGAGCTCCTTGTGTCCTCCCATCCCTGTCACCCAAAAGCTCCTCCCTGCTCCCTGTGTCCCCTCCCCAGCCCTTGGTGGGCAGAGGGACCTGGCACAGCTTTGGGCATCTGCAGGTTTTGGTTGTACCAAACCTAATCCTGGGGAATTAAAAGATCTGCTGGGCCCTGTTCTGGGAATTGCCCTCTACAATTGCAAGTGGGGACTGTTGGCATTAACAGTGATGAATTAATGATGTGATTAATGAATGTGCTCTCATTTGCTCTGTTCTGTGACCTGTGTCCCAGCCAGACTCCTGCAGGTGGCCAGAGTTCACCAGAGGCTGTGCAAGGTCCTGGGGTGCCTGAGGGATGGGATCCCCAGGGAGCACTGGGGGATTTGGGGGTTTGGTTGGGGTTTGGTGCTGTCTCAGTTCTGTCCCAACACAAACCTTCAGAGAAGTCTGTGAGCTCTGGAGCCTGCAGGGGGGACTCCAGGTGAGGTTTGCAGTTACCCTCTCCCTCAGGAGTGCTTGTTTCTTCTCAGCCTTTCAGCTTTAACATTTAGCTCTGGAAAATCCTGAGCACAGGGACAGGGCTGCAGCAGTGACCTGGAGGGGTGGGAACCCTGGAGAGAGCTCAGGGATTTCCACCCACCCTGAGGTGGCTGTGGGTGTGTAAACTCTGCTTGCTCCATCCTGCCCAGCCCACTGAAGTCAGAGGAAATCAGCTTTGTACCTAACTCGTGCTTCAGGTACACCTGTGGGGACAGACTGGGTGATTTATATCTCTATGTATATATAAATATATATTTGTGTATGTGTATATAGGCACCCTTTCCTCCTTATGGCAGGCAGAGGTTCTTTGTCCAGATTTAGAAAAGCCAGTAAGTGACAATTATTTAGTGTTGTGAGTGGCAAAGATGAGGGATTTGCTCATGGTTTGGTTTAAAACTTGATATGAATTGTTCTAAAATTCCCAGGGAAAGACAAGAAAGGAAATGCTGCTGGCTTCAGGATGAGGTGAGCAGCCCCTTGCCTGTGAATCTGGAGGGGCAGAATCATGAATTAATCCAGTTAAAAAACATTCCCTTGATTCAAGGGCTCAGAGAGACTGAAAAATATCTTTCCTTTCTGGAAGCAGCTGGGTCAGACCCGAGTACTGGCCCAGCTTGTGTTTCAGTGAACCTGCTGGTGCAGCTTGGTGGGCACTGAGCAGTTGGAATCCCATTAATGTGAGATCCAGGCTGAGCTGTGGAAGCCTGGATTGATGTCCTCAGTGTGAGGACAAAGCAGAGTGACTTCCTTGGGAAGGACAAATGTCATGGACTGGCTGAGGAATCATGAATTAATGATAATGGAGCTAAAGCCACGATGCTGGAGAGGGGAAAAGGAAGCAAAAGGAAGAGCTGATAGCAGCTGCAGGAAAAGGAAAGCTCTTATTGTCACAAAGACAAGCTGTGATAGCTTTTCCTGAAGGGTCTCCAAGCTTTGGTTGGTTTTCATTTTCTCAGGGAGACTGAGCTGCCCATGCCCAGCAGGAGAGCTCAGCACACAGGAGGGAGCCTGGCTACACCTGCACTCCTTCCTCATGGGGACACAGCTTGTCCCAGAGCACCCCCTCCTTGCCTGGCCAAGGAACACTGTGCTGAGTGGGCACAAGAGGGAGATAAACCCATCAGTGCTGCAGATAAACTCAACAGTGCTGGGGATAAACTCATCAGGTTGAGAATAAAGTCATCAAGTTGATAAATTCACAGAGGAGAGAGGGCAGGAACTGAAAACCAGAGCAAGCAGAGGCAGCTCCTCCACTGGGGAACAGCAATGGAGCAACTTCCCTAATGAATCTGTGCAATTAAAACATGGGTGAGGCAAAAAATGAGAAGTCAGAGAAATGGGGCTGTGAGAATGATTAGGAAAGAGGCAGGAACTGCCAGGTAAAGCAGCAAAATGAAACCAAGGGAGGCAGGTTGGAAGGACATGTTTATAAAACATGATGGTTTTATGGGTGAGCTGTGATCATTAAAATAGGTGTGGACTGAACACTTTGGTTCTGCTGCTCCTTCCCCACTGGATCCAGCCCTGTGTCCCCAGAAGGAGCTCAGGGGGGGCTGTGAGGTCACAGGGTGCTGTGTCTGTGGCAGCTCTGTCATCCCTGTCCCCACATTTCTCAGCACCAAGCAAGTCCAGGTCACCCTCAGGAGATGCAGCAGTGACCAGGCTCAGCTGTGGGGCACGGGAGCAGCAAGAGCAGCTGAGGTATCCAAAAATTCCCTTTTATCCTGAAAGCATCATTGGTATCCAAGAGGCATGAGGTGTCCCAGCAGCATCCCCTGCTGCCCTGGCAGCACAAGGTGTCAGCCACAGGCTCAGGGCTCTTCTGCCAGGAGCCACCAGGATGGAGGGGCCAGTCTGCCCAGCCCTAAGGCCACCTTCCTCATGTCCATCCTCCTCCTCCTCCTCTCCTGGGGGGGAGGGCCCTCTGTCAGCTCTCTGGGCTCTGGCCCTGCTCCCCAAGCAGAGCATTCCTCTCCTCCAAGGCTCCAGGCTGTGCTTTCTGATATGCCAGGAACTGGAAGGAGATCTGGGCAGAGGTCAAGGCTCTGCACACTCACAGGGAGCATCTCAGGGATGCTCTGGGTGTCACCAGCCCCACATTGTGCCAGGAGAGGTGGGAACAGGACAAGGAGCTCAATGCAAACCAGGGGCTGAGGCCACAAATCCCGCAGGGAGCAGCAGCAGCCCACCCCTCCTGCCCAGCCCTGCCAGCTCCTGGGGCAGCAGGGGACCCCTCCCCAGGGCAAAGGATACAACCACATCGAGGGCCAGCACCCCCAGGCTGCCCACGAGCCAGGGCAGGTGGTGCAGGATGTAATCACCCTGGCCCTGGCCTGGCTCTGGGTTCTTCAGGAGCACACTGAGGCCATACAGGGAATTCCCCAGCATCACCAGGGCAAAGAGAGAGTAGGAGACCCCACTGGTGGATTTCCTCTTGTACTGGGAAAAGACAGAGCAGAGGAGCTACAACAGGATATTAATCATCCCCTCCCCCAGCTTTAAAAAAGAGAAGTGGTGACTCAATGCTGAGTCTTTTAGTTCCCCTTTGGTTTGTAAGTGAGACAAAATGAAAACCTCACCCTCCAAGTATTGGTAGGTCCCAAGATGGGGGGAAAGAAATAGTCCCTTATGGAATGGTGAGAGATGGGGCCTCTGAGCAGAGAGCAGAAAGGAGAACCCTGGGGAGAAAGGAGACTGCCAGCCCCTCAGAGGGAGGAGCCCCCAGTCCCAGGCTGGGCACTCACGTTGGTGCAGATCTGGGGCACTCGGGAGCACAGGTAGAGCACGGAGGAGACAGATCCAATGGTGAACCCAATGATCTCAGTCCTGGAGAAAGGCTGCAAGGCAGGGAGGGGACACAGCCAGGGACAGCCCGTGCTCAGAGCCTGGCACAGCCACACCTGGCACAGGCACAGCCAGCACAGCCACAGCCAGCACAGCCACAGCCAGGGACAGCCCATGCTCAGAGCCTGGCACAGCCACACCCGGCCCAGGCACAGCCAGCACAGCCACAGCCACAGCCAGCACAGCCACAGGCACACCCGGCACAGGCACAGCCACACCCAGCACAGCCACACCCAGCTCAGCCACAGCCACACCCAGCACAGCCACACCCAGCTCAGCCACACCCAGCTCAGCCACAGTCAGGGACAGCCCATGCTCAGAGCCTGGCACAGCCACACCCGGCCCAGGCACAGCCAGCACAGCCACAGCCACAGCCACAGCCAGCACAGCCACAGCCAGCACAGCCACAGGCACAGCCAGCACAGGCACAGCCACACCCAGCACAGCCACACCCAGCTCAGCCACAGCCACACCCAGCACAGCCACAGCCACACCCAGCACAGCCACAGCCAGGGACAGCCCATGCTCAGAGCCTGGCACAGCCACACCCAGCACAGCCACACCCGGCACAGCCACAGCCACACCCAGCACAGCCACAGCCAGGGACAGCCCATGCTCAGAGCCTGGCACAGCCACACCCAGCACAGCCACACCCAGCTCAGCCACAGGCACACCCGGCACAGCCACAGCCACACCCGGCACAGCCACAGCCACACCCAGCACAGCCACAGCCACAGCCGGCACAGCCACAGCCACAGCCCAGCCACAACCACAGCCACACCCAGAACAGCCACAGCCACACCCGGCACAGGCACACCCGGCACAGCCACAGCCACACCCAGCACAGCCACAGGCACACCCGGCACAGGCACACCCAGCTCAGCCACACCCAGCTCAGCCACACCCAGCTCAGCCACAGCCAGGGACAGCCCGTGCTCAGAGCCTGGCACAGCCACACCCGGCCCAGGCACAGCCAGCACAGCCACAGCCACAGCCAGCACAGCCACAGGCACACCCGGCACAGGCACAGCCACACCCAGCACAGCCACACCCAGCTCAGCCACAGCCACACCCAGCACAGCCACACCCAGCTCAGCCACACCCAGCTCAGCCACAGTCAGGGACAGCCCATGCTCAGAGCCTGGCACAGCCACACCCGGCCCAGGCACAGCCAGCACAGCCACAGCCACAGCCACAGCCAGCACAGCCACAGCCAGCACAGCCACAGCCAGCACAGCCACAGGCACAGCCAGCACAGGCACAGCCACACCCAGCACAGCCACACCCAGCTCAGCCACAGCCACACCCAGCACAGCCACAGCCACAGCCGGCACAGGCACAGCCACAGCCCAGCCACAACCACAGCCACACCCAGAACAGCCACAGCCACACCCGGCACAGGCACACCCGGCACAGCCACAGCCACACCCGGCACAGCCACAGCCACACCCAGCACAGGCACAGCCACACCCAGCACAGCCACACCCGGCACAGCCACAGCCACACCCGGCACAGCCACAGCCACACCCGGCACAGGCACAGCCACAGCCCAGCCACAACCACAGCCACACCCAGAACAGCCACACCCACACCCGGCACAGGCACACCCGGCACAGGCACACCCGGCACAGGCACAGCCACACCCGGCACAGGCACAGCCACAGCCCAGCCACAACCACAGCCACACCCAGCACAGGCACAGCCACGCCCAGCCACAGCCACGCCCAGCCACAGCCACGCCCAGCCACAGCCACACCCAGCCCAGCCCCCATGTGCCCGGTTCCCCCCTCTGACAGCCCCTGGGAATCACAGCTGATAATTTTATTTCACTTTGCCACAGCCAAATACCCAGAGCAATCTGTTATAATGGGAACTGGCTTTATTTGCATTGCCCAGAGAGGTTCTTTTCTATTGCCAGAGCAAAACTATTTTGCAAACCTAACTTTCAGTTTCAGCCAAGTGAGTTACCTTGCTGCACTTTCTTGCTTGATTTTCAATAATATAGATAAACATGGAGAATTGGAAAAATAATTAAAGAGGAGAAGTCTTTCAAATTTCCTGAAAACAGGAACCACATTTTTTTGGAGACTGTCCATGCTATGCAGCTGCCTGGGATAAAGTCTGTTTGCACACAGATGTGGGAAATGTGAGGTTTTCTGACTCTTGAGCAGGCTCATAAAAGTGCTTGAAGTTTGAAATTAAAATGCCCTGAAATGTCTGAAATCTTGCAGCAAATTTTGGAGGAATCTTTGGAAAAGTTCTCTTCCCAGTGTCACCTTCCTAGACTGTAACAGTCTCCTGGAGAACAATTTAGTCCTAAAACAGGAACAGTCCCTAACCCCAAAACCCTGGTGGGGTCCAGGGTGCATTTTTGGGATCCCAGCATGCAGCAGGACATCCCCAAGCAGAGTCTATCCCATATCCCAGATTTAGGAGCTGGCTCACCTTTGGTCCAAGCTCATCCCCAGGAACTGAGAGCAGAGATCTCCCTCTGAAGGTTGTTGGATCCCCAGTGCTGGCACTGCCCAGGAGGCAGAGGCTGGACAGGGACCCCACAGAAAGGAACACAAAGGCTGCATTGATGGCAGCAGGGACTGCAGGGAGTCACACAGAGCCTGGTTAGGGAGAACCCAGAAACCCCTGAGAGCCCCAGGGGTGCCAGGACCCTCTGGGGTGAAGAACCCTCCAAATGTGCCTTATCTCCCCAAGGGATGGGGCAGTGGCTGCTGTGGGTGACTGATGTGATTTATTTTCCAGTGATAAGGTACTTTGTACCTTATCAGGGAGGAAACTGCTTCTATCTTGGTTTCTTTGGGTTTAGGGCTCTTAAAAATCAACCCCACTAGAAGATTTCACTGTCTTAAGTCACTTTCAAATCCCTGCCACAGTAAGCTCTGCTGTGGCTTATTTGTTAGCAGTAATTTATTATTTTTCAGTAATTTTTAGTGATTATATACAGTAAATAAGCTCTCCAGCTTAACAAAACTATGTATCTGATGGGTCAAATACCAATTGGCCAATAACTTCTCATGTCTTTACCCAGTTAAATAATTATCCCAGTCCCAATGAGCCAGCTTGGGGCTCAGCAGTGCTGGAAAGGGGATTTTCTCTGTTTTCTCTGACTGTTTAAACCTGCAGGAACTGCTCAGGTTCCCTTTTCACTCCAGTTGAACAGGCAAGAACTTGCCTGTCAAGGCTGGAGCACTGATGCTGAAACTGTTGGAAAAGTTCCCTTTCCCTCCCAGGACTGCCTGAGTCAGGAACTCTGAAGGCAAAGTCACCACAGAACCGTGGGGGGTTTATTTATTTCTGTGCCCAGTGAGGCTCACAGGGGGTTGTTTTAAACCTGGACACCAGAGGGGAGGGAGGGGGTTGCAGGGCCCCAGGCTCAACCTGTACTGTTTGTTGGCTTTGGCTCTCCTAGGGGCTCAAAAAACCCAACCCAGCAATCAATAAGAGATATGGAATAACTGAGTCTGGAATGTCCCCAGGCTCCCTGGAAATCCCCCCTATTGTTCGCAGTGCCCAGGGGAGCAGAGGCCCCACCCCTGCCCCAACTCACAGGCTCTGCCCCTGTTCTTCAGCCGGTAGTAGCAGTAGAGGGAGAGCATGGCCAGATCTGCCAGCACGTAGTAAATGGCCGTGTACACCTGTGGGGAGGGGACGTGCTGGGGACACACCCGCGGGGACCTGGGGGGGCTGGGATGGTCCCACAGGGCTGCTCCCTGCTCTCCACGTGTCCCTGGGGGAGAGGGAAGTGTGCTGCGGTGGAGAAGGGAACAGCCCCAGAGGGAGGGAAAGGAGTAACAAGGGGGGTGAAGAAGGGACCACCCCTGAGAGAGAAAGGAAAACAACAAGAGGTGAAAAAGGGAGCATCCCCAGGAAGGAAGAAGGGAGCATCCCTGGGAAAGAATGGATCACACCCAGGGGGATAAAGGGAGCTAGCCCAGGATGGGAGAGGGGAGCATTTCTGGGGGTAAGGAGGGAGCATCCTGGGCAGTTTGGGGCTGTAGCTCCCAGTGCTGGATAAAGCAGCTCCCAGCTCCTCCCTCTGCCCCGGTGGGTGTTTGGGAGCCAGCCCGGCCCCGGTACCTGCAGGGGCAGCTGATCAGCCAGGAAGGAGCCGATGAGGTTGAGGAGATCTCCGCCCAGCCATCCCAGCAGGAAATAGATGGAGAGAGCCTGGTCCATGATGCCCGTTCTGCAGGCCTGGTAAAACTGCCTGCAGAGCATTGGGCAGAGGCACAAACATCACCCTCAGCTGCTTCAGCGCTACTGGGAGCCATCCCCAGGATTGCTGTGGGTCCCAAAGCAGTCCCGGCAGGAAAAGCAAGGCCACGCGCTGCCCTGGCCCCAGCGGTGCTCGCCGAGTGCCCTGCGGGAGGAGCAGGGAAGATGATCCCAGCTGCCGGATCCTCCCCTCCGGTTGCGAAACAGCCGTGACCCCTCACGTGCCCCTCTGGCACCCTGGTGTCAGCACTTGCAGGCACCCCGGGGACATTCCAGGGGACATTCCAGGGGACAGGATGAGCTGTCCCGCCGGCCCTGCACGTACCTGACGTGGGACATTGCGGCTGCCGGGCACAGCAACAACAGCACGGCCACGGCCGAGCCGCTGGGGCTGCGCTGCTGCTGCCCTCAGCACAAACCTGCCGAGCCCTCGCTGCTGCTGCCGGGGGCACTTATAATCATTCTGGCAATTCTGCCATCCCGGGAAGGGCTGCCCGGGATCTGGGCGCGATACTCTGGGATTTGAGGGGCGATACTCCGGGATCTGGGAGCGATACTCTGGGACTGGGGGGCGATACTCTGGGATCGGGGGGCGATACTCTGGGATCGGGGGGCGATACTCTGGGATTTGGGGGGCGATACTCTGGGATTGCGGGGCGATACTCCGGGATTTGGGGGACGATATTCCGGGACTGGGGGGTCGTGACCGGGGATCTGGGAGTGGTGCCCAGGGATCCGGGAGCAGGACTCAGGGATGTGGGGGTGACACCCAGGGAATTAGGAGCTGTGCCCAGGGATTTAGGGGCGATACTCCTGGATTTGGGAGCAGTGCCCTGGGATTTAGGGGCGATACTCCGGGTTTTGGGGGCGATACTCACGGGAAGGCTGCAGCGATGAAGCAGCCGATGGAGCCCAGCCCCAGGACGATGCTGGCGACATCGCGGCTGTCCTGGGCACACTCATTGAACACATCCATGATCCAGCGGGACCCATTGGGACAATCAGAGAGATTCCCAAGGGGGAGACCCCTCCAGCGCCGCGCAGCCATGGAAGCGCTGGGGTAACACTGGGGAAAAGGAAAAAACACCGGAAAATTTAATAACACTGGGGAACGACTGATCTGTGCGAGGGACGGGGCTGGGGCTTCTCCGGGCGCTGGCTCGCGTTAGAAAAATGGATTATTAGTGGATAATACACCTATATTGGCCTCGGTTCTGCTGCCAGCCTAGCAGGGTTTGGCCTCAAATGAGAAACAGAAAAAGTGAAAGAAGAAATAAAGAAGAAATAAAGAAGAAATAATAAAGAAAAAAGGAGAAAAAGAAGGGGGGAAGGGGAAAAGGAAAGAAAAAAAAAACAGGAAGAGAAAAAAAAAACAAAATGAAAAAAAAGAAAATAAAAGGGGGAAAGGGAAAAATTAAGAAAAAATGAAGAAAAAAATGGAGAAGAAGAAAAGAAGGAGAAGGAAAAAAAGCAGGGAGGAAAACAAATAAAAGAAGCCGAAACCCAACCCAACCTGTCCTCGCAGCACTGCCACTCGCCTCCTCACCGACGCGGCTCGGAACTTTATTTTTCCTTGAAAACCCGCTCTTTTCGAAACTGGGGCTGGTTTTTTTCGCGAATCCACAACTCCTCAGACACCCGCCGGGTTTCCTTCGCCGCTGTCCCAAACCCTACCCAGTTTCCTCTGCTGTTCTCGCCAATCCTGGCGGGTTTCCTTTAACGCCGTCCCAAATCGCCGCTCTCCCCAGTCCTGCCGCTGTCTCCCACAGACCCGCAGCAGCGAACTCAGCGAGCTTTTTCACAAAGCGGCTGCTTTTGCCCCGCTCCCCGCGGGCTCCCGGCGCCGCTTTTCCCGGAGTTGCCGGTTCCCCCCGCGCTCGGGGCGCTCGGGGCCGTGAGGGGCCGGGCGGGACGGGGCGGGGCGGGGCCGTGAGGGGCGGGGCCGGGCGGGACGGGGCGGGGCGGGGCCGTGAGGGGCGGGGCCGGGCGGGACGGGGCGGGGCGGGGCCGTGAGGGGCGGGGCGGGGCGGGGCCGTGAGGGGCCGGGCCGGGCGGGGCCGTGAGGGGCGGGGCGGGGCCGTGAGGGGCCGGGCGGGGCGGGGCCGCGCAGGCGCGATGGCGGCGCGGGCAGCGATGGCGGCACGGACGGCGGGCGGCGGGGCCCGGCCCGCGGTGGTGCTGGGCGCGATGGAGATGGGCCGGCGAGCCGGGCCCGAGGCGAGCGCTGAACTGCTACGAGCCTTCCTGCGCCGCCGCTACCGCCTCCTCGACACCGCCTTCATGTACGCGGGCGGAGAGTCCGAGCGCATCCTGGGCGCGCTGCTGGCCGGCGGCACCGAGCCCGGTACGGCGGCGGCGGAGGGCGCGCTGCCCGCGGGGGACAGGGGCTGCCTCGGGTCCCGTGTGTGGGGAGAAGGGACCCCTCTGCCAGGCTGGCTCTGGCCTTGAGGAGGAGGGACTTGGCCAGGGCTCGTTCTGTGAGGAGAAGGGTCTTTCCCGAGGAGGATTTCCTTGAGGAGAGGGGCCTTGATGGGAACCCTGCCCTGAGGAGAGGGTTCTTCCTTGAGAAGGATCTTCTCTGAGGAGAGGGTCTCGTCTCTTCTGCCAGGCTGACACTGTCCTTGAGGAGAAGAGACTTGGCCAGGACTCCTTCCTTGTTAGGCTAATGCCGTCCCTGAGAAGACTTCCCTGAGGAGATGGGACTTCCCTGGGGAAGGAGAAGGAGAAGGCTCTTCCCTGCCAGTCTGAGGCTGTCCCCAGGGACAAGGCTGTCCCCCGGGGTCCATTCCCTGAGGAGAGGGATCTTCCCTGCCTGGCTAACTCCTTGAGAAAAAGGATTTGCCCCAGGCTCATCCCTTTAGGACAAGAGTTTCCCTGCCAGGCTGATGCCGTGCCTGAGGGGAAGGGACCCTGTACAAGTGCTGACCCCCAGACCTTGAGGGGCAAACCTTCCCTGCCAGGCTGAGGGGATTCCTGAGGAGAGGCACCTTCCCTGAAACACCTCAAACACTTGGCTTATGTCCCTTTTCCCCACTGCCCTCCTCAAGGTGGAAACATCCAGCTCATTCCTTCTCTCTCTGCCAGTGGAAGTGGCCACCAAGGCCAACCCGTGGGACGGGAAGACGCTGAAGGCGGAGAGCGTGCGCTCGCAGCTGGACACGTCCCTGCAGAGGCTGCAGAGAACGAGTGTGGAGCTCTTCTACCTGCACGCTCCTGACCACGGCACCCCGGTGGAGGAGACCCTGCGTGCCTGCAATGAGCTGCACAGAGAGGTGAAAGTGCAGAGTCATGGACAATCCTGGATTCTCACTGTGTTTTTTAAACCAGGGGTGCTGCTTGTGCCCATCTGCAGCGCTGGGTTTGTGCAGTTCTGGGAAGAGGAGACAGAGCCCAGGGCAGAGCTGAGCTGCTGCTGCTCTTTGTGTGCTCATGTGATGCACTTTGTTCCCAGGAGCTCTTGGAACATCTGAACTTTGCTTTCAGCCCTGTTAACAGTCTGGGCTAAGATTAGTGCTGATAATGAGTAAAGAATTCCTGAGTTTTGTATGCCTGTATATCCATTTAAACTAGAAGGTTTGAATTCCAAGTGAACAGAAAATTGAGAATATTTTTGTTATGTCTTAGTAATTCATAGTCTGTCAGAAAAGGTGGACAAGAATTAACCCTTCTGGACTAAAATTTAGTGATTGTCCTTTTCACTGTACCTATCTTGTACTGTTGGGGTCCAGATGAACTTTGAAACACTGGAACTGAATTCCCTTTTATTCCTCTGCAGGGGAAGTTTAAAGAGCTTGGCCTGTCAAATTATGCTGCGTGGGAGGTGGCAGAAATCTGCACCCTCTGCAAGTACAACAACTGGGTGATGCCAACTGTGTACCAGGTGAGGGAGGGGGAAGCTTGGATTTGGACTCCCCCAATGTAGGACCTGCCCCAGTGTGCCAGATATAAACAGAAAGAAGCTGCTGCACTTAGTCTGGGAAGTCACAGAGTCACTGAGGTTGGAAAAGACCTTCAGTCCCACCTTGTCACCCAGCCCACATCCTTGGACTCCTCCAGGGATGGGGACTCCAAAACCTCCCTTGGCAGCCCCTTCCAAAGCCTGACCACCCTTTCTGTGAGGAAATTCAGGAAGCTGAGCTGAGCTCAGAAACAGCTCAGTGTGTTCATTGCTGCAGTCGGCAACTCCCCTGGCATGGAACTGAAATGATTTGCAGTCCTTCAGCGAGTCTGTTCTTTAGCAAATCCTGTCCTTGTGTGACCTGCAGCTGCTCTCTGGGGTGGTATTGCCAGGGAAGGGTGGCAGAGGATGGCTGCTGTGCCCTGAGCTCTGTTTGAGGCTGTCTCCCTCCCCTGCAGGGAATGTACAACGCCACCACTCGCCAGGTGGAGACCGAGCTGTTCCCCTGCCTGAGGCACTTCGGGCTGCGCTTCTACGCCTACAACCCTCTGGCAGGTACAGGGGCAAGGCCAGGCTTTGGGACACAACCCTCTGGAATGGGGGCTCTGCAGAGCCAGCCCAATCCCAAAGCTGCTGCTCCCTTCCACCCCAGGGGGGCTGCTGACCGGCAAGTACAAGTACGAGGACAAAGACACGCGCCAGCCCACTGGGAGATTTTTTGGGAATGACTGGGCTCAGGCCTACAGGGACAGGTATGTCCTGAGCTGATAGATGAGCAGGAATGGCTGCATTTTAAATAAACACTCTAATAGTGTTTAGTTCTAATAGCTGAGAGGAAGCAGAATTGACCAAAGCTTGGGATTATGTCAGCACATGTGGCTGGGGCTGTGGTGTATGACTGAGTTCTGCAGGCTGGTTTTTAGGGTCAGCTTCCTCCCAGCTCCCAAGGCAGATTGCAGAAATCCTCAGAGGCTATGAAGACTTGTATGAGGCTTCCTGAAAGCCTTTGGATTGGAATACAGATGTACCACTGACTAGAGGTCCCAAGGGCATTAACAGTGATTTTTGTTGGCAGGTACTGGAAAAAACACAATTTTGATGGAATTGCACTGGTAGAAAAAGCTCTGAAAGAGGCTTATGGCTCCACTGCACCCAGCCTGGCATCTGCTGCACTGCGCTGGCTCTACAACCACTCCAAACTGCAGGTGAGAGCTCGACCTGGGCACTGCTGCCATGGCTCACAAACAGGGAAATGTCACTGTGGGTGTCTTTGAATCCTGTGGGATTGTGGCATCCCAAAGTTAATATTGCTGTACACTGCCAGGCAGCAGGAGTGAGGCAGCTCTGCCTTTTCCCATGTGGTCAGAACTGGAAGCTTCAATTGGAAGATTTTAGGTGCCAGTTACTGAGGTCTTGGCTTCCCATGCACTCAGCTTCCCTGCAAGAGACCTTTTGCTGGACTAGGAAATATTTAATACTCCTGATGTCCTCTAAATGTTTCTGTAGCCCATCATAAAGTAGGATTTGGCAGCTTATGAGGATTTGGAGTGACTTGGGGATGTCCTGGCCTACTGAGCAGGATTTGTGGTGTCAGTTGCTTAATTCCTGGATGTTCTTAAGAAAAGAAACTTTGTTTGACCCACAGTGGCTTGGGAGGTGAACTTTCTCTTTTGGGATCAGCAACACCTCCCATCTGTTCCCAGGGTTCTCTTGGAGATGCAGTGATCATTGGGATGTCCAACTTGGAGCAGCTGGAGCAGAACCTGGACTACAGCGAGGAGGGTCCCCTGCTGCCGGCCGTGGTGCAGGCGTTCGACGAGGCCTGGAACCTGAGCGCACACGACTGCCCCAACTACTTCCGCTAGGGAGCGCAGGGACAGCGCCGCGCCCCGCCGCGGTACCGCCCTCCCCGCCAGCGCCGGGGGGCTGCGGCTCCCTCCTCATCAATGAAGCTTTGTAGGATCCACACCCGTGCCTTGCTCCTCCCTCCTGGCTCCCCCAGCACAGCCTGTGATTCGGGATGCAGCTGATCAGGAAAATGAACACGGTGACGAGGTGAAGGCCCCTGTTGTGCTTTAATGTGAAATTTTAAATAATTACATACAAGAATAAAACTTTCTAGTGCAGACCCCATGTCTGACCTGTACCTGGAACCTGGCATCTCTTTGGCAGCACTTGGGGACCTGGAATCACAGAATTTCAGGATAATTTGGGTTGGACAGTGCTTAAATCTTATCTTGTTCCACCCCCTGCTGTGGGCAGAGACATCTTCCACTATCCCAGGGTGCTCCAAGCCCCATCCAGCCTGGCCTTGGACACTGCCAGGGATACAAAGTCCCAACGATTGAGCTAAATATCTTCTGTGTCAGAATAACAAACCCTCAGCATCTTTCCCTTTGTGCTATATCCAAGTTCCATTACATTTACACACTTTCTTCCCAGTTTTCATGTTTGAGCTGGCACTTCCTCAGATCCCAGGATACACCAACAGTAACAGGCACAGCAACAACCACCTGAAGTTTCACATAGATATTTATATAAATATAAAAAAAGCATAGTTAGGTCATTGTGTATGAAGATCATCCCAATCCAGGTGCACCCAGGGAAGGGAAATGTCCTCCTCTTTTTGTCCCTAAAATAGAACTGTCTGGTGTCCAAGCTGTTAGTCCTCATTGCTGCCATCACCATCATCCTCCTCCTCTTCCTCCTCCTCTGCTGTGTCTTCCACGAGCTTCTGGAAGTCTCCAGTCTCAGAATTCCACAGGAACTTCATGGTGACTTTAAACTCTGCCATCTCATAGCCAAAGAGTTTCTAGGAGAGAATACAAATCTATTCCTGCTTTCCTGTCTCTGTGCCCAGCCTAGCAAAACAAGTGAATTCTGCTCCCAGGTGGGAAGTGGAGCAAAGCAGGAACCAAAATAATGGCTGCTAAGTTTTAAGAGTTGTGTTAATTAATTATTAGTCATTTTGTGTCAGGAATCATGGCTGTTGTTACTCACCAGCACACGGGCCTGTTCTGGGGTGAGAACATCTCCTTCCTTGCACACTTCATAATCCGAAAGCAGCGTCACCACCCCTGCAGAGCAAAGGCCCTGGAAATAGGATCCCAGGCACTGGGAACTCCCCTGGAATGGGGGCCAGAGCCAGGACTCCCTCCAACACCACCCACTGGAGCTCACACCTTCCCATGTAGTATCAGTGCACAGGAGATGGGTGAGATCAGATCACCTGGTTCCTGAGAGGGTTAATCTGAGCTGTTCCCACTGGAAAAGCATTGTGGAGAAATCTGGGGGTTTTACTCAGCCTTTGACACGAGGCTGGGAACAGCAGCACAAGGACATAAGGAGTTCTACCCCAGCCCAGCAGGAAGAAAGTTGTGCCTCAGCTCTTCTAAAGCCTGCTCTGTATTTACCACTGTCCAAAGGAGATGCCAGCTGCACAGACAGAGCCTGGAGCTGACCCCCCTGCTGCTGTACCTTTCTTCAGGGCCGTGGGCAGCCCCAGCTGCCGCAGCTGTGGCTCCATGGAGTGGGGGAACTGCTGCAGGGGCCCCGTGTCCAGGCTCACCCCGTACGGCGCCCTGTTCCCAGCACGGGCAAAGTCCAGCTCCCGGAACCTGGAGAACCACCTGGCACACAGAGGGGCAACAACAGCTTCAGCTGGGGGAGGAACAGCCCTGGCCTCAGACAGGGACTGGGCACAGCCTGCCCTAGGATCTGGTGGTATTCAGAGAGGTTGTGGCTGCCCCTGGATGCCTGGAAGTGTCCAAGGGGTGGAATGAGATGAGCTTTAAGGTCCCTCCCAACCAAACCCTTCCATGATTCTGCCCTGCTGTTGCAGAAATGGCTGACTAAGAGTGGAAAAGGCCCATAAGATCATCCCTGCTTTGAGGGAAGCAGCAGGGAGTGTTGGGATTTTGTACAGAAAGGCTGTGCCAGACCGGTACTCACTCATCCACCTCGTCCCTGGTGCGGTTGGTGAAGAGGAGCCCCACCTCCCCTCTCAGGTGTTTGCTGACCTGCAAGAAAGGAGCATCTCTGGGGACTGGGGAGCACCAGGGACTCACCTGCACGGGCTCAGCCCTGCACAGCTCCACTCACAGCTCACCCTTCGTGGCAGGGCATGGCTGGATTCAGTTAAACACCCGCAGCATGGTGACCCCAGGATGTGGGACACACCAGGGGAAGCCCAGCAGGTACCTTGTGCAGGTTCTCCTTGTACTCGCTGCTCGGCTCCCGGCCCAGTGCCACCATCATCACCTTGTTCTTGCCGAAGAAGATCCTGCCCAGGAGCAGCAGGAGGGGGAGGAGACGTCAGGAGGAGCTGATCCCCCTGGGCGTCCCCCAGCCTGCACCACCCCCTGCCCACCTGCTGTGCTTCCAGGCGTTCCGCACATCCTTCAGCTTGTTGTTCCTCATGTTGGCCACGGAGAAGACGAAGATGTACTTGTAGGTGTCCACACAGCGCCGCAGCTGCGGGGGAGGCGTTACCGGGAGCGGGACGGGCACGGGGGGACCGGGCGGGAGAGGGGAGAGGGGCCGGGCCAGACTCACCTCGGCGATCAGCGCCTGCTTGGCCTCCAGCCCCTTGCGGGGCGTCCGCGTCAGGGACACTGCGGGGAGCGAGCGGAGTCAGGAGGGACGGGATGGAGGTGGGAATGAGAGATGGGCAACGAGGCCAGAGTGGGGAACGGCGATAGGGATCGGGCAAGGGACAAGAGACAGGGAAGGGGACGGGGAGAGGGAAGAGGGCGTGTGGGGTCGAGAAATGAGAAAACGACGGGGACAGGAATAGGGAAGGGGGCGATGGAGGATGGGATGGAGGAATGGGAAAGCAATGGAGTAGGGGGCAGGAATAGCGGTGGGGAGAGGGATGTGCCCGGGCAGTGTCCGGGATTCGGGGTCCCGCTCCCACCTTTGCGGTCCCGCTTCGACTTGGGCATGGTTCCGCCGTGCTCCGAGGCCCCCGCGCCGCGCGCGGGCTGCCGGGAGCGGCCGGGGCTGCCCCGAGCGCTGCCTGCGCGCTCCCCGCGGCGCTGACTCCCTCTCCCCGCGCAGGCGGCGGCGCGGGCGGCCCCGCGGCGCAGAAGGCCCCCCGGGCGCCGGGTCCGCTGTCATGGCGGCGGGGTCGCGGGCGATGCCGCTGTTCCCCGTCCTGGTCCTGCTGCCTTTGGCCGCCGCCGTCTACGAGGACCAAGTGGGCAAGTTTGACTGGTGAGCGCCGTGGTCCCGCCGGGTTGGGTCTCCGCTCCCGCCCCGGTCCCATTTCACCCGCGCTGCCGTTCCCTCGCAGGAGGCAGCAGTACGTGGGGAAGCTCAAGTTCGCCTCCTTGGAGGCCTCGCAGGGCTCGAAGAAGCTCGTCGTGGCCACCGAGGAGAACGTTGTGGCCGCCCTGAACTCGCGGAGCGGTGAAATCCGTGAGTGCGGCCGCTCTGGGGCCGGGGGTCAATGTCCCGGTTGCGCCTCCGGCGGCGGCAGCGCTGCCCCGGGGCCGCGGCGGGCGGGAGGGCTCGGCCGGCGGGGCAGAGCTCTGCTGCAGGGCTCTGTCAGCTGCCCAGCTTTAAACAAAGCGCAGAAACGCCTTTGTGGGGACAAACGGCCTTCTCCTTGCCCTGTCGGTTGCAGTGTGGCGCCATGTGGACAAGGGCACTCCGGAGGGAGCCATCGATGCCATGCTGATCCATGGGCAGGGTAGGTGGCACCAGCCTTAGAGCACAGGCTGCAGCTGCACGGCACATCTCTTTGTTGGCCCCTGCTGCCTACAGGCTCTGTGTTCCTCCCCTCAGATGCCATCACTGTGTCCAATGCTGGACGAATTCTGCGTTCCTGGGAGACCAACATCGGGGGCTTGAACTGGGAGACCTCCCTGGACACTGGCAGGTGGGATTTCCTGTCTGCATGGGGTCTGGGAAGGAAAAAAATAGGTCATGGATTCAGTCTGGGCTTGCATTGTGGAGAAAAATTAGTCAGATGTAACATTTCCAAACCAAAATTTAGATGAATTCTTAATGAATGCCTGAACCTTGCAGAGACTCCCAGAATCATTGAGGCTGGAAAAGCTTTCAAGACCATTGAGTCCAGCCTTGACCAGTCCCCACCTTGTCTCCAGCCCAGAGCACTGAGTGCCACATCCAACCCTTGGGCACCTCCAGGGATGGGCACTGCAAACCTCCCTGGGCAGTTCCAATCCCTGAGCACCCTTTCCATGGGGACATTCCTGCTGATATCCAGCCTGAGGCTGTTCCCTCTCCTCCTGTCCCTGTTCCCTGGAGCAGATCCCAAATCCCCTTGGGCTGTCCCCTCCTGTCAGGGAGTTGTGCAGAGCCACAAGGGCCCCCCTGATCCCCCTTTTCTCCAGGCTGAGCCCCTTTTCCATCTCCCTCAGCTGCTCCTGGTGCTCTAGCCCCTATCCCAGGGTAAAATAGGAAAATAATTCCCTAATTCCTTGTTCCTGTGCTCAGTTTCCAGGGGGCTGCCCTGGTGGGGCTCCCTGAGGCAGTGAAGTACGTGGCTGTGCTGAAGAAAACAGCTCTGTCTCTGCACTACTTGTCCAATGGGCACCAGAAGTGGGTGGAACATCTGCCAGAAAGGTGAGAACACCTCTGAGGAGAGGGGTGAGCCCCTGGCACAGAGCAGAGGGGAGGGGGCTGCACCTGTCCTGTGCTTCTGCAAGCAGCAGTGTGGGAGGATGATGCTGCTGCATGGTTGCTGCCTGTCTTGCAGTGAGAGCACCCAGTACCAGCTGCTGTACTCCCGTGGCACTGGAGTCATCCACGTGGTTGGCATCGTTCCCCAGAGCCACCTGAACGTCTTGACCTTCAATGTAGAAGATGGAGAAATCACAAAACAGGTAGTGCAGCCAAAATGCTGCATTTGATGTGAACAAATGTGCTTCCAAGCCTGTGGTGTGGTGGGCAGAGGAATCAATTGTCCTACAGAGAACCCTCCCTTTCCCTGAGGCATTGCCTCCAAACCAGGGATTTCATGGCTGAATGCCCTGAAAGCCAAACTGAGCTAGGCTGGCAGCTGTAGTTGTTGCAGTTATTATGTTGAGATGGACACAGCTGTTATCACCAGCAGCCCTTTAGTAGCAAACTCTACATTCCTTTTTCTCTTAACAAACTTTATTCATAACTCTTACTCCTTCTTTCATAGTCCTCTCTTAGGAAACTGTGATTCCTTCTCTTATAGGCAACTTCACCCAGTACTGATCCCTTGTCTTCCAGGCAGTTCCACACAGCTCTGGCTCCTTTCACTCTGCATGACTGGCTAACCCCAAGCTGTCCCTGACCCAGCTGCCTGTCTGTCCCTCACTCAGCACCTTGTCACCGTGTCTGCCCCTTGCACAACCACATGTCCATTACCTCCCAGCTCTCCACAGTCAGTCCAGATTAGCCCATAACCCTCAGGCTGCCAGGTGGTTTATCTCAGCTGTGCTGAGAAGAATTGTCTGGAGCTGTGTGTGTGTGCAGGTGAGGCTGGCAGCCCCGTGGCTGGGGTCTCTGCAGGGCTCCTGTGCAGTGCTGGGGGAGGCTGTGCTGCTCTGCGTGGACGCGGCCGCGCGCTCGCTGCACGTCTGCGCCCTGGACACCGAGCAGGACATGAGGCACATCCCTCTGCAGGTGAGAGCTGCTGCAGGAACACTCCTCTCATTCCTTACCCAGCTGCTCTGAATCCAGTTTGAACTGCTTCCCCAGTCTGTTGGTGAACTGGGGAGGGATTGGAGGTGGAGGGTCATGATCTGTAAATTCAGGGAAGGGTGGGGGAGTTTTTGTCTGTTATTCCTTCTGGATTGATGTCTTCTGAGCCTCAGCCTTGCTCCTGCTCTGTCCCCTGGCTCAGGGAATCTCTGACTGCTGCTGAGGGAAGGGAGCTGTTGGTCTCAGTGCAGGACAGCTCTCAGCACATGTGCTTGTCTCCCCTGCAGTCCCTGGAGCTGGAGTTTGCAGATGACTTCCAGGCCAGGATCTTGGCCACTCAGCCCAGTGTGACCAGTGCCTCAAGGACTCAGTTCTTCCTGCAGCTGGCCCCCAGCCACTTCTCCCTGCTGCAGTACAAGCAGGGGCTGCTCAGCCACCTCCGGGACTTCCAGCAGGTACCTGAGACAGACATACCAGGAACAGGGCCAAGTGCAGCTGAGCATCCTTCAAACTGCTGGGGCTGCTGGCAGGTTTTAAAAATTTCAGTAATTCTGAGCATCATGGCTCAAAAACCTGTGGCAGTTCAACTGCTCCCATCTTTATGAGAAGGTCTTTTTTGTTTTTGAGTTTGGGGGAAACAATGCAACTTAAAATCTGGCTGTGACGGTTCATCTGCTTTAATAATAAATACTAAATATTTAGGAAATAAAATTGTGGTTTTATTTACTTCACAGATAATTTTTGGTGAGGTTTGGGGGTTTCTTGAAGGTTTTTTTAAATGATTTCTTGCTATTTGTTTTCCAGGCAGCTCTGGTGAGTTTTGCAACGACGGGGGAGAAGACGGTGGCTGCTGTCCTGACGTGCAGGAGTGAACTGGTCAGCACAATTCCTGTCCTCTGGGAGCAGCCCAGCTCTGGGGATGTGTGCTGGGGGTGGGTTGGGTTCCACTGGTGTTTCACAGCCCCAGGGATGGGGAGCCCCTTGAGGAAGAGGAGGGTTTGATAAGTTTCAGTGATAACACAAGCCTGGCTCAGTGAATATCCTGTTTCAGTCCTGTGGAAGGTGAGCGTGTGACAAGGAATTGCCTTTCCTGATCCACACAGGATTTCAGTTCTTGGGGATATCAAACATAGTTTCATTTTTATCAGAAACAGAATAGAGCAGAGCAGAGCTGTTTCTAGCCTGATGTCACAGGCAAGCTGAGACCTGTCATGCAGTTGAAAACCTGTATGTTTTATACTTTACTGGTGTCTGAAGCCATGTTACATCTCCTCTGATGCTCATTTCAGAAACCTGGAAGCTCTGATGGCCTCCATGGTGGCAGCACGCTGGGGGATGCCCGGAGGCAGGTATGGGGTGCTCTTGTCCTGAGTTCTTGTCAGTCCATTTTATTCCCTTGCCTGCAGAGCAGGGTGACAGAGGTCTTACACCAGCTGTACCACCTAAAAACACAGCCTAAAAATACCTTGAAGCCCCAGTTTTTGCTGGACAAGGAGTTCAGCTGGGATCCTGCTGCAGGATTTGGTGTGGTGTGTGTGAAATCTCTGATTTCTGCCTCTTGTTACAGGATTCCTTAACCTGCTCCAATCAAACCTACAACATAAACCTCTACCTGGTTGAGACTGGGCAAAGACTGTTGGACACCACAATCACCTTTAACCTGGAACAAGGAGGGGCCAAGCCACAGCAGGTGAGCAGAGAGGGGTCATTTCTGTCCTTGCAGCACCTTCCCTTCCCTGCTGTGGCAGGATGGGAGCCCTTGAGCCAAGGGGAAAAGCATTCCAGGGATTACAGCATCACCCTGCTTGCCCTGGTTTCACCTGATTTTTGCTTTCTTCAAGGAGATGATGTGATCATTAATCTCACTGTTTTCCTTGCCCTTTGTTCTGTTCTTTCCCAGCTGTACATCCAAGTTTTCCTGAAGAAGGATGACTCAGTGGGCTATCGAGCCTTGGTGCAGACAGAGGACCACATGCTCATGTTCCTCCAGCAGCCAGGTGACTCCCAGAAACAGCTTCCTCCATTTGTAACAGCTCCCAGGAGAAAATTCTGTGTCCTCAAGGATTGTATTTCATCAGTACTTTCATTAGAAGCTGAAAAAATTAATTTAACTCTTCTGAGTCCTGTGAAAGACACAGGAAACTCTTTCACCCTCACCTAGACAAATAATTCTGCCCTGTTTTGTGTGGATTTTGGATTTCAGGGAATTCTGCAGATTTCAAAACTCTTTTTGAAGGGTGAAAGTGTAAGTTCTGGTGTAGATCTTCCTCAATGATTTTCTGAAAAAGGTCCCTTATGGCAAAAATGTTAACTTGCAGAAAGGGTTGAGAGTCCCATCTCAGCAACAGGAATTTTCTGTGGCTCTAAAAGAATTCAGGAGTTCACACTGTGAATCTGTTATTTTAAATAGACTCAATGACTGTAACCTTTCTAAAACACCAGATTGCTTTTACTGATCCTGAGGTTTTCTTCCCAGAATTTGCTCCACTTGCATGAAGTATTTGTCTTTTATGAAATAGTTAATGTAATGATATTAGATATTTATAGACTTTTTGCATTTCATCAAGAAGTGATCTGCATTTTAGGTTTGCACTGAAAGATACTCTTATATTGAGTGAGTCCATTCCCAAATATTAAGTTTATTTTTCCAATATTCTGCTCTTATTTCTTTCCAGGAAAAGTTGTGTGGAGCAGAGAGGAGTCTCTGGCAGAGGTGGTGTGCTTGGAGATGGTGGATCTGCCTCTGACAGGTGCACAGGCTGAGCTGGAGGGAGAATTTGGAAAAAAAGCAGGTGAGTTGAACAGAATTCCCTCTGTGAGTTTGTTTTCCTTCCTAAATAAATGTGTTTATTGTTTTCTGTTTACTCTGAGCTGAGAGATTAACTTAATTCTCTACTGATGCCAGTTAAAATGAGCAGAAATAAACCCTTTTCTGTCTAAACTTTGGAAATCCAATTCAGATGGCATGAATATATTACATTGTTAAATTAATAAAAAACAGTCAGCAGCAGTAGGAGGGATTTTGGCCGTGTCTCCTAAATGTTTCCTGTGACTTTTTCTGGAAGACTCGTTTCCAATAGCTTTTTCTTTTTTGTTTTTTGCTTTGTTTTGTCTTTCCTTGCTGTCCTGGATGCAGCCATCCAAGGTAACCCCATCCTGCATGGAGTGTGCTCTGCTCCTGCCTAATGCTTCCTGTGCCACTGGTCCCCTCTGCTTGCTCTCCTCAGGGGCTGAAACAGTTGAAATCTGATGTTTTGGTTACTTTAAGAAGTTAAATACAAACCCTGATTGGGCAGAATTTAGTATTTCTAATTCCTCTGAGTACTGGGTACAGAGGGATTTCTGGAGATGTGGGTGAGCTCTAGGTGGGCACAGTGAGAAGGAACACAAAATCCTCTGCATGAAGGTTTGCTTTCAGTTGATCAGGGCCTGTTTTGGAATGAGTGTGGAGTGGGAAAGGTTGGGAAGCACCAGAGTCTGTCAGAGGAGTGGCAGCATTGAGGGGGAGGCAGGGAGTTACCCCAGGTGTGTGCATGGCAACGTTTGGCACCACAATTTCAGCTGGGTGGGATGTGTGTGTTGTCCCTGCTGTTGTCACTGTGGGTGCCACTTGCAGATGGTTTGCTGGGAATGTTCCTGAAGAGGCTCTCATCCCAGCTGATCCTGCTGCAAGCCTGGACTGCCCATCTCTGGAAGATGTTCTATGATGCCAGGAAGCCCCGGAGCCAGATTAAAAACGAGATTAACATTGACAACTTGGCCAGAGATGAGTTCAACCTCCAGAAAATGATGGTGATGGTCACTGCCTCAGGCAAGGTGAGGAGGCCAGGGCAGGAATCTCATTCTAGGCTGGAGCAAAGTCTCAGCTCTGAATTCCCAGCCCTGTTTTTAGCCAGGCTTGGGCAGAAATAATGGGAAGATGCACAGGGCATGTTGTGGTGGCTTTAAAGGGGGACTAAGACTCAGCTTTCTTCAGGACATGCCAGAGGAGGATGCAGTGCTTGAATGGGAGTGGTGCTTTCCTAAATTTTTGGCTTTCCCATGTTTTTTTCCTCAGCTTTTTGGCATTGAGAGCAGTTCTGGCACCATCCTGTGGAAGCAATACCTGAGGAATGTGAGACCAGGCTCCTCCTTCAAGCTGATGGTGCAGAGAACAACAGCCCATTTCCCCCACCCTCCACAGTGCACTCTGCTCATCAAGGACAAGGTGAGGCCCTTTCCCTGGCTCTGCACTGGGCATGGAAATCTGCAATAACATGTTCTAGGGCATCATCTGGTTGTCACTGTTGTAGGAATGGCAGGGAAGAAAGATCTGGAGGGAAGCAGACACAGAACCCTAGGAAAATTAAAAATTATTTTGGTTATGGAGAAATCTGGGATAAATGTTTAGATAAATGTGTGTGTCCAAACAGAATATTTTCAGGGTGGACTAGCTGAACTCAGGGTATTGGGAATAGTCAACACCAACAAGTAACAGTTAGAAAAACACCTTTTTTGTTGGTTTGTTTATTTTTTTTTAATTTTTTTTTTTACTTAAACAAGTGGCAAAACTTACCCTGTTTTTCAGGAGACCAAAATGAGTTTTCTGTATGTCTTTAACCCCATCTTTGGGAAGAAAAGCCAAGTAGCTCCTCCTGTTCTGAAACGTCCAATTCTCCAGACTTTGCTTCTGCCTATTATGGATCAAGACTATGCCAAAGTGCTGCTCCTGATTGATGATGAGTACAAGGTAAATTGCTTTGCCTGGAGGCAGTTTTCTTCATATTCTGGTTAATTATTCCCCTCCCTTTTGGAGAAAGATGGAAAAAAAATGCCATTGAGCCACATTTCACACAAAAATATGAGGTTATACTGGTAAGACAGACCTTATCTTGATAAACACGTTAGAAATAATCTTTCTGGTTCATTCCAGGGTGGGTTTTTTGTCTGTATCAGTTTTTTTTAACCCATGTTTCAATTTTTCTTTTCCAGGTTACACCTTTCCCAGCCACTAAAAATGTCCTTCGGCAGTTAGAAGAAATTGCCCATTCCATCTATTTTTACCTAGTTGATGCTGAGCAGGGAAAACTCTCTGGTTTCAGGCTGAAAAAGGTATGGAAGACCCACTGCACTTCCCTGAATGCCCTGTGGATGGATATGACAAATCTCAGTTCCCTTCATGGAGTGTTCAACCTCAAAACGCACCAAAGAAACTTGGGAGATGCCAAAGCAAGGAAAACTGCATCCTCCTGGGGGAGATGGTCCTTGGAGGACAAGATCCAGTCTCCCACCTGCTTTTTCCCTGCAGGACCTGAGCACAGAGGAGAGCTGGGAGGTGGCCATCCCCACGGAGGTGCAGAGGATTGTGGCTGTCAAAGGGAAGAGGTCCAACGAGCACGTGCACTCCCAGGGCCGCGTCATGGGCGACCGCAGCGTCCTCTACAAGGTGCTGCTGCAGCTCTGGCTTGGATTTTTGTTGAGGGGTTATCCTGTGGGAAGATCCCAGTACCCTTCCCTGCTGCTACATTAGGATGAGCTGCCCTGTGGTGCCAGTTTTTCTTTATGGGCACCAGCACCTCTGCAGAAAAATGCTCGTTTTAGTGGTTTCTTTTCAACAATGTTTTCATGCAGCAATTATGATTTATGCTAATTGATTCACAATACACCCAGATGAAGAGCAGGAAGGTGTCTGTGACACTAAAAGAAGGTGTCAGCTGTTTCTCCTTTGTCCCCAGTCCCTGAACCCCAACCTGCTGGCCGTGGTGACCGAGAGCACGGACACGCACCACGAGCGCACCTTCATCGGGATCTACCTGATGGACGGGGTCACGGGCAGGATCATCCACTCCTCTGTGCAGAAAAAGGCCAAGGGGCCCGTGCACATGGTGCACTCTGAGAACTGGGTGGTGGTGAGAGCTGCTGCTTCTTTGGGGGGACCCCTAAAATCATGAGCTGGGCAATGTGAAGGTGATAAAGAACCTGTAATGAGGGTCATTCATGGTGCAAATATGCACACAAAATGCAAGATTCTGAGGATTTTGTAAGTTTTAACAAATTAGCATAATTAACAGAAATTGTCCAGGTAGAGGGACAGTTAATTAAGTAATCCCCCCTTTTGGTTCTGCCTAGCTTCTAACCCCCATTTATTATATCTATGATATATGGAGGCTCACTATGGAGTAAATAAGATTCCAGCAAGGCAAGCTTATTGTTCTAAAATCTAAGAGAGGGGTAGGAAAGTGCTGCAGTTAATTAAGGAATTGTATAACTATATAATAGTAGTCTACAGAGCTACAAATATGTGGAAAATGTATAAAAATTGGATATTAGGGGAAGATTTTTCAGAGAAAGAGTGATAAAGTACTGGAATGGTCTGCCCAGGGAGGAGTTTAAAAACAGACCGAATGTGGCACTCAGTGCCATGGGTTAGTTGAGTTAGGGCTGGGTTGGACTCATTGATCTTGAAGGTGTCTTCCAACCTTGTGATTGTGTGAATTCTGTGAAAAGCAAAAATGTTTTTGGGATGGGGGCAGTTGCTGCAAGGGCAGTTGTGTGGTTTCCCTGGTGCTGCCCTGATGCTGCTGCCCCCGTTGCAGTACCAGTACTGGAACACCAAGGCGCGGCGCAACGAGCTGACGGTGCTGGAGCTCTACGAGGGCACGGAGCAGTACAATGCCACAGCCTTCAGCTCCCTGGACCGCCCCATCCTGCCCCAGGTCCTGCAGCAATCCTACATCTTCCCCTCTGCCATCAGTGCCATGGAGGCCACCATCACCGAGAGGGGCATCACCAGCCGCCACCTGCTCAGTGAGTACCTGCTCACTGAAAGGGGGCACTGAAATCCCAGCAGAATGCACTGTGCTGCCAGAAAGTCTTACCTGGGCATTGTCCTGGATTCCTGCAAGGCCAGGGATAAGCACCAGCAGGGTGTCTCTACTGGCTGTCAGGAATGGCTGTGAGGTGCCATAAACTAAAATCCAGGAAGTTTCACCCCAACATGAGAAAGAAGTTGTCCTTGAGGATGGCAGAGTGCTGGCACAGGTGCCCAGGGAGGCTCTGGAGTCTTCCTCTCTGGAGACATTCAAAACCCACCCGGATGCATTCCTGAGTCACCTGGTCCTGGTGACCCTGCCTGGGCAGGGGGGGTTGGGCTGGGTGATCCCCAGAAGGCCTTTCCAACCCCAGCTGTTCTGGGATTCTGGGATTTTGAAGATGCTTTTCCTTCAATGCACAGTTGGGCTTCCCTCTGGGGCCATCCTGTCCCTTCCCAAGGCTCTGCTGGACCCTCGGCGCCCGGAGATCCCGACAGAGCAGAGCAGGTAAGGAAAGGAGTCAGAACCTCTCCTGGGCTCTGGGAAGGGCTGGGTTTTGTGTGTCACAAGTTTTGTGAAGAGGAACAACTTGTCCTGGCTGGATTCAGAACAGTCTTTGGAATGAAGGCAAGTTCCTTCAGGTCAAAGGTTGAACTCCATGATCTTGGAGGTCTTTCCCAACCTGAAGTACTCTGTGCTTCTGTTCCCAGTTTGTGATGATACATTTGTCTGTGTTACAGCAGATCAGTCATTAAACCAGCCTGGTGTTTGTATTCTCAGGGAGGAACAGTCAGAGGAACTGGATTTTTTTAGTTACACTTCTTTGTAAAACTTTTGAAGCCTGGAAGGAGGTGGCTGCAATTTAGCCTGACCCAACTGATCCATTTGATTTTCATCCTGCAGCAATAATGAATCTGCAATGAGAAAAGCTCCCAAATTTGCTGCTTTAGATTAGCTTTTGATAACCAGGAAACACTGGTGGCATCCCCTGTGTGCTGCCTGGCTGGAGTTTGATGTTTGATGTGTGTGGTGGTGCCTTGCAGAGAGGAGAACCTGATCCCCTACTCACCTGACGTGCAGATCCACGCTGAGAGGTTCATCAACTACAACCAGACCATCTCCAGGATGAGGGGCATTTACACTGCCCCCTCTGGCCTTGAGTCCACCTGCCTGGTGAGTGCAGCCTGGACACCTCAGGGTGGAATTTGGGGCTGACTCCCATAGCAGGGAGCTCTGATTCCCATAACCTAGCTGCTGACAGCTGAAACATGGTGTCAGAGCTGGAACCCTGAGGGATCATTATGGGGTTTTATGCTCCAAGCTGCATCCCCAGCTGCTGCTCTCCCCCCTGCAGGTTGTAGCCTATGGGCTGGACATCTTCCAGACCCGGGTGTACCCCTCCAAGCAGTTTGATGTGCTCAAGGATGACTATGACTACGTGCTGATCAGCAGTGTCCTCTTTGGCTTGGTCTTTGCCACCATGATCACCAAGAGACTGGCCCAGGTGAAGCTGCTGAACAGGGCCTGGCGCTGAGGGGGCCCAGCTGGGCTGGGACCTCAGCCCCACCCCGAGGGATGGATCCAAACACCTCTGTTCCATCTGGCTGGGAGATATGTGTGAGGAAAAGCTGCTGGTGGGACATGGAACAAAAGCTGCACTGCCCGTGTGTCTCCCATGAGGAGAAATGGAAGAGATGAAAAATAGAGACTTTTTTAATATGTTTTGACTGAAAAAGAAGGTCCCAAACCTCCCTTGAAGCCCCCAAATCAGTGTGTCCCTGATGTTGGTGAAGAGAGTACTCAGGATGTGTGTCCTGCTCATCCTGGGCTCTCCCTTGGCACCAGCTGTGCCCCACATCTGGCAGAGAGGAAGGTTCTTGGCTGTGCAGATGTGGTAACCAGCTCCTGGTGTGAGGGCAAGACCTTGGGTGGTTTCCTTAGGAAAAATAGTGTCTGTCAGTGGGAAACGGCCTCATGGAGCCTCTGACAAAGCTGCAGAGCACTGGGAAGAAATGAATCTGAAGTTTCTCCATTTTCTTTATTTATTATGATGACAACATCTGTTCCTTCCCATTTGTTTCTAAATTTTCCTGCGGTTTTTTTTTTTTTCTTCAGTGCTTGGGGTTAAGGCGGGGTGGTTCAGAGGGTGGAGCCTCTCAGCGTTTTCCTCGGGATCAGTGCTCCGAACTCTGTGAATTTCAGTTGTTAAAATCCAGATCCCAAAATAAAGCTGCGGAGCAGGGAGCGGGGCTGCTGAGCTGTGTCTCGGGCTGTGTAAGGGTTTGGGGGATGTTTAAGTGGCCATTTATGGCTATTTAAGGTGGTTTTCACGGGTTTTTCAGGTGATTTTGCGGGGGTGTTTTTGAGGCTCGTTAGGTGGGTTTTAGCGGTTATTTAAGTGGGTTTGGGGTGGGTTTTGAGCTGCTTAAATGGGGGGTTTTGCTGTTTAAGTGGGGGGTTTTTTTTGGTATTTACGTGGGGAGGTTGTTTCCCTATTTAAGTATTTTGGGGCACTCTTGAAGCGGGGGATATTTTCTCTGTTCCAGCATTTTTGGGGTTTTTGGATGATTTTTCGGGCCGCTCCAAGCCCTCCCTGCGGCGGGGCAGGCGCGGGGCGGGGCGCGCACAGGGCGCATGCGCAGCCGCAGCCCCGCCCCGCCCCGCCCTCACCGCGCACGCGCCGCGCGCCAAAGTTGCTGACTCACGCAGTGCGCACGCGCCCGCGCCGCGGGCCAATGGGGCGGCGCGACGTTGCGCGGCCGCCTCCCCGCCGGCAGGGGGCGCTGTGCGCGCCGCGGCCCCCGGCCCAGCGCAGCCCAGATGGCGGCGGGCGGCGCGGGGGCCGCGGCCGGGCCCGGCTGGGATGTGGCCGTGCGGCCGCTGCTCTCCGCCTCTTACTCGGCCTTCGACATGAAAGAGCTGCCGCAGCTGCTCGCCTCGGTCATCGAGAGGTGAGGAAGCGCCAGCGGGGGCTGCCGCCGCTCGGCGTCGCCCGCTGAGGGGGAGCGCTGGGGGTGCCGCTGCGGGAGCGGCTGAGGGGCGGCTGAGGCGGGGCCCGGCTGGGGGCTCGGGGCTCGGTACCCGGTGCCCGGCAGGACGAGCGGCGGGGCTGCGGCTGCCCTGGCAGAGCCCCGAGCTGCTTGGCCGGCTCCTGCCGCTGTCCCGGAGCTGTCGGAGGTGCCCTCGGGCCCCATAACGGGCTGAGGGTGCTCGCCCGGCCGCAGCACCTCCGCCAGGCGCCCGCCGAGAGGCTTCGGGACTGTTCTTGTGGTTTTGCTTTTGTCCAGGCGTGTCACAGTTTGCCCGCTTGGGCCGTGGGAAGTGTTGTCTCACCGGGCTCTGGGGGGACCGGACTTCTCTCTAAGTCTTTACCACTGCAATGCTTCTCCTATTTTAAGTAGAAATAAAGCAGAACCAAATCAAGTCTGCCTTGTCTTAACCACACAGGTTGGAGTCAGAACATAAGAGTACCCGCCGTAGCTACTGAATTCAACTTACAGCTTGCTTTGAGAGCTAAAACTCGAGACGTGAATGCCACATCATGCTCAGTTACAGAGATATAACCCCGGCCACGATTAGTTGTTAGGAAACATGAAATAAACAGTGCGCTGAGGAAGACGATAAAATAAAGCCTTGTGGTGTTTTATTTAATAAAGAATAGCTGAGTGTGCAGTGGTTGCTTCAGCTTCAGGGAGTTAATTGGAGGAGCTGTGTGCCTGCAGCACGGAGCAGGTGCTCCCCAGGGCTGCTCACTGCGTGTGGATGGGCTTGGGCAGATCTTTGGCCACTCTGTGTTTTAGGGACCAGCCCAGTGTCGCTTTTCCCCTGCAGCTCTGCTGTCCCTGTGCCTGAAGTTCATTAGTGGAGTGTTCATCAGAATATCCCAGGGACACTCGAGTGGATCCACTTGAGTTCTGGGGGAGGGCACTTTCCTCCTTTGGAGGGGATGATGGTTCTGTTTTCCACTGAGCCAGCAGTGTGGTGCCTTCAAGCAGCACTGCCTGAGGTTGGAGTTGTGTGTCTGATGGTCTGGCAGGATTTGGATTTTGGATGATACTTTTTGTTTTGTGCCTTGGTGTGGAATGCTTAATGACAAAGGAATAAATACAACTTGTTCATGTCTGGAGCTTTGCTTTTCTGTACCAAACAAGAATCTATCTTTAGATTTCTCACAGAAAATCTTTTATGTGTTCAAGTTATTTTTAGAAGGCAGTTGTTAAATACTTGATGATATCAGCCAACCCCAAAGAGGCTGGATTTCCCCTTAAATGAACTTAGCATGATGACAGCAAAATCACCAGTATTATTCTTTTCAAAATAAATCAATAAACTCCTTTTTTTAACTACTCTGGTATTTCATTTATAAGTTTAATCATCATCAGGTTACTGGTATTCCTCTGTTAGCAGGTGTCTTCAAGAATTGACAGAAATTAGGCCCTTATTTGCCAGAAATGATGGAAATGCTGACTTGGAAAGGTGCAGCTGGAGAGGAACTCTGTGTGTGGAGGCACTCCAGGCTGGTTTTTGGGGAAGGAGGGAACTGCACCTGGAGCAGTGCCTTGCCAAGGAGGAGGCTGCTTTGTTCCTCTGCCCCAAGGACTGGGTGTGTTCAGGACTGGGGAGCAGAGCTGAGGCAAGGGCTGGGATTTGGTGCTGATTAACATTGATAAGTGACAGAGGCTTCTCCTCAGCCTGAGCAAAGAGCTTCCCTGGGAAGCAAAACCCCTCTAAGCAATACAGAGAGGCTGAAAAGTCATTATTAAATCTCTCTGTATACTCAGAATAACACTGGCACATCCCAGATTGAGCTGTTCTCTTCTGTCTATGGTTATTTGCAAGGATTGATGATTACTTGACTGCTGCCTTCCACTTTGCATTATCATAACATCCACAGTGTGTTTTACTAAAACTCAAACCTCCCATTGCTCAATCCCTATCTCATGCTGGATTCTGCACCTCTGTGTTCTTTATACCCTGTGGGCACTGTGTGGTGCACAGCTTGACCTGTGCAGTAATTTAGGAGCTGTCAGCCTCTCCTGTACTCTGTTATTCCCAAATTGTTCTAATTTGTTCTCTTAACAATACTTACATACATCTGCTGCTGCTGGCTTGGAGTTAGGCCTGAGAGGTAGGTGAGCAAAGTTAATGTCTGAAGAGGAGAGAGCACAGATGCTTTGCATGTTCAGGCTCTGGGCTTGTTCCTCACCAGAGCAGTTCTGGCAGGAGAGGGTGAGCTGAAGCCTGAGGTGTTGGAACTCGGTGGTGTGACACTGTTGAATAGCTTCCAGTAAAGCCTCTCTCTTAATTTTTTATTTTTCTATTTCTATTTCAGCTTTTTAGGCAGACTAAATAAAACCTCACACCTAGGAAATTAAACTACAAAGCTGATGAGTATTTCTTTCTGCTCATTTTTGTGGAGAAATGGTTCTGTTCCAGAGTTATTTCTGTTGTTAGCTGCACCTCCTGTTAGAGCTGGAAGCAATGGCTTAGTGTGGGAAAAGGGAAGGTGACTGGGCACAAACTGGGTTTTGTTTAGGTTAGCAGGGCATGGTGAGAGTGTGGTTGGAGCTGGGAGCTGCTGCCCTCTGATCCCCACCTGCCCTCCAGGAATAACCTCTGTCTCAGAGGTGGGGAAGTCTGGCTGGGTTTGGAGAGGGAAAGTGAAGCTGAGTCTAATAAATAACCTGTTCTTGCAGCTTGCTCATTCACATCACTGCATGAAAATGTGAAAGAAAGTAAATGGATCATTTATGAGGCAGATGTGCACATCCTTTAGTGTTGCCACAGGAGAAAGGAGAGCTGGAAGCAGGTGTGGAGGCAGAGCAGTTTGTGTTCTCTGTGTCTGTGCAGGGGGGATGTGCTGGGACACCTTTAAGGTGTCACCTCTGCCCTAAGGCTGATCTCTGAGGCCAGTGAGTGTGGCTGAGGAGCCTCAGGGACTCTTCCTTACCTGCCCAGCTCCCTCCCCAGGTGCTGTCCCTGTGTGCTGTGGTTCTGCAGTTGCCTCTCTGGCTGGATCTCTGATTTGCAGATTGCACAAGCTGCAGTTGCCTCTGTGCTGTGACAGGAAGGGAATGCCTGTGCTCCAGGCCTGGCAGATCCTGCCAGCGTTAGCAGAACACACAGTCCAGGCTCTGGGCAGCTGAGTTTAGAACAACTTAAAGGTTAATGAGCCTCTGGCAGGGAGTGTGGCTGCTAGAGCCTGACCTGTTGATGCTGTGGAGGAGAAACACTGGCAGCACAATATTTCCTTACATTTCCTGGGTGGGCAGCAGTGCTGATGTTGTGATCTGGCTGCTGCTGGAGAACTCAACACAAGGGTTGTGTTCCCAGAGCTGTCACCTTGCCTTGCCCCTGTCACTGGACACACTGGGGTGTTGGGTGGTGCTGCTGCTCTACTGGCTCTGGCTGACCTCTGTTCCCTTCTCCATTGCAGTGAATCTGAGATCCTGCACCATGACAAGCAGTATGAGCCTTTTTACTCCTCCTTCGTTGCACTTTCCACACACTACATCACTACTGTGTGTGGTCTCAGTAAGTGTTCCTCTGCTTCTTTCCTGTGTAATGACTGGATGCAGTAAAAGTAAATGAGAGCTGTTGATTTTTGTATTTGTTTCTTTGCTTTCTTGCTGAATCAGACTTTATGGCCACCATTGCTGGCTTTTGTACCATGAAATGTCAGCTCTGATGGAAAGGGAAGCTTGTTGATGGGAATATTTGGCCACCAACCTCTGGACAGTGTTGTCTTTTTGGCTGCTTTTTTGTTGATCTGATTTAATTTTTGGTCAAGTGTTTAAATCAGTGTTCAGGAGTTTTAGATTATCCTTCAGCAGTTAGAACACTGCTGTCCCTGGAAATGTCCAAGACTGGGTTGGATGTGGCTTGGAGCAACCTGATCTAGTGGAAGGTGTCCCTGGCTATGGCAGGGAGTGGGACTGGATGGGATTTAAGGTCCCTTCCAACCCAAACCATTCATGGCTTTTGTAGTTACATTACTGTGTTGGAGTTAATGATCAAAACATTGTGACTCAAAATATTTTCTGTTATTTTGGCTGACAATTTAGCAATTTCAACAAAAAAATGGGCTTTGTAAACTTGTTTCATGTTCTTCAAAGCTTCTGTCAGCATTAAATAATGTTGCTGGGGAAACTGCTTTATCTGTCTGAATTCTCCTGTCTGGCAGAAGGAATTATCCTCACTTTGCTGACATTTCTTGGGTTACATTGTAATGAGACTGAGTTTATATTGCATCCATCTCCTGCATGTTAGGCAGGAGAGATTGAGTGTGTACCTACACTGCAGAGCATCCTGTTTTATTGACAGCATTGGCAGCTTGTTACATTGGACTGTTTTAAAGCTTACTGTGAGTACAAGGATCTGTTTTTTTCAGTACCCAGAAACCAGTTGCAGTCAGTGGCAGCTGCGTGTAAAGTCCTGATTGAATTCTCCCTGCTGCGGCTTGAGAACCCAGATGAAGCATGTGCTGTTTCACAGGTGAGCACAGCTTTGGGCCTCCTGGGCCAGCCTCAGTGTGACAGTCAGCTTTGGGCTCCAGTTCTGAGCTATCTGCTCTAGTGCTGAATGCATAAAGCAAAATTAATGAAGCCTTTAAAGTATTTAAGGTGTGCACTTTGGTAGACTCTGATTCCTGCTGAGTCTTCCCTCTGCATTCTATACTCAGAATCACAGCTTGCTCTCAACTCAAAGGTGACCTGAAGCCTTGATTAATTCAGTTCCAGTTTCCTACACTCTGGTTTGGTTTTGTGCAACCACCTGGATCCCAGCTATCTGTTGAGTTTTTAAAGATGTTTTCTTGCCTGCTGGTATTTCTGTCTTGTGGGAAAGCTTAAATATATTGGGAAGAGAGAAGGCCTGTGAGGAGTGTTGCTGTAATGTAGTGTGTCCCAGCAGAGAGAGCTTTTGCAGGTGTTTTCCATGGGAAGCACAGGCAGTGTCAGTGACCTGGATTACCTGCAGTCAGGGATGTGTTTCCATCCTCAGGGGAGATCAGAGTGGCTCAGAGCTGTTGCAGTGGCCTCACCAGCTGAAGTTGCATTACTCTTAATCCATCTGCTTAGAGAAATGATCAAGAGAGTTTCAGTGGTACTTGATGTCTCTGTTTTCTGTAGAAACACCTCATTCTGCTGATCAAGGGGCTGTGCACGGGCTGCAGCCGCCTCGACCGGACAGAGATCATCACCTTCACAGCAATGATGAAATCAGCCAAGCTGCCTCAGACTGTCAAAACCCTCTCTGATGGTAGGGAGGAGGCCCCAGCTGTGTGTGTTTCACTGCAGCACTGGAGTTAGGTACAGAAAAGATGAGGTTTGCTGTCTGAATTGGGGGTTTGTTGTTTTCCCTGCAGTTGAGGACCAGAAAGAATTGGCCTCCCCCGTGAGCCCAGAGCTGAGACAAAAGGAAGTGCAAATGAACTTCCTCAACCAACTGACATCAGTCTTTAACCCCAGAGTCTCATCATCACCATCAATCACAACAGAGACACAGGTAAAAAAAACCTCCAAAACAGAAACAGTCTGAATTTCAGCTTCCCAGTACAGGGAAGGACAGAGGACTCTAAGAGATAATTCTTGATGCAGGTGTAAAGAGAACCTTTCTGAAGTACATAAATCCTATTTGCATGGGATAAATGGCAAACATGCAAATACTGTTTGTGCTTTATTGGCAATGCTGGATTTGTTTCCTCACAGAATGCAACATTCAGTGACGTCCATAACTCTTGGGAGTTGTGCTGCTGATGCAGCTTGTTTCTGTGTAGACACTTGGAGAAATACAGTGTGTTTTTAGTGCCTCCATAATATATTTAGTATGTGCTTGCTTTAGGTGGAAGGAGAGAGCGAGGATCAAGCTGCCACAGATCAAACCTCTGCAGCAAAGACCAAGAGCATATTCATTGCTCAGAATGTGGCCAGCCTGCAAGAACTCGGTGAGAATCAGCTTTCTAGCTTGGGGCTAAGAAGTACTGGAAAAATGTCTCTCCATTGTTACATCTCACAGCTCTGAGTGAGAAGAAACTCTCTGACCTAAAGGGTTATCTGAGTTGCCTGGTGATTGCCAAGGGAGGTTAGGCTGGGATGGAGTTTTCATTGCAGAGACGAGCTGAGTGTATTTATGTTTGGAGGGGTAAGTTAGGTGGACAGTATGAAATACCTTATGGGGTGGATTAGAATCACAGGATTGTTAGGGTTGGAAGAGACCACTGGGATCAAGTCCCACCTGGTGTGCCCTGTGCACACAGAGCTTTGTGACATCCCTTACCAGTATGGGCTGCAAACTTCAGAAGCCGGTGTTGTAGAGCACTCTTTACCCCATTGCCTCATCTCTGGTGGCATTTTCTCACACCAAGAGCAATGAAGCCAGTTCCTGAGCACAGTTAGGGCTGAGGCAGTGCCACAGCAGTGCCACAGCCCTGCTGCTGTGCTTGGCAGGTGGCTCAGAGAAGCTGCTGCGCGTGTGCCTGAACCTGCCCTACTTCCTGCGCTACATCAACCGCTTCCAGGACGCCGTGTCCGCCAACTCCTTCTTCATCATGCCGGCCACCGTGGCCGACGCCACGGCCGTGCGCAACGGGTCAGTGCCACCCTGCCTGCCTGGGCACCTCCCTGTGCCCTCCTGGGGCACCTGCCTGTGCCCTCCAGCCTGTCCTCACTGTGTGTCCTGCCTGCAGCTTCCACTCGCTGGTCATCGATGTCACCATGGCTCTGGATACTCTGTCCCTGCCCGTGCTGGAGCCCCTGACGCCCACACGTCTCCAGGATGTGACTGTTCTTGCTCTCAGCTGTCTCTATGCAGGTGAGTGGAGCTCTGGAGTAAATAAGTTGAGACAGACATGACTGGCACCAACAATCTTATTTTAAACTTTACATGCCTTCTCTCAGACAACTCTGACTCCTTCCCTCATAGGCAGCTTCACACAGCACTGACTCCTTCTGTCATCTCTGCAAGTTTCCTTTTTCCTTCTACATGACTGGCTAACCCCAACCTGTCCCTTACCTGGCCACCTAACCCTGTGTCCCTCACACAACATCTTCTTACCTTGTCTGTCCCTTGCAGGACTGCACATCCCTTCCTTCTCACAGCACAGCCAGCACACTCCATCCCAAACTGTACTAGTCTCTCAGTCTCAAGCTCCCACTCCATCTGTAACTGTAGCTAGTGGCCAGATAACCCACTGTTTTATAACACCCAAACTCCTTGGGCAGGCACAGATGTTTCCACCCCTCAGTAGTCAGTACAGCTGCAATTCATTGGGAGAGATTGCCTTTTGGACTATCCTGCACTATCCTTTCAAACTAGATTCCCACAGATCTCCAGCAGTTTTTTTGAGCTTTTGACTGTGCTTTTCTACCTGCATGTTGAAGGTTCAGCTCACAAGTAGCCTTTATTTCTCTTGAAGCTCTGCAGCACAGTGTGGTGATTGGGTTAATATCAAAGTTGTTACTGATACGTTCTACCACTGCTCCTGTCAGTATCTAAAAAAAAGACTGAGTGACTCAACATTTTCTTAACAGCCTGTAATTTCTGCTCTTTCTTTTTATATTCAGAGCATAATATATTTTTACTTTAGGCTTCAGCTTAATTTGTTAAGCCTTGTTAACAAGTCCCAAATCAGCCTTGTTTCCCAGGAGTGGTTTAAGCACACCAAAATCCTGAGTGTTTAATTGGTATGGGGGAGAGTTTAAGGAGATGTGGCACTCAAGTCTGAAGATAGTCTTAAAAATGGTGTTGAATTACATGGTAAAACATTACCTCCTTTAACTGCTCCTATGTGTTTCTGTAGGGTAAAACTTCACTAATGTGGGTGTACTAAAGATTTTTTAATCTTCCACTGTAACACTGAGCATTCCCTGCTCCATCAAGTTATGAATGCATTGGATACTGCTTGTCCTTATGTGCTAAACTGGAATATTTTGCCCTAAGACTTGCTCTTCCTAAGAATGTCCCCTGCACTTGTTTTCCCTGAGGTGTGAGTGTGGCCACCTGCATGGCCATCCTGCACGTGGGCAGCACCCAACAGGTACGAACCGGGTCAACCAGCTCCAAAGAAGAAGATTATGAAAATGATGCTGCTACTATTGTACAGAAATGTGTAAGTAATCTACAGACTATTCATTGTTTTCCTCCTCAGCAAGTGAAGAGCACAGAATTTATATTTATTTGC
The DNA here is from genome assembly GCF_903797595.1 of Erithacus rubecula. NCBI lineage: Eukaryota > Metazoa > Chordata > Aves > Passeriformes > Muscicapidae > Erithacus > Erithacus rubecula. Next base: position 1,491,722 of record NC_136676.1, on the reverse strand, counting down.
ATTGCAATACACAGCTATGATTTTGGGACATTGTCATTGGTGGTAAAAAAATTAAAGGAGTGGCTAATTGTAGAGGATAAAATACAATTACATTTGGAGTTTTTATTTCTGTTGCTGTCTGGTGGGGTGCCTTACCATGGTTTTGGCTTTATTTGCAGCTTGAAATCTATGAAATGATTGGACAAGCCATCAGCAATTCACGCCGTGCAGGAGGGGAGGTAAGATTTCCATCTCAGGAGGCCTTTCCACCCGTTTAATGCTGCTGTATTTTGGCACTTGGATTGACGGTGTTTTGTCTTTTTGGTGCTTTTTTCTCTCCCTTCCCTGTGACTTTTGGCACGATAGCATTATCAGAACTTCCAGCTGCTCGGGGCTTGGTGTTTGCTGAACAGCCTCTTCCTCATCTTGAACCTCAGCCCCACGGCCTTGGCTGATAAGGGGAAGGAGAAGGATCCCTTGGCTGCTCTTCGTGTCAGAGACATCATTGCTCGCACCAAGGAGGGCGTGGGCTCTCCCAAGCTGGGACCTGGGAAAGGGTATGTGACACCCTGCAGGGAGCATTGTCCAGGGCTCTGGCCAGCCTGAGCAAGCAGCTGCTGCAGGCTCTTGTTGGTCTTGTGAAATTTTATCTCTGTTTGCAATTCAAGTCTGGAGAGTTGGAAAGAAGACAAGTTGCTGTCTCCAGTTTAACAAAGCAGTCACTTTATTTAATATTTATTTATTGTTATTTTCTCCCCGAAATGATATTCCATCCTTTCTGTTTCTGCAGGCATCAAGGGTTTGGGGTGCTGTCAGTGGTGCTGGCAAATCATGCCATCAAATTGCTGTCATCTCTTTTCCAAGATCTACAAGTGGAGGCATTGCACAAGGTATGCAGGTAGCACAGACATTGTCCTGAGGCATTCTTCCTTCTCCACTGGTCACACTTGGAATTCTCCTACCAATTTCTCTTTATTTCAATTCAATTTGAAATTGTGTCCTTCAGGGCTGGGAGAGTGATGGGCCTCCAGCAGTGCTGGATGTCATGGCTCAGAGCACATCCATCCAGAGGATCCAGCGCCTCATAGACTCTGTGCCACTCACTAATCTGCTGCTGACTCTGCTCTCCACTTCCTACAGAAAGGTAGGAGCTGTCACACAGCTAGTGAACCTCTGGAGCTGAGCTACTCCAGATTGCCATCACTTAACAAACTGGGGCTTTTCTGGGAACATAGAATTCTTCTTTCAAAAGTCATCAGCCAGGGCCTTCTTCCTCTTTTCAGAGATGTAAATTTGACAAACTTGTCCTAATGGAAATGTCCTTTTTTGTAAATTCAGTGGTATTTGTGATTTTAGTGGGAAAATGAAAAGGCTGCATTGGTGACATGTGATTTTTATATTAGAACAGTTATTTCAAGTGTTGCTTATAAGTTTGGCGTAGATTGTTTGTTTTCAATCATTTGTGTAATTTTTAGTACAACTTCAGCCTTGAAAAAGTGTTAATAAACTAGTTGGAACAGATTTGCTAGAAGAAAATTAAAAGGCATGAGGAAGTTACTGTTATTTTCACATTATCATCTTTCATAATCCTAACCTTTTCCTGGTCCTGCTGTTCTTCAGGCCTGTGTCCTGCAGCGCCAGAGGAAGGGCTCCATGAGCAGTGATGCCAGTGCCTCCACTGACTCCAACACTTACTATGAGGATGACTTCAGCAGCACTGAGGAGGACAGCAGCCAAGGTAAGAGAGTTTACAGCAGCTCAGGATTTTGCACTGCTTTTCACATTTTATGGAAACCTGGCTATTGTGCTGTTGCCTTCTCAGACTGTGACTTGTAACACTGAAAATACAGCAGTTTGTAAGGTCTGTGTGGCAGAAGTAGTGCTGACTGCACTCTTTTGTGTGAACTGAAGCCTGAGTAGCTGGGATTTGACAGTGTTTGCTTAAGAGGAGAATGGAAATAATTTCTTTGTGTTAATTCCTGCTGGACCTCTGTGAAAGGGCTTTGCCTTGTTATTTGGACAGAAAAAATGGAGATAGCAGACACCTTAAGGCTGCTCACTGAAATTCTGCTTTAGGTCTCTCTCAAGCTGGGTAGTTTTGGGAGGTATTTGCTTATAACACTGTGGGTTTATTGTTCCTGCCCTGTGTGCTAGATGATGACAGTGAACCAATCCTGGGGCAATGGTTTGAAGAGACAATCTCTCCCAGCAAAGAGAAAGTGGCTCCACCACCACCCCCTCCACCCCCTCCTCTGGAGAGCTCACCAAGGGTGAAGAGCCCCAACAAGCAGAGTGCTGGGGAGAACGGGAACATCCTGGCCAGCCGCAAGGACCCCGAGCTGGTACGGCCCCAGCTGGGCCCAGGGAGCTGGGGGGGCTCAGGGTGGGCACTGCTGGGCTGTGGCACCTGTGTGAGCCCTGTGTGCCCCTGCCAGGGACAGCTGGGCTGTGCCAGAGTGGGCTCAGGGTGGGCACTGCTGGGCTGTGGCACCTGTGTGAGCCCTGTGTGCTCTGCCAGGGACAGCTGGGCTGTGCCAGGGCAGCCTTGTGGCAGATAGTTCTGGTGCACTGCTCAGGGAAATCAGGGAGGGTCCTGACTGGGGAGAAGGATGTTTTCTCTCCTCTTCTGGCAGATGGAGTGTCAGGGTTTGTTGCTGCCAGGGAAGCAGAGGCTGGAGATGATATCTGTTTGGGTTGCAGAGGGAAAATGGGGGCAGAGCTGCAAGTGATGTGACTTGCAGATAGATTGCTTTTAGCCCCAGCTCCGTTGGGTAAAGACAAAAATAAATACTGCAGGTGAGAAGTTGGAGGCCTCCAACCTTCTCAGAGTTGTGGAATCAGTCCTGGTCCAGCTCACAGTGCAGGGGCTGGATTGCCATGAGTGCACCTTTCCTCCACTGCAGTGGGGGGAGGTTTAAGGGACTCATCCTATTTTGCTGGTGGCTTAGATTTTGTTTATTGTTGTCCCTCTGCTTTTGTTGCTTCTATAGTGTGTTTCTCTTTTCTTTTCAGTTTTTGAGCCTAGCTTCAAACATTTTGAACTTTATCACTTCTTCTATGCTGAACTCCAGGAATAACTTCATCCGCAACTACCTGAGCGTGTCCCTGTCGGAGCAGCACATGGCCACGCTGGCGAGCATCATCAAGGAGGTGGACAAGGATGGCCTGAAGGGTGAGTGAGCAAACCTCTCTGTAGGGCTGTACAGCTCACAGGTGTCTCTCTTTTTCAGCTTCTTGACAAAGTTTTAAATACTGGAGAGCAAAGGTAGTAAGTGGCTCTCGATCCCTGTCTTACAGGCACATCAGATGAGGAGTTTGCTGCTGCTCTGTATCACTTCAACCATTCCTTGGTGACCTCAGATCTTCAGTCCCCTGCCCTGCAGGTGAGCTGGGATTGAATTTATAAATAAAGTGAATAAATTTTGGTGTCTAATTATTCCTCCAAATGGGTTCTCCATACCTTGAATAGTTGTTGTTCCGTTTGGTCGAGTGTATTCTGCAAAAAGAGGTTGGAATATTTTGAGTCCTATGTTTTGAATGATCTTTGCAATCATGTAGCACAAAGCATCCTGCACGGTGTAAATTTAACATCTAGAGTTCAGGTTAATCCACTGGACATTCAAGGGGATGAAAGCTGAAAACTCTGGATGAAAAACTCGTGGATAGAGTTTATCAGGAGACATTCCTACAGGTTTGCTCTGCTGTCAGGACTGATGACAAAAGGCCTTGGAATTTCTCAGGAGAGAATCAAATTCATCCTTTGGCTTTCACGTCCTAACTTTGTAGCCTCTAGGTTTCTTTGCTGGGTCATGGGCTGACCTGACTTAATTCTGTCACAGAGGTTATCAACCTGCTTCACCCATCACTGAATTCAACCTCTGTACTTTGTGGGCTGTTTTCTGCTGTATTTAAAACACTCTATTGTTTGTTAATTTTTAAAAGCAGTTAGACTTTTCATCAATCTGCCGTTTTACTACATTTGAAAAGAAGCAAATATTGCTGTAATCAGTCAAAGGGTTAATCTTGCAGATTCACAGATACTGAGCACAGCAGCATAGTCTCTTCTGCTCTGATATTGCAGCGGTTGAAAAAAGCTCATTAATGCCATTTTTTCTGCATTGCTGTTGAGACTTCATTGTGTTTAGGTGTCAAAGTGACAGCACTGAGTGTCCCTCAGGAGCTCTGCCCTCTGTCTGAGACAGGAGAGGCATTGCTGCATGAGCAGAGCTGAGAGCCCTGCTGTTTGTCATCTGTATGCTCAGGTCATGCTTTTAATTAATTAAAGCATCAGGACTTCCCTCTTTCCAACAAGCCCCTGTGTTGTTGCAGAACACACTTCTCCAGCAGCTGGGAGTTGCCCCTTTTTCTGAAGGGCCGTGGCCTCTCTACATCCACCCTCAGAGTCTGTCGGTGCTGTCCCGACTCCTGCTGATTTGGCAGCACAAAGCCAGTGCTCAGGGAGATCCTGATGTTCCAGAATGCCTTAAAGTCTGGGAAAGGTGAGCTCATTTTATGTTAAGCTGTAAATCAGTCATCTCTTGCCTCTCTCATTTCCTGTCAAGTGAAAATTCTCTGGCCCCAGCATTCCAAGTGTGTGTGTTCCCTGATCTGGGAGAAGCAGAGGGTCAGTCTGCTGTGCTGGGGAATCCTCCACCCAGAGCCCAGGAAATGAGAGCTGCAGTCAGGAGTGTTAGGGGGGAGGAGGCTGAAATGCAGCAAGACTGGCTCAAGAAAGGGACAGAGAATCTCTTATTTTTCAGCAGGTTTCTGGTAGGTCCTGTTAGGATGGTGCTGAGATTCTCTGCCATTATCTGGCTTTCACTGATAGAGTTTAGGTGGTTTAAAGCTCTCATGGACAGCCTTTTCCAGAGAACAGGTTTGAATCACCCCTTCTCCATTTGAATGGCTGTTCCTGTTTTTCACTAAATATATTTGCCATTGATTTTAATTTACTTTAAAAGGTTTTATTACTCACATGGTCTCATTCCAATACATAATATAGTGAACATTTGTGAAATTAGTATTAAAACAGTAAGCAGAAAAATGTAATACTTCTAGTTAAAGAGATTTTAAAGAGGGATCTCAGAGGAAAACTAAACTTGACAAACTTCCTCTCCTGTTGCCAGGTTTGTGGGCACCCTGAAGCAAAATGCCCTGCAGGGAACTCTCCCCAGTGACACAGAAGATCTGAATGTGGAACATCTCCAGCTGCTGCTGCTCATTTTCCACAATTTCTCAGAGAGGGGCCGCAGGTCCATCATGATGCTGTGTATCCAGACCATTGTGGAGCTGACAGCAAACATGGAGACCCAGCAGTGTTCTGTGCCCCTGGTGCTGGCACGGCTGCTCCTGGTCTTTGACTACCTGCTCCACCAGTATTCCAAGGCTCCCGTGTACCTGTTTGAGCAGGTAAGGTTTGGACATCTGGATATTGAATTGGTCACCCAGCAGGAGTGTCATGGACAGTCCTTTGGTGTGTTCTTCCCATGACCTTTGGGAGTAAATCAATTTTGATGTTGTTACCAAACTTTGGAGTTCCAAGGAATTATGGCTGGTTCCACATCAGGTTCAGTTGGAATGTAAATTCTTGGTGTGACTGGGGACTTAATAAATCCTAGTAAGGACACGATGATTGTCCCACCATGTCTTTAAAATCTTGAGTATTTAGGTGTTGATTTCACAAATACCCTTTGTACTTCCTTGCTTTAGTGTTTCACTGTGGAGGTTTTTGGCACTGTCCTCATTAATGGGATGAGATGGTGCTTCATGCCTGTTTTTTTCAATTGTGGGAAACTTGGCCATGGATTTAAACTGCTCAATCCAGAACAAAAACCATCAGGAAGGGTCCAGGACTTTCCCTGGAAGAGTGGAATGTTGTGTTGTGAAGAGGGCTGTTTGTAATCTATATTTCTTTCTCTGTAGGGTGGTATTTTCCCCCTACCCCTCTGTGACAAGGATGCCATGGGTAGGTTTTTATTTGTTTTTTTCCATTCAGGTACAATATAATTTGCTGACTCCACCCATTGGCTGGGTGAGTGGATCCCAGGACAGCAGCAGACGAACATCTGTCCCACTTTACCATGGCTTTAAAGAAGTGGAAGAAAACTGGACCAAACACTGTTCATCAGGTAAGGAAGGAATTTTTTATTCCAAGATTTGCTTTTATAAATAAATGAGAGCCTTTTCTGTGCCTTGGTTTGGGCAGGTTTTTCTGCTTTTTAATGACCATAGTTAAAATAAGTAAAAATACATCTAATAATGCAAGAATTGTTTTATTAAGCAAAATTCAAAGTTATTCTCTCCTAGGAGTATGCAACAAGTAATTAAAAATAAGTATATGCTTATTTTGCCAGGATTGTAGGAATATGAAAGCTTTGGCTGCCTCTACCACAGGTTAGAGCATCTATAATGTATCATGGAGCTGGCTTGGAATCTGGTGGTGGTCATAGACTGGAGAATGTTGTGGGGATGGAGGAGAGACTATAACACAGTGTGGCCTGTTTAAACTGCCACTTTGAAGGTTGTTTTTTGTTCTCACATTGCAGACTCTGCTCCACAGCCCAGGTTCTACTGCATCCTGTCCCCAGAAGCTTCTGAGGATGATCTGAACCGTCTGGATAGCACGGTATGGCACTGCTAGGAGAGACTTCCTGGAGGGCCTTGGGGGATTGCCAAGTGCCAGGGAAAACAGACAAGAAGGAAAGACTTGATTAAAAAGAGGAACCAGGGATCTTTCACTAAGTGGGGAAAAGAGGAGTGGCCAGATGAGAGAGCATGGGATTTCTTCTTACTACCTCCAGCTGGATGTCAGGGCAGTCAGTGTGCAAAGTCTGTGAGGATCTGTTGTAGTACTTGCAGGAATGCTTGGGATTCAGACAAAGACACTTGGCATTAGAGTTGTTGTCTCATTTGCTTTGCTCCAGGTTCTCCCTGGGTTTTGTTTTCTCACTAAATTTGTTATCATCAGGGTTATGGGCTCTCTCTCCTGCCTGCTCCTTATCCCCAGTCCATTGATCCTCAGTCCCAGCAGAACCTCTCCCTGAAGTTTATTTTGCAAGGTTTTGGGCTGTGGCTATTCTGAATACTTAGGGAGCTTTGCAAAGCAAAGTTTCTGTTTTGTCATCTCCTGCAGGTTTGTGAGGTCCTTTTCTCCAGGGCTACAAAGTACGATGAGCTCTATGCAGCCCTCACCTCATTACTGGCTGCTGGCTCCCAGTTTGATACACTCAGGAGGAGGGAGAACAAAAATGTCACTGCACTGGTAAGTCTGTCTTGCTGGTTTTGCTGGAATCTTGCTGGTGTGGTGAGGAATAACAAGTTTTCAAACTTAATATTTTCAAGCAAAATATTTAACCAAAGTATTTTGGACTGTGCTTAGAGTAATGAGGAACTTAAAAATATAACTAACTGTAGTGTTTGTGGTGGCTGGCCATCCTCTTGAGTTTTTAATTTATAATGTGCTTCAGACGTGCTGTAAGTCCATGGTAATTCCAGGAGGTGTGGCTAGAACACAATTAAACAAGGAGAAATTGTATAATTTTTCCTTTTTCTTTTCTCACTCTGGTGTTCTGTATTTTATTATTTAATATGACAAATATTCAGTCCATAATGTGTTCATCTGATTTGGCACATCTGCAGGAGTATGGAGCCCCTGAGGAGATATTTCAGCAGTTGTAATGATGGAAACTGCCATTGTGTACTAATTTTTCCAACTGTTCCTCTGTTCAGGAAGCCTGTGCCCTTCAATACTACTTCCTGATCCTGTGGCGCATCCTGGGGATTTTGCCTCCCTCCAAGAGCTACATGCACCATCTGGCCATGAACACCCCTGAGATGAGTGACTGTGACCTCCTGCACACCCTGCGCTGGTCTTCCCGCCTGCAGATCCCGTCCTACGTCGTGTGGATCAAGGTACAGCCCCAGCCCTGAGGGCTGTGGGGGGTGGTGACAGTGACAGTGACAGTCCCTCCATGCTGACTGCATGTGGGATTTTTGGGGGAACTCGTGCCTGTCTTCCCTACACTGGTTCATTCCAGAGCACTGCTCAGGTGTGATGCATCTGGGTTTTGGTGTTTCTAGGATCACCTTATCAAGCAGGGCATGAAGGCTGAGCATGCTGCTCCTCTCATTGAACTGACCTCCAGCAAATGCATCTCAGTGAAGTACGATGTGGAAATAGCAGAGGAATACTTTGCTCGACAGGTGAGCTGTGGGAGTGCAGCTGGGTGTACAAATTTCTGCTTCTGTGGGATGATCTGCACTTACTGTTCCATCTTCTGTATTTTCAGATCTCTTCTTTCTGTGCTGTCGACTGCACAACCATTCTCCAGCTCCATGAAGTCCCCAGTTTACAATCCATTTACACCCTTGATGCTGCCATCTCCAAAATCCAGGTTTCTCTAGATGAGCACTTTTCCAAGTTAGCTGCAGAAACTGATCCCCAGAAGTCCTCAGAGATAACTAAGAACCTCCTCCCTGCTACACTGCAGCTCATTGACACTTATGCTACTTTTACCAGGTACAGTCCTTGGGATTTCCAGCAGGAATACAATCTCTTGCTGGGTTGTGGGCTTTCTCTGCATTTCCTGTGTTTCCTTAGAAGTGCCTGGGAGTTTTATAGTCCAGAGTAATTATTTTATGTGCTCTAGAGAGTCCTTTAGAAGAAGAATACCAAGTAGCTTCTCAAAGCCATGTGGGGACTTTGTTGTTTCTGAGTAGCCTCCTTGTCTGATCTTCCAAGGCATCCTTGCAAGTTTGCAAAACCAGCTTTTCCTCCAAAGAGAAAACACCCTTTAGGATAGTGCTACTTAAGGTTATTTCTCTGGGATAATACTGAGGCTGTCAGACCATCAAGAAAGAGAAGGGGGGGTTAATTCTTACATTAAAGATCTAAATTCCTCTAAACTCTGGTTAGAACCTGTGAAGAAGAAAGCAAAAGTAAATCAGCTTTTTCTTTTTGGGCACTTCTCCTGGTAAGCAGCTTAGAGGGGATAAAAGCCCAGAACTCCCTTAGTGGTGTGAGATGCAGTGTGGGGCAGAGCTGTAGAAGTTTGTTCTATCAGTCACTCACTGCCCCTGAGCTGCTGAGGTCAGTCCCCTGTGTGTGTGTGTGCCTGCAGGTCGTACCTGCTGCGCAGCCTGCCAGAGGAGGGCTCCCAGGACAGCCAGCCCTGCCAGGAGAAGCTGCGGGGCTACGCTGCAGTGCTGGCCATCGGCTCCGCCCGCTGCAAGTCCAACACGCTGGGTGAGTGCCCCTGCCCCACAGGGCAAGTATTCCACAGTGCTTCCAGTTCCAAAGTCATCTCCACTGCTGTTCACAGGAGTGAGTTGTGCTGCCAGCAGCACTCTGCAGAGTCTCTTCAGTATCCTACCAACAAGCAGTTGGGCAAACCTTGAAAGGATTGTTATTTTGTGGGCTCCTCTGGATTAGTGAAATGTTTTTACAATAATATTGGAGCTTGTGGCATGCAATAAGGGAAACTATGAAGACTTCTGTGAATTAGTATTTATGCCCCATTTTCTGCAGTTTTAATGAACTTAAAGAGGCTGGGATGATCTTAAAGACTTAGGGATTATTTTGATTTGTAGACCTATGAATTTATTCAGTGTCTGATTGTTCTGTTTAACTGCAGGTCCAACCCTTGTCCAGAACTTGCCATCAGCTGTGCAGACCCTGTGTGAATCCTGGAACAACATCCACACCAACGAGTTCCCCAACATTGGCTCATGGGTGAGTGCAGCCTCAGGGGTGATCTGGTGTGGGTGCAGCTGCAGGGATTGCTGGCAGTGGGGCAGAGTGTGGCTCTGTCCCACATCCAGGGCTCTGATATGTGTGTGTGTGTGTGTTCCTCCCCAGCGCAACGCCTTTGCCAACGACACCATCCCTGCAGAGAGCTACATCAGCGCCGTGCAGGCTGCCCACCTGGGCACCCTCTGCAGCCAGAGCCTGCCCCTGGCAGCCTCCCTCAAGCACACCCTGCTCTCCCTGGTCAGGCTCACCGGGGATCTCATTGTGTAAGTCAGGCCTTGTGTGTTCCACCCACTGCTGCCTGCTTTGCTCTGTGTTCTCAGGGCTGTCTTCAGGCTGTCTGTGCAGCACTTACTGACTGGTGCTGCTCCTGACCTAGACCTTTCAGTTCACAGTTCCAAATACTAAATGAATGACAGTTTTTCTGTCTTCCTGTGGTATCTCCAGAAGTCAAGTTCCCTGAGGGAAGCCTTTTTGTCAAATATGGACTTGATGAAACTGAGATATAAACTGGCACATTATGGATTGAATTAATTTGTTTGTGTTTTCTTATCATTCACTTAAGTGAAATTTTTAATGTGTAAGGAAAAGTGAAATGTCATTTTTTTCCAGGGACTTAGTCTAAAATACTCTGAAACCAAAAAGTAGTTGTTGACACTGCAGACAAGCCCCAAAGCCACAGTATGTGATAGTGGTGCTGTCTAGGCAGGTGATGTAATTCTGTATATGCAGAAGTGACATACAGAATTTTCCAAAGGGTGACTGTTTTTCTGAGGGGGAAAATAGCTGGGCCAGTGTTTTTATCTCACCTTTCCAAAAGGGGTTTCATGCCTGACTTCCAGCCAGAGTTGTGCCTCACTGAATGGGAATTCTGATTTCTAGTAGGGATGCTCTGTGATACCTCATGTGGAGGAGAATTAACTCATGTCCTTTTCTTTTCAAGCTGGTCAGATGATCTGAACCCACCCCAGGTGATCCATTCCCTGCTGCCCCTCCTTTTGGAGACCAGCACAGAGAGTGTGGCAGAAATCAGCAGCAACTCCCTGGAAAGGATCTTGGGCCCAGCAGAGTCTGATGAGTTCCTGGCACGTGTTTATGAGAAGTTGATCACAGGCTGCTATAACATATTGGCCCATCACTCTGACCCAAACAGGTAACAGAGCTGTGTGCAGAGAGTGGCTACAGCAGGGTTGGTTCTGGAATAGAAAAAATCAGTTTATTTTTATCTGTTGAGAACTTCTGTACTTGTATATTCTAAATATGAGATATTTTATTCACATTACCAGAATTGTGGAGGGGGGCTGAGAGCAAGAGAGATTGGGGGGGAGTAAGAGACTAAAAGTGTAAAAGAGACTTAAAGTGTAAAAGTAGCAAGTCTTTATAGGAATTTGTGTGTGAGGTGCCTGAAAGATCTGGATTATTTCAGATTTCTGACTGGGACTTGCCTTACAGCATCACGTGTTCCTTTGTTCTAATTTGGTGGATTTGTTTGTGTTTATGTCAAATTGTTCATCAACTGTTTTTCTCCTGTCTCTTGGAAGAAGAGCTGCTTTCAACTGGTGGAAAATTTACTGGAGTTGTAATGGCAAATACATCACTTCTGGCCTCTCAACTGTTGTGATTGTTGAAATTATTTCTAGATGTTCCTATTTGATCCTCATGTATTTGATCCTTACCTATTCCTCTTTTACTCCTCAGTGGCTTGGATGAGTCCATCTTGGAGGAATGTTTGCAGCATCTGGAGAAACAGCTGGAGAGTAGCCAGGCCAGAAAAGCCATGGAGGAATTCTTTTCAGAAAGGTGAAGTCACCACTGCAGTTATAGCCCAAGGACTTCATTTCTCATCCTTTTTCTGTTACTTGTCACTGTAGACACCAAGGTGATGTTAATGCCATTGTGTAGGAAAATACAGACTCTGTAAAGCCAGGATATCCTTCAGGCAGAGAGTGGGAAGAGACTCTGGGGGGGTGGAGAGGACCTGAATATTTGTCCAAATCAAATACAAGGTCTCACAGTGATGGTTAGTGGGGAATCTTGCAGGGTGGTTGTTCTGTCAGTGCAGATATCTGAGAGATGCTGCTCCATAAGGCACTTACAGACCAAGCAGCAAAATCCCAAATTCTCTCAGTGCTTCTGTGGCGCCGTGGGTTGATAATTTTAAGGGTGAGGGAAGGGGGTTGGCCTGACTTAGAATCATAAAGACAAATTCTACTGGCAGCAGCCTAGAACAGCTGTGATAGAAACAGTCTGGCACAAGCAGATTGTTCTGAGGTGAACAAGAGGAAAGGCTTCTCCATCAGAAAGCTGACCATTGCCTGGTTTTTCTCTGTACCTGTTGAAAGCTCAGAATGAAAGCAGCCTGGTGGCTGTACATTGTTAGTATGGAAGGGAAAGATAGGCAAGAAAATCTGTTTTAGAGCCAGTTCAGGCCCTTTTGTGACTGCATATGTAGAGAGCACTGAAATGCTACTGAGGAGCCCATTTATGAGTTTTGGTCTGAGCTGGGTTTGCTGTTTGGCTGAAAGCAGTTTGTGTGGTTTGGCTGCTGAGCAGTGTTAACACAAACTCCTGCCAGTCTGAAACATGAGGGCAGAAAGAAGTGGAGCCAGTGGAAAAGGGGAATGGGCTGCTTTTTACAAAGCTGATTTCATTCTCCCCTCTGTGTAGTGGAGAACTGGTGCAGATCATGATGGCGACAGCCAATGAGAACCTCTCGGCCAAGTTCTGCAACAGGGTGCTGAAATTCTTCACCAAGCTCTTCCAGCTGAGTAAGTGCCAGTGGGATCTCCTCCATCCTGCCTTTTCCACTTCATGCTGAAGTGAGATTGGAAGAGAAGCTGTGGGAGGGAGTGTCACAGCTTTGTGCTTTCAAGGAAAGCCAGTTTCACAGGTATTCCTTGGAGCATGTGTCAGTGTCAGTAACTTTCCCTGCAGCTGAGAAGAGCCCCAACCCCAGCCTGCTGCGCCTCTGTGGCTCCCTGGCCCAGCTGGCCTGTGTGGAGCCTGTCAGGCTGCAGGCCTGGCTCACCAGGATGACCATGTCCCCACCCAAGGACTCAGACCAGCTGGATGTGGTGCAGGAGAACAGGCAGCTCCTACAGCTCCTGACCACCTACATTGTTCGGGAGAACAGGTAAAGCACAGCCTGGTCCTGTCTTGTGTGTGCTCTGCTCTCATGTGAGCACTGCTGGCTCTTTGTGGTACCTGTGTGAAACTCTTCTCTTTTTGCTCAGCCAAGTGGGGGAAGGTGTGTGCACTGTTCTGCTCAGCACCCTGATACCAATGGCAACGGAGATGTTGGCCAATGGGGATGGCACAGGCTTTCCTGAGCTGATGGTCGTCATGGCAACTTTGGCCAGTGCAGGACAAGGGGCAGGACACCTCCAGCTTCATGGTGCTGCTGTGGACTGGCTGGGCAGATGGTAAGAGTGAACTCTGTGCTGCTCATGCTTCGTTTGTGGGGGTTTTTTATTTCTCTTCTGGTGTTTTGGGGACAGAAATTTATGTTTACACATACTCCCTTCTCTCTTAGTTTATTGCTTGTTGTTTGGAATATAAAGTGTCTGAGGGAGGCTGATCTGTGTCCATCTGTTCCAAACAACCACTTTTTTTTTTCTTTACTCTGGATGGTTTAATTCCTGCATTTGTACACTCCCTGTTGTTAATCTAAAGCAAACTGAGTGCTTGCAGCTCTTGGTCAGGACTGAGTGTATATTTCCCAAAGGCTATCAGCTGGAGTTAGGAGTTTTGGACTCCCCATCCCTGGAAGTGTTCCAGGCTAAGTTGGACAAGGCTTGGTCCAGCCTGGGATAGTGGAAGGTGTCCCTGCCTGTGGCAGGGTGTGGGATGAGGTGGGCTTTAGGATCCCTTCTATCCTAAACCATTCCATAGTAATTCCCAGTGTTCTGTGTTGCAGCAAGAAATACCTGTCTCAAAAGAACGTGGTAGAAAAAATGAATGCCAACGTCATGCAAGGGAAGGTAAGACTTGAGCTGGTGCTGCACTTTCAGAGTGACTCCCAGGCACAGCTTCAGCTCTCCTGGCTTGGCCGCAGCATTTGGGTAACACCCTGTAGCAGGTGTTGTGTTGTCTCTGATTTCCCTTGCCTTGTGCTGTGCAGCACGTGACAATCCTGGAGTGCACGTGCCACATCGTGTCCTACCTGGCCGACGTGACCAACGCGCTGAGCCAGAGCGGCGGGCAGGGCCCCAGCCACCTGTCGGTGGACGGCGAGGAGCGCGCCATCGAGGTGGACTCGGACTGGGTGGAGGAGCTGGCTGTGGAGGAGGAGGATTCCCAGGCTGAGGACTCGGTAGGCAACAGGCACAGGGAATGCTCCAAAGGACACCAGGGATTATTTTGCACCTCCTAAATCACACAGTTTATAAATGGAGATTTGTGTTTATTCCTGTTGAGAGACTGAGTGGAGGACCCTATGTGTCAGGTCTGGCATTGCTGCCCAGATGTGTTGACTCTAATATCAACAAAAGTTAAATATTCCTTATTTTAATTTTAAAAAGGAAGAAATGGAATAAAATGGGTTTGTTCCTACTGGTTGGTTGGCAATTACTAGTTTTTGTATCAGCAAATTATATTAATACTATTATATTATCTTTACGTTAATACTTTTAATTGCTTTGGGTGGTGGGAAAAAAACTGTTAGAATTTTATTTATCCTTATTTTTTGGTATCAATATTTTTGTTACTGTTTCTTTTTCTTGTTAACCTTTTCATGTTACTACAATGTGTCACCATCTTCTTTCTCCATTTGATTTGATACCAGCAGCCTTCTAGCTCAGTGTTGCTAAAATTTGCTGTTCCTAAAATGTACATTTGGTGTCTGGGGAATTTATTCTGTACTTGTACTTCACTGTAGCTGCAGTTATGACACCTTCCTAAAACAATTTTCTTCTGGATAGGATGAAGATTCTCTCTGTAATAAGCTCTGTACCTTCACCATCACACAGAAAGAGTTTATGAATCAACACTGGTAAGAATCTCAAGCTTGTGTTCAGAGTTTCAGCCTGGTATTTCTGGCCATTGGGAAGGAAACCAGTGTGGTTTGTGAGCCTCAAGGCACTGCCTGTCAAAACTCACCTGGCTTATTTTGGGCAGGTACCACTGTCACACTTGCAAGATGGTTGATGGGGTTGGTGTTTGCACAGTTTGTGCTAAAGTTTGTCACAAGGATCATGAGATTTCTTACGCCAAGTATGGATCCTTCTTCTGTGACTGTGGAGCCAAGGAGGATGGCAGCTGCCTGGTAAATTCTTTATGTCTTCAGATTTCCAAGTCCTTTGTAATTTTCTGTTCTACAGTAAGTCACGTCAGGATATGAGTACACAAGAATGCTAAGACTTGAAGGCTTTGGCTTTATAATGAACCCTTGGAATTTACAGCTTGCCCAGAAATTAATTTTTTTGCACCAAATAAGAGCATTGGTAGATCTGTGTCCTGGTGACTCCTGGAATGCCACCTCCCGTTACAGAATTTGCACAAAAAAACACCTTTTCCCATGTTTTCCACTAGCAGCAAATTAAGTCAGTATATCTTAAATATGGAAAGTTTTTAATCCTTGTGTGGAGAGTCAAGTGCAGGATGTTATTTCTTTAGAAGCATGCTCTAATTGCTGCCCTTACAGTCTGTTCACTTCATCAGAAGCCAGGATGAGCGTGGTTTGGGATTTTAGCATTGCTCTGTCATTCCCAGGCGCTGGTGAAGAGAACTCCCAGCAGTGGGATGAGCTCCACCATGAAGGAATCAGCCTTCCAGAGCGAGCCCCGAGTGCCCGAGAGCGTCATCCGGCACGCCAGCACGTCCCCTGCTGAGAAGGCCAAGGTCACCATCAGCGAGGGCAAGGGCCCCGATGAGGAGAAGCCCAAGAAGAGCAGCCTGTGCAGAAACGTGGAGGGCTGTCGAGAGGAGCTGCAGTCCAAGGTATAATCTCTGCTGAGCACAGATGGGTTGTGATGAGGATCTTGGGCAGGCCAGGTTGGTTATAAGCTGAGATGAGAGGGTCATAAAGGAGTGTGAGGCTTTAAAAGCAGTTGATGTGCAGCTCCCATCAGGAGCATCTTGTTCCTCATTTGCCTGATCTGTTTCTTGTAGGCCAACTTCTCCTTTGCACCTTTGGTGCTGGAGATGCTGAATTTCCTGATGGATGCCATCCAGGTCAACTTCCAGCAAGCTTCAGCCATGGGGAGCAGCAGCCGAGCCCAGCAGGCTCTCAGTGAGCTCCACACTTTGGACAAATCAGTGGAAATGACAGATCAGCTGATGGTAGGAAACAAAAGGAATTAACAGAGTGTGGCTGGGAGGAGTGGCTTTTAAACAGAGCCATTCCAGTGACACCTTTGGATGCTTTCCCTGGCTCAGGTCCCCACCCTGGGCTCTCAGGAAGGCGCCTTTGAGAACGTGCGCATGAACTACAGCGGGGACCAGGGCCAGACCATCCGGCAGCTGATCAGCGCGCACGTGCTGCGGCGCGTGGCCATGTGCGTGCTGTCCTCGCCCCACGGGCGCCGCCAGCACCTGGCTGTCAGCCACGAGAAGGGCAAGGTGGGACAGGCTGGGGCTGCTGGGGAAGGGGACAGGGATGGGGATGGGGACAGGGCTGGGGATGGGGCAGGGCTGGGGATGGGGACAGGGCTGGGGATGGGGACAGGGCTGGGGATGGGGCAGGGCTGGGGCTGCTGGGGATGGGGACAGGGCTGGGGGATGGGGACGGGGCTGCTGGGGATGGGGACAGGGCTGGGGGATGGGGACAGGGCTGGGGACGGGGCTGCTGGGGATGGGGACAGGGCTGGGGATGGGGACAGGGCTGGGGATGGGGCAGGGCTGGGGATGGGGCAGGGCTGGGGATGGGGACAGGGCTGGGGATGGGGCAGGGCTGGGGATGGGGACAGGGCTGGGGGATGGGGACGGGGCTGCTGGGGATGGGGACAGGGATGGGGACGGGGCTGCTGGGGATGGGGACAGGGCTGGGGATGGGGACAGGGATGGGGATGGGGCAGGGCTGGGGGATGGGGACAGGGCTGGGTCAGCTGGGGATGGGGACGGGGCTGCTGGGGATGGGGACAGGGCTGGGTCAGCTGGGGGATGGGGATGGAGACTGGGCTGGGGCTGCTGGAGATGGGGACAGGGCTGGGGGATGGGGACGGGGCTGCTGGGGATGGGGACAGGGCTGGGGCTGCTGGGTTCCTAAGGGAAATAGAACAGCACTGGATCCACTGAGTTCTCGAGGGAGTGTGAGCAGTGCTGGATGCACTGGGTTCCCAGGGGAAATGGAACAGCATTGGATCCACTGAGTTCCCCTGGAAGGGGAACAATACTGTATACACTGAGTTCCCAAGGGAAATGGAACAGTGCTGGATGCACTGGGTTCCCAGGGAAATGGAGCAGTGCTGGATGCACTGGGTTCCCAGGGAAATGGAGCAGTGCTGGATGCACTGGGTTCCCAGGGAAATGGAACAGTGCTGGATGCACTGGGTTCCCAGGGAAGTGGAACGGTGCTGAGGAACAGACAGGACTGTGGTTTGTTTTGCCCGTCCTGAGATCTGGTGTGAAGTGTTGTGTAGCTTAGGGGAACCTCTGGTAGGAAAAGCTCTGCAGGGGAAAGAGTTCCTACAGCAGGAACAGTTCCCTGCCCTCACCCACCTCTCTGAGCCACCTGAGAGGAGGCTGGAGTCAGGTGGGGTTCATGACTCAGTGAAAGGACAGGGGAAATGGCCTTGAGGTGTGCCAAGGGAGGTTCAAATTTGTTACTATAAACAAAAACTTGACTACAACAGTGGTTGGGCATTAGAATAAGTTGCCCAGAGAGGTGGAGGAATCATCAATTCTGGAAGTATCCAAGAGGTGTCTGTGCATGGCACTTGGGGATGTAGTTTAGGGGTGGTGCTGGGGTGATGGTTGGACTCAGTGATCTCATGGATCCCTTCCAGCCTTGATGATTCTGTGGTTCTGATTCTGTAGCTGGGATCTGGAACTGAAATGCCTGAGTTACAAAGTCAGATAACCGAGTTCATTATGTGATTCTGATTCTGTAAGTGGATGTGGAGCTGAAATGCCTGGCTCCCCTCAGTTACAGCCAGATAATTGAGTTCATTCTGTGATTCTGATTCTGTAAGTGGATGTGGAGCTGAAGTGCCTGGCTCCCCTCAGTTACAGCCAGATAACCGAGTTCATTCTGTGATTCTGATTCTGTAACTGAATGTGGAGCTGAAATGCCTGGCTCCCCTTAGTTACAGCCAGATAACTGAGTTCATTCTGGGGTGCAGATCACAGTGCTGCAGCTCTCAGCCCTGCTGAAACAAGCTGACTCCAGCAAAAGGAAGCTGACCCTGACCCGCCTGGCATCCGCACCCGTCCCGTTCACGGTGCTGAGCCTGACTGGGAACCCCTGCAAGGAGGATTACCTGGCTGTGTGTGGGCTGAAGGTAAGGGCCTGCCAAACCCTTTTCCAGGGAGCTGTAAACATCAGCTCAAAGCCAGCTGTCTTTGTTTCCTCTGAAGAGTTAGCACAGAGCTGCCTCCAAAGTTCTGTCACTACTTCAGCTCCTGATTTACTTTCCTACTAGATAGATGAGGCAAAAGAAGCAGGACCTGTATGAATGATACAATTAATGAGACAGTGCCTCAAAATAGTATTTCTTAAGTGTGTTTAGGCTGATTTTGTTTTAAGACAAGAGCCAAGGTTTAGTCATGTCAGACTTAGTGTATGAAAACTAGTCTTTAACAATTAGTGTTCTTTGGCAAGAACTCCTCTTTTTTGTATTCTCTCAAATTTGGATTCAGCTTTCCAATGCAGAATCTACAGATGTGTTATTTAGCTGAGAAAAAGCTGCACTCTCTAGAGTATTTTCTTTTCAAACCTTCATGTCATTTATCTTCAATACAGGAAACTGAGATTTAGATTCTCTGAATCATTTTGTTCCATAAGAGAAAGGCTGACTTTTAACTCCATTCTTGGCTTCAAACACGTATAAACACTTCATTTTAATGTTGAACCAATTTTCTTTGCTACTGCAGGATTGCCATGTGTTAACATTCAGCAGCTCTGGATCAGTCTCTGATCATTTGGTGCTTCATCCCCAACTGGCCACTGGGAATTTCATCATCAAAGCTGTGTGGTTGCCAGGATCTCAAACAGAGCTGGCCATTGTCACTGCAGACTTTGTAAAGGTATGTCTGGCCATGAGCTACTGATGATACAGCCTCTGTCAGACATCAGAGTCTGGATCCTCAGGGAGTTGCATGTGGGAGAATGTGATAGTATTCTTGAAATAAATTTGAAATATAAATTTGGAATATTTGGGCTGTTATTGCAAGGAAAAACAAACCAAAGAACTTAAAGAAAAAAAAAAGCCCCAAACTGTAACATCTCAAAGGGATTCCCTCATCTCACCTCTTGTTCATTTGCACTGTTTGTATTGTAGCAATTAATTATTGCCTTGATAATCACTGTAGTTAATTATTCCCTTGGTTCCTCCCACAGATTTACGATCTCTCAGTCGATGCCTTGAGTCCAACTTTTTACTTCCTCCTGCCGAGTTCCAAAATCAGGGATGTCACTTTCCTCTTCAATGAGGAGGGGAAGAACATCATTGTGATCATGTCCTCTGCTGGCTACATCTACACCCAGCTCATGGAGGAGGCCAGCAGTGCCCAGCATGGGCCCTTCTATGTCACCAACGTGCTTGAAGTCAACCACGAGGACCTGAAGGTGCTGGTGACTTCCCTTTCTCTCTTCTTTTGCATCTTCCATTTGAAGGCAGAAGTTTCCTTCTTTTTTTTCCCCTTCTCCTTTTAAGCCCCCTGATCTAGATCAAGGCATTTTCTCCTTCCTCTAAAGAGAGAAATATCCTTACAGTAAAAGGAGGTGGGGGTGAAAATTAAACCCCTTGATCCTTTCATCTAGAAAATGGAGCATGTTTTCCATGGCTGCCTCTGAAGTCATGCCCAGCAGGATTTCTCAGCAGGGAGATGGCTTCAGAGCAGTGCTGTTCTCAGAGCAAGGCACTCCAAAGGTGCAGGAGCAGAAGGGATAAATCACCATGGCTGGGGCTGAAGAGCTGCAGTCAGCCTTTGTTTCTAGTCTTGAGGGTGACCTTTAAAATCTCTCCAGTGTTTTTTACCCCATCCTGCTTCAAAACAGGAATAGATGGGAAGGAGGCCCTGAGGAAGGGCTTTTATGAGCTGGGCATACGGGAATGCTGCATGTGACACTGTCACACAGTGCTGAGGCTCACAGCTGCAGGAGCTCAGGGTGTTACCTACAGCCTCCGGGTGTGCAGGCTCAGCATCCCCTCCCAGAGCCTTTGAAGTGTCTGATGGATGAGTTCACCCAGGAGTTCAGCTTGGAAAATTGTCATTTAGGGCTCTGTTCTCTCAGTGCTGGGGAGGAGGGGCGGCTTAGGGAATAATTCCATCGTAAATTTAAGAGCCTGACAGAGTGTTTGGGGATATTTGTGTTTATGTTAAATGTTGGCATTTCTCTGGATCCCCCAGGACAGCAATGGCCAGGTGGCAGGAGGGGGGGTGTCAGTCTATTACTCCCACGTGCTGCAGATGTTGTTCTTCAGCTACTGCCAAGGCAAATCCTTTGCAGCCACCATCAGCCGGGCCAGCCTGGAAGTGCAGCGGCTCTTCCCCATTAACATCAAGAGGTGAGGATCCTGGGACACTCCCTGCATTCTTATTTCTTCTTTCTGTAATAAATATTGCTTATTATTTGACATCCTGGGTCTGAATGGCCAAATCTTGTGGTGAATATTCCCTGTTGGCTGATGATTTCTTGCTGCTTTTCATGCTCCTTCTGTCTTAATGGACTTGGATGATCCTTGTGGGTTCCTTCCAGCTCAGGAATTCCATGATATCCCAGTTGCAGGATGATTAGAAACCAAAGCTGGCTGTTTCAGCAGTGGGCCATGTGTGCATTTTGCCCTCCCAGCAGGATTTCAGAGCAGAAAGGTGTGTGCAGAGCAGTGCAGCTGCACTGAGGGAGCAGCCCTGGAACCGATGGGATTATCGGCCTCGCCCAGGCGGCCGAGCAGGGAGCCTTTGTTTCATTTCAGCACCACTGCTGCAGTGCACATTGCTCACTGTGCATGTTCAGGCTGGTTTCAGACTCCCTTGGGGGAAACAAATCTCTTACTCTATGAATGTGGCAAGGAAAAGGCAGTTCTGTTGTGTTTTCTGATATGCAGTGCTGGGCACTCAGGCCACAGGCACAAAGCCACTGGGCATGAGTGGGCTCTGAAGGAGGGTCAGGTTCCCAGGGTTCCTGAACTCCAGTCAAGTTTGGTTTAGTCTTTTTGCAGCTCTGTTTCCACTTTTCCCAGTGAACAGACACTGATTCTCCTGCACTGGCCTTTGCTTATTCCTGCTAGGTGTGTTGAAATGTGAAACTGTTTATCCATTCAAATAAAAACATTACTGAAAGCCATTTAGAAATTAACCTCCTTGATTTGGGGCATAAAATGTGCAACAGTGAGCCAGTTTTTCCTTGAGTTTGCAGGGTAGGGATCAGGGCTGAGGACTGGGATGCTCATGTCTTCTGCCCACTCTGGTGACTGTGTCACATCTTACCTGTAAACCAGACACTGTTCATTGATGCAGTGTTTGAATTCCTGCTCAGGACAAAGCTTTAACTGATTTGAACACAATGAAATTTGTGTAGTTTAGCTTGTGCTGCTCCTTAAATGAATGTCATCGTGTCCTTTGTCTCTCACAGTTCCAATGGTGGCAGTAAGACTTCCCCAGCCCTGTGTCAGTGGTCTGAGGTGATGAACCACCCTGGCCTGGTGTGCTGTGTCCAGCAGACCACAGGTGTCCCACTGGTGGTGATGGTGAAGCCTGACACTTTCCTCATCCAGGAGATTAAGACCTTGCCAGCCAAAGCAAAGGTTAGTCAGAGTTCCCTGTATTTTTATCTCTTAAAATTTGGTGTGTTTTTCTATCAGTCAGATCTGTACTCTTGACAGCTTTTCTAATACAAGGAGTTTGTTCCTCCAGGCAAGAGTTGCCAAGCCCTTCACTTGCCTTGCCTTGCAGATCCAGGACATGGTGGCCATCCGTCACACGGCCTGCAACGAGCAGCAGAGGACCACCATGATCCTGCTGTGTGAGGATGGCAGCCTGAGGATCTACATGGCCAACGTGGAGAACACATCCTACTGGCTGCAGCCCTCCCTGCAGCCCAGCAGCGTCATCAGCATCATGAAACCCGTCCGCAAGCGCAAGGCAGCCGCCATCAGTAAGGGCTCCTCAGCCACCCTTGTAACTAGTGGGGATGTGGGGATTGTCAGCATCATCTAAATACTTCCACACTCATTCTGACAGTCACCTGGGTACTGGCTAAAATATTTCTATAAATGTATATAGAAATACTTTTCAAAGGAGGAGAGTTGTTTTGCAGGTTTTTTACCACAATTTTCCCTGTTTAGAAAATCTTTTGTCATAAAGATCTCTTTCCCCTTCCAGCAACTCGCACATCCAGCCAGGTGAACTTCCCCATTGACTTCTTTGAGCACAACCAGCAGCTCACAGACGTGGAGTTTGGAGGCAATGACCTACTGCAAGTGTACAATGCCCAGCAGATAAAGCACAGGCTCAATTCCACAGGCATGTACGTGGCCAACACCAAGGTGAGTGGGCAATCTGGGGATTCTGTTGGGCTTCTGGGTGCCATTATTGTTCATGTTGATACACTACCTTGCCTTAAGGAGTCTGTTTTGTTCAAGTGACCCCACAAATACTGTAATTCAGTAAAGAGTAAACGATGGAGGCACCTCTTACCTGCCACAGTCATAAGGAACTCACTCTGTGTGTTCATGCTCTGAAATTCTGGAGCCTGGGGGCTTTGGTGCCCCAATGACATCCACTGACAGTTGTTATAAGCAACTGTGTCATTCCCCACCAGTACTTTCTTGAAAGCTGTAAAAACTCTCTATTTTCCTCTGCCCATGTGGAAAACACCACAGCACCACAAAGCTGAGTCTTGAGCTAGGTCCCAGCCTGAACTGTGATGTTCTGTAAAATTTTCACTTTCTTGGCTTTTTGTTTCTATTGAATTTAGTAATTTTACACTCTATTGCAGTCCAGAAAATCTGTTTTTCTCCATTTTACATGCGGTAGACTAATTCAGTTGGTGCTCCATTTAGGTTTTAGGAAATCACACTCCAAAAAATTATGTGACCTGTCCTTGTGACTTTCCGTGATTGAGATGTCTCGGTGTCTCTAACCAATACTTTGTTTCTCTACGCTTATTATATGCAAAGTTTTCCTAATGATTCAGTAAGTCCCTCTCCTTTCAGTGATACTGAAGAGTCCTTGTCTTCAGAGGGAATTTTTGAGCTGTGATTTGTTCTCTGCAGCCTGGGGGTTTCACCATCGAAGTGACCAACAACAACAGCACGATGGTGATGACGGGCATGCGGATCCAGATCGGCACGCAGGCCATCGAGCGCGCGCCCTCCTACCTGGAGATCTTCGGCCGCACCATGCAGCTCAACATGACCCGCGCCCGCTGGTTCGACTGCCCCTTCACCCGCGAGGAGGCCCTGCAGGCTGACAAGAAGCTCACCATCTTCAGTAAGCCTTGTGCCCCTCTGACCAGCTGGGGGTTGGTTTGGGTGGGATGGAGGAGGCTCTGCAGGCTGACAAGAAGCTCACCATCTTCAGTAAGCCTTGTGCCCCTCTGACCAGCTGGGGGTTGGTTTGGGTGGGATGGAGGAGGCTCTGCAGGCTGACAAGAAGCTCACCATCTTCAGTAAGCCTTGTGCCCCTCTGACCAGCTGGGGGTTGGTTTGGGTGGGATGGAGGAGGCTCTGCAGGCTGACAAGAAGCTCACCATCTTCAGTAAAGCCTTGTGCCCCTCTGACCAGCTGGGGGTTTGGGTGGGATGGAGGAGGTTCTGCAGGCTGACAGGAAGCTCACCATCTTCAGTAAGGCCTTGTGCCCCTCTGACCAGCTGGGGGTTGGTTTGGGTGGGATGGAGCTGCTTCACCTCGCAGCAGGGAGTTTGCACGATCTGTTCGTTTGCTCTGACTGCAAAAACAGTCTGAGGGGGGAGCCCTGAGTTTTGATAACTTTATTGATAGTCCAGATTCTTACTGCTGTGAGTGAATGTTTAGTAGCTCAGCTCAATGATTTTGTGTTGAGGCAAGAGAAGAAAATGGCCTTGCTAAGAAGATGGCGTTGTCAGTGGCTGTGTAATTAATAATATTAATGTAAATAATATTAATGACAGTGTCATTGATAATTGCTGTCCTTGCCTTATGAAACGAGGCTGGTTTGTATCCAAAAGCAACAGTTTTCTCAGTTTTGAAGAAACTTCTCTCATCTCTACAGTTGGGGCTTCTGTGGATCCTGCTGGAGTCACCATGATGGATTCCATAAAAATTTATGGCAAAACCAAGGAGCAGTTTGGCTGGCCTGACGAGCCCCCCGAGGACTTCCCGTCTGCTTCCGTCAGCAACGTGTGTCCCCCAAACCTCAACCAGGGGAATGGCACTGGGGACACCGAGTCAGCTGCCCCTGCTGCTGCCAGTGGGACTGTCCTGGAGAGGTATTTCCACAGCCTTTGCCTTACTTCTCCTTGGAAATGGGTTGCTGTTGTTGTGGCACTTGTGTGCTTTTCCTAACTTGGAGAACTGCAGGGAATTAGTGAGTTGTTCTCACTGCCTTACACAGCACAACTGGAAACAGTGATTATCCTGTAGGAGGGGTTGTGGTGGATCTTGTTGTTCTGGGGCAGTAGGTGGGTAGATCTGTGTGCTTGCTTGTGCTGCCTAGTTCTTGTTTCAGCAGTCTTGAGGAGCTCAAAACTATTTCTGCTGCCTTGGTACATTCATTTGAAACTGGCCCTTTTTTAGTGTCTGGAGCTCACAAAGGTCAGGCCTCTCTGAAGTTAAGCTCAGTTTTGAGGAGGGCTCTGTGTGTGACCTTGCATTAGACTCATGGCTCCCACCAACTTGCCTTTTAGCCCACGTGCCTCAGGCTGAGTTGTTGTGATGGGAAAGTGTTTGGTTTCCCCCATATTCCTCCTGAGAGCCAAATCCCAAGGCTGACCTGGACATCAATGTAGTGAATAAACAGAACTTGTGTTCTTTCTTATGTCCACACTGTGTTTTTCTTCAGTGTTATACTGTCTGTATCATAAGGGTTGTAAAAGCAGCAAGGACAGGAGGGAAACAGCTCAAAGATGAACTGGTGCTGCTGAAAAATGAGCATTTCAGAGGACACATGCACTGCTCAGCTGTTTTAAGTTTGTCTGACTGAAATTCTCAGGTGAAGGCTTGGGGCTTGAAGTGCCAGTTAGGCCCAGTTCAGCCTGGACCTGTTCAACCATCCTCTTTTGTCTGGTAGTTCCTGGGATTTTTTTTCCTATGTTTGTTTTCCCTTTCCTTCCCTCCTCTGCTGTGACATCCCCACAAGATGTCCCTCTCAGCACAGACATGCTCTCTGGTTTTCCAGAGCAGTTGGATTGTATTCTAAAAATTCAGATATAAAAAAATTATTCTTCTCATTTGGTGTTACCTTATGGAGGGCCTCTGGAGTAGGAGCAGCTAATGGCAGGCAGGAGGCAGCTTTTCTATCCAAGTGTGGTGTCTGCACTGAAATTTAAGCCTGGGTGGTGCTTTAAGTGGTGCTTTAAGTGGTGCTTGGCTTCTCTGTCTGAGGTGACCTGGCTCATCTCTGTCTTTGTTTTGCTGCTCAGGTAGAAAGACCCTGCTTAAACTGACGCTACCCTGGCTTCCTGATTTCCCCATTTAATTTGCCTTTTGCTTAGAATGTGTTCTAGGGAGTTTTTCTGTGAGCTTTACACATTTTTATTTTTTTTTTCCTTTTTCTTTGCTCCCCCAAAGTTCTGACACTGAGTCCCTAACCACCCTGGACCGGTTAGTATGGCATCCTTTTCTCTGCACGAATGAATGTGTGTCAGAGAGACAGAACACATGGTGTGGCTTTTGGTGACTGGGGTTTTTTTGTTTTCCAAGTGACATTTGCTTCTTTACATTCTGGTCATTGCATGGCAGATGGTTTAGCAAATGTAAAGATGAGGTTGTTTGCAGATTTTTGCTGTACACGGCGTAACTGTTGCTTATCTGACAGACTCCTCTCTGCTTTGTTCCTTCCTTGTGCCTTCTTGCCCCACTTCTGTTCCCTCCAAGCTTTATGAGGGTGGCTGTGGGGAGTGGGATGTTATTTATCACCACCAGACCACACAATTGTTCCTTCTACCTTCCAATCCCACAGTGTTATTTTTCCCCTTAATGCTCTCTCTTCCCTGCCTTTTCCTCTATCTTGCTGCTCCTTCTGGTGTGTCAGATGGCATTTCAGGTAGTTCTACCTGGGGGCATGGAGTGCTGCTACAGGGACTTTGCTGCCATTTATAAACCAGGTTTTCCCTCGCTACGAGTGTTTTCCCAGCCTGCTTGAACCCTAGCATCCCTCTCTTGGGGTCACACCCAGTGCTCTGAATTAATTTTCCTCTGGAATATTTTGTGCTGAAACTCCAAATTGGAAAGAGCAACCTGTGTGGAAATAGCAAGCGAGTAGAACGTTGCTCCCTGAGCGCAGTCGGTTCCGCTTTTTGCCATGTGTCATAGCCAGCCTTGATCTGCAGTCATCTGTACGTCTGGGGGCCATGGTGAATTGGGACTGTCAAGACAATCCAAGTTATCCCTGCTGCAGGCTGCGTAAGGAAATGTTTTATCCTCTTTGGGAGAGAAAAGCCCCTGTCTTTCAGCTGTGGATTATTAAAGCAGTCCTAAGTTTGTCTGTGAGCGTGAGCCAGGTTTAACTCTGGTCTGTAACACAATGAAATGATATGCATGGTGCCTGTGGCAGGTTTTATCATGCTTTGATTTTGTACTTGGCATTCGTTAGCTGTCTCTGAGCTACTCATGACTGTAGCCCGCATAAAGCTAAGTGCTAAGGAGAGAGAAGGGTTGCTGTACTCAAGCCTGCTTTCCTCTCTCCCTCCAGGCTAGTAGTGAGTTCTTTAGAAGCGCTGGAAAGCTGCTTTGCTGTGGGACCAGTCAACGAGAAGGCAAGTAACTTTCTGAATACATTCCTGAGCTTTGGAGCTGGGGGAGGAGGGGTGAGCTCAGCACTACCTCCTGCAGCCCCGGGGGCCTGATAGGAGCAGAGCGCATCCCTTTTGCTCAGAGCACTGATCTGAAAGTTGCCTTAGCCAAAAGCGTTTGAAACTAGTTTAGAATGACAATTGGCATTTGCATTTAGTGCTGGTGGGCTTTTTGTGCTGGGAGTGACCTCGTTTACAGAAACAGCAGGGTGGGAGCCCATAAATCTCAAAAGGACTTTTCTTATGTAGACATGTGAAATGTTCCCTAAATGTCAAATAGTAAATGGAGGGAGGCTATCAAAAGGGTATTTCAAGGGAGCTGCAGGTGCACTGAGTGATGGTAAATATACTGAATAATGGGGTTTGTCTGTTCTTAGGAGAAGAATAAGATTGCAGCTCAGGAACTGGCCACGGTGCTACTGTCCATGCCAGCCCCTTCCAGTGTGCAGCAGCAGACCAAGAGCCTCCTGGCCAGCCTGCACACCAGCCGTTCAGCCTACCACAACCACAAGGTACTGCCAGGGGTGGCTCTGGGGGCTCCTGGAACCTGCCAGCTCATGGCTGAGGTGCAGCACACCCTAGAGAGCCCTTCCTCCACGAGCACAAACCTTCTGTCTCATCTCCTTTAGCTTCTGCTGCCTGCCCTGCTGGCTTTTGTGTTTCACCAGAGTTGTGTGGTTCTGTGACCCTTTAGGATTGCTTGTCCTTCCTTAGCTGAGTGTCAGATTTCCCCATGATCTGTCCTGTGGTTGTGCTTCAGCTGCTTTCTCGTGCTGCAGTCAGTTGTTCTTCTTTGCCTGTGTTATCTTTCACTCTACAGGATCAAGCACTGCTAAGCAAAGCCATTCAGTATTTGACTTCCTCAAGCAAAGAGGGAAAGGACCTTGATCCTGAGGTGTTCCAGAGGCTGGTCATCACTGCTCGGTCCATTGCTATTATGAGACCCAACAATCTGGTCCACTACACAGAATCAAAGCTGCCACAGCTGGAAACAGGTAGATAAGTCTGTAATTTTCTCTAAGTTTCTCTTGTGATAATTGAAGCTGTGCTGGGGTGTTGGGTTCAGAGTGACAGGGACTACATTTGACACATTTGGCAGGTGTGTGATATGCTGCTGATGAGAACATCAAAGCCTCTGAAAAAAGCCATTTCAAATAAACTTGGTGTTACTCTCATTAAGGTTTTCCCCTGCACATTTCTGAGAGGTGTTTTTTAATCTGTGCAGAGAGTGAAGAAGGGCAGGAGGCCCAGAAACACACGGAAGGAGAGGGCTGCACCTTCATTACCCAGCTGGTGAACCACTTCTGGAAGCTCCATGCATCAAAACCCAAAAATGCCTTCCTGGCCCCTGCCTGCCTGCCAGGTGGGAGAACTCTTCCTTTGCTATTTGCAAGCCTGTGGCTTCTCAAGGGTCCTGTTTTAAGTTTGTAAGCAGAGAAAATTACTTGTTCAATGCTAGTTCTGCACTGAGGGCTTTGTGATGTGGAGCTGCAGATTCTGCTCTGAAGCATTTGGTCAGGGGCACGTGTATTTTGCCAGAAAAAAGGGACTGATGATTGATTTACCCACATTTGGCTTCGTGGGTGGTGTTAGAGGATATTCAGTGGTGCTGGTGTGTGGAGTTCACAATATTCCATCAGACTGACAAGACTGGCTCAGTCTGGATTGAAAATCAATGTATTTGTGCTGTTAACATTGTGCCTTGAAGTCTGCAAACAAAAGATGCTTCCTGCAGTGCCTCACTGTGTGCTGAAATACAGAGAGAGCTGATTTCAGTTTTGCTTTTATGCCTCTTAGGTCTCACTCACGTTGAAGCCACAGTCAATGCTTTGGTGGATATTATCCATGGATACTGCACGTGTGAGCTGGACTGTATCCACACTGCATCCAAGATCTACATGCAGATGTTACTTTGCCCAGTATGTCACCTTGCTCTGTTCTGCCTCAGCCTCTAGTTGCACTAGGGGAGGTTTAGGTTGAATATGAGGAAATACTTCTTCATGGAAGGGCTGTTCCAGCCTGCCACAGGCTGCCCAGAGCAGTGGTTGAGTCCCAGGACCCAGAGGGATTTAAAAGTATAGATGTGGCACTTGGAGTCATGGGTTAGGGGGATTGGTAGTGCTGGATTTGTGGCTGGACTTGATCTCAGAGGGTTTTATGAACCTAAATGTTTCTATGATTCTATAATGGGAAAAAAAATTGAATGTGGGTAGAATGTGAATATGTAGTACAGACACAAAATACAGCCAAAACCACCCAGCCAGAAGTGAATGAAGGGGAATTCTCTCTCCTTGTGTTGTAGTAATGTTTGTCATGTGCTGCATGTGGAATTACATTGCCATGTGTTGCTTTGTGGCTCCTGAGGGTAGCAGAGAGTTGGGGCAGTAACTTGTGTCCCACATGAACCATAACCAATGAGAGTCACAAGTGTATTTTTAGCCATCTGTCCAAATGCTGTGAATAAGAACTAAGAGTTTCAGGAGTGTAATGATGACCTGCTAACCCTGCAGGACCCAGCAGTGAGCTTCTCCTGCAAGCAAGCTTTGATCAGGGTGCTGAGACCCAGGAACAAGCGGCGACACGTGACCCTGCCATCGTCCCCCCGCAGCAACACTCCCATGGGTACGCCCTGCCTTCAGCCAGCATGGCCTTGGGGTTAGAAAGGACCAGGAAATTAACTGTTCCTGTTATAAACTGAGACCAAAAATACTAAAATCAGCTTTTTTCCCTTTCTTTTGTTCTCCCTTACTCCCTAAACCCCTTTTTATTTAATAAACTCTCACCTTTTCACTGATATTTTGGGATTCAGAAAGGAGATCTCTCTGAGATGTTCCTCTTTCAATGACAGGAAAATCTGATCATTTTATCTAGAGAGTGGTAATATAGAGTTAGTATTTCTGTGCATGTTTTCAGGTTCTAATAAAGCAGGCAAAGATGGGTGCAGATCACAATTGTCAGAGTTCCATCTAAAAGAGGTTTTTCAGTATTGAAGCAAATTTTAGGTGTCAGGGAGTCTCTTGGTAACTGAGGGGAAAAAACTTGGGTTTTTTCCCTGCCCTGACTGCCTTGTTTGGGATGGGATGAGGAGCTGTGCATTTATGAACTGCTGCTTTGCCACTCAGGAGATAAGGACGACGATGATGATGATGATGCAGAAGACAAGCTGCAGAGCTCTGGGATAGCAAATGGAGAGCACATCCGCCAGGAGAGCCAGGAGCAGAGCGAGGTGGATCACGGGGACTTTGAGATGGTGGTGAGTCCAGAGCTTCTCCTTTGAAGGGTGCCAGGATCTGAGTTAATTTAGCTCTGATGAACCTGCTTGTAGTGCTCCCTTACTGGTGGTGGTCTGGGGAAAGCTCTCATTGTGTTTCCTCTCCTTAGTCTGAATCCATGGTTCTGGAGACTTCTGAGAACGTGAATAATGGGAACCCTTCTCCTCTGGAGGCTCTTCTGGCTGGAGCAGAGGGATTCCCTCCCATGCTGGATATCCCTCCAGATGCAGATGATGAGACAATGGTGGAGTTGGCTATTGCCCTGAGCCTGCAACAAGATCAGCAAGGTCAGATGTGGGCACTGTTGACAGGCAAAATGGGGATGGAAACTGGGAAAACTGGGAAAGAAATGAGGCAAAGCTGTTGGTGTCATCAGCAGTGAACCAAAGATAACGGAACTATGAAGTATGCAGAAAATACCAGAGTTAACTTCATTCTCTCAAGGAAAGATGCTCATAAGTTGTTCTCTTTCAGGGAGCAGCAGCAGTGCCCTTGGTCTGCAGAGCTTAGGACTGTCTGGCCAAGCTCCCAGCTCCTCCTCTCTCGATGCTGGAACGCTCTCGGACACAACAGCATCAGGTAACTGTTCACTGCAAGGCACCATCTTCTTCAGATTTTGACCTAAGTAGTGCCTTAAAACTGGTTTGCAGATATGGTTTGGAAGAGCCAGTTATTACTATTGGCTTCTTGTGTTTTTGAGAGTGTGCTTACAGCTTTTTCCTGCTTTGACTGGCTCTGGCTGTAGACTTCTGAGGAAGTTATTTCCTCTCTTTAAACTAAAGCAGACTAAACAGAGCATGTGCTGTATTTCCCTCGCATTTACAAACAACCAGACATGTTTTTTTAAGTAGCTGCATGCCTTTGTGTTTGATGAGAAGCTTTTCTCTCAGGATATCTGCCCTCCACTGCTTTCAGCACCTTGATCATGCTGCTGCTCACCCCCAAGCTCCCTTTCCATTCATAGCTGTCCCCAGACTCCAGGCCCAGTCCCTGCAGCCTTTCCCTCGTAGCGTCAGCGCCGTTTGCAGTGGTTCCCAGGCAGTGTTTTTACTTGTAACAGCTCTCTTTATTCTCTTAGCTCCAGCGTCCGACGACGAGGGCAGCACGGCGGCCACGGACGGCTCCACGCTGCGCACATCGCCCGCTGAGCACGGCGGCAGCGTGGGCTCCGAGAGCGGCGGCAGCGCCGTGGACTCGGTGGCCGGGGAGCACAGCGGTGAGTCGGCCTGCTGCAGCCCTCAGTGCTCCCTGCTGCAGCCCTCAGTGCTCCCTGCTGCAGCCCTCAGTGCTCCCTGCTGCAGCCCTCAGTGCTCCCTGCTGCAGCCTCAGTGCTCCCTGCTGCAGCCCTCAGTGCTCCCTTTTGCAGCCCTCAGTGCTCCCTGCTGCAGCCCTCAGTGCTCCCTGCTGCAGCCCTCAGTGCTCCCTGCTGCAGCCCTCAGTGCTCCCTGCTGCAGCGCTCAGTGCTCCCTCAATGCTCCCTCAATGCTCCCTCAGTGCTCCCTGCTGCAGCCCTCAGTGCTCCCTGAATGCTCCCTGCTGCAGCCCTCCGTGCTCCCTCAGTGCTCCCTGCTGCAGCGCTCAGTGCTCCCTCAATGCTCCCTCAATGCTCCCTCAGTGCTCCCTGCTGCAGCCCTGAATCCTCCCTGCTGCACCCCGTTCCCTCCCTGCTGCACCCCTGCTGCACCCCTCCACCCCTGCTCCCTCCCTCGTCCCTTCCTGCTCCCTCCCTGCTGCATCCCCTGCAATCATCCCTGTTCCCTCCCTTCATTCCCCCTGCTCCCTCCCTTCATTCCCCCTGCTCCCTCCCTGCATTACCCCTGCTCCCTCCCTGCCTGCTGCCACAGCCTTGCCCACCATGGGAGTGTGTGTGTGATCCCTGGCACAAAGGAAATCTCAGTTCCCAGTGGCTGCTGCCATCTGTTGTTCCATGGGTACCCACAGATGGAATATTGGCTGCTTTTCCTGGTTCTCCTGAAGTGTGGAATCTACAGCAGATTTTACTGGGCTGTAATAACAGAATTGTCAAATCCCAGAAAGGTTTGGGTGGGAAGGGACCTTAAAGATCATCCTGTACCAGCCCCAAGGCAGGGACACCTTCCACCATCTCAGGTTGCTCCAAGGCACCTCCAATCTGGCCTTGGACAGGGGTCACAGGAGTGAGGCAGCCACAGCCTCTCTGGGCAACCTGTGCTGGGGCTTCATCACCCTCCGAGTAAAGAACTTCTTCCTAATATCCCATCTAACCCTCTCCTTGTTCATCTTAAAGCCACTGCCCCTGATCCTGTCACTCTCTCCCCATATAAAAAGTCCCTCTCCCTCTTGTTCATAAGTACCCAGTACTCTGTTAGGTAGTGGGAGGCCACAGCAAGGTGTCCCTGGAGCCTTTGCCTCTCAGAATGCCCTGAGCAAGACTGAGGCAATTCACTGTGCTGCTGGTTAAGTTGGGATGAAATGGGATTAATCCCTCTCTTTTTAGCTGGGGACTGATAGCCAGGTAAAATAACCAGAGACTCCTACTTAAAACATTGTCTGATTGTCTGCACTGCCCATCCAAGGGTTGTCTGACTGAGTTGGGATTACTGCTCTGGGACCAGTTCAGTTTGGGCCACGAAGATGAGGGTGGCAAAGAAAAGATTTCTACAAGTGCACCTTCAGATTCTCTTGTGGCTTTAAGAAGAAAAGCAAAGCCAGCATCTCCTTTGAGGCACGATTCAGAAGCGTGATGAGGCACATGAAGCAGGCACAGTGCTTGCTGAGCTGCTGATGGTGTCTCTTGCTGTCCTTTCCTCTGGCAGTGTCTGGGAGGAGCAGTGCCTACGGGGACACGGCGGCCGAGGGACACCCGGCGGGGCCGGGCAGCGTCAGCTCCAGCACCGGCGCCATCAGCACCACCACGGGCCAGCAGGAGGGAGAGGGCTCCGAGGGGGAAGGGGAGGCAGAGGGGGATGTCCACACCAGCAACAGGCAAGAGGCTTTGTTTGCTCTTCAGGAATAACAGCTCTGCTCTGGGGGGATGTCTGCAGAGGAAGGGGTGCAGTTCTGGTCTGGGTGACCAAAGTGGAAAGTCAGAAAGAGACTAAAGCAAGCTGCCATTGGAAAATCATGGAATCATGGAATGTCCTCAGGTGGGAGGGACCCACAAATATCATCCAGTCCCACCTCTGGCCCTGCACAGACACCCCAACAATCCCAGCCTGTGCATCCAAACACAGTCTGTGTTCTCCTGAAGGACTCTTCTGGAGCTCTGGTATCCTGGGCAGCCTCAGGGCCATGCCCATTCCCTGAGGACCCTGTTCACTGCACCCTCTGTGCCACCATCATGTGGTGTGATAAACACACTCAGTGTGTGTCCCACAGAACTGCTGCCTCTAGGAAGTGATGAGAAAATCCTGCATGAGTCTGGTTAACATGGTATCACTGAAATCCTGGGAGCCTGTGAAATTCACTCTTAGGACAGAAGTGTGTGCACGAGTCCTTTGGGAACATGGGCAGCTTTTCACTGAGTGGGAGCAGGTGCCCAGTCCCTTCTCCAGAGCAGTGTGGAGCTGATTTGCAGGATGTTTCCCTGCAGTTGCAGTCCCCAGGTGGCCAGGCCTGGGCAGTGTGGCTCCACTGTCAGAGGTGCTCTGCATCTTTGGCATGGCTCCCCTGGGAAAGTCTGAGCGAGTCCTCTCTCTCCTCCCTGGGAGGATTTGCTGGCTCAGGGGTTCTGGGGCAGTTGCAGTGTGGAGACCCTGCTGGGTGTGCTGTGTTCTGTGGTGTGTCTGATCTCTGGCTCTGGATCCCCAGGCTGCACATGGTCAGGCTGATGCTGCTGGAGAGGCTGCTGCAGAATTTACCCCAGCTGAGGAACGTGGGGGGGGTCCGGGCCATCCCTTACATGCAGGTGAGTGAGGAGGGCTCTGAGTTAAGTCCAAATGAAATTGTTCAATCACTGGTTTCCATTTGCATGTGCTTTTCTCCTTCCTGCCCAGTCACAGTGTGAGTCCATCTGTTGCACAGCATTCCTTACCCACAGGTTTTTGCTGGACTTGTGCCCTTTCTCAGTGTGACTTTACAGCTGACTGAGGAGCCTGAGGGCTCCAATCCTTGAGCTCCAGTGTGTTTGGGAAGGTGTTATGGGTTTATGCTGAATGTTCATGTTAGGATGTGAGACGCAGGCTGGATTTAGGAAAGAGCACAGATAAATCAAGATAAAATCAGTGCTGTTTTGTGAAAGGTAAATAGTTATCTTGTAAATATAGGACCTGTCCTCTAATAATTCTCTGGCTGCTCTTCCCAGGTTATTCTGATGCTCACAACAGACTTAGATGGAGATGATGAGAAAGACAAGGGAGCTTTGGATAACCTTCTGTCCCAGCTGATTGCAGAGCTGGGCATGGACAAAAAGGTAAAGTACAGTGTGAGCTCATGCTCTGAATTTGCTCCTTCTAGACTGAGTTTCTTTCCATGGAGGAGTTAAATGCTTGGGAGTTACAGAAGCATTGCTGTGTGGATGTGTTCAGGCTGTTTATTCCTCTTGCTTCCTTTCATGTAAGGTAGAAAATTACAGGAGTGGGACTCCCACTGTTTCCTGAGTCTGGCATCCACAAGTGAGCATGGAAATTTGTCTTGCTGGAATTAAACTCTGAGAAGAGCCATGATCAGTAAATGCATGATTGACATATGTAGCTTTTCATTTGTGTGTGACTGTTCTCTGGCAGCCAGACCACTGCCTACCCTTCTACTGAGGCATTTGTGCTGCTTTTTTAGTCTTATTTCTTGAGCTTAAATTAGAAATGCTTCCTGAGGATCAGAGCACTGAACTTGAGAGGCTTGGGACACTGCTGAGCTCTGGGATTGAACAAGCAGGATGTGTCTTTCCTTGCAGGACGTGTCCAAGAAAAACGAGCGCTCCCCTGTGAACGAGGTGCACTTGGTAGTGATGAGGCTGCTCAGTGTCTTCATGTCCAGAACCAAGTCAGGATCCAAGACATCCATTTGTGAGGTACCTTCTCCAAATTGCTTTGTCAGGGAGGGATTTTCTCCCCCTCTACTCAGCTCTCACAAGGCCCCACTGGAGCACTGCACACAGTTTTGGTGTTCTCAACATGAGAATTGTTGGAGCAAGTGCAGGGGAGGCCATGGAGGTGCTCAGGGGACTGGAGCACCTCCTCTATAGAGACAGGCTGGTGGAGTTGGGAATGTTCAGCCTGGAGAGGAGGTGGTTGTGTGGAGACCCCACAACACTTTCCAGGGTCTGAAGAGGGTACAGGGGAACCAGAGAGGAACTGTTCATCAGCAGCTGGAGTGACAGGACAAGGGGGAATGGGGTAGACTGAAAGAGGGGAAAGTTAGGTCAGATACTGGGAAGAAATTGCCCAAAGCAGCTGTGGCTGCCCCTGGATCCCTGGCAGTGTCCAAGGCCAGTTGGACAGGGCTTGGAGCAGCCTGGGATAGTGGAAGCTGTCCTGCCCATGGCAAGAGGTTGAATGGGATGAACTTTAAGGTCCCTTCCAACCCAAACCATTCTGGGATTCCATGATGTGCTTGAGGGGCTTTTGTTCATCAAAGACAATCTAAAAGCTGCTAACTGAAATAACTGGTACAAAACTGAAAAATCCTTGAAAAAGAACATAGGAAAAATTTATAGGGAACCTGTTATGTTACTGAACTCAAGTGGAAAAAGAGTTTTGAAACTGGGGCTGGAGGAAGCAGCCGTGTAAAGACAATTGGATGCTCTTGCTTTGTGCACAGCTCCAGACTGAGCTCAGGGCAGCACATTAATGATGTTACTTAAAACCGTCTGGCAGATTCTTCCCTTGCATCTCACCAGTGCTGAAGGGGTTAAAGAGGATTTGTAATGTGATTATTGGAAAGCAATATGCTGCTGTGTCAACGTAAAAGTCGCTAAGAGGATTCCTTAGATATTTGTTGCTAAAAGGTACAGTAATAAGGCATAAAAAGCAGTATGTGTGGTGGGAAGGAGATTAATAAAAAAGCATAGAGGTTAAAAAATTTAGTCTGAACTGCATCAAATTTTAATGAGCTTATGAGCTGTGGGGTTTGTTTGGATTTACAGGGCTGCTTTAATAGTTTTATTTACAGTAGCTTTTTCTCCAGCCTTTGTTACTCACTTGAGCTTCCCACAGAAATCAAAGCTCCTCGTCCTGCAGAATGCAGGTGGAGCAATACCTGGGTGGAGCAGAGTGTGTGAGAGGCAGCTGCAACAGGGACTCTTTCTCTACCAGGATTCACACCCAGCTGGCCAAATCCCAGATAAACAAATAGAAATCCCAACTTTAAAAAATGTGAAAAAAAAAAAAAGGAAGGGAAAAAAGCCCTAGTCGTTTAATCCACAGCAGAGTGGCCTCTGGCACATGTGTCGAGGGGAGATTAGACTTAAGAGGAGATTTTATTTGTTTTCCTTTACTAAGCACTTGTTCAAAAGAGTCTCTGTAAATATTTGAGTTGCTTTTCATAAACACAAAAAAACCCAAAAAAACCCCAACCTCAAACAAACCCCAAACTTAAAAGCTGCCTGCAAAGTTTCATTCAAACCTGCTATCTTTGCCCATGCTGTCAGCAGGTGCTCAGGGCTGCCCCTGCTCTCCACACTCCCAGGTGTGTTCCTGATCCAGCTCCTTCCCTCTGTTCCAGGCTTCCTCCCTGATCTCCAGTGCCACAGCAGCTGCCCTGCTGAGCTCTGGTGCTGTTGATTACTGTCTGCACGTGCTCAAGTCCCTGCTGGAGTACTGGAAGAGCCAGCAGAATGATGAGGAGCCTGTGGCCACCAGCCAGCTGCTGAAGCCTCACACCACCTCCTCTCCCCCCGACATGAGCCCCTTCTTCCTCCGCCAGTATGTGAAGGTGAGTGCAGAGCCTGCACACAGCTGGGAAAACAGCCCTGCACAAGGAGTTTGCCCTTCAAAAAGCAGCCAGAATCCATCTTCTAGCACAAAGTTCCAAGTGGGAGTGCTCTGGGTTCTCACAGGGCAGCCCAGCTCACCATCCTTTGGTGCACTCCTAACCCAGGAGCTGTGTGGAGCTGCTGCCACTGTTCCTGGAGGGAGTTGTTAATCATCCTGAAGGGAAGCTGCTCCAGCCTATGACTCCCTGTGCTTGGCAGGCAGAATTCCTGAACTTAGTGTGCCAAGGAAGTGGAAGGGTGGATGGGAATTTCCACAGTAATTCCCAGTGTGATGCCTTTATGCCATGGTTTGGTGTTTGTATAGGTGCAGTGCAAAAAGCTGGTTGAATGTAAGAATGTCTCCTAAGCTGAAAGCTCCTGAGTTGAACTGCTTTACTCCAGACTAGCTTAGTGCATCTTCACAGCTGCCATCCAGTTTAAGGCCTTGTGCAGGTTTTTATTCATCATTTGGGCTGCAAAGGGGCAGAAATCCCTTGTTCTTAAAATATCAGCAAAAGCACCCTGTCATTCATGGTGACACCACACTGGCTGTGCTCAGAGCCTGAGGGATTTCTCTTGCTGCCAGGGTCATGCTGCAGATGTTTTTGAGGCCTACACTCAGCTCCTGACAGAGATGGTGCTGCGCCTGCCCTACCAGATCAAGAAGATTGCAGACACAAACTCCCGCATCCCCCCACCCATCTTCGATCACTCCTGGTTCTACTTTTTGTCTGAGGTAAGCAGGAACATGATACACCTGCAGATTTCCACAAGAAAACTCCAGTAGTGATTTCTTTCATGGGAGAGATGAGCTTTTGCAGAGCTGATCTCAGCTCCATCTTGTATTTTTAATCCTCTTGTA
This sequence comes from Erithacus rubecula, assembly GCF_903797595.1. Lineage (NCBI taxonomy): Eukaryota > Metazoa > Chordata > Aves > Passeriformes > Muscicapidae > Erithacus > Erithacus rubecula. Next base: position 1,453,880 of record NC_136676.1, on the reverse strand, counting down.
AGAAGGTGAGCTCTTGGCTTTGTGTGTTGCTGTTGAACAGGGATCTGTAGGAAAATATACATGAAATTGAGGTTGCTATTATTTCTTGGAATTAAGTGGCTGCTGCCACAAAGCTTAGAGAGAAAACCTACTGTGAGATGGAAAAATGTATCAGCGTGCTCAGCTGTTGGTACTTGGGTCTTAAAAAAGAAATCAGGAAGATATTTAGAGTTTGTCTTCTCAGTTTGCTTCCTACTTTACAGAACAAGTTATCTTACATTTACACAAGCCTGAGTTAGGGTTTCTAAATTAGCCTTGGTTAGGTGTTTATTTGAGGTTGGAGATGACAAGGAATGGTTTCCAGTAAGTGCTGCAGTGTTGCTGTGCAGTGTTGCTGTGCAATGTTTCTTCTGCCTGGCACTTAAAGCTGGGTGAACACATTTCCCATCAGTTTGTTTTTGGAAGAAAAGTTTCCTTTTAGCTGGCCTGTGTCCCTGTGAGCTGACAGTGGCTGCCCTGTCCCTGCAGTACCTGATGATCCAGCAGACGCCGTTCGTGCGCCGGCAGGTGCGCAAGCTGCTGCTGTTCATCTGCGGCTCCAAGGACAAGTACCGGCAGCTGCGCGACCTGCACACGCTCGACTCGCACGTCAGGGGCATCAAGAAGCTGCTGGAGGAGCAGGGCATCTTCCTCAGGGCCAGTGTGGTGACTGCCAGCTCGGGCTCTGCCCTGCAGTATGACACCCTCATCTCCCTGGTAAGGGATGGGCAGGCACAGGGCCTTGGAGTGCCAGCAGTGCTGGTGTGCTCTTTGACCCCGTCCCTTTGTGCCTGCAGATGGAGCATTTAAAGGCTTGTGCAGAGATTGCCACGCAGAGAACGGTGAACTGGCAGAAATTCTGCATCAAGGATGACTGTGAGTTCTGTCTCTGCAGGGTTTGGGGGAGCAGTGGTGTTGAGGTTGGGATCTTGGATGGGGAAGCTCAGCAGAGAAGGGGAAACACAGCTGAGGGTTTTGATAGGACTGAACTGCTTCCAGTACTAATTATCCCAGTGCCCTAATTGCATTTGCTCCTTGGCTAAAGAGCAAAATATGATGTAATGGATAACTTAGAGGAACAGGAGATCTGTGTTCTCTTGCTTGTGCTGCCGTTGTCCCAGAGAGTCACTTGGGATGAGCCACTGTAGCTGGTGTACCCCAGTGCTGGGCTTCTGTGCTGCAGGGACAGGACAGTTCTGGGAGTTTGGTCCTTGTGTACAAAGGCTTTTGCTTTAAGTTGGGTGGGTTTTTAATTCAGGCTTTAGTGGCATGGAGCTGGTTTAGTCAGGGCAGGTGTAGGTTGGATATCAGGAAAGGTTCTTCCCTCAGAGGGTGCTGGCAGAGCCCCAGGAGTGTTTGGACAGGGTGGGATTGTTGGGGTATCTGTGCAGGGCCAGGGTTGGATTCAATCCCTGTGGGCCTTTTCCAGCTCAGGATATTCCATGATTGTGTCATTCAAACATTTTCTCCTTCCCTCCACAGCGGTTCTCTATTTCCTGCTCCAAGTCAGCTTCCTGGTAGATGAAGGAGTATCCCCAGTTCTCCTGCAGCTGCTGTCTTGTGCTCTGTGTGGCAGCAAAGTGCTGTCTGTGGCTTCATCCTCTGGAGCTTCGAGCACCTCTTCCACCTCTGCTCCTGCAGCATCAGGCTCTGGGCAGGCAGCAGCACAGAGCAAATCCTCCACCAAAAAGAGCAAGAAGGAGGAAAAGGAGAAGGAGAGAGAGGGTGAGGGACAGCTGGGCCTTGTCCTGTGATTTTAGGGAGCAGTTCTGCTCCTCACAGCCTCTCTTACTCTGTTTAGAAAGAAATGGATGATAAATCCCAGATAAATCTGTTGGGAAAGGGTCATGGCTCGTGGCAAGGGCAGCCAGAGCCACTATCAGGAGAGAGAAACAGTTTTCCTATGTGTAGATGGGACTAAGGTGAAGCAGTGTGTCCTAAGAGTTGGGCTGAAATCATGTGCTGGGGACATCCCAAACCACTGTGTTCATTGCTTTGAGTGGGTTTGAAGTTCTCTAATGGTGTTACCTAATCTAGTGATGAAGCAGCTTCCACTTAACTTGCCTGTCCTGGGTTGTAGGAGGCTGAAATGCTCATGAGGATTAAAACAAATCCTGGGGATGCACACCCAGTTAGCTCTGCTCTGCAGTGATTGTGTTCAGACTTGTTTCCTCTGGCTGCCTTGGAAGCTCTGCTGGAGCCAGGGCTGCTGCTTAATGAATATCCACAGTCCTGGGAAAGTAATTAAGCTTCCCTATAAAAGTCATGGGCATAAATTCTCTCTTGGCTTTTCTTCAAGGAGCCGCTTTGGCTTTCACCATCAGATGGTTCCCTGTGAGTCTTTTCATTGCCTCATGGTCAATCCTTTTCTTTTTATCAGGATGTGTAGCACATTTCTCACGTCCTCACTGGCAAGTTTTCCTGCAGTTTTTTTTCCTGTTGGTCAGGAGATATAAAAAAATCTAACTGGGTTATATTTTGGGAAAAGACATGACTGTTAAACTTTCTTGTTCCCTGAAACATGATAATTTGTCCCCATTATCCTGACTCTTTGGAACAGCAGAGTGGCTTGTTTGTGGGGTGCTGCATTTATCTTGTCCCTAAGCTCTCCCTGTGTCCCTAGGTGAGGGTTCAGGCAGTCAGGAGGACCAGCTGTGTACAGCCCTGGTGAACCAGCTGAACAAGTTTGCTGACAAGGAGACCCTCATCCAGTTCCTGCGCTGCTTCCTGCTGGAGTCCAACTCCTCCTCAGTGAGGTGGCAGGCCCACTGCCTGGCCCTGCACATCTACAGGTGAGCCTGGGGCTGGGCCACTGCCACAGCCTCTCTGGAGGATGCTGCCCCCCCTGGAATTGCCCTCACTGGTTTGCAGTTACTGGTCTGGAAGTGGAAGTTGTGACTTAGCCATGATCAATCTCAGTTGCCATCTGCAAGGAGCATTTCATTTCTGTCTGCAAAGTCTGACTCCTGTCATGACCAGGAGCAGCTTTGTGGGCAAAGTTTCTGAGTTTCTGAGGCAGGTCCAGACTCACACTGTGAAAAGTTGGGAGTTGTGTGGGGAAAGGGGCACTTTAGGGGCTGGACTCCTTCAGAGCTCTGTTCAGTTGTTGCAGAACAGCTGCTTTTCTTTTGGAGTGCTGGAGAACAGCTGGATTCAAGGGATGCTGGGATTTAGCTCTGTGAACTCTGCAAGATAGTTTCCCAGTTTGGTGGACTGGAGCTCACGTTCTCCTTCTGCACAAGATCTGTGCCATCTTCAGGACCCTGATTGTGTGTAATCCTCTCAACAGGAACTCCAACAAGTCCCAGCAGGAGTTACTGCTGGATCTCATGTGGTCCATCTGGCCAGAACTCCCAGCCTATGGGAGAAAGGCTGCCCAGTTTGTAGATCTCCTGGGATACTTCTCCCTGAAAACACAGCAGACTGAGAAAAAGGTACAGTGACATTCCAGAAGGGAGGTACAGCATCCCAGGTGCTCATTTATAATACAGCTGGAACAGATTTTCTGTCAGAAGAGCTTCTGGTGGAAATTTTTTGTGTTCTAGAACTTTAATGTAAAAGAAAGCAGGATCCTTAAAAATTTTGGAAGTCTGGAATTCTGTTTTACTGTTTCAGGGGTGAAATTGTGCTGATGAGTTTTTTATTTATTGAGAAAAATACTTCATGCCCACTGGAGGCTTTTGTGGATCTGGCAGTCCAGTTTATAGATTTTTGATGGTGCAACTCCTAGAAATCTTTTCTAGCCATCATTCTTGAACAAAAGAAGTGGTGGCCTCTTCTAGGGGATCTGTGGGATTGAGAAAGAATAATTTAGACCCATTGATACTTGCATGAGTATGTTTGAAGAATGGGAATACAAATGCAAATCTTGGCAGGCATTTGCAGGGATTGACTGACAAACAACACTTACTGTGTAAATCTCAGATTTTAGGATCAATTACAGTCCTGGGTAAGGATTTAAACACATAAATTCTTGTGAGTGTGGTGTGTGCCTCTTCCTGGGGACCTGGAGCACCACAAGAGGAGGGGTGTTTGTGTAGCAATAAAAGCATTGTTTTGAAGACTCTCTTCTCCTGATTGTGTTTCAGCTGAAGGAATATTCCCAAAAGGCCGTGGAGATCCTCCGGACTCAAAACCACATTCTCACCAACCACCCCAACTCCAACATTTACAAGTGAGTCACTTCTGCCTTTGATCCATGTCTCTGAAGGGCTTTCCAGCTGAGCTCCATCCCTGGGGTGTACCCAGCTCTGCTGGTGGGGATGGGCCTGGGAGAGCAGCAGAATTCTTTCTGCCACATGCAGACCTGACACTGAGCCCTACCAGCAGAGCTTGGCTTGAGCTCTTCTGCTTGCACTGTCAGTAAATGTTATAAAACCTTAGGCCCAGCTGGAGAATAGAAATTTGTGGTTTTAAGTGTTGTGTTCTTGGTCCCACCTCAGTCATTGATAATTAAGATAAAAGTGCAGCTTATTTAAAAGCTGTTATTTCCAGTGTGATTTGTATTGTAACAGTTCTATTTTACATTGGAAAAAATTGGGAAAATTAAAGTGATTCTGGTTGAATGGCCTGGGTTTAAAGCAGCAAATGCCCAGGTCCATGTGTCAGGGTTGTTCCCTCATTCCAGCACATTGTCTGGGCTCGTGGAATTTGATGGCTACTACCTGGAGAGTGATCCTTGCCTTGTCTGCAACAACCCTGAGGTGCCCTTCTGTGTAAGTAACCCTGCAATCACAGTCATGGAATATCCTGAGGTGGAAAGGGCCCACAGGGATCAAATCCAAGCCCTGGCTCTGCACAGGACATCCCACCAGTCCCACCCTGGGCATCCCTGGGAGTGGTGTCCAAATGCTGCTGGATCTGTGGCAGCCTCAGGGCTGTGTCCATTCCCTGGGGAGCCTGGGCAGTGCCCAGCACCCTCTGGGGAAGAGCCTTTCCTGGTGTCTGCCTGACCCTGCCCTGGCACCAGCAGCAACTGCTGTTACTAAATCCTTTCCAGTGGTGGGGATCCCAACCCATTACAGTTGTGGTGTTCTCTGTCCCTGAGGTTTTGGGATGCCCTCAGTCAGGCAGTGTGCCCCTGATTTGTCTCCCCATACATCAGGGATCCAAACCATTAAGCTGTGGTTTTCTCTGTCCCTGAGGTTTTGGGGTGCTCTCAGTCAGGCAGTGTGTCCCTGGTTTGTCTCCCCAGTACATCAGGGATCCCAAACCATGACAGGTGTGGTTTCCCCTGAGGTTTTGGGATGCCCCCAGTCAGGCAGTGTGCCCCTGGTTTGTCTCCCCAGTACATCAGGGATCCCAAACCATGACAGGTGTGGTTTCCCCTGAGGTTTTGGGATGCCCCCAGTCAGGCAGTGTGTCCCTGGTTTCTCCCCAGTACATCAGGGATCCCAAACCATGACAGGTGTGGTTTCCCCTGAGGTTTTGGGGTGCCCCCAGTCAGGCAGTGTGCCCCTGGTTTCTCCCCAGTACATCAAGCTCTCGTCCATCAAAGTGGACACGCGCTACACGACCACGCAGCAGGTGGTGAAGCTCATTGGCAGCCACACCATCAGCAAGGTGACAGTGAAGATTGGAGACCTGAAAAGAACCAAGATGGTGCGAACCATCAACCTCTACTACAACAACAGGACCGTGCAGGCCATCGTGGAGCTGAAGAACAAGTATGTCCATCAAGTTTCCTTTACAATCTCTGAACTTGATTTGTTCTCTTGGCTTCTTGTTTAACCCCAAGGTTCTTCCTTATTACTCATCACTCTCAGCCCATATTGGGTGGGATTGTTCTGTATCTACTATAATTGTTGAAACAAAGATCCAGATTTTCTTTGAAGCTTGAAAAAAATCTGTAAAATTAGTGGATTCCAACTTTTCTAGGCTCGCTTTTAAGCACCTGATTTAATTGTGTGGGAACCAGTAGTAATACTGAGAGCACTTCATGGCTAGTTTGACTCCAAAAGGGATTTGGACTTTGCAGCATGTCCAGGAATGCTGAAAGTATTAACATTGTTTGTTTGAAGCCATAGAGTAGAATTAAAATTAGAAGTTGGATGGTCTCACTCTGAGCTCTGCTTTACCTACCAGAAATGGCTCCTTTTCAACACACTGCTCAGTCTGGAGCCAGTCCTGCTTATGTGCTTCCCCTTCTTACTTCTTGAGATGTTCTCACCAGAATCAGATCTCTCTGGCTTAGGGATTAATCTGTGCCCGCCGCTTATTGCTTATTTGAAGTCTTAATCCTCTGTGACATCACAAGTGGCTGCTGTGGAGAGGATTATGATGTCACAAAGAGAGGATTCTGACTTCAGGTTGAGAATAAGCAGTGGGAGCAGATGAGATCTTTAAGAAATAAATATCCTGTTTTCATGCAAATGTCCTTACTAATAAAAAAATGGAGGTGAAAATCCCTAGAAAATGTCTGTAGAATTAAAGTTTTTCCATGAGGCATCAACAGCTCTTTAATCCCAAACAGTCTCTCTCTATGAAGAGGATAAAGGCTTAAAATGTATTTCTGGCTACATATCATGTCAATACAGAAGCTAAGGAAACGAATCCTAGGACTGCTCTCCATTCATCCCAGTTAAAGGAGATTTGGAGCCGAGACAGTCGCATTTGGCTTCTCCTCACCCGTGGGCGGGGAGGGAACTTCCCTCTGGAGAACCTTCCTTTCCATTCCTTTCCATTCCTGTCCTTCCCTTCCTGCCCCTGCCCAGGCCGGCGCGCTGGCACAAGGCCAAGAAGGTGCAGCTGACGCCGGGGCAGACGGAGGTGAAGATCGACCTGCCCCTGCCCATCGTGGCCTCCAACCTGATGATCGAGTTCGCCGACTTCTACGAGAACTACCAGGCGTCCACAGAGACCCTGCAGTGCCCGCGCTGCAGCGCCTCGGTGCCCGCCAACCCCGGCGTGTGCGGCAACTGCGGCGAGAACGTCTACCAGTGCCACAAGTGCAGGTATTGCCAGTGCCACCAGAGTCACTGTGTGTGTCCCCAGAGTCACTGTGTGTGTCCCCAGAGTCACTGTGTGTGTCCCCAGAGTCACTGTGTCAGTGTGTGTCAGTGTATGTCTGTGTCGCTCGGTGCCCGCCAACCCTGGCGTGTGCAGCAACTGCGGCGAGAACGTCTACCAGTGCCACAAGTGCAGGTATTGCCAGTGCCACCAGAGTCACTGTGTGTGTCCCCAGAATGTCTACCAGTGCCACAAGTGCAGGTATTGCCAGTGCCACCAGAGTCATTGTGTGTCCCCAGAGTCACTGTGTGTGTCCCCACAGTCACTGTGTGTGTCCCCAGTGTCACTGTGTGTGTCCCCAGAGTCACTGTGTCAGTGTCAGTGTGTATCAGTGTGTGTCAGTGTCACTCGGTGCCCGCCAACCCCGGCGTGTGCAGCAACTGCAGTGAGAATGTCCAGCAGTGCCACGAGTGCAGGTCACAGTGTCACTGTGTGTCACCAGAGTCACTGTGTGTCCCCCCAGAGTCACTGTGTGTGTCCCCAGTGTCACTGTGTCAGTGTCACTCGGTGCCTGCCAACCCTGGTGTGTGCAGCAACTGCAGTGAGAATGTCCAGCAGTGCCACAAGTGCAGGTCACAGTGTCACTGTGTGTCACCAGTGTCACTGTGTGTGTCCCCAGAATGTCTACCAGTGCCACAAGTGCAGGTATTGCCAGTGTCACTGTGTGTCAGCAGTGTCACTGTGTGTGTCCCCAGAATGTCTACCAGTGCCACAAGTGCAGGTCAGGAGTATCACTGTGTGTGTCCCTAGAGTCCCCACAATGTCTGCCAGTGCCACAATGCAGGTCATTGTGTCCCCAATGTCCCCAGTGTCACTGTGTGTGTCCCCAGTGTCCCCAGAGCGTACAGCAGTGCCACAAATGCAGGTGTGTGTGTCCCCAGTGCATCTACAGTGCCACAAGTGAAGGTCAGGGTATGTGTCCCCAGAGTCACTGTGTGCATACCCAGAATGTCTGCCAGTGCCACAAGTGCAGGTCTGTTCATGTCACTGTGTGTGTTCCCACTGTTCTGTCCCCAGAACATCTACCAGTGCCTCAAATACAGGTGTGTGTGTGTGTCCCCAGTGTCTCCAGAGTGTGTAGCAGTGCCATAAGAGCAGGTCTGTGGGTGTCACTGTGTGTCCCTAGAACATGCACCAGGGTCAGTGTGTGTCCCCAGGGTGTGCAGCAGTACCACAAGTGCAGGTGTGTGTGTGTGTCCCCAGGGTGTCACTGAGTGTCCCCACAACATGTAGCAGTGTCACTGTGTGTCCCCAGTGCATGCAGCAGTGCCACAAGTGCAGGTGTGTGTGTCCCAGAGCCCTCCTGGGTGCCCCACACCCCCTGCCATGCAAATCCCCCATTCTGGTTAATACAAGCACACAATCAAATTAGTGGGGAAGTATAAAACAGGCTTACAGGGATTTAATGTAATGCAGCCTAACAAAGGGAGCCTGGGAGCACAGTTCTCAGCCAGCTGAAGTTTCACATCAAGCCCTGGAAGTTCACAGCACAGAATTCCCTGGAGCAGGTTATTTTTGGCCTGCCTGGGCTGGAGGCTGGAGTTCAGCTGGGGGATTGCAGGGCTTCCCCCAGGATCCCTGGCTGGGGCTGGACACACAGTTCTATTCATGGCTTTTGTTGTGCTGCCTCATTCAGAGCAGGCTCAGGGGTAATTTACTGTGTGCTATTCACACTTCCACTACAGCCTTAGAAATCCTTCTCTTTTGTCACTTTTGTCTCCTTATCTGATATCTCTTTCCCCTATTGTTGTCCCATGTTCCTCTCTAATTCCCATGGGATACGAGGTATTTAGCAGGCTCTTTCCTAGTGATTGCTGATATGTGGAAAGGTTTCCACATTCCTTCTGAGGTTCTGGGAGCTGTAAATCAGTTGTGTTTGCTACCCTGGTCTGCAGTGGGGATAAGAAGTGCTGCAGTCAGTCCCACTGCAAAGCCCAGACCCTACAAACCAGAACAGCTCCTTTATCTGTGTTCTCCTGAAGGACACAGTGCTCCAGCCTGGCTTTCTACTGGGAATTACTGTCATTAAAGTAGAATTGTTAGGAGCAACTTCTGTTTCTGCTTTTTCCAGCCAGAATGTGGCAGTGCTGTAAGGACTTTCTTTGTTGCCTGGTCTGTAGGTTTTGATTCTCAAGTATTTCCCTTCCCCAGGGCAGTCTGGTCACCGAGACGTTTTAAGAGTCACCCACCTCGTTTACCTGAGTCCCTTCAGGTTGTTTCATTGTCTCAGTTGCCTTGAGCTGCAGGTTTTGAGCTGCTGCCTTGCCTTTCAGGTCCATCAATTATGATGAGAAGGATCCCTTCCTGTGCAATGCCTGTGGTTTCTGTAAATACGCCCGCTTCGACTTCATGCTCTACGCCAAGCCCTGCTGCGCCGTGGATCCCATCGAGAACGAGGAGGATCGCAAGAAGGTGAGGCTGGCAGCAGGGCAGGAGGAGGTCATGGAGCTCTGGGCCACTGTGGGCACAGCAGGTCCATCCCCTGTCAGAATCAGTGCTCCTTCAAAGCTCCTCACTGATACATTCTGGGTTTGTGTCCTGCTCCACCAGACAAAGACATCATTCAGTGCATCTCTTATGAACTGGCTGCATCTCTTTGCCTTGCTGTAGAATGGGGATGGATTTCAGTTGTTCTGTTTGCTTCCCATCTCACCCTGCTGATGAAGAGCCCTCTGCACTGTGTCCTGTCCCAGAGGATCAGTGTGCACAGTGCAGTGTCACAGGGTGTGCTTCTCAGGGCAGAACCAGCCTGCAGGGCCAGCATTTAGTGATTCCCCCTCCTCCCCAAAGAAAGGCAGAGGAGAAGACTTGGAGCTTACTGGTTGTAGTTCTGAATATGAAATCAGAGTTTCCTTTTCCCTTTGCAGGCAGTGACCAACATCAACACTCTGCTGGACAAGGCTGACAGGGTGTATCACCAGCTGATGGGACACCGGCCACAGCTGGAGAACCTCCTGTGCAAAGTAAACGAGGCAGCCCCTGAAAAGCCCCAGGTGAGGCTTTTGGTAAATTAAGGAGGGCCAGGTGGGGCTTGCACAGACTCCAGGCTGGGACACACTGGCCTTGGCTCTGCCCAAGGCTGCCCTTGCCTCAGGTGCTGCTCTGCAGTTGGTATTTTTGTTGGAGCCTCCATTTGGGGCTGCTCTTTGCTTTCCCCTGTTGCAGGATGAGTCAGGCAGCAGTGGAGGGATCAGTTCTACCTCAGCCAGTGTGAACAGGTACATCCTGCAGTTAGCCCAGGAGTACTGTGGGGACTGCAAGAACTCCTTTGATGAACTCTCAAAAATCATCCAGGTACGACTTGCTTTGGTTTGGATTTGGGTCAGGTGTTCATTATTATTAATGATACATTAACAACAGGTGGACTGTGATATGTGACCTCTGTTTTCAGGGAAATAATAATTTCTAAATACTGTGTGTTAATTACTAAAATTTCAGCTAGCTTGTGAAACTGGTTTTCTCAGCAGCTACATCATGAAGAGCAGGAGACTGAACAGATGGTTAATTAAAGAGAATTGAATTTTTGCATGTATCCAAGTGTTTGAAAACACACCAGTCTAAAATATGACCTACAGAAGTGTTTTATAAATTAAATATATTTATTTGTGTTCAACAAGTCACACAAACACTGGTGTGTGAAAACCTGCTACATCATGACTGTCCTTTTGGCTGTCATATTTAAGCATATTAAAGATACTTAGATGTTCCTATAAAGAATAAATTACTCTGACTTATTCTGCCAGTATTAATATTAATTAATACTATGGATTTGTCACATTTCCAGTGTTACATTTCATGTAGTGTAAACAGCAGGGAGGATAACTGGGAGCTAGACTGATAACTCCTCATGGATTTCCCAAGTCTGCTGTTGGAATTGTCAGGAAAATTAATCCACAAACAACAGCTTTATGTCCAAAAAGGAGACAGAGGATTCCTTGTACTTTATTCAAATGAAGGGAGAGGTCATGGGACATTCCCCTGGGATCTCTCCAGTTTTTGGAGAATGGAGCCTCCTTTTTATCCTAATTTCCCATCCACATTTCCCTCTCTTTCCCCATGGGCTGAGGTACTTGAGAGGCACAGACTTCCCAGAACACCTGATGCCTAAGATTCCCCTCTAATATATAACCATACCTTTTAATTTTTAATTCTTATGGAATTCATAGTTTTTCCCCATTGCATCTTTCATCTTCCAATATCCAATTTCATTTATCAGTGAACCTGCAGTTTGTTTGTAAAGGCAAATGTCTTTTTCCATTCATCAATCAGTGGAATCCATCCCATAATTTCTTTCACCTCTCAGTGCTGGTTTTATCTACCAGCAGACCCACAGCTTGTTTGTAAAGACAAATCCCTCATTCCTCCCAATATGAATGGGGAGTGAGGGATGGGGACTCCAGACTGGCTCTTTAAGTGCTGTTATAACTACTGACATTACCATATTCATGATTTTCCAATCACAAAAAGTTACTGTGTTACAGTTTAAGCTAGAAATTGTTTTTCAGTTTTCTCACAGTGGTAATTTTTGAGATCTTTCTTTCTACTTCCAACACTGGCCTGTAAAAGTCTTTTTGCTTGGTAAAAACATCTTTGGTTTGAGGTGAATTTATCCTTTGCCCAGATCATAAAAATCCCTTCCAGCTGACTTCCTCTTTGCCTTCTAGTTATCCAGTAAGATTGGTTCAGCTATTTTCTTCTGTATCAAAACTTGCTATCATTTCTATTCTTTCTTCAGCTCCTACATTCAAAGATCTTTCTGTTATACATACATACTGTCATACATATACATATATACATATATATACATATATATACCTATACCTGTCACATATACTTGTATATGTATATATATATGTATATATACATACCTTCCTGCCAGTACATACACATATATCTGTGAGACCTTCCTGTCAAATCCTTATTTTTTCCAACATTGAAGGATTTCAAGTTTGGAAACACTTGGTTAAAAGCATTTCTGCACAAGATACACAGCAGAAATAACCCGTGGGTGGGACTGGTGTGGTGTGCTGGCTCACAGTGCTGCTGTGTGTTGCAGAAGGTGTTTGTATGGGTGACCCATGGGTGGGACTGGTGTTTGCTGGCTCACAGTGCTGCTGTGTGTTGCAGAAGGTGTTTGTATGGGTGACCCATGGGTGGGACTGGTGTTTGCTGGCTCACAGTGCTGCTGTGTGTTGCAGAAGGTGTTTCTATGGGTGACCCATGGGTGGGACTGGTGTTTGCTGGCTCACAGTGCTGCTGTGTGTTGCAGAAGGTGTTTGTATGGGTGACCCATGGGTGGGACTGGTGTTTGCTGGCTCACAGTGCTGCTGTGTGTTGCAGAAGGTGTTTGTATGGGTGGCCCATGGGTAGGACTGGTGTTTGCTGGCTCACAGTGCTGCTGTGTGTTGCAGAAGGTGTTTGTAGGGTGACCCATGGGTAGGACTGGTGTTTGCTGGCTCACAGTGCTGCTGTGTGTTGCAGAAGGTGTTTGCCTCTCGGAAGGAGCTGCTGGAGTACGACCTGCAGCAGCGCGAGGCGGCCACCAAGTCGTCGCGGAGCTCGGCGCTGCCCACGTTCACGGCCAGCCAGTACCGGGCGCTGTCGGTGCTGGGCTGCGGCCACACCTCCTCCACCAAGTGCTACGGCTGCGCCTCGGCCGTCACCGAGCACTGCATCACCCTGCTCAGGGCTCTGGCCACCAACGGTGCCATCCGGCACATCCTGGTGGCCCAGGGGCTCATCCGCGAGCTCTTCGACTACAACCTGCGGCGCGGCGCCGCCGCCATGCGCGAGGAGGTGCGGCAGCTCATGTGCCTCCTGACCAGGTGAGCCTGCTCTGGCCTCCATTCCAGCTTCTCTGTTCTCACCTCTTTGTAACCCTGCAGTTCTGCAGTTAGAGCTCTAAACCCCACACACAGTGTCAGTGCTGCTCTCCCAGTTTGGTCACACACAGCAATTCCTCTCTGGGCTGGGAATCAAGGACCCCTCACTGCCTCAGGCCCCCAGAAATGGAAACTAAAGGGAGTTTTGGGGGCAGCAAACTTGGGGTAAATGACTTCATTATCTGAAGCTGTAATTGGAGGATTAACCCGTAGTCTGCCAATGGACCAAACTTATAAAAATATGAAAACCTGTGACCCGTGGTCCATTTTTGGGTCTAGCCCCTGGAGAGCTTCATCTCCCCAAAATGTACCTGAAGGCCCTTCAATAAATACAAGTGCTTTTTATTCCCTTAGTTTTGTCTGGCCTGTGTTGTTAGGTAGCCCCAAAAGGGATCAGGAAAGCTCCCTCAGGAATGGGGAGCCTCAAAGGGGGAGTTACCTTAGAATTACAAAGTGGTCTGGGTTGGAAAGGACCTCAGAAGTTGCCCAGTCCCACCCCTGCCATAGGTCATACACCAGCAAAGTGTAACCTTCAACTCCCTGTGCATTTGTTTCCAGCTGAGCTGAAATCCCAGGAGCTTTTGGCATTTAGTACAAGCAGATCATAACAGTGTTATCTTTTTCTCTTGGAATCAGGGACAATCCAGAGGCCACACAGCAAATGAATGACTTAATTATTGGGAAGGTTTCTGCAGCTCTGAAGGGACACTGGGCAAATCCAGACTTGGTAAGACCCAGTGTTGTCTTTTTTCTTTGTTCTGCCCCTCTCTGCTGCTGGTGTATTCTAATCATTGCGTCTTCTCCCTTATGATCTGTTTGTGAGAAAAAATTGAATCTCAATAGGAAATGACATAAATGTCAGAGTACAGCACAAAATTTTGTGTTCAGCTACATGCTGAAGCTTCCTCAGGCAGTTCCCTGCCTTGGCCTTGCTTGTACCTCTCCAGCAGGTTACCACTCACCCCAAGTGTGCATGGGATTAAATTAACTTTGATGCATGTGTTTTGAACACATGGATGTGTTAAGATGAGAAGGCAGAGGGAGTGGGGCAGCCCCAGGAGCTGAACACTGTGTGTTGCAGGCCAGCAGCCTGCAGTATGAGATGCTGCTGCTGACAGACTCCATCTCCAAGGAGGACAGCTGCTGGGAGCTGCGCCTGCGCTGCGGTGAGTCCTGAGTGCACTCCCTGCTCTGCACACATACAGGGCTTCCACCTCTAAACCCATCCTGAGTGCTGCCCAGAGCTGGGTCCTGGCTGCAGCTCTCACAGGATGATGAGCATCCCTGTCTGCTTTCAGCTCTCAGCCTCTTCCTCATGGCAGTGAACATCAAGACTCCCGTGGTTGTTGAGAACATCACCCTCATGTGCCTGCGCATCCTCCAGAAGCTCATCAAGCCACCTGCTCCAACCAGCAAGAAAAACAAGGTACAGCCTTAGAGGCTGAGCAAAACATTGAGAATTTGCTGATGGAAGTCTGGCACACTGATCTCAGTGAGGAACTAGTTTGTGAGGAAGCCAGACTTGCTTTTCCTGGTCACTGTTCTAGGGAAGCACAAGCCCTGTGACTCTGGTCTTTACACACTGCAAATTACAGGTTACTACTTCCTATTTTTCACTGGGTTTTGGTGACTTTGACCACAACTGTTCAGGGTTTGCTCTTTTTCCCTCAGATCTGAGGCATGGGAAAGAACAAATTCAGAGCCACAGCTTGGTTATTTTTGGCAGGCTTTTGGTGCTCTTAGCAGCTTTGTAGAATTGGGTACTTAAATTTGATAGGATCAAGTACTTGTGACTCAGATTTTTAAATACAGAGCTACAGTTCTCATTAGAATATATTGATTGACCACTATTGATTTTATTTTAGGATTAGATTTGCAGGAGAAAAGGAGTTTTTCTGCTTTGATCTGCCTGTCTGATAATCACAGATGGATATCAGAGATGGGTTTGGTGATATTTCAGTAAGAACTGGAATATCTCTCTTAGATCACCATTAACAGGCACCCTGTATTACCCTGCTTCTGTCCCAGAGCTGCATTTGCCTCTTCATGGCCCAGCCCCAGTGATTCACTCTCAGGAGTTGCTCTTTGGGAGCAGACTGTGGCTTTCTGAAGAATTACAGAGCTTTTTTAATTTGTTAGGATGTGCCCATGGACGCTCTCACCACTGTGAAGCCATACAGCAATGAAATCCATGCACAGGCTCAGCTGTGGCTCAAGAGGGACCCCAAAGCATCCTATGAAGCTTGGAAGAAGTGCCTCCCTGCCAGAGGTAACCCCTGTGCCTGTGACCTGGTGCAGTTCTGTGCAGGAATATGTGTATCCCAGGTGTAATAAGGATGTGCTTCTATGGGGTTGTGTTGGCTGCTGCCCCATGGCATCTGGTACCATCCTCACATTTAATCCTTAGAGTTGTAGCACTGACTTTTCCAGGTTGTGTGCCTCAAACCCTAAACAGAAAATACTCTGTGCCCAAAGAGAATCAGGGGACTGTAAAAAATGAAACTAGTTTCATATTTGAATTGACACCAGCCAGCTGGAAAGCTGATGGAATTCCTTGAGAGAGGCTCTGGAATTTTCATGAGGCTTGGAATTGAGATAGCTCCACACAAGAGTGAAAATGGCAGCAAGGAGATGGGAAGCACTCAGCTTCCCAGCTGAGTTTGGCAAGTTCCAGTAAGAAAACTCCTCTAGCAGTTTGCAGTTCATGGCTGCTGACAGTTCTCTTGGGCTCTGCTCAATATTGCAGGTGCAGATGCCAATGGGAAAACTCCCAGCAAAGCTGAGCTTCACCAGCTTTACTTGTCAGAAAAATACATCTGGAAGTGGAAGCAGTTCATGAGTCGCCGTGGGAAGAGAACTTGTCCTCTGGATCTCAAGCTGGGACACAACAATTGGCTGCGACAGGTAGAGGTGGGGAGGGCCCTGGGGCAGGCTGCAGTCACAGAGTGGCTGTCTGGGGAGGCTGGCACTCTGCCTCCCTCACAAGGCAGCTTTGCAGCTGTGTTCCCTTAGAAATGCTGCATCAAATGTTTATCTGGGAGTCTGTGGGTTCTTAAACTCTGAACCTTTGATTGCCATGGTGCTCCTGCATCAAAGCTTTGTTCTGTGTGTGGGGACTAGCAGGTCACCCACATCATGCACTCTTTAAACACTTGGGTGCTGAGCAGAGCAGGAATTGTCACAAACCAGGTGCTGGGAGAACAAGAAAATGCTGCCACCAGCTCACCCAACAGCCCTGATGCTGTCCCTTCCTGTGAGCTGGCACAAGTTCATCTGTGCCCATGGTCTGACCTGCCTTTTCCTGCCCCTGCCCCAGGTGCTGTTCACTCCTGCCACCCAGGCTGCCAGGCAGGCTGCCTGCACCATTGTGGAGGCCCTGGCCACCATCCCCAGCAGGAAGCAGCAGGTCCTTGATCTCCTCACCAGGTATTCCTGTGCTGCCACATCTGGCAGCTCCAATTCCCATCACAATCTCCCTCTTCTTGCAGCTTTTCTCACACCTCTGCCTTGTATACCTGCAGTTCAGGGATCTTTTTGAGCTTTTTTTTTTTATTTTTTTAATTTCATTAGCTGGGAGGGTATAGGTTTAGGAATTGGGGTTTGCTGGCTGGCAATGAGCTCTTGCAGTCTGTACTTTTTCCAGAAGTAGGGATCAGCTGTCCAGCTGTGTGGCCAACATTTCTCCTGCCTCTTCAACAGCAGGATGATAGAGTGAGCTCACTTCCAGCTGCTGTGACATATAACTTACCCCAGTTCATGCAGATTGCACAGTCAACTCCTTTTTGGGACAAATACTGATTAATCCAGCAAGTAATGAATATTAGTGATATTGTTAGTAAGGACAACCTGGAGGATGGATTTCTGGAGGCTTTTTCTTCCTTTCCAGAGTATCCTTAAGCAGGAATGCCTTTTGTTGCTGTGAAGGGGTTGTCAGGTTGTGTTTCTCTTTCACAGCTACCTGGATGAGCTGAGCATTGCTGGTGAGTGTGCTGCTGAGTACCTGGCCCTGTATCAGAAACTCATCAAACCTGCCCACTGGAAGGTCTACCTGGCAGCCAGAGGGGTTCTGCCCTACATTGGCAGCCTCATCACTAAGGTATGGATTTGTGTGCAGGAAATGACCTGTTGGCTTGGCTTTCTTTTTCCCTTTGAAATTCCATCTCTTTGTTCAGTGCCCTGTTGCTGACCCTGCCAGGGTTAAGTTCACACTTCAGTGCTGTTTCCTCTGAACAGAGGGGGGTTTTAGCTCCAGTGCTGAATTCCTCAGCACTTTAATTAACTCTGCTCTGGGATTGTAGATATTGCTGCACTGCCTTGGCAGCAGGTCAGAGCTGGAAGCTGCTGTGCAGCTGCCAGGCTGGACTCTGAGAGCCATTAGGGACAGGGAAGGATCAGGTGTGCTGCCATTGCTGGAGAAATGGGAATTACAGCACACTGAGTTTGCAGTGTCAGAGATTTCCTGTGGGGATCCCTGCTGCACTCCACAGAGGCAGGTGACACTCTCCACATCAGTGGTGGCTGGGAGTGCTCCTGGAGGGCCACTAGAGCCAGGCAGTGGTAGCAGGAAGGTGCAGGGATAGAATGAGGGGAATATTTGTGTCAGTTTTCCTCCCCTTTCCCCTTCCCTCCCTGCTGTTGTGCTTTCTCTGTGCCTGTCTCAGTGGCTGTGCTGAGTTCTTTGCACCCTGTGTTAGACACTCCAATCATTTCTGGCCTTGCAGGGTCTTGGCCTAACAGGCTGTTAATTATTTTCAGGAAATAGCTCGTTTGCTGGCCCTGGAGGAGGCAACCCTCAGCACGGATTTGCAGCAGGGATATGCCCTGAAGAGCCTCACAGGTATTGAGTGGACCTGCAGCAGGGTTTGACTGGGGTGATCATTGTTCTCTAACAGCCTGTGGCAGGATTTCAGAGAGATCTCATTCAGTCCTGTTGCCATTGTCAGCACTGGATTTTTGCCATCGATTTAGCACTTAATCTCTAAATGGATTTTTCCATATTTTTTTGTGGTCAGTAAGAGTTTTTAGCTGAACTGTGGTAACACACCAGGCAAGCTTCATCATTTCACTTTATTACATGGTACAATCCCTGGCACCACTGTAAGCACTGCTTTATTCCTGCCTGTTGTTCCTACCTCCTTATTCTCTGGGATCTTTTTTTTCATCTTCTAGGGTGTATACCCTTTTACAGAATTTTGTTGGAAATGGAAATACCTCATTAACTAGGTCATTGTTTTTTGTATCCTCTTTCACATTCTTCAGCCATTAGTGGGTGAATCCATAAAGCCTGGCTTCTTGCAAGAAGCAGCATGTTGATCAGTGTGTCATGGGAAAGAATCCTTGTGTTTGCTGATTCTTTACTTTCTTGTAGGAGTGACCAGTTTGTGATGTCACTGATAAGTCATTTCACATCATCAGGGGTATTAGAAGTATTACAAGAGGAACACTCATCTGCTTTTGGAATAGCTTGTGACAGAAAAATGCCAAAGAGTGCAGAATTTTGTATCAAGCATGCAGGAAACTCCTTAGGCCCTTTCCTCATTCCCAAACTAGTTTTCATATGTTACAATTGACAAACCAGGCCAAGGCTTTCACCTCCAGCCACTCAGCTCACAGAAGTGAGCTTTGAACCACAGACCAATGGGAGCTGGGAGCCATTTTTATGATACTGTGCCCTATTTGCTGCTGTGAAATTTAGAAGTGAAATTCTCTGTCACCTCCTGAATCTCTGTGTCTTTCCAGGTCTCCTCTCTTCCTTTGTGGAGGTGGAGTCCATCAAAAGGCACTTCAAGAGCCGGCTGGTGGGCACGGTGCTCAATGGGTACCTGTGCCTGAGGAAGCTGGTGGTGCAGAGGACAAAGCTGATTGATGAGACCCAGGACATGCTGCTGGAAATGCTGGAGGACATGACAACAGGTAAAACCACCTCTGGTCCATAAATCCAGCCTTGGGATCAACCAAGATGGAAAAGCAGAACATCCATACTCAGAACTTTTCTAAATGATTGCTGTCAGCAAGGGGGGTTATGGCTTCCAGTATTTTCTGTTGGCACAGAACAGTTGAATAGTGTTCCTAGTCACCCCTTATCTTCCAGGAATCTCAGCCTCCTCATTTTTATGGGGCTGTTTTACTGCAGCTCAGCCATGCAGAAGCTTTCCTAGTAACCCTACAAATAAAAACCTTCCATCTTTCACAGAGTGGATTCGCAAAAGAACAGAACACCAAAGTGGGGGGCTGGGCTGAGTGCAGAAGGATTTACTGCATGTGCTGAGTTAAAGTGGAATCTATAAAAGTGCCTCCAGTGTCCATTTTACAGCTTCCTTTCCTTGGCAGGCACAGAGTCAGAGACCAAGGCGTTCATGGCCGTGTGCATCGAGACTGCCAAGCGCTACAGCCTCGACGACTACAGGACCCCTGTGTTCATCTTTGAGAGGCTCTGCAGCATCATCTACCCTGTGAGTGGGGAGGCACACTGCCTCAGCAGGGCCCTGCACTGCTTTGGGAAGGGACTTAAAGATTGTCCAGTCCCCCCTCTGCCATGGCAGCCACTACCTCAGGGTGCTCCGAGCCCTTGGACAATCCAGGGGCAGCCACAGCTTCTCTGGGCACCCTGTGCCAGGGCCTCACCACCCTCACAGAGAATAATTTCTTCCTAGTATCTGACCTAACTTTCCCCTCTTTCAGTCTGACCCATTCCCCCTTGTCCTGTCACTCCAGTTCATGATGAACAGTCCCTCTCTGGCTTTCCTTCAGACCATGGAAGGGCTCTGAGGTCTCCACACAATCCTCCTCTCCAGCTGAGCATTCCCAACTTTCCACAAGGCAGAGTCCTCTGAGCACCTCCATGGCCTCCTCTGCACTTGCTCCAGCAGTTTCATGTCCTTTTTTTTTGTTGAGGGTCACCAGAACTATGTTCATTGCTCCTGGTGGGGTCTCCTGATAGAGGAGGAGAATCACCATCAATCACTTCTAGCAGATCTGGTTCCTTTTTCCTAGGAACAGCATTGTCTGCAGTCATGATTCACCTTTAGCTAGTGTAGACATGTTTCCCATTTGGGGGGAGCACTGTTCAAGTTCCCTGAGGAATTTGGTCACTGAATAATCCTGGCCATCCTCTGAGTGTGGCCTGCAGAGCAGATGCACCAGTGGGGAAAGGACTGAAGGTTTAGGAACATTCTCCCATAGAAATGCAGCAATAGGAGCGTGGTTAGGGAATAACTTACTCTGTCTCTGCTGCTGCTCTTTAGGAGGAGAATGAAGTCACTGAGTTCTTTGTCACTCTGGAGAAGGATCCCCAGCAGGAAGATTTCCTGCAGGGCAGGATGCCAGGGAATCCCTACAGCAGTAATGAGCCTGGCATTGGGCCTCTCATGAGGGACATCAAGAACAAGATCTGCCAGGACTGTGACCTGGTGGCTCTGCTGGAGGATGACAGTGGCATGGAGGTGAGAATTTCTTCACGTGGAGATTTCTTGTACAGACCTGTGGGATGCTGGGTTTGGGCAGCTGGTGGTTGCTGGGGTGGTGATGTAACAACCCAAGCTTGTTGTTGACTTGTTCTTCTCTCCCTTTCAGCTTTTGGTGAACAACAAGATCATCAGTCTGGATCTGCCTGTGGCTGAGGTCTACAAGAAGGTGTGGTGTCCCACAAACGAGGTGTGTGCTACCTTTGTACAAGTTAAAAGCACAGAGCACCCATCCTTCACATCAACAAAAGAAAAAAAAAAAGGGGGAAAATCTAAATCACACGAGTCAGGATTTATTTCCTGGCATATAATTTATTGGGTGTAACTGCTCAGCACCTTCTGGTGCTCTGTTAGGACAGATTGTGCAGTGAGTGATTGCAGAGCAGTGCCCCAGGTGAGCTGTGTCCTGTGTCTCATGTGACTCTTCCTGAGGAGCAGCCTTGCCTGTGTTCCCCTGGGGAGATCTGAACCTTGTCACTGCCTTTCAGATCACATTTCACACTCCATCTGCACACAAAAACTTCATGTGTGTGTGCACACAGGGACACCAGATTGCTCCATCAGTCTGTGCTTCGGGGATGAACCCAAATTATTTATGCACAGAGCATCCAATAATGGTTCTCCATATTTGCACTTCTGCTGTCATATTTTTCATCAGGATCTCAAGCACTTGGCAGATTCATCCTTTTTTTTGCTTTTCATAATATGTATTGTGTGTTTTTCACATGAAGGAATTGACTCGACAGTCTTAAGGCTCCAGTTCACTGTGTCATACTAAGCTTGTTCCAGAGGTGGATGTGGTCCAGAACAAGCTCTTCTCTTCTTTCCTTGTAGCCACTAAAATAAACTCCCACTGAGACCATTAGGCTCAAGCTTACCCACTACAAATATGTTTTTAGAGGCACTCGAGATCATAAAACAAGTTTGATTTGCCCAGCAATTCTTGGTCATCCCTCATTTCCTCCTGGCCTCAAATCACCTTTGAAACCTCAGTTTCCTGAAACCATTTATGGGAAGAGTTCAAACAAAGAGCCAATTAGCAGTGAATGATAAAATGGGTCTCCTTAAGCTTTATTTCAGTAACAAAGCCTTCAGTGTAAAATCAAGCCCAAACCTTGTGACAGTGATAATTTTTTAGCAAGGTACCAACTTGGAAAGGGAGGTGAGATGCTGGTGTTCATCTGTGAGTTCTGATTTGAATTCTGGTCGAGTCACTGGTGCAAATGATGCTGGTGCTGGGAGCAGGCAGGAGCTGTTCCCGTGGGATGCTGGGCTGGAGCTGTCGTGCAGCTCTGCTGCTGAAAGGCAGAGTTTGCTCAGCATTCCTGTGGATGAACAGCTTTCATCTGTCTTCCTTTGTGAGCACTCCTGGAGCTGCAGCTCGTTCCCTGGGAGCGACAGGCGCACAAGAAACGCCACCTCAGGCCCCTTTTTGTTCCCCTTGTCTCTCAGTGGCTTTTTTTGTTCATCTGCCGTTTTACCAGGGCCCCTGTGGTGTTAATTGCTGGTCGCCAGCATGGCCTTTGAGCAGATCTTCCCCCCGGGGCTTTCCCTCTGCTTATGTATTTGCTGTGACATTAAGCACTGCTTATTCCACATTAGGCTTAGCACGATCCCTGACAGGTTTTCTCTTGCAAGGTCTCCTGCTCCCAAATCTGGGATTTTTCTTTTCTGCTTTTTATTCAGACCTATGGATTAAAAATGGAAAGTTTCATGATATGCTGTCAGTATTTCCAGCTGGAAATGCATCTGGAAAACTGTCCCTTTCTCAGGGTAACAGCACAGCTTTTTGGCTGTATCATTCCAGTGATGTACTGCTTTACTGAAAGCTCATTAAATTGCCTTTCACTCCTCTTCCATTTGCCATCACTGCAGATTTTATCTGTTTGAAAGCTTTCATCCAATTAGCCTGTCCTGCTTCATTTCCTGGGCCATGCCTGTTCCCTGTATTTCCCAGGTATACTGTGCCATACCCTCAGAGAAGAGGTTGCCATGGAAAGCAGGTGTTCCTCTGCACATGAACCCATTTTCCTTGGCTGCATCTTTCACTGCTGCTAAAGGAAACCTGGAGGAGATGGAAGGGAGGAGGAGACTGTTTATTACCAGTCTGTCAATTGGCAATGCCAGGGAAAGCTGGGCAGACCAAGGGATGAGTTGCTGATGTTTTTGCAGGTGTCTCTACTGTTGTTTTTAATTTATCTCAAGAAGGGGAGAACAAGGGAGTGAAAGATTTCCCTGTGTTACCATGCTCAGGTGAAACAGCACGAGGGAGAGCTGGGGCTGGAGTGTCTGTAAACACTGAAAGCAGAATCAGGCTTGTGTACAAGTGCCCAGAGACAGAATGAGTAAAAAGCTCTGCTCTTGCAGGGGGAGCCCATGAGGATCATTTACCGCATGCGGGGGTTACTGGGAGATGCAACGGAGGAATTCATCGAGTCCCTGGACTCCACCACTGGTAATGCATTTGTCTGCTGAAAGCTGGGATTGGATTTGAAATCTGAGGTTTGCTGCAGAGCAATGACATTATTATCCTCACAGCAGTGAGCTTAAAGTTGATTGACGTTGCTTTTGCTGCATTTACCTGCCTCACCTCGAGTGAAGGAGGATTTTAAGAGGGCTTTAAAGCTGTGCTTCAAATATGAGCACTTGCTTGGCACAGGGACCATTCTGCCCAGCCCTTCTTCATATTCCTGATCTTAATTCTTTTTGAATTCAGTACAACTGAAGTGACTTGACTTGTTGGTAAATGTGTGCTGCTCTGCTCTCCTTGTCTGCTCCCACTGCACAAGCATGTCCCGCTGTGGCTGCCCCTGTCTCACCACCCATGTCTGTCCTGCAGATGAGGAGGAGGATGAGGAGGAAGTGTACAAGATGGCAGGGGTGATGGCCCCGTGTGGAGGCCTGGAGTGCATGCTCAACAGACTGACTGGCATCAAGGACTTCAAACAGGGCCGGCACCTCTTGACTGTGAGTCTCTCTTTGGTTGTGGGGTCAAGAGTTATGAGGTGGAAAATTCCACAGACATCCCTGAGGTTTAGGCAGTCTCCCTTGAGCTGGAGTAGTTCTTTCACTCTCCTGTTCCTCTTGGTTAACAATTTCTTGCAAAATTTCAAATGTGTAGAACCTGAGTTGGTAAGACTAAATCCTGTCTTGCTGGAGGGATTGTTTTCTGCCTTGACCTTACCTGAAAACGAAAGCTGTGCGAAGATTTATATGGAGATGTAAAAATCTGGGGTGTAGTGTAACCCAGAAGTCTGGAAATCAGGTGTATTATTGTATTAAACTATTACTTTAGTTTCAGCAAAATCCCCCCCCTCATTGTGAAGGTAGCACAGAGAATCCCTTTGCTATATTTTGTAGGTGCTGTTAAAACTCTTCAGTTACTGTGTGAAGGTGAAAATAAACCGGCAGCAGCTGGTCAAGCCTGAGATGAACACTTTGAATGTCATGCTGGGAACTCTCAACTTGGTAAGGACAACCTGGACTTCCAGAAGTGTTTTTTCCATGGATTCCAGTGAATTTAAGCTACTTCTGACTGCCATGCTGCCTTGTGATAACTATGGGAGATGGGAAATGTTGCTGTGCTGGCTTTGCAAATTATCCTTTAGACATTGCTTATCTGTTGTGGGTGGGAGTGTGGGGGGCAGTTAAACCAGCTGGTGTTCAGTGCCTCTTCCCACCTTCAACCAGTCCCTGCTGCTGTTCCAGGGATTGCTTCCACCTTAAACTGTGTTAAACTGGTGTTCTAGTGCCTCCTTCCAACTTAAACCAGTTCCTGCTGGTATTCCAGGGACTGCTCCCACCTTAAACTAAGTGTTAAACTGGTGTTCTAGTGCCTCTTTCCAACTTAAACCAGTTCCTGCTGGTATTCCAGGGACTGCTCCCACCTTAAACTAAGTGTTAAACTGGTGTTCTCCTGAGTGCACCCACTTCAAACCAGTAACTGCTGGTGTTCAGTGCCTCTTTCCATTTTAAACTAGTAACTGCTGCTGTTCCAGGGACTGCTCCCACCTTAAACTAAGTGTTAAACTAGTGTTTTCCTGAGTGCACCCACCTCAAACCAGTTCCTGTTGGTGTTCCAGTGCCTATTCCCACCTCAAACCAGTTCCTGTTGGTGTTCCAGTGCCTATTCCCACCTCAAACCAGTTCCTGCTGGTGCTGCCCTGAGCACTCTGTTCTCTTGCAGGCTCTGGTGGCTGAGCAGGAGAGCAAGGACAGCGGGGGAGCAGCAGTGGCAGAGCAGGTGCTCAGCATCATGGAGATCATTCTGGATGAATCCAACGCGGAACCTCTGAGCGAGGACAAGGTGAGTGCCTGCTCCTTTCCCTGGGAGTCAGGGCTTGCACACCCCTGCTCACAGGGATACTGAGCTCCAGGAGAGAGTGCTGATGGAGTCTGACCCTCGTTACATTTCTGGCAGGTCTTAGCAGGCCTTGGGGAAGGGCTTGAGGAGCCAAAAGCACTGCAAGGCTGCGTCAGGATGAGTCTTGCATGGTTGGGTGAGGGTTGTTAGACACTGCTTGGATCCTTTCCTTCCTGCTTTGGGCCATAGGCCAGGGACAGACAAGAAAAGACACAGCTTGGCCTTGTTTTTTTGGAGTGTTTTTGTATGTGTTGAAAACATGATTGATTTTCCAGCTAATTGAGAATAAAACTGTATCTCAGCTAGACTGAGAACAAGAAGAGCTTCTCACTCATCTTTTGAAGCTGTGGGTGGACAGGAATCTGGTGTGCTTTGGGTTGGAATTATTAGACTTTTGGCTGGAAAATGCCTGAACAGTAGGTGGAATAAGCCAGGTGTCAGCTAGAGGGCTGGTACAGCCATTCCATGAGACCTTTGGGAACGAGGCTGGGTTATCATTTCATCAGTCACTACCCCTTCACTACAGTATTCCACTAGCTCCCAGAGCGAGAATTTTCTAGATTTATTCCTGAATGTAAATCCTGCTGCTCTTCCTTCACAGGGCAACCTCCTCCTGACAGGGGACAAGGACCAGCTGGTGATGCTGCTGGACCAGATCAACAGCACCTTTGTGCGCTCCAACCTGAGCGTGCTGCAGGGGCTGCTGCGCATCATCCCCTACCTGTCCTTCGGGGAGATGGAGAAGATGCAGATCCTGGTGGAGCGCTTCAAGCCCTACTGTAACTTTGATAAGTATGTTTAACTCAGCTAAAAGCACCTGAAATGGGTTGTGCTGGCACAGCTCTGCTTTTATTTCCTCATTGGTGCTGCTGCAGTGTAGTGCCAGGCTTCAGCTGTATTTCGTCTTTCACTTCTAAGCTTTTTTAGGAGATTCACTCTTGGTGAATCTTTAAGTTTTTGAAAGAAGTATGTGAGCTCTAGCTGGAGAAATAAGTCTTCAGAGTGTATTTTGAGGTGACTGAGAAGCTTTTCTGGATCTCTGAGGTGGGGCAAGTACATCATTCAGTGAGAATTACAGGCAGAGTTACCATTTCTTCTCTTTGTTCAGGTATGATGAGGAGCATAGTGGAGATGACAAAGTTTTCCTGGATTGCTTCTGTAAAATAGCAGCAGGAATAAAGAACAACAGCAACGGCCATCAGCTGAAAGATCTCATCCTGCAGAAGGGGATTACACAGAATGCCCTGGATTACATGAAAAAGCACATTCCCAGTGCAAAGAAGTAAGAGTCAGTGTTTAATGTGTGTGGTTAATGTGTGTGACTGCCCAGGACATCCTCCTCATCCCACCACCACAATCTCCCAAGAAATCCATGAACAAGTGCCCATTCAGGGGCATTCAGAACTGTGATGCAGAGGTGTGGTGAGGCAGTGGGATGAGCTCAAAAACCTGTAATCTTCCCATTTGATACCCATCCAAGCTGATTTCTTGGATATCTCAATTCTGGTGTTTCCTGCCTGTTCCCTCCTGTTGCACAGCAACAGAGTTTTTGCAGTTGGTGGCCAACTCATGCACACAAATCCCCAGGCTCAGAGTTGGCACAGTGGCTCTGCACAGCATGGAAGTGGGAGCGTGACTGTCCCTTCATTAATGAGCTGATGAGGGAGTGTTCCCTGCAGCCTGGAGCCCTGCTGCTGCCTGGGACACTCCCCTCAGCTGCTGCCTTTTGTTTTCCCTGCAGTTTGGATGCAGACATATGGAAGAGGTTCTTATCTCGACCTGCACTTCCTTTTATCCTGCGCCTGCTCCGAGGCCTTGCGACGCAGCACCCTGCAACACAGGTGAGGCCAGGGGCTGTGCCTGCTCACACTGCTCTGGGTGCAGCTCAGGATTCATTCCTCTCAGAGGTGTTCTACACTGGTTTTTGTTGGAGGATTCATTCCTCTGAGAGTTGGTTCTGCCCTGGTTTTTGCTGGGTGTTGTTTTGTCATCCTCGCCATAGCTGGAATAGTTTTGCTCACGGCTTTTCTCTGCTAAAGGTGTTGGTTCTAGTCTGAAGGGAATTCTCTTTGGGGGATAAAGCAGAGAGAAAATCCAGTTCTCCTGAGCTTACCTGTTATAAGAATGTGAAAGCCTGTTAGGAATCTCAAAGTAGGCATAGGTGTGGAAGCTGTTCAGGTACTCCCTGGGCAAGTTCTGCCCTTGTAGAGCATCCTCTGAGTTTTGTGTCACATGACAAGATTGGGAGCATGACTTCATGTCTTTGACTTGATGCCTTGAGCCTCTGCTGGGCAGCTTCAGGCATCATCTGGAAAAGTCAGAGATTCTGACTTCAGTATTTCCTCCTGCTGTGTGGTGTGAGATTGACACACCAATGTGAAGAGAAGGTAATTATTGATAAGCTCCTCAGGACATGATTGTGGGTGCTCGAAGGCATCAACACAATATCTTACCACAAAATAGATGTTTTATGCACTTCCCCATCTGAGCTCCTGGTAATGACCAGTGGAGAGGCAAATTGCCCTAGTCTTACACATAACTTTTAGGAGCATAAAAAAGGCAGGAGCATTATTGCAGCTCAGTGCCCTGCCCAGCTGTTCCCGTGGGATTAGAGGGGACAGTCACTGTCCCGAGTCCCCTCCACCTGAGCAGTGCTGTGTTCCATCCCCACCAGGTGCTAATAGGAACAGACTCCATCACCAACCTGCACAAACTGGAGCAGGTATCGAGTGATGAGGGGATTGGGACGCTGGCAGAGAACCTGCTGGAGGCCCTGAGGGAGCACCCCGAGGTGAACAAGAAGATCGACGCCGCGCGGAAGGAGACGCGCGCCGAGAAGAAGAGGATGGCCATGGCCATGAGGCAGAAGGCCCTGGGCACCCTGGGCATGACGGTAATGGCTGCCTGCTCTGCTCCTGCAGGGCCTTTTCTTCCTGCCTTGCTCAGGAAGTGCACCAGGTGCTGTGTAAAATCATTAATTGATGTATATTGCTCAGCTCCGGCCCCCAGTTTGCCTGGTGCTGCCAGGAGGGAGCACAGCTGCTGGGAGATGGGATGGGCATTCCAGTGCCAGTGGTGAGCATGGTGTGGTTTGACATTCTTTTTAATCTGCTTGAGCTTTTCTCTCTTCCAGACAAATGAGAAGGGCCAGGTGGTGACCAAGACTGCACTGCTCAAACAGATGGAGGAGCTGATAGAGGAACCAGGACTGACTTGCTGCATCTGCCGGGAGGGATACAAGTTCCAGGTAATGGGAGCTACAAGTTCTGGATAATGGGAGCTAAAAGTTCCAGGTAGTGGGAGCCAGAAGTTCCAGGTAGTGGGAGCTAGAAGTTCTGGGTAATGATGATGAGAGATTAAAGTTCCAGGTGAAGGGAGACACATTTTCAGAGCCCTCTCAGCTCCTAGGGGGACTTGCCAGTATCTGGTAGCACAAGTGCTGGTGCTGGAAGATGAGAAAGTCTCAGGTTGGTTCTTGAGATCAGTAATTCCAGAGGTGGCTGGAAGTGGAAGTGTGTTTTCAGTGAAAGCTGAAAAAACACAGGATCAGTTTTAAGTCTGAGGCTGGGACTGGGAGAGGTTCAATTCAGTGTGGTGTGGAAGGAGCAGGCAGTGTGCCCTGCTGCAGAGCTGAGTGGTTGCTAAGCCCCCTGTGTCCTTGCAGCCCACCAAGGTGCTGGGGATTTACACCTTCACCAAGCGCGTGGCGCTGGAGGAGTTTGAGAACAAGCCCCGCAAGCAGCAGGGCTACAGCACCGTGTCCCACTTCAACATCGTGCACTACGACTGCCACCTGGCAGCTGTCAGGTATGTGCTGTCACAGCCTGGAGCTTTCAGGCCATTTGGGGTCACAGCATTCTCTGGGCAACTCAGCATGGGTGGGCTGGGTTGTTGATCACTTCGCAGTCATGGGTGTCTCTGTCAGGGTTTGCTTTATCTCTGCTGCCAGGTCCAGCACTGAGAGAAGCTGTACAATTGTCATTTTTGGGGTGTTTCCTTAGCTGAAAGCTTGCATCCTCCTGACTTGCCTGCTGTGCTCTGTTTCTCCATGCAGACTGGCTCGAGGCCGTGAGGAGTGGGAGAGTGCAGCCCTGCAGAATGCCAACACCAAGTGCAATGGGCTGCTGCCAGTGTGGGGGCCCCACGTGCCAGAGTCTGCTTTTGCCACGTGCTTGGCACGGTGAGTTCAGGCAGGTCCTTCCCCAGCTGGTTGCATCTGGGTGAGTCAGTTCCTTGCCACACACTCCTCTGAACTCTTGGGATCAGAGGTGGTGCAGTTGAATCTTGGTAAAACTGAGCCATTTCAGCTTCTACCACCAAGAGTGAATATCCTGAAAAAGTACAGGTGTCTGTTTGCTCCTTGGCTTCATGCAAATAATTTCAGAGCCTCCTTATTCCCCAGTCACTGCTGAGGATGCAGTGTTGATTCGTTTGTGGCCCAATGAGCCCCTGCTGTACAAAAGTAACCCTCTGACACCAGTGGATTCCCTGGTGCAGATTTCCAGACTTCTCTTGGATGGTACTGAGGTACTTGAGCACCTGTCTGGAGCAGATGGAGGTGCTGTTGTCAGATTCTGGCTCACCTTGTGCTGGGTTTGTAATGTCACATCAGAAATTTTGAACCTGACAGGATAGGTTTTGATCAGATACCAGGAAGAAAGTGTTCCCTGTGAAGGGGTGTACACTGGCACAGGCAGGATGCCTGGAGAAGTTATAGATGCCCCATCCCTAGAAGTGCCCAAGGCCAGGTTGGACAAGGCTGGGAGCCACCTTGGGATAGTGGAAGGTGTGTCCCTGCCCGTGGGACACCTTGGATAATCTTTAATGTCCCTCCCAACCCAAACCTTTCTGGGATTCAGTGGAATTAAGAGTGGTAACATCCTGGAAGCATTTCAGCCAGGGAGCAGTATCCCATGTCCATGGGAAAACAGTATTGATGAGTGGGCAGATCTCTGCAGATGGGATTGGATTTGCCAGGGTGAGCTGGAAGCTTCCCTTTGGGGAGGTTAATCCAAGGTAGCAGGGGCTGCCTTGTGCAGCCTGCTCCTTCCTCAGAGCTTTTCTGTGCCATCTTGCTGGGCTGCAGTGGCAGGAGGAGCTCTGAGAAGGCTCCCTGCTGTTTTGCAGACACAACACATACCTGCAGGAGTGCACAGGGCAGAGGGAGCCCACGTACCAGCTGAACGTGCACGACATCAAGCTGCTGTTCCTGCGCTTCGCCATGGAGCAATCGTTCAGCATCGACACCGGGGGCGGCGGCCGCGAGAGCAACATCCACCTCATCCCCTACATCATCCACACCGTGCTCTATGTGCTCAACACGTCAGTGCCACCCTCCCTGCCACCCTCCCTGCCACCCTCCCTGCCACCCTCCCTGCCCTCCCCCACTCAGCTTTGGCCACAGGCAGCACAGATGGGAAGTCACAGAAAGTTTGGGGAGGAGCGGGGCTGTGCGTCCTTAGCGGGTTGTTAAGGATTTACATTGTTGGGAGTGAAGCCTGGACATGCTGGATAACAGGGAACCTATTGAGTAAAAGCAATTGGGAATTAGCTTCTCTTTCCATTCTAGATGTAATTATTACCTCTGGGGTGAGCAACAGGGTTATTATATTAAAGAAACCCTGCCAGCTTAATTTTCTCCTGAGCAGGCAGAAGAGACACTGCGATGAAGTAATAGTTGAAAAGTTAACCCTGATATTATTTTGTTCAGTGTTCAGATAACACAGTTTTGGTTCCAGGTTTGCCATCCTGGAATAGGGTTCAGGTCCATCAGATTTTCCTAGTATTTTAAATATTTTTGGGGTTACCATTATTATTTTTTACCAATAAGCAGTAGTGCACTTAGGCTACATGTATACATCCATAGGCACCCAGATGCTTTGGAATGCATGAGCTGGTTCTGATCCTGCAAAAATGGGATGCCCATGTGTATCCTCTCTTTGAGGAGTTAGATATTAGTAAGTAATTCTAATTAGATGAGGGTATAAATATTAAAATACACACCAAGGTCACTCCAAATGCAGTGCAGTGAAATCCCTCTCACTTTCCCGCCTGGAACTAATCAAGGTTTTGGCTGTAATACAATTTGTCTTTTGTTTTTAATATCTATCTCCAGATCCCTATGCTATTGTTTTCCCAGTCCTTTGGGAGACAAATAAATGGAACTATTTGTTTCATCTTGTTAGGCTGCTGTTGGCACCACAGAGCCCAGAACCCGCTGGGCAGAGGTGGAAAAAGGCCTTCTGTACTTCCCAGACAGAATTTTTAATATTAAATGGAGAAAATAAAGAGCTACTACTTGGCTCCCAGCTGCATCTTTTAGCAGATGAAAAGGTCACATAACCCTGACAGCTTCATCTGCTGGGATGCTGCTTGATGCCTGATAGGGAGAGTTTATCTCACTTAAAAATCAAGGGTCTGCCCTGGCTGGCAGTCTCTGCCTGGTGCAGTAGAGCCACAGATCTGGTGATGCAGCTTCCCAAAGTCCCCTGTAACACATGATTTTCACTGTCAGTTCTGGGGTGTCAGGACTCCTGGGGCACTGGAACTCTGGGGGAAAGGAGGAAAATTATAAAATATTTATATAAGCTTGCAGTAAAGTACAGTGTCTTTTGGGTTTGAATTTGGCCTGTATCTTCCCAGAGGTTGCTTTTGCAGTAGTAGTATCAATGGATCCAGGTGTGGCTGCAGGAGCTGCAGTGGCTCTGTGGTGTCCCATGGGAGATGGCACAACTCCAGTGCCTGGCTTGACTGGCCTGGCTCAATCTTTTTCTCAAACAAAAGGAAAAATATCTCTGTAGTGGTGTTGTCTTCCACTGGGGTAATGGCTGATGCCTGGCAAACCTCTAGTTCCACCCACACCTCCAAGGAAAATGTCCTTGCTTCACTGGGAGCAGGTCCTCAGCCAGAAATGAGTTTGGGCAAAGCTGGTGGTGCCCACTGGGGGAAAATTGTCAACCAGGGATGAGTTTGAGGGAAGCTGGTGTTGCAAACTAGGGCAAATCCTCAACTAGGGAATGAATTTGGGAAAAGCTGGTGGTGCCCATTGGGAGCAAATCCTGAACCAGGGATGAATCTGGGAAAAGCTGGTGGTGCCCACTGGGGGTGAATCCTGACCCAGGGGTGAGTTTGGGTGAGCTGGTGATGCCCACTGGGGGTAAATCCTGACCCAGGGGTGAGTTTGGGTGAGCTGGTGGTGCCCAGCTGTTCCTGGGCAGGGTGCTTGGGCAGCACCCCAGAGCCCTGGGGCTGAGGCTCCCTTGTGTTGCAGAACGCGGGCGACGTCGCGGGAGGAGAAGAACCTGCAGAGCTTCCTGGAGCAGCCCCGGGAGAAGTGGGTGGAGAGCGCCTTCGAGGTGGACGGGCCCCACTACTACACGGTGCTGGCCCTGCACATCTGCCCCCCCGAGAGGTGGAGAGCCATCCGCGGGGACATCCTGCGGCGCCTGCTCGTCACCGCGCACGCACGCGTGGTGGCCCCGGGCGGCGCCAGCAGGTCAGTGCTCCCTGGCTGGGCAGGGGCAGGGAGCCACTTGTGTCACTGGCACAGGGCCCCACGGGTCACTGGCACAGTCATAGTGCTTGTGTCACTGGCACAGAGCCACTTGTGACTGGCACAGAGCCACTTGTGTCACTGGCACAGAGCCACTTGTGTCACTGGCACAGAGCCACTTGTGACTGGCACAGAGCCACTTGTGTCACTGGCACAGAGCCACTTGTGACTGGCACAGAGCCACTTGTGACTGGCACAGAGCCACTTGTGTCACTGGCACAGAGCCCCTGTAGATCACTGGCACAGCCACAGGGCTTGTGTCACTGGCACAGAGCCCACAGGCCACTGGCACAGGGCTTGTGTCACCATCACAGAGCCACTTGTGCCACTGTCACAGGGCCCCTATGGGTCACTGGCACAGCCACAGGGCTTGTGTCACTGTCACAGAACTTGTGTCACTGCTACAGAGCCCCACAGGTCACTGATGCAGCCACAGGGCTTGTGACACTGGCACAGAGCTCATGTCACTGTCACAAAGCTTGTGTCACCATCACAGAGCCACTCATGTCACTGGTGCAGCCACAGGGCTTGTGTCACTGTCACAGAGCCCACAGGTTACTGTCACAGGGCTTGTCACTGTCACAGAACTTGTGTCACTGTCACAGAGCCCCTGTGGGCCACTGGCACAGAGCCCCAAGGGTCAACGGTACAGCCACAGGGCTTGTGTCACCACCACAGAGCCACTCGTGTCACTGTCACAGAGCCCACGGGCCACTGGCACAGTCACAGGGCTTGTGTCACTGGCACAGAGCCCCTCGTGTCACTGGCACGCCCACTCGTGTCACTGAGTGGCACAGAGCCACTCACAGCTCACTCACAGAAATCCCAGGAATTTCCCTGATTTGGGACCATTTTGGGGAGTTTTAATGCAGATTTTGGGTGTCCTGTGAGCAAATTTAAGACTTTTAGGAAGAGATTTTTAAGGAATTTTTTGCCATCTAAGGGCAGACTTCTTTATGAATTACTTTCCAATATTTTTCCCAGAAATCATTGGAATTTTGGCAAATTTTGGGTGTCTCAGTGCAGATTTTAGGACTTTTGGCCATTTTAGTGTGATTTTTGCATTTCTTAGAGTGAATTTGCAGGGATTTTGGGGGTTTTTATGCTCTCCCTCCCAGAGCCCAGGGACCCCTTCCACAGCCCAGGCTGCTCCAAGCCCTGTCCAGCCTGCCCTGAGTGGCTGCAGCTGCACTCAGGGCTGGTATGAGCAGGAGAATTTCATTCTGGGTGTTCCTTGCAGTGGATCAATGAGCTGATCAATGGAAATTGTGCTTTTCCTTTTGTCCTCCCCCACCTCAGCACTGCAGTGGCTCCAGCCATGAGCTGTGTGTGAGCTGTGCCTCACTCCCTGTTTGTCTCCCTAAAGAAGCTCATTCTGGGCCCTTTTGATCAGTGCTCCAGCCTCCCTCAAATAGAAAAATAGAAATAGAAGTCAAATGCCATTACTTTTTAAAAAGAAAAAAATCAATAGCAGCTGTCAGGCACTTGAAGCACAAGAATAAGTGGCTGTGCCTGCCTGACAAAGGCACAATATTTCCAGAGAGGGAAAGGGAATTCCAGTTTCTGAAAGGATGATTTGAAATAGCTGTCATAATTAGGAATCAATTCATTATTATTCTAAGTCTCCTTAAAGGGCATTCTTATGCTGATGACATTAATTAGGTGTTTGATAAAGTCATTCCATTATAGTTGCACAAACCCAGCATGAACCAGTGATCTTGGAAAAGGGAGAGAGCCCTGGAAGGGGCTCCTATTGATCTCTGTGCTGTTCCAAGCTCCCCTGGCTCCTGTTTCCTATTTCCAGCAGCCTGTCTGGCTGCTGGGGGGTCTGGCACATGCAGGAGTGTCCTGCAGGCTCTGCAGGGGTGGGTTTTATTGCTTTTTAAACCCTCCCTAAATGCTTTGTTCCTTCCCCAAGCACAGCTGTAATAAAAGCATATTGGAACAGGCAGAGCCAGGAACTTCCAGCTAAAGCATCCAATCTTTGGAATTTCAGGGGAAAACACTCAGAAATAGTGCTCAGGAATTATGTCAAGGTTTATTCAAGGGCTTTCTTTAATCTCTGCAGACTAAGAGAGCACAAAGCCTCCCTCTGATAAAGCCTCTCAGAAATAGCACTATGGCAATTCTGATTTCCAGGGTCTGTGCTTATTTATTCTTGTGGAAAATCAGGAAGAGGGCAATGGATGGTGAAACACTCTGCAGATAAGTGCCAATCTCTTGAATTTGTAGGCTGAGGCAGAGAGGAAGGCACTGGCTGTGAGACCAGGGTAATGTCTGCATGCAAAGGACTAAAATTAGCATTCCACACTCAGGGTGATGTCTGGGAGCAGCTCCAGTCCCAGAACACCAGGGTGAAGGTTCTGGACACTCAAGGACTCACTGCTACCTGTGCATCTCCAAAAGGGACAGGAGTCACTGCAGGAACCCCCAGTGCATCTCAGAATGGGAGAGTCACTGCAGGAACCCCCAGTGCATCTCAGAGTGGGAGAGTCACTGCAGGAACCCCCAGTGCATCTCAGAGTGGGAGAGTCACTGCAGGAACCCCCAGTGCATCTCCAAAAGGGACAGAGGCACTGCAGGAACCCCCAGTGCATCTCAGAATGGGAGAGTCACTGCAGGAACCCCCAGTGCATCTCAGAATGGGACAGTCACTGCAGGAACTCCCAGTGCATCTCAGAATGGGAGAGTCACTGCAGGAACCCCCAGTGCATCTCAGAGTGGGAGAGTCACTGCAGGAACCCCCAGTGCATCTCCAAAAGGGACAGAGGCACTGCAGGAACCCCCAGTGCATCTCAGAATGGGACAGTCACTGCAGGAACCCCCAGTGCATCTCCAAAAGGGACAGAGGCACTGCAGGAACCCCCAGTGCATCTCAGAATGGGACAGGAGGCACTGCAGGAACCCCCAGTGCATCTCAGAATGGGACAGGAGGCACTGCAGGAACCCCCAGTGCATCTCCAAAAGGGACAGAGGCACTGCAGGAACCCCCAGTGCATCTCAGAATGGGACAGAGGCACTGCAGGAACCCCCAGTGCATCTCAGAATGGGACAGTCACTGCAGGAACCCCCAGTGCATCTCCAAAAGGGACAGAGGCACTGCAGGAACCCCCAGTGCATCTCAGAATGGGACAGAGGCACTGCAGGAACCCCCAGTGCATCTCAGAATGGGACAGGAGGCACTGCAGGAACCCCCAGTGCATCTCAGCCAGGAAGGACTGGAGGGATGGCACCACAGTACCAGGGGGAGATGCTCAGCACCTCCCTTGTTTTGGAAACATTTCCTATTTAAACCCAAAGATGAAATTACCAGAATTGATCTGAGTTCTGGGCTTGTTCCATATTTGTAAACATAATTTGCAGGTTACAAAGAATTGAATTGAGTGTTCATTGTTACTGAACCACAAATTCTGGCTAAAAAAAACCCCTGTAGATGCTTTTTAGCATAGCTTTCATCTGGAATTTGGGAGGAAAAGACCCTTTTGATTTTTTTTTTCCCTTTGGTCTTGACTGTGACCTTTCTAAAACACTGCTGAGGGAAGCAGGGCTTCCCCAGTGTGTGTCTGGCTCTGTCAGTCTGTCTCTGTTCCTGGAGTCCCTGGCCAGCTCCAGGAATGAAACCCAGCAGCTGCTGCAGAAGGTAACTACCAGCCCTAACCCACAAGGGCCTTTTAGTTTTCAATTAAAGGAGCAGACTCCAATTAGATCAAACCCATTCACATGAAAGGCAAAGTCTGGCTTGCAGTATTTGGGAGGCCAGAATTAGCCTCACTCTCAGTTGCTCTTCATCCTGTGGAAATTTAGTCACCTTTACTAATTGGTTTTCCTTTAAATAATTAAACTGAGCTGCCCAAGCAGGCTGCCACCTACTAAGATGTCTTTTTTAAGGGCACACACACACAAATGGAACCTTTTAATAAGAACAGCAAAATGTTCACTTTTCCCCCAGAAAACCCCAATCTGGGGCAGGCTGCAGTTGGGGTCCCCTGTTGTGAAGCAGCAGCAGCAGCTGAGCTGGTGCTGGCTGCATGAAAGAGGAATTTTTGTTTTTCCAGAGCTCTGAGGTGTTGAGCAGGAAGCAGCACATGATGGGGCAGATGTACCTGAGGAGCACAGGCACGAAAATTCCAAAGCCATGAGAGCTGCTGGCAGGAGCTTCTGCCTTGCCAGAACCTGTTTGTGATTAATCCTGCAGACTTTGGGAGCTGCTGCACCTTTTAGGGCATTCCTGCTGCTCCAAACCCAGATGCTGGATTTCCAGGAGAAGTCCTTTCCTGGCAGGAGAATAACCAAGGATTTATTAAATGGAAATTGTTCTGTTTCTTCAAGGACAAGAGATTTCCCTCTGAGTCTTGCAGAAATGCTTTTATGAGTTAGGAGCACAAAGCTGTTGTGTCAGTGATTCCCCCTGGGTGTGAGGCCTGGATTTGGTCATTCCTTCAGGAATCTGCTGCTCTCCCAGCACTGAACACACAAACAAGGGCTGCACTTTGCTTTTTCCCACTCAGCTGTTGATTTCCTGTGTAGCCTTAACCCTCCAGTTCCCTCTGTACTCGTTTCCCTCCTGTGGAAGGAGCTTTTCCTGGCAGAGCTGCTGTGCTCACCCAGCAGGAGCAGCCAGCAAGGCTCACTCAGAGCCATCCCTGCACACCCCAGATGGGCTCTGGCTGTTGATCAGGTGTGTCTCAGAGGCTGCAATGAGTGATGAGCTGCTTTCTCCTGGCAGGCTGGCAGACAAGGCAGTGAAGGATTATGCCACGTACCGCTCGGGGCTGCTCTTCTGGGCACTCGTAGATCTCATTTACAACATGTTCAAGGTAAGCAGAGCACTGCAGCTCCTCTGCAGCACCCCCAGCTCAGCTTTCTGCAGCAGCAAGTACATGAGCTGGAAGTAGAAATCAAAATTTGTAAGCCCTTCCTGCAAGATGCTTGGAAATAGAACTTGACAGAATCCCAGGATGGTTTGGGTGGGAAGGGGCCTTGAAGCTCATCCCATTCCATGGGCAGGGACCTGCTCCCAGCCCCTTCCAGCCTGGCCTTGGCACTTCCAGGGATCCAGGGGCAGCCACAGCTGCTCTGGGCACCTGTGCCAGGGCCTGCCCACCCTCACAGGGAAGGATTTTTTCCTTCATTTTTCTTCTGCAACTTGTAAAAGCAGAAAGGCCACAGGAAGCTGCCTGTTCTTATTGTACTCCTTGAAGTTCAGTACCTGAAGAATTGAAAGACTTTTCCAGTTGGCAGCACTCCTGTATTGTGTATTTGCTTATTTTTCCTGTTCATTGTTCATGGAAGGAAGGACATTCCAGGCTGTGCCAGGGAAGTGGATGGGTGAGGAAGGACCCAGGGGCAGAGAGAAACCTGCAGCTTCCACAGAGGGTTCAGTACTCAGAGTGAGAGAGTTCCTGGGACCTTGTTTGATTCTATAAAAAAAAGTTCACGAAGTTGCAGTTGGGGAATTTCTTTCTCTGTTGGTTGTTTGCAAGAGGCAGGGATGGAAATGGGAGCAATGGGAGAAGGCACCAGAGTTTGCAGTAACTTTTTTAAAATTAAATATTTCTTTTTGGCCTGATTTGTTGTGTTTGTCCCCTGTCAGAAGGTGCCTACCAGTAACACAGAGGGAGGCTGGTCCTTC
Source organism: Erithacus rubecula (assembly GCF_903797595.1). Lineage (NCBI taxonomy): Eukaryota > Metazoa > Chordata > Aves > Passeriformes > Muscicapidae > Erithacus > Erithacus rubecula. The sequence goes on along the minus strand of NC_136676.1, from coordinate 1,415,962 downwards.
TCTCTGGCTGAGTTCATCAGACACAACGACATGCCAATCCATGAGGCTGCAGACAAGGCCCTGAAAACCTTCCAGGAGGAATTCATGCCAGTGGAAACGTTTTCTGAGTTTTTGGATGTGGCTGGTGAGTGTTTGCCTGCCCTTTTATAGCTGCCTTGTGCAGCTCATGACTGGAGACAGCAGCATTCCTGTCCTGCCACTGCTGCAGCCCAGGGGCTGGGGCAGGGAGAGGGATCAGCACTGCCCAGCCACAGTCTGAGCTGTCCCAAACTGCTGGGACACACCTGAGCAGCCCAGGCAGGAAAACCTCCCCCCTGCTCTTCTAAACATCTGTAGCACAGCTGGAAGGTGTTTTGGGGGGTCTGTGGTGAAGGCTGGTGATCAGATGTGACCATGGAGCTGTTGGGTGCAGCCAGAGGTGCTCCCCAAGGGTTTTGGTGCCTCCAGGAGTCAGGAGATGCTGAATTGCTGCAGGGAAGCTGAAGCTGCTCTTTGTTCTCTCCCAGTCTGTGCCCCAGGGCAGTGTCTCACTGCCCAGCACAGGAGCAGAGCTGGGGCTGTGGAGCTGCCCAAGAGCAGTTCCATATGGATTGAATGTTTCATTAAATCCACATTTCAGTCCCTCCTGCACATGCATCCAGCAGGGTTTACCCTGCTCCTGTCCAGCCCCAAAATAACCCAGCAGCTGTCAGGAGCTCACACATGGCCCAGCACAAATCCCTCCTGGGGGCAGCACAAACAGTGGGGCTGATTTTTCTCTCTTGTCTTCTTGTGTTCAAAGGACTCTTGTCAGAAATCAGTGATCCTGACAGCTTCCTGAAGGATCTCCTGAACTCCATCCCCTGAGCCAGCAGGAGCAGCTTTGGGCAGAGCCTCCAGCCCTTGCCTTGCACCCCTGTGTCCCTCCTCTGCAGTCTGGCCCTTCCCAAGGAGTGCTGCGGGTTTTTGTTGGAATTTTTTTTGTTTTGGGGGTTTTTTTGTTTGTTTGTTTTGTTTTTTTGGTTTGTTTTTTTTTTTTTTTTTTTTTTTTTTCTACAATTTTTCTTCATGGAGTGATTTGAAATTTAGATTTGTTTTATCTTGTGTTTCAGCGCTTCTATCTGTAAAGCCTTGTGCATTCAAGCTGTTTGAAAGAACTTGTACAGAGAGGAATCCAAACCAGTAAATCTTAATGCTTTAGTGTGCACCTCTTTGAAGTTAAATAAACTGAACAAATGGGTAAGCTGGGCTTGACTAGTGCTTGAACCAGGCAGGAGCCTGAATGCTGAGGTGTTGTCACATTTTCCTCCAGAGCTGCTGCTCTGTCCAGCCCTGGGCTGCACAAGGAGCCCCAAGAGATCCCAGGGCTCTCCCTGCCTGCACTGGCAGCTTCTGTGTGGGGCTGCACCCCAGGGGCTCTGCAAGGACAGCATTCCCCCCATTCCCCCCATTCCCCCCCTCCCCTTTGCTGGGTGCAGCTGCTGTGACCTGCAGGGAGAGCCAAGGACCTGCCCTGGCTGCATCCACAGCTCACTGTGCCTCCAGTGGATGGCTCCTCTCTGGGGCTGCTCCCATCCCTGTCCCTGGGGCTGCTCCATCCCTGTCCCTCCCTGGGGCTGCTCCCATCCCTGTCCCTCCCTGGGGCTGCTCCCATCCCTGTCCCTCTCTGGAGCTGCTCCCATCCCTGTCCCCCTCTGGAGCTGCTCCCATCCCTGTCCCTGGGGCTGCTCCCATCCCTGTCCCTCTCTGGGGCTGCTCCCATCCCTGTCCCCCTCTGGAGCTGCTCCCATCCCTGTCCCTGGGGCTGCTCCCATCCCTGTCCCTCTCTGGAGCTGCTCCCATCCCTGTCCCTCTCTGGGGCTGCTCCATCCCTGTCCCTGGGGCTGCTCCCATCCCTGTCCCTCTCTGGGGCTGCTCCCATCCCTGTCCCTCTGGGAGCTGCTCCCATCCCTGTCCCTGGGGCTGCTCCCATCCCTGTCCCTCTCTGGGGCTGCTCCCATCCCTGTCCCTGGAGCTGCTCCCATCCCTGTCCCTCTCTGGGGCTGCTCCCATCCCTGTCCCTGGGGCTGCTCCCATCCCTGTCCCTCTCTGGGGCTGCTCCCATCCCTGTCCCTGGAGCTGCTCCCATCCCTGTCCCTCTGGGGCTGCTCCCATCCCTGTCCCTCTCTGGGGCTGCTCCCATCCCTGTCCCTGGAGCTGCTCCCATCCCTGTCCCTGGAGCTGCTCCCATCCCTGTCCCTCTCTGGGGTCCCTCCAGCTCCAGCCAGGGCAGCCCCAGAGCCCTGCACAGCCCCCCTGCCCCACTGCTGCCCTGCATGCCCAGCACTGCTCCCCACCTGTGCATGCTGGTAGCTCACCTGGCACAGTTCTGCTGACACCTGGTGAGTTTGGAATCTAATAAAGCTTTCCCTGGCTTCCTTGTCTCTGTTTGAACTTGAATTTCCTAGCACAGTCCCATCCCAGGAATAATTATAATTATAATTTTAGAGGCTGAATAACTGCCCAGCCCCTTTGGTGCCTGTTGTTAGTGCTGGCCATGCACTGGGGTTGCAATTAGCAAAGGGGTGAAGGTGCAGTGTTTTTGTTCTCACCTCTGTGGGGGCTGATGTCACTCCTGGCAGCTGGAGCTGCTGCTGGGGAGGGGAACAGGCAGGAAATGCCCCGGGGAGGTTTGGGATTTTGGGAGGTGTCCCACAGGGGACTCGGGGCTGGGGCTGTGCTGGTGTCAAGTGCAGGAGGGGCTGGTGTGGAGTTGCTCTTTGGAGCAGCAATCCTGCACCTCTGCTGCCCTGGAACCACATCAGAGAGCAAACACAGCTCAGGGAAAGCCCTGCAGAGCCCAAACAGCAGCTGGGCTGCTCCAGGCTGGGTGCAGGAGTGACCCAAGGCACAGCTGGCACTGCCAAACCCCTCCCAGAGCCGGGAGCAGCAGGAGCAGCTCAGCAGAGCCCGGGCTCTGCCTCTGCCTGCTGGAGGTTTCAGCACAGGGCAGGACTGAGGCCCCACCGTGTTCTGGCCGTTTGTGCAGCAGGGGGTGAAGGTTTGGAGCTGGCAGGAGCCCCAGGCTCCTTTCCTTCCCCACTCATCTTTCCTGACAAACCCAAAGTGTTCTCAGGGTGCCCCAGCTCCTGCTGCCCAGGGAGGAAGGGACCTTGGCAGCACCTCCTGCAGCTCTCCCAGCCAGGGTGGAAATCCTGGTTTGCTCCACTGGTGCTGGCACAGATCTGCAAAATCAGATTCAGCTCTGCTGCAGCAGCCAGTGAAGTTTCTAGCTGGAAAATCTCTGGGTTTCTGCCCCCTCAGTTGGGTCAGCAGGTCCTCAGAGCTCCCAGGAGCACAAGGTGGTGACTGTTCAGCATCAGTGACAATGAGCAGGTGGCACCTCAGAGGGAGGTTTGAAACTGTTCTTGCAAACACCCTTGCAAGGAGCTGCCCAGAGCCCCTGGGTGGTTTGCAGAGGCCCAGGGATGTGTTTGGAAAATCAAGCAGTGCCTCCCTGGCCAGGGCACAGGTGGGCTGTGATTGAGGGACAAACCAGAGCTGGAAAGGTGGGAATGTCCTGATGGTGCCTCGTGGGTGCTCCAGGTGTGATGGCCCAGTGAGTGCCCCAGGTAAAGTGATTTTTCTCCCTGGATGTGTCTGTGGCACTTTCAGGACATGGTGGAGCCTCAAGGGACGTGCTGGGGACATCCTGGGCTTGCAGCCCCCAGACCTGGCTGGGATCCCTCATTTCCCCCTGGGCAGGAGCCCCAGCCCTGGGTGCAAACAGTAAATGCTGCAGGATTCCCTGCTGGCCTTTGGCACAGCCCAGGTGCAGCTCAGGGCTCCTTCCTGGTCAGTTCAGGGATCCTCCAGACACAGAAACCAGCACAAAACCAAGCCCAAGCTCCCAAATTAACCCTGAGTGTGAGCAGGCAGGTTTGGAGCTGCTCTGGGAGAGGCTCCCAAAACATCCCAGAGACCTCCCAGGGTCTGGGTGGATTTTTAGGAGCCACCCTTGGGTCACGTTTCTGTTCCCTGATAAGAAAAGCAGGATTGGCCTTGGCTGGTTTGCTGCAGGGCCACATTCCCATTGCAGGTGGGGATGATTCACAACTCAGGATCCAGGGAAAAACAAGCTCTGAGCTCACAAAGGGACTGGAAAAAGGTGTTGGGTGGACTAAGGACAAAATCACTTCAGGGATGTCCCCCCTGCACACCAAGATGATGGGAAAAGCCAGGGGCAACCCCTGAACCTCCAGGAATTGTAGGTCCCTTGTTTCCAGGAGGGAAAAAATAATTATTAAATCCCTATTTGCAGGTTTTTTTTGCAGGATTGATCCCAGCCCTTCACACTGGGAGCTGGGGAGGAACCAGCTCCAGGCCTTTCACCCAAACCCTGGAGATCAGCAGGGATCCCCCTCCTGATGAGTCAGGAGGAGAAGATGCTTTGGGGTAAAATTATCAATAAAATGATACAAAGGGTGTGTGGAGGGGAAGCCTCTGTGCTGTGTTTAACCCCAGGAACCTTCAGGCATTTCCCCCACAAGGCCCCATCCTGGCATGGGGAGTTTTTGGGGTGTGCAAGGAGTTCTGGATGTGCCTCTGGAAAAATTTTATTCTCCTGGTGCTTATTAAACCTTCCTTGAGCAGCATCCTCCCTGGCTCAGTGCTGTTCCTGCAGCTCCCAGATTTGCAGTGGGAATTACAACCTCCCTCCTGTCCCACAGGGATTTTCTCTCCCATCCCACTGTTGCCACAGAGCCCAGGAAGGATCAGACATGTCCCTGATCCTCACACCTGGATGCTGCAGAGCTCTCATTCCCTTCCCTTCCCCCTGGGAGCATCAGGCACCTCACAGTGGATTTCCTGCTCCAAAAATCAGAGTTTTCCTTCTGGAAAGGATCCCCACCCTGGCACTCCTCAGCCTGACTCAGCCTGGTCCCTTCCCTTGGGAAACACAAACCCTCAGTGGGTGAATCACGGGCAGGGCTGTGGGAGAACCCAACCAAACCTGGTGCAACCTCCAGGGTGAGCCACAAACATCCCTGGAGCTGCAGGAGAAGTGGGAATGATCAGAGAGCTCAGCTCTGCTCCTTCTGCTGCCCCCCACCCAGCTGGCCCACAGGGGACTGTGCTGGGATGGTTCTGCCACTGGAGAAGCAGGACAACACCTGCCCTACAGCCCTTCTCCAGTGGGGAAGCTGTGTGGTATAAAAAAGGGCCAATATTAGCAGAAATTGGATAAATTCAGGTGTTTGTGGTTTAAGTTCAGCTTTGACATATGGAGAGAGGCTGAGCTTTAAAAAAATCAAGTATCAAGAGCAGCATGTCCAGTCTTGGCTGCTCTTGCCAGGGTCTGACACCTTCCCCATCTTTCCCTGCCAGGGGACAGGGCAGGGGCTGCAGAAGGGATAAAGGAGAGGTTTAAATTTGGGCAAGGAGGCAGAGGGCAGGGCAGGGCAGCCAGGAGCACCCTCTCATTAAAGGGCTGGAGTGCCTCAGAGGGAGAGATCTCTGCCCCAACAGTGATAGGCCAATAATTACTGTTATTAATCATAATCCTGCTTGTTCTTTCCCAAGTGCAGTGCCAGCAGGACCTCAGGCACCCTCGGTACAAACCCTGGGCACAGTCAAGGCTGTCCAAGGCTGAGGTGGGGCTGGAAAGGGCTCAGGATGCTCAGGAGGAGAGAGGAACCCTCTGGGGCACAAAGGAGAGCCCCGAGTGAGCCCCGTGCTCACCCTGCTGGCTTTGGGGTGCTGTCCCTGTCTCATGCTGGAGGTGACCCCCCCCCCCCAGCCTGTGTTTGGGACACCCCCAGGCTCTTCTCAGGGTTTTCATCCCTGCAAACCCAGCAGCATCCTTCAATGATTCGCAGCGTTTGCTGGCACCGAGCTGATTCCCAGGGGTGACATCAGACACCGAAGGCACCTCCGGAGCTCCAGCCCGTTCCATTTCCCTCCCTGCAGCCCCTTTTGCTGCTCTCAGCAGTTTCTGGCAGCTCAGCGGCTGCAGCGGCGCTCCCAGCCCGGGCTGGAGCCGCCCCAGCTCCTCACAAGCAGCCGGGAGAGGGAGGGAAAGAAACGCTGCAGAGCCCCGGGATCGGCGGCTGCCAGCGCGGGACCGGGCAGAGAGCCGGGGGAAACCTGAGTGACACAGGTGTGACATCCCCGTGTGCCCCCGAGTGCTCCAGGTGTGACATCCCTGTGTGCCCCTGAGTGACACAGGTGTGACATCCCCGTGTCCCCCTGAGTGCCCCGAGTGTGACATCCCCGTGTGTCCCTGAGTGACACAGGTGTGACATCCCCGTGTGTCCCTGAGTGACCCTGGTGTGACATCCCCGTGTGTCCCTGAGTGCTCCAGGTGTGACATCCCTGTGTGCCCCTGAGTGCTCCAGGTGTGACATCCCCGTGTGTCCCTGAGTGACACAGGTGTGACATCCCTGTGTCCCCCTGAGTGCCCCGAGTGTGACATCCCCGTGTGTCCCTGAGTGACACAGGTGTGACATCCCTGTGTCCCCCTGAGTGCCCCGAGTGTGACATCCCCGTGTCCCCCTGAGTGCCCCAGGTGTGACATTCCCCTGTCCCCGTGTCCCCGTGTCCCTGGGAATGCTGCAGGTGTGACATCCCCGTGTCCCTGGGAATGCTGCAGGTGTGGTGTCCCGGTGTCCCTGGGAATGCTCCAGGTGTGGTGTCCCGGTGTCTCTGGGAGTCCCCCAGGTGTGATGTCCCCGTGTGTAGGAGGCTGTAGGATGTGACAGTGGTCAGGATGGTTGTGACAGACAGAGATTTTTATAAGCCAGGTCTGGAAACTTGTGGTTTATTGCATAGGGCTGGGTAAAAAGGGCCCTGCTGGGAGCAGGGCAGACAGAGAGTGGGGGCAGTGAGAGTTCTGAGAGGTAAGAGAGTCTAAGAGAGAGAATGAAGTAAGAGAGAGATTTTCCCATTCACAATACAATAAATCTTCTTCTCTGTTGAATTTTCTAATTTCCACTGACCAATCTAATACAAGATACAAATCCTACAGCATTTCCATACAGCCTGTAAGAATCATTACATCACATCATGTGTTATACTTTAAACCCTAAAAATGAGTCTTTGAACCCTTCTGCCAATCCAGCAGGGTCTTCTCTGACCTTTGGGCCATTGTTCTATCAAGAGGGGATTGCTTCTCTGGCCATCCTATTGTCTTCTAGTTATTTAGTAACTCAGGTTTGGTATCTCAAAGGTGGCTTGCATTTCATTCTTACTCATGATTTCCATATTCTCAAAATCTTTTGTTAAGCAATCATATTTATGAGGTTTTCCTGATCCATCCTTCTCAACATCCGTGTCCCCGTGTCCCCCAGGTGCCATGTCCCCATGTCCCCGTGTCCCCAGGACAAAAAATAAATCCCAATTCAACTCAACCCTCAGCTGGAGCTTCGGGTGCAAAGTTTGGGGCAACAACGAGAAATAAATAATTTATTCTGTTAATGTAAAAGTCACCCTGCAGTTAAATAAATCAGAGTCCGCCAGAATGAAGAGCTTGACTATTTTAGCTTGACCATTTTCCTTTGAGCATTTTGGGACGGAAGCTCCGGGCTCTCCCCGGGGCGCTGCCGGAGGATCCCGCCCTGGGAGCTCCCCCTGTCCGGGCCCATCCCGCATTTCTGCCGCTCCACTCAGCAGGTGAAATGTTCGGTTCCCAAGGAAGCGAAGGCGCTGCCCCGTCTCCACGGCGATCCCGGCGTGTCCCGGCCGCGGATGCGCCCTCAGCATCTTCATCTCTGAGCCTTGCGGGGCTGCACCTGCGGCAGCTTTGTTTGCAAAATATTTACAGCTCTCCATGGAGGAGATCAGCCCGGCGGGGCTGGGAGGGGGTGCGGGTGAGCTGAACCCCGTCCCTCCCCCCCGCGCATCCCCCATTCTCCGCAGCCCTTGGGCTGGGCAGGAGCATCCTCTGCTTGGGCTGGGTCTGTTTTGTGCTGCTGACACCCACAAACCCCCAAATGTGGCAAATGAGGTTTTGGGACCGCAGGAATAAACCCGAGTGGGAGAAGGTGTCGGGTGTTGGCAGCAGCTCCTCTCTGCCGAGAGCTGACGGGACAGGGAGGAGACAGAGCGGGGAGAAAAGAGCGTTTGGGGAGGAGAAAGCTCCTTTACAGGCAGAAGAGGTGCAGGGAGGAGAAGCTGCAGCTCCAGGAGCTCATCCCTCCCACGCAGGGCCAGCAGCAGCCCCACGAGCGCTCTCTGTCCCCGCAGCGTCCCCGGGGACAATTCCCGGCACATCCAAAGGCTGGGAACCCCCGGGACCCGCCCGGCCCTGGGACACCGCCCCGGTGACACCGCGGCTGTTCGGGGGGCTGAGTCACCCCACGAGTCACCGGGGCTGTCCCCAAGTCCTGCCCATCCTCCCAACAGGGCTGATCCTGCCCCCGCTTCACAACAAAAAAACGGGGCTGGTGCAGAAAAGGCTCTGCTGGAATGGGAAAGGTTCTGCTGGGATGGGAAAGGCTCTGCTGGGATGGGAAAGGTTCTGCTGGGATGGGAAAGGCTCTGCTGGGATGGGAAAGGCTCTGCTGGGATGGGAAAGGCTCTGCTGGGATGGGAAAGGTTCTGCTGGGATGGGAAAGGTTCTGCTGGGATGGGAAAGGTTCTGCTGGCCAGAAATGCAGCTGGGACGAGGCTGATGCCACCACGATGCTCCTGCCCCATCACAGGGGTCTGTGGTGAAACTCAGCCATTCTGGGGCTGGACTAATAAAGATACAAAGGATATAAATTATATAAAGGATATAAAGATAGAAATATATAAATATATAAAGATATAAACATAGATATAAAGATAAGATATAAAGATTAATGATTCTGCTGGTTTCAGACAAACAGCCTCACTCAGGAAAGGTGCAGAGACCCCCAGGGGAGAGATCCCAGCCCTGGGGTCACCACTGACCCCACTGGGGGTCACACGATGGAGCTGCTCCCTCAGGGTTTCAGCTTTTCTGTTCTCACCTCTTTGTAACCCTGCAGTTCTGTAGTTAGAGCTCTAAACCCCACACACAGTGTCAGTGCTGCTCTCCCAGTTTGGTCACACACAGCAATTCCTCTCTGGGCTGGGAATCAAGGACCCCTCAGTGCCTCAGGCCCTAGAAATGGAAACTAAAGGGAGTTTTGGGGGGCAGCAAACTTGGGGTAAATGACTCCATTATCTGAAGCTGTAATTGGAGGATTAACCCCCAACATGCAATGAAGCAAATTTATAAAAGTGTGAAAACCCATTACCCGTGGTCCATTTTTGGGTGTAGCCCCTGGGGGTCTTCATCTGCCCAAAATGCACCTGAAGGCCCTTCAATAAATAAATAAAAAGCAGTTTTGCTTTTATTCCCAGAGTTCTGTCTGCCCTCTGTTTTCAGGCAGTCCCACAGGGCTGTGGCCCGAGGGAAGGGGAAGGGGCTGAGGGAGGGATGAGGGGATGCAGCCTCACCTCCATGTGAGAAAATCCCAGCCCAGCAGAACCCCCTGAGGTCACTGAGGGGCATTTGGGGAGCCTGGGCAGTTTTGTGGGTGTCAAATCAGAAGAATTTTGCTTGTTTTAAATCCACAAATCAGCCCTGTGTTGATGCCACCTGCCCAGGGAGCAGCACCTGCAGCATGGAATGGGAGCCCAGGGCTTGGGTTTGGGTCTGTTTTCCTGGAAAATGGTCACTTTACCAGGGGAAAAAGAACTTTCCATGAGTGCCTAACAGAGCCTCAAGGGATGCAACCAATACCAGGAAAATTATCATTAAAAATCTGAGGCAATGCAGAGAGCCCTGAATGGTCACGGAGGTTTGGGAGTGCAGGGTGCACTTGTTCCAAAGGGAAAAGAAAATGAGTGTAAAACGAAATCCAAGGGGCTGGATTCCCCAATCCCTGTGGGATTCACTGAGCCTGCAGCACAGAGGGACCTGGGGGTGATCGTGGCCATCCCAGGGAGGGGCTGGAGCTCATTAGGAAAGGACTAATTTGGTTTAATGACCTCGAGATGAGGCGTTGGTGGATGCAGGGAGCTGCAAGATCACGGGGCAGGAACCAAACCCTTCATTGCCTGGTTTATCACCCCCTCAGGTGCTTTCCCGCTTCCCTAAAGGAATAAAATAATAAAAAATTAAAATAAAACTCAGATGGATTTTCCCACCTGTGGACCACGAGGTTCTGAAATCACCCAACTCCTTCCAGCACCACCAGAGAGGGTGCTGGTGTCCAAAACCAGGAAAATCCATAAAATCCCAGCCCAGTTTGGGTTGGAAGGGACCTTAAAGCTCATCCCATCCCATCCCATCCCATCCCATCCCATCCCATCCCATCCCATCCCATCCCATCCCATCCCATCCCATCCCATCCCATCCCATCCCATCCCATCCCATCCCATCCCATGCCATCCCATCCCATCCCAGGCAGGAACTCCTTGCACTTTCCCGGGTGCTTCCAAACCGTGGAATTTCCCAAATCTGGGATAACCCCGCTCCTGGCTGCTGCTGCTCCAGTGATTCCCTCCGTTTGGGCAGTTTGAGTCAATTCTCGCCTTTCTCGTGTTTCTGTGAGCATTTCCCGGGGCTTGGGGATGGAAATCTGGAGCTGTTTGCTGACACCCACGGGCAGCAGCCCAGCCCGAACACAAACCCAGCTCAGGAGCTTTTGTGCTGGGGGAGAGACAAATCCTTCAGGTGTTTCTTTGAGTCACCCTTTTAATGAAGCACCTCCACCCAGCACATTTATTTTTTTTTTTCCAGGAGGTGCTGGCAAAACACAGGTTAGTAACACATTAACAGAGCCCTTTGAAGAACCCTGGTTTCGGTGCTGGTGGAGTTTCAGCAAGTGGGGATAAAGATATAAATATAAATATAAATATAAATATAAATATAAATATAAATATAAATATAAATATAACCTGGCAAGCCCCATGGTTTTATTTCAGGCATTGTATTTGGGTAAACAGTGTTCCTGCAGGTTTACACCAGCCTGGCTGAGAGCTGTTTCCCTTGCATCATTCTGTGCCCAGCAGAGCAATGCAGCGATCACATCATTCAATTAAACAATATCCTTTGATTGCCCAAAGGTCCGGGAGCAGCAGTTGGGAAACGCTAATTTAATAACTTAATTATTATCGTATCAGCATTATTTAGCACTTAGGCAGGGCTCTGCTTTGGCATAACAAAATCCAAGGTTTATAATTTATTCTGATCTGACCTAATCGTGCAATCGCGGGATCACAGATTGGAATGGACCTTAAAGATCATCCCAGAGCTGCCAGGGACGGGGACAGGGACAAGGACAGGGACAATTCCCACCATCCCAGCCTGGCTTTGAACGCTGCCAGGTTTGGGGCATCCACAGTTTCTCTGGAAAACTCGTGCCAGGGTCTCCTCACCGTCACAGGGAAGAATTTCTGCCCGATATCCACGCAGAATTTCCCCTCTCTCAGTCTGGAGCCATTGTCCCCTTGTCCCCTCAGTCCTCCTCCGGCTCCTGCAGCCCCTCCATCCCCTGGGATGTCCCGCAGCCTCCTCCCCTCCCCAGGCCGGTCATTCCCACTGCTCTGCTTCACCCTCTAATGCGGGGAGCGCTTTGGGACCCCGGGGCTCCCCAAAAATCGAACCCCGAACCCCGAGCCCCGCGCTGGGGACACGCGGAGGGAGCGGCGGCTGCGGGGGCGGGGATATGCAAATCAGCTGCGTTTATATGCAAATGAGGGGGCACGGCCACGGGGACAATACACTAGGGTGTCGTGCTGGGGGCGTGGGTATGCAAATGAATAGCTGGGTATGGAAATAAGGGGCGTGGTTATGGAAATGAGATACCCGGTATGTGGGTAAGGGGCGTGGCCATGCAAATACAGATTTGTACATGGACACTGGGCGTGGTTTGGCGTGGGCGGTGCCTCGGCCGCGGCGCGCGGGGTCCCGCCCAGAGCGCTCAGAGCCCTCAGAGCGCGGTGCGGCGGCGGCCGCAGAGACCGCGGCACCGGCACCGGCACCGGCACCGGCACCGGCACCGGCACCGGCACCGGCACGGCCGCTCCGCACCGCTCCGCACCGCCGGCCCCTCCATCACCGCCCCCTCCGCCATGAACTCGCTGCTTTTCGGGGAGATGGCCCGCGCCTTCTCCCCCGCCGCCGCCGCCGCCTCCTCCTCCTGCCCGCTGGGCCCCGGCGGCGGCGGCCCCGCGGCGGCCGGGGGGGGCCCGCCGGTGACGGCGGCGCTGCGGAACGACCTGGGCTCCAACATCCACCTGCTCAAGGGGCTGAACGTGCGCTTCCGCTGCTTCCTGGCCAAGGTGCACGAGCTGGAGCGGCGGAACCGGCTGCTGGAGAAGCAGCTGGCGGCCCAGCAGAGCGAGCGCGACCGGCGGCTGCGCTACAAGACCTTCTCCCGGGACCAGGCGGTGCAGACGGACGGCGGGACCCCGCCGCTGGTGCCGCCGCCGGGCCCCGGGCACGGGCCGCTGCCGTCGCCGCCGCACTACGGGCGCCTGCCCGGCACCATCTGGAGCTACACCCAGGTGCGGCGCACCGGCGGCGGCGGCCTGGAGACCGTGCAGGGCCCCGGCGTGTCCTGGGTGCACCCGGACGGGGTCGGGGTGCAGATCGACACCATCACCCCCGAGATCCGCGCCCTCTACAACGTGCTGGCCAAAGTCAAGCGGGAGCGCGACGAGTACAAGAGGAAGTGAGTGATGGGGGATGCGGGCGGTCGGCGCTGCACTGCGGGGAAACGGGGCCAGCCCTCCCCGGGAGCGCCCGGGGACAGCGCGGAGGACGCGGGCGCTGCGCTGCCCCTGCCCGGGGGGCGCTGCGGGCCGGGATCCACCCGGGGGTCCTGGGGGGCTTCTCTTTTTTGGGGGGTTGAACCACACCTTGTACCCTGAAAACTGTGAGATCCGTCCTTGGGGGGATGGAGAGCCTGGATCTTGCAAGGAGCATTGTCAGCTTAACCTAAAAAAAAAAAAATATATATATATATATATATGCACATATATATGTATACTTATGTATTTCTTTTTTAGGAGAGAAATAATCCGTTATTAACATTGCATCGCATAGTTGCTCCTAAATTTAGCTCGCCTTCATTTTTTTTTGGTCTGATTACTCCAGTAGTCGGTTGTGTGTGTGCCAGCTCCCCGAAATTAGCTCAGCGCTGCAATATTTGGGTTGCAAATACTGCAGGGCAGGGTTTGCACTCCGGGGTGTTGCTCGGAATTAGCCAAAACAAAAGGCTTTGTGAGCCCCGCGGGGCTGGAGGTCTCCCCTGGCCTGTGGGGTTGGAATGGTGATGGATGGATGGCGTTCCCTTGGATCGCTTGGCTGTGACAGAGATGGAGGCCAGAGGGGAAAAAAAAATGTAGCTGTGCTTCTGCAGGGAGATTCCTGCATTGTCTGAGAGGCTGCTGTCCTTTGGGGCTGCCGTGGGCTCTCTCGGCTGGACTTTGGGCAGATTTAGCCTTAAAACGCATTTGCTGCTGGCCCAGCCGGGCTTTTCCCTGCAGAACCCGCTGAATTCATCTTCATTTGCAGCACTGGCGGCTCCTGTGAGTGGCCGGGTGGCTGTGCCCGGGTTTGCAAACCGCAGTGAGCTCCGCACACCTTTTGTCAGGAGCTGCCCTGCTGAATCCGGCCGGCTCGGAGACATTTCCTGGCCAGTTTGGCTGCTCCCTGGCGATCTGGGCTCCTTGGGGCTCCTGGGGCTCGGTCCCTCTGTCCCTCCCGCTGGAATAAAGGACTCGGTCTGTGTTTTGCAGCCCGCAGTCGTGGCTGGCAGGGGGTGGTTTTGGTTTCTGTGGGAAGGGAGGAGCAGAGGAAGCGGTGCTGGATGGCGCCTTGGGGAAGGGGGTCCCACACCTGAACTTGGGCTGCTTCTCCTTTTCCATGAAAACTTGAGTTATTCCTGCTTCAGGGGAAGAGGAGACTCGTGGGCCTTCAGGTTCAACCTTTCTGCTGATACAGAGTTGATTTTTCTGCTTTTACTCGCTTGTGTAAAGCACATTTTCCCCCCAGTCTGTGTTCTTGCACACTCAGAGAGTGGCATAAACCAGATAAATTCAGTAAAGCAGAGGGGAACCTCAGATCTTATTATTGCCCTTGAAAGGAGTATTCCTTGTGGAAAAAAAAAACCAAAACAGTTAACACGTATCAACACATCCCATGCTGGTGATGTATCTCCAGTGTGGGTTTTCTGGATGCTCATTACCCTGGAACTGGAATTGGTCACTGTTCTGTGACCTTCAGTCCCACATGGACAGCACAGCCTGGTTTTTGGGGGATTGTTTGTTCCTCTGGGGTCCTGAGCTGCCTCGTGCTGTTTGAATTTCCTGCTGGCAGTCAGGTGGAGCAGCTGGTTTGGTGCTGTGAGCTCTGGGTTTGGGAGCATCCTGCAGGGCTTGGGATGGAGTTTGGGCTGGGCTGGCCCCTGTGTGTGTGTCTGTGCTAAATTCACTCTCTGGGGTTCCCTTGTCTTGCTGGGATCCCTTTGATGCTCCAGATTTATTTAGGGAGCTCCAGGTGGAACAGGAGCTTTTCTCCTGATGGGGCTTGTGGAGAGTTGGGCACGAGCACAGGCTCCCAGCCCAGATGTGTGACCAGGAAAAGAAAGAAAGAAAGGGAAAGGAAATGGAAAGAAAAAGAGAAGAGCCTTTTATTGCTCAATCTGAGAATCTTTGTGGAGCAGCCAGGCCTTGTAACCTCACCCAGCAGCCACCAGCCCACACCAAGGATCCCAAAGCAGACAGTGATAATTCCATTTATTTCCTGGGGCAAGGGAGGCTTTTCCCCCTTCTCAGGGTGGCCACTTGGTCAGGGTTGTGGCTACCAAATGTTTGTGGTGTGAAGTATTTGGCTATGAGGAAAAGCCAGGCAGGGGGTGGGACACTGGGGCAGTGCTGGGTGTGCAGGGCTCACTCACTCCATGTCTCTGCTGCTGCTGAAGGAAAACTCACCTGGGGACTGGAGAGTGCAGGGCTGGAATCTGCAGGGGAAATGATCCCTTTTGTTTCCTTTCTCTTAAAGGAAAAGTGGCTTTGCTGCTGTAAAACAGCAGTGGGAGATCACTCAGGATATTCTTCCCAATGAAATTCTACCTGGACAACTTCTGGGATTAGCCATGGCTTCATTTGGGGGAAATGTGTTTAATTTCTTTGTTCCATTCCCCAAAATAATTTCCATTGGATGTTGTAGCACAACAAACTGGAGCTCTGAGAGGGCACAGTCAGTCAAGCACACAGATCATGTTTTACCTTGGCTTTTGTTTGTGTCTGAAGCCAAATGTTCCCTTTGAGGAGCCCAGCAGATATTTCTGTCCAAAACTGCTTTTGCTTTTTCCTCCAGGTGATGATATTTTAGCCAAATGATATATAAATTTGCATATTTTCTACTTATTGTGCTGCCTTAATCTCATATTTTTTAGCAATGATGAGGATTTTACACAAGATTATGACTTCAGTAAGAGAGTTAACAACTGGAGGAGTTTTAGAGGGAAAATAAAGTTAAATTAATTTTCTTTATTTTTTTCCAGCTGTGTTAGCATTTAGAGGAGCTTTTGGCCATAGATATGACTCCAAAACAGATGATTTATTGTTTATCTTTCAGATCTTTTGTAATTTTTATCTATTGTACCCTTTCATCAGGAAAAATCAAAATTGTCTTTCTGCAAAATTGCACTTTTGCAGTCAAAGCAGCTCAATAAAAAATATTTTCAGTTAATGGAAAATGGAGCAGAGTCACATTTTTAAATTTGAAATACTCAGGTGAAGAGATATTTTTTTCTGGACAGAATGACAATAATAATAGTAACAATAATAATAATAATAATAATAATAATAATAATAATAATAATAATAATATTAAGCTGTGGTGCTTCAGCTGCTTTGAGGTGATGCTGAGCAGGGCTGGAATTCAGGATTCTGGGCTTTGGGGTTGATCCTCTTGGGTTATTCAGGAGAAGAATCTGGGGGTGAGCCCAGCCCTGGCCTGGCTGCATTTTGGGGTCTTTGTCCCGATTTTGGGGACACTCAGGAGCCTCAGCATCTCTGGTGGCACCACTGGGGAGGGAGCTGGGACAACCAGCAGGGTTCTCCCCCCAATTAGTGCAATCCTGTTAATGAGAGCCCGAGGGGAGTCTGCCATGCCCAGGTGGGGGGGATGTCCAGGGTGTGTCCCAGCCCCCTGGGATGGGGTGTCACCTTCCTGAGATCCCTGGGGAGCTGGCACATCCCTGAGTGCTGTGACAGTCACAGTGCTGCTGTGACGATGCTGCTGTGACAGTGGCAGTGACAATCCCATAGTGACAATGCTGCTGTGACAGTGGCAGTGCTGCTATGACAATGACAGTGACAATGCTGCAGTGACAATGCTGCTGTGACAGTGACAGTGGCAGTCCAGCTGTGAGTGGCAGTGGCAGTGTAGCTGTGACAGTGACAATGGCAGTGCTGCTGTGACAGTGAGAATCCCATAGTGACAGTGATAGTGGCAGTGCCAGTCCCTCTGTGACAGTGACAGTCCCACTGTGACAGTGGCAGTGCTGCTGTGACAGTGGCAGTGGCAGTCCAGCTGTGACAGTGCCAGTCCCTCTGTGACAGTGACAGTCCTGCTGTAAGAATGACAATGGCAGTGGCAGTCCTCCTGTGACAGTGGCAGTGCCAGTCCGTCAGTGACAGTGGCAGTACCAGTTCCTCTGTGACAATGACAGTGGCAGTGGCAGTCCCTCTGTGACAATGACAGTGCCAGTCTTGCAGTGGCAGTGCCAGTCCCTCAGTGGCAGTGGCAGTGCCAGTTCCTCTGTGACAATGACAGTGGCAGTCTCTCAGAGGCAGTGGCAGTGCCAATCCCTCTGTGACCGTGACAATGCCAGTGGCAGTGCCAGCCGTGCTGCTGTGACAGTGGCAGTGCCAGTCCCTCTGTGACAGTGACAGTGGCAGTCTCTCAGTGGCAGTCCCTCTGTGACAGTGACAATGACAGTGGCAGTTCCAGTCTCGCAGTGGCAGTGCCAGTCCCTCAGTGACAGTGACAGTGGCAGTGCCAGCTGTGCTGCTGGCTCCTGCTCTCCTCCTGCTGTCCCCTCCCTCCCTCTCTCCCCAGCCCTTGCTCAGATTTGTATATTTTCGGTTCCACGATTACCCTTAATTGCTGCAGATATTGAGTCTGCCAGATGTTGGTTGTCTTTTCCAGCACGGGCTTAGCTGGTACTAAGAGTTGAACTGGAAATAATTGTTTTACCTCGGGATGGTATTTCACTGGGAAGATTAATAAAGTCCACTTGGAAAAGAGATTATCTTAAATTTGCTGCAGCTGGGAAGGACAAAGATTATCATTGTCAAAGGCAGCGCGCGTCAAAACTCACTGGGGCTTGTTTTTTTTACAGAAGGGAACTTAATAAAAATGTGCTTAAGATAAGCCCTGGAGGAATGTCTGAGAACTTTTAAAGCTAAAATATCAGCAGTAACAAGATGCAAATGTTCTGCATAGACCCAATCAAAAACAAATAATTTTTTCATCCCCCTGGAGGAATGAAAGCAGCGTGGCAGACCTGTCCCTGCCTCGATTGGTCACAGGGCTGGCAGCAACAATCTCTGTGGAAAGCCACCTCTTTAATTCTGCTATTCCTGCTTTTCTTTTTTTCTGTTTTAGAGGGATAATTATTTTTCAATGTGGCTTTTCACAGAAATTCCGGATTTTCCACTGCTTCCAGAGCAGCCTGGTCCGGGGGATTTTTGGCTGCCCCTTACAAGATGTGAAGTTTGATATTAAATGCTGGCTCTGATGAAACCTGAGACTCAGGATTGAAAAGCCCCTTTTTCCCTGGGCTGGGAGAATGTCAGTTTTCCTTGTGGAGAAGGGATAAAATTGCCTGATGTGAAAAAGACTTGGCTGTGTGGCACAAGTATCCAGTTGTAATTGCTGGGTGGAAAGTGGCAGTGCTTGTAAGAGTAATATTTCCTTAAATAATTCCATCTTTCCTTCTAAAATGCTGCTGCAGAGAAACACATTTAGGGTAGACCAAGGGTATCTGGAGCACTCTCACAAATCTCAGGTTTATTTTATTTTTTTTTCCCCATAATAGAGCTGGAAACTGGGACTTTTGGGTTGTAGGGATGGAGGAGAAGGTTTGTTTCCCTTTGATCCTGGTTTCTAGCAGTGCTCTAGGTGGGGTTGGAATATTTAATAGACAAAAAAATCTCTGTGTGGGTCTTCAGCTGGTTTGTAATGGGAGGGCTGAGGGTGTCATGACTGACTTGAAGGAGCTGCTGCTATTCTGAACTTTAAATTAGAATTAAAATAATGAATTTGTAGATGAACCAAGTAAGCAGAAAAATCCCCCCCCTCATGTTGTGGTTGGAGTTTTAGAGAAACTGGGGCTGCCACATTCCTCCAGGAGAAGCTTCCCCTGCTGCAAGAGAACCACAGGGCTGTGTGTTTGTATTTTGAATTTACCTTTTGATTCCTCCTGTGACTCACTCTGGCCTTTCTGAAGGCAATAAAACCCCAGATTTCCAGAGCACAGCTCAGAGCTGAGCAGGTCTGGGAGCCAACCCTGCAAACAGCTCAGGTCTTAAACCCAAATAATCTCCCCAGATGCTGCAGTGTGGGGCTGAGGTGGAAGCAAACACAGTTCCCAGAGGTTTCCAGCTGTTTTTGTGGGGCTTTGGAGCAGAGGTGCCTCTGGAGTGCTGCCCTTGGAGCTGAGGGAAGCTCTGCACCCACCTCCAGCTCAGCAGCTGCTTTTTTGTGGCTCAGGGTTTGTGGTGCTGCCCTGCCAGCTCTCAGTTTCCTGCATCTGCTTTTCTCTGACTAAATTTACTTTTTTTCTGTGCTAGAAATACTCACAGGATGTTGGTTTTTTTGCTCCTGCAGGGGCCATTCCAGCTTGGGATATTCTGATTCTAAATCTCCATTTTGGTGTTCAAAACCAGCTCTTTTATTTTGTTTGTTTGTATGAGAAAGGAAGAGATTTCTTCCAGGTTTTTTTAAGTTTAAAAGCTGAACAGTGTCTGTGTGTGCTCAGAGAGAGACTGAAACTCCTGTATAGCCAATAAAAAATCACCTTGTTCCAAGAACCCTGAAGGGATTAGTGAGGAATGATAATAAAAGGCAATAAATGATAAGAAATGGCACGAGACTGATATGGCTTGGGGAACAAGGAAATCATGAAATCACAGAGTAGAAGGGCCCTTAAAAATCCAATTCCAGCCCCTCTGCCACAGCAGGGGCTCCTGCCCTGTGCCAGGTGCCCCAGCCCTGGCCTTGGGCACTGCAGGGATCCAGGGGCAGCCACAGCTGGCTGTGTTTTTCTCAGATTTCTAACCTTGAACCTCCCACTCATACATCTGAAAGGAAGGAATTTGCCCCCACTTCATGATAAATTTGGAATAAAGGACAAAAATAAGATTTTTGTAGTAGTGGGCACACTGAGAGCTTCTTGAACTTCAGGTATATTGTCAAAATGTCTTGGTTTGGGTTGGCCTCTTCTCCCAGGGAGCAGTGACAGGATGAGAGGAAACAGCCTTGAGTGGCACCAGGAGAGGTTTAGATTTGATATAGGGAAAATTTCCTCATGGAGAGGCTCCCAGAGCCCTGGCAGAGGTTGCCCAGGGCAGTGCTGCAGTCACCATCCATGGGAATGTTCAATGAAGCTGTGGCTGTGACACCTGGGGGTGTTTTGGCTGCCTGCTGCTGCTGGAGGAGTCGTGTAGGAGGGTGGGATATGGGTTTGATGCCAAAGAAATAAAGAACTTGTCTGGTGTTTCCTAATCCCTGGTGTCCACTTGTCCAGAAACACTTTTGGTCAGTTCATTATCAAATCATCCTGCTTCAGATTAAACCTGGAAAAAACTCAGGTGATTTACCAGAGCTGATTTCAGGAAACTTGGGAAACTTTTCCCAATGGTGTGGCAAGAAGTGGCAGCTGGGGGACACACACACATTTTTACCACCACTGCTTTGTTTAAAAAATCTTGTAAAAAGGGGGATGGCAGAGAATGGAGCTGGGTGTGCTGTACCAGGGCAGAGAATGGAGCTGGGTGTGCTGTACCAGGGCAGAGAATGGAGCTGGGTGTGCTGTACCATGGCAGAGAATGGAGCTGGGTGTGCTGCACCACGGGGATGGCAGAGAATGGAGCTGGGTGTGCTGCACCATGGCAGAGAATGGAGCTGGGTGTGCTGCACCAGGGGGATGGCAGAGAATGGAGCTGGGTGTGCTGCACCAGGGGGATGGCAGAGAATGGAGCTGGGTGTGCTGCAGCCATGGCAGAGAATGGAGCTGGGTGTGCTGTACCAGGGGGATGGCAGAGAATGGAGCTGGGTGTGCTGCACCATGGCAGAGAATGGAGCTGGGTGTGCTGTACCAGGGGGATGGCAGAGAATGGAGCTGGGTGTGCTGCACCAGGGCAGAGAATGGAGCTGGGTGTGCTGTACCAGGGCAGAGAATGGAGCTGGGTGTGCTGCACCAGGGCAGAGAATGGAGCTGGGTGTGCTGCACCATGGCAGAGAATGGAGCTGGGTGTGCTGCACCAGGGCAGAGAATGGAGCTGGGTGTGCTGCACCAGGGCAGAGAATGGAGCTGGGTGTGCTGCACCAGGGCAGAGAATGGAGCTGGGTGTGCTGCACCAGGGCAGAGAATGGAGCTGGGTGTGCTGTACCAGGGCAGAGAATGGAGCTGGGTGTGCTGTACCAGGGCAGAGAATGGAGCTGGGTGTGCTGCACCAGGGGGATGGCAGAGAATGGAGCTGGGTGTGCTGCACCAGGGCAGAGAATGGAGCTGGGTGTGCTGTACCAGGGCAGAGAATGGAGCTGGGTGTGCTGCACCAGGGGGATGGCAGAGAATGGAGCTGGGTGTGCTGCACCAGGGGGATGGCAGAGAATGGAGCTGGGTGTGCTGTACCAGGGCAGAGAATGGAGCTGGGTGTGCTGCAGCCATGGCAGAGAATGGAGCTGGGTGTGCTGTACCATGGCAGAGAATGGAGCTGGGTGTGCTGCACCACGGGGATGGCAGAGAATGGAGCTGGGTGTGCTGCAGCCATGGCAGAGAATGGAGCTGGGTGTGCTGCACCATGGCAGAGAATGGAGCTGGGTGTGCTGCACCATGGCAGAGAATGGAGCTGGGTGTGCTGCACCACGGGGATGGCAGAGAATGGAGCTGGGTGTGCTGCAGCCATGGCAGGCTGGCAGAGAATGGAGCTCTGTGCCCACTAACGAAGTGCCCAGCTCGTTAGGGAGCCAGGCCAGCATCACTCACAGCAGAGATCCCTGCAGCCCTTTGTTCCTGCATCCAGCACTCCTCTCCATGTGACTCCTCTGGCTCCCTGTGTCCCACTTCCCCAAAACTTGGTCATTTGGGTCCCTTTCCAGGGGCAGTTTGGGACTCACCAAGTCACGTCGGCTCTTTGTGCCCCTGCTGCTCCTTCTCTCTGGGGACAGGTTCAGGTGTCCCATTTTTGGCTTTTTCTGCCTGGAAAGCAGCACCATTCCTTGCTTGGGGATGGAATTTCCCTCTGTGTGATCACAGCCTTGCAGCATTAAACCTTGGTTTCATTAAACCTAGTTGGGTTTAATCTTCAAGTTGATGCTTATTTTGGGGGGTTTGTACTGAATTTGCACTGAAATCCAGTCAAAAACAGGGCTTGGTGTTACAGCCTGCACCTCAGTTCTGTGTAACTTCCCAAATCTCTTGGTTCTGTGAAGAAACTATTTAAATTTTTAATTTTTTTTTTTTTTTTAAGTTTTAAAGTCTCTTAGGGTTTGGTGGTGAGCAGGTGAACTTCATGCAAATCTGTGTTCTGTGGTTGTGGGCACTCAGGGGTGCCTGGGTTTATTCATCTGTGTGTGCTCAGCCATGAGCACCTGGAAAAGGGCTGGAAAACATGACAGCTCCAAGATCCTGGAGTGAAAAGAGGAAGAATTAACTTGCTCCTCTTCATGTGGGCAGGGGCAGTTGGTCATTTGCAGTGGCTCATGCAGCCAGGGGAGGCTGAAGGAAGTGATGATTTACAGCAGGGCTGGATCCCCCTTCCCCTAAAATGCAGTGACTCAGGCTGGAACCTGAGATCAAAGGGATCCTGCCTCAGGATTGATTCCAAATCTGTGATTCCACTGGAAAATATCTCTCTGCCTGTGGATTCTTACAGGTAAAATTTGTCTCTGAGGGGAGAAAATGCAACTATGCCATTTTTATTATTTTTTTTTTAAATTAAGCTGCCTCTCTTACAGAGCACAGAATTTAAATTGAACAGGCACATGTCAGTTCAGTCTCAGAATTTGACCCTGACAAGTCAAATGTGGTTAAAGAGAAAACCAGGCACTGGTGTAAATTTACTGCATTCCATAAATTAGCAGGGGCATCATTAATATTGAATTGCAATGGGGATATTTTAATATCAATATTTAATATTTCAATCAGCTGCTGTTATTAAAAGTGCTACAAGAAATTCCCCCTCTCACAGGCAGAAAATAAAATAAATCTTTATTTCCCTCTCTTCCATAAGGCATTGACCATATGCTGTAGCTTTGGGCAGTCTGGAATCTTTTTCCAACTCTTACAAAATTTTTCCCCCAAATGCCAGAACCACCTCACCTTTGCCCCACTTTCTGCAATTCTTAAAATGCCTCCTTTTTTTTTTCTTTTTTCTTTTTTTTTTTTTTTCCCTCTCCCTCTCCTTTTTATTATTTTGTTTCTAGAAAATGAGAAAAGGGGAGCACAAAGCAGTTAAAAATTCCTTCATGCCCTGGAAAATGCATTGCCACTAATCTGTATTCCCCAGAGCTGCTGGCTGGCAGTGGGAGAGCACAGGGACAGAGTGACCCTGGGAATGCTGTCCCATGTGCAGAGAGGGAGCTGCAAATAAACTTCTTTTTCTTTTTCTTTTTCTTTTTCTTTTTCTTTTTCTTTTTCTTTTTCTTTTTCTTTTTCTTTTTCTTTTTCTTTTTCTTTTTCTTTTTCTTTTTCTTTTTCTTTTTCTTTTTCTTTTTCTTTTTCTTTTTTCTTTTTCTTCTTCTTCTTCTTCTTCTTCTTCTTCTTCTTCTTCTTCTTCTTCTTCTTCTTCTTCTTCTTCTTCTTCTTCTTCTTCTTCTTCTTCTTCTTCTTCTTCTTCTTCTTCCTCTTCTTTTCCTTCTTCCTCTTCTTTTCCTTCTTCTCCTTCTCCTTCTCCTCTCCTCCTCCTCTCCTCCTCTCCCTTTGGGGCAGGGGATCTTTCTCCCCCTTGATGTTGTGATGCAGGAGGTCTTTCCTTGCTCACTTTTGAAGGAATTCACTGTTTTTCCATTTTTTATTTCATGGAGGAGAGGGTGGGAGCCTGGTGTGGGGCTGTGGGTGCAGCTCTGGGTTTATTCCAGCCCTATAAGAGGTGTCCCCCTCTTTCCAAACACAGAACCTTTTCCTTTTCCCAGAGTTGAGTGGAGCATTAATTGCAGTTTGATCTTTCTCCTGTAAATTCCCAGTGAGATCCAGCTCCCGGCCTGTGGGCAGGGATTTGTTCCCCATGGGGAGCTGTGGTTTGGGGGTTGGGTCTGTGACTCAGCTCCATTCTCTGTCATTGTGGGGCTCTGCAGGGCAGGGGAATGAGGTCACTGCCTCAGCCCTCTTCCCTTTTACAGTGGGGAAAGGCTGGCAAAATCAGGATTGTTCATCCTGGAGAAGCTCTGGAGTGACCTAATTGTGGCCTTCCAGTGCCTGGAGGAGCTGCAGGAAATACACAGAGGGATTATTTACAGGGAATGGAGGGACAGGATGAGGGGGAATGGTTTAAACTAAAAGAGGAGCAATTTCGATGGGATATTGGGATGGAATTATTCCCTGTGAGGGTGGGCAGGGCTGGATGGGATATTGGGATGGAATTATTCCCTGTGAGGGTGGGCAGGGCTGGATGGGATATTGGGATGGAATTATTCCCTGTGAGGGTGGGCAGGGCTGGATGGGATATTGGGATGGAATTGTTCCTGTGAGGGTGGGCAGGGCTGGATGGGATATTGGGATGGAATTGTCCCTGTGAGGGTGGGCAGGGCTGGCACAGGTACCTAGAGCTGCTGAGGCTGCCCCTGGATCCCTGGCAGTGCCCAGGCCAGGCTGGAACAACCTGGGATAGGGGAAGGTGTCCCTGCCAGGGCAGGGGTGACTCTGGATCAGCTTTAAGCTCCTTCCAACCCAAACCAGTCTGGGATTCCATGAGAACCAAGTCTGTACTGAGCTCTGCTGCTGTCCATCCCTTCCCCTCCACAAATATCCCAGGGCTGCCCCTGCCCTGGCTGTTTATGTCCCCCACTGCTAAAATTTCAAGTATTAACAACTCCAATTCTTGGAAATCTGTGCAACTGGGGCAGCAAAGGCAACTGTTTCATTTGTGTGAATTGAAAACTGTTTTGCCTTTATATAAATATTTAAAAATGCCTCCTCTTGTAGTTTACAGCCCTGCTGCCACCTTTATTCATGTGCTTCCCTCTCAATGGCAGAGGGCTGTGGTTTAATGGTGAATCTGTCACCACAATGAACTGGGAGCCCTGAACTTTATCAATCAGTTGTAGCAGAGGTGATGGGAGCAGCCTGAGCAGGGGCACATTCTGTTCCTTCTGGGGGCTGTTGTGTGTTCAGGTGTCCCTGGAGCCCCTGGAGAACACTTCATTTCTTACCTGCTGTTAATATTTGTGTTGTTACCATTGTGACACTGCACATTAAATATCTTTACCTTTGTGAAGGCAATAAAACTTGAAATGCAGAAGGGGAATGGATTTATAGGAGTACTGGGGGGTGCTGTGTGTTCCTCAAGTGCCCCACCCTTGAAGAACAGTTTATTTCTTGCCCTCTGTTAACATTTCTGTTGTTACAATCTTGGCACTGCACATAAAACATATTTACATTTTCCAAGGCAATCAAACTCTTCAGATGCAGATAAGGGATTGGATCCATAGAGGCACTTTTGGGAGTGTTGTGTGTTCCTCAAGTGTCTTCAGAGCCCTTGAAGAGCATTTCATTTCTTACCTTGGTTAATCCTGTGTTCCTACAACCCTGACACTGCACACCCTTCAACAGATTTACATTTTCAGAGGCAATAAAACTCTGGAAATGTAGATAATGGATCCATAGGAGCACTGTAGGAGAACTGTGCATTCCCTCCAGTGGCAGCGGAGCCCTTGAAGAAAAGTTGATTTCTTTTGAGCTCAGAATCTCCACAATGCACATAAAAGCTGCACTTAGACATATTTACTTTTACAGAGGTCATAAAGCTGTTGACACAGAGATAATGGATGTGTAGGGCAGTGTGGGGAGGCTTTGCTGTGCCCTAGGTGTGTATTCCACCTGTCTCCCTGACTCCTGGGAGCAGATAAGCTTTATCTCATTTTTTTTCTTTGTTCTTTAGTAGGTAAATGTATTTAGTGCTGGGACAGAGATTAGGGTGAGCTGAGCTCTCTGTTTTGAGTTTGGCTCTTAGTTTTGAGGCTGGTTCTTAAAGGATGTGGTGGAAGAGGGAGATAAATCCAAAGATGAGGTGAGGAGGGCAGGGCACTCCATTATTTTTGCTGCTTCAGGCTGGAGAGCTGCACAAGGGAATGAAAATGGAGCAGTGATGAATTCCAGCAGGTTCCTTTGCAGAGAGGAGTAATCCTGATCTATTATCACTTGGTCTTATCAGGGCCTTTCCCAGTGATAGGTGATAACAGCAGTGTGGCTGGGCAGGGAGGGCTATTTATAGACAGCATTTACTCAGGAATCAGAAAGTAAATAAAGGCCTTTTATGAGAGAGGATGTTCTGAGCCTTGGGCAGGTTCCATTCTGAGAGCTGAGCTCAGCCAGTGCATGTTTAGTTACTCAGTTCAGTGTTGCTTTATAGGATGGATCAGTGTTTCCCAAAAATGGGGGATTTGCCTGGAGTGAGGGGAGATGGGACCATCCCTGGGGCAGCAGGTGGGGTTCACATGCTGGCAGGAGTGGTGCTGTCCCTGGGTTTGTGCCATCCCATAAATCCAGGGGTCCATTTCCTTCCTTTCAGGCTGGTGTATCCCTGAGGTAATCCTTCAGGAAGGCTGGCAGCCTGGCTGGGATGGATGTCCTGACCTGGGAATCAGGGGCACAGCCCTGGCTTGCTGCCAGGGTCACTCTGAGACTGTCCTGGCTCACCCTCCTCACCAGAGACCTGCTGGGACCCTTGCTGGGACTTGGGACTTGCTCTGAAGGAATTCCAGTGCCAGGAATTCCCTGCTGGAGAACAGGAGAGCCAGGGCACCCCTCAAACACCCACATTCCCCTGCACTCAGCACTGCTGGGGCCACACCTGGAGTGCTGTGCCCAGTGCTGTCCCCTCAGTTTGGGAAGGGCATGGGGACACTTGAGCATGTCCAGAGGAGGAACAGGGCTGGTGAGGAGCTTGGAACACAAACCCTGTGAGGAACAGCTGAGGGAGCTGGGGGTGTTTATCCTGGAGAAAAGGAGACTCAGAGGTGACCTTACCCCTCTCTACAGCTCCCTGAAAGGTGGCTGTGCTCAGGTGGGGGTTGGTCTCCTTCTCCAGGCAGCCCTGACAGAACAAGAGGACACAGCCTTAAGGTGTGCCCAGAGAAATTCAGGTTAGATATTAGGAAGTTTTTCACAGAAAGAGTGGTAAAATACTGGAATGGTCTGCCCAGGGATGGAGTCACCATCCCTGGGTGTGCTTATAAAACAGAATGGATGTGGCACTCAGTGCCATGGGTTAGTGGAGGCGTTGGGACATGGATTGGACTCAATGATCTTGGAGGTCTCTTCCAACCTCCTCATTCTGTGATTCTGAGAATTTCCCTCTCCACCAGACTGAAGTCACAAGGCAGTTGTGAAACAAAATAATCCTCACCCTACATGGGAAAGCTTTCCTGTAGTCACAGGCCTGGTGGACAATTCCTCAGAACTGTGATGGAGGAATCCTCCCTGGAGTCATGTGCAGGAGCTGAGATAATGCACTATTTTCACTTGGCAGCCTCCAGGAGAGCTTTCACGAGGTGTTTATAGGGAAGAGAAAGGAAAAACATGCCACAGAAGTTTGCCTGGACTTTCCGACAGCTTAGATCTTATTATGGCCTTAAATCCCTCCTGGAGCTCCTGTCTGAGCTGCCAGCACTCTGGCAAAGTCTCTGCTGGGCTGAGAGGCAGCAGTAGGAGGTGAGAAATTACAAAGGAAATGTCCTGAGCACCATAAAAAAAACACAAATGTATTTTTAAAAGGGTGATGGTGTATGTTAGAGCACGCTCTTATGTCACCTCCTCAGAGTGGCTGCCAGGCTGGGGCTGTGTGGAATTATTTTGCTTTGTTACAGCATGTTCTTGATTATGATTTCAAATCTGGTCTGTTGTTTTATTCTTGGTCCTTCTACCTGAGATCCTTTCTCTGTACTAATGTTTTTATCAGCTCTGGAAGTCTCATGTGTTCTGGGGATTAAAAAAAAAACACCAAAAACAAAACAACCAGAAAAAAGAACTAAGAATTCAGGGTAAAAGAAGGAAAGGTGAGAGAAGGGGATATACATGTATATGTGGAAAAATATGGGGTTTTATGCTGCTTAAAGAGTTGAGGGATAGCCTTGAAAACCAACTCAAGTCTTGTGTTCTGGATTTTATTTCCAAGCTCTTGGGGTGCTTGGACCCTGCAGCGAGTCCTGCCAAAGCCTCCTGGTGCTGGCAATGCCCTTCAGCACCTGTGGGATTCATTGCTGGATATTTTATCTTGCCCTGAGATTCACATTCTGAAGGAAGGTGAAGGAATAAGAGTTTGAAATAAGAAAGGAGAAACAGGGTGGGACCCCAAGTTTGGAAAGCTCAGGATATCAAATATCCCCATTTCCAATGGGGAGAGTGGGAATTCCAAGTCATGTTTGGTGGCAAACCTTGCAAAGAGCTTTATTTATTTACAAATATTTACTTAACTCTGCCTTGGGTGCAGGTTGCAAGGCATGGAGGATTTTTCCTCCAGTCCTCATGTGGGCAAATCCTTCATCTTAGCAAATTACTAAATTTCTGCTGAATGCTGGCATAATTTTTTTTTTTTTTTGGCGCAATATTTTTACTCCATTTCTTAATTTCAATTTTTTTTTTTTCCTATTAAACTTGCTGCAAGCACTCTGGTTTATTCCATTTGATTAACCAAGGAGCACGAGGCAATAATTCCCAAGTTTCCCCAAACAATGGCTGGATTTTGCAGCCATTATCCCGTGACTCAGCCACAATCACCCCATTCCTTGTGTGGGGAGCTGCTGTGTGACCATCCCAGCTCCAATTTGCTGCAGCTCTGCCCTGGGCTGGGTGCTGCAGTAATGATGGGCTGAGCTGGCCAAAGGCATCACAGGCTCTGCTCTTCCTCCCCTTTGTCTGTCTCTGAAGCTGCTTTTGACCTTCCCTACAAGTTTCTCACATTAGCACTTGCACCAGAAGAATTGGAGATGATGAATAGTCTGGGCCATGTGATGGCTAATGTTATAAGCACATATTGTGTTATTAACTTCTGTGTTCATTTTAATATTAAAATTAATGCTGTGTGTTTAATCTTGGAAAAGTTTGCTGTATGAATATAGTTTCTTTTAGTTCTGCTAGTCACAAAACTGGTGTGATAAATATATTTTTTTATTGGGTTGCAGCATGGTGTTGTAGAAAGCTTTTGTTCGTGTAACTAACCCAGAGAATGGTAAAAAAGATAACCAAGAAATTCTTCACATTCTTGGATTATTTTATCTGGATGAAGATAGGGATGAGGAACACCAGAAATCCAGGGAAGGAATTTATTGATCAGGGTGTGTGCATAGAACTGGAGCCATAAAAGAAATAAATAAAAAAAAAGCTGATTTGCAGGTTGGGGGGGGATGATTTTGAATAATGCATGAAGATCTATGAATATGCAACATGTTGATGAATTTAACAAAGTGTTTTCTGAGTTAGTGTGTGCTCCTGGCTGAATGTCAAGCACCTTTTGCTTTATTGTCTTTGTCTCCTATTTGTCCTTTTTTTTAAATTAAATCTTGTAAAATTTACCAGGAAAGTGAACCTTGTCTTTCACACCTTAGGGTTGAATTTTTCTATTTTCCAGATCCTGTGCTGCTTTTTTGAGTGTGTAACTCTCAAACTCCATGGTCTGTCAGCTGCTGTTCTCCCATTTTATTCAGACAAAACAATTTCTCTCCAGGCCTGAAACTCAACAACACCTTATTGTCTCAGGCCCCAAAAAGTACAAACAAAATTAATTGTGGGGGAGCAAACTGGGGGTAAATTACTTCATTACCTGAAGCTGTAATTGGAGAATTAACCCCTGATAAGCAAATGGATCACATTTATAATTGGCAGAAAAACCTGTGCCCATTTTGGGTGCAGCCTCAGAGACTTCTGCCAGCCCAAGGTGAGTCTGTGGAAGGCCCTGAATAAATTCCCAATTTTATTATCTTCATCTTGTCTGGCCTCTGTTCCAGACAGCCATCCCAAGGCATCACATGAGTGAAATGGGATTTAAAAGCACTGGATGGGCTCCTTTTCCTGCCCTGCTCTTGCAGGTTGACAAAAAAAAACCCAAAAAAACTCCTTCAAGATGTCCAACTTCTGCTTCTTGTTTTTTCAGGGCTGCCTGGGCCTGGCTGCCAGACCCTCTTAATGACATTTAACCCCCCTGATTTCCATAGGGGAGATAAACACAGAGCATTTTCTCAGGAGCAGAGAATAATTGGGTTTGGGGCTTTTGCAGGAAGTTAAAAAATACTGACTTAAATCAGTACTTTCTTCAGGCTCAGCATCTCTGTTCTTTGCCATTTGCTGAAGTTTTATAGGAGTCCAGGATCTTTTACTGCCTTGATGATTCTAAAGCATCTGCTGCTGTGTTTTGGAAGTATTTTCTTCAAAGATCATGGTCATCAGTGAGTTTATTCAGCTGAATTTTCCCAGCAGTTTTTTATATTTGCCTGTGCCACAGTGTTAGGACAAAACACCTGAATGCACAACACATAAATCCCATAAATTTGCAGCTTGTCGACAGGCAGAGCTGTAAAATAAATGTAAATAAATGTGTGTAATAAGTAAAAAAAATAAATAAAAAAGCATGTGCTTCTGTTTGCTGGAGATTCCCTTCCATGGGAATTAAGGATTTGATAATTAACTTGTAGCCTGCAATCCTGTGCTTTTCACATTACCTGTTTCCAAAGGAGTAATTCCTTTATCTGCAGGAGTGGGATGTTCTGTGGGGCTGTTCCCTGAGCTGTGCCCAGCCTTGTCTTTGCCTGGAGAACATTCCCTGGATCCCTCAGGGGCATCCCACAGGATTTGGGAGTGTGCACAGAGGAGCTGCTGTTGGGAGGAAACAGTTTGATCAGAGTGGAGCTAAAAACAGAAGTGTGGTACAGAGACTGCTGGAGCTTTGGAAAATTGGGATTTTCTCCCAGTTTTAGTTGAGTTCTGTGGAACTTCCCCTCTCCTTTCCATGACAGGGCTTGAATAAATCAGTCTTTAAAGTCCCATCCAACCCAAACCATTCTCCTTTCCCTCTTTGTTCTCCAGCTGTGCCAGTCCTTGAGTTCCCAGCAGCACCCTGAGACCCCTCAGAGGCAAAATAAAAACAATAAGAACACCAGCACAGGAAGAAGCCTTGGAAATGGGATGCCAGCCTCCCAAACTGAAACCAGGATGTGCCCAGTTTAAATTTGCTTTTTGCTGTTAATAAAAGTCTGTATAGAGAAAGGGATAAAATAATTGGCTAATTCAGTTCTTTGGCAGCTCACGTGTGCCTGGTGTGGCTCTGGTGGCTCCAAGGCTGTCTCTAAGAAATGAGAGCCAGTTTCAGAAATTAAAGTTCATCATCATATTTCCCTTTTAATTTTGCTTCCTAGGGGTATCTAGCTTTGGAGAGGTTCCTCTTCTCTGTGCTGCACATTTTTCCCTTCCCCACTGAGTTTTTATCCAGTGTTACCATTTGTGTTTTTCTGATTGTGGACTTGTTTGTGCTTGTTCTCTTGGCTGCTTTTCCATGTTTTCCCAGAGATTTCCCTGTCCCCCAAAGCAAATGTCCAGACCTTTGCCCAGGCTGCTGTTTCCCACAGGGTTCTTTTGTTGGGAGCAGTTCTGGGTTGCTGCAGTTCCAGGCAATTGCTGGGAATGGGAGGCAGAGCTGGACAAATCCCTCTCCCCTTCCCCAGGGTTGCTCTGCCTCCTCAAAAACTGCATTTCAGCTGTCAAAAACTGCAGCAGATCCCCACTGCAGAATTATTTGTTGGTGCTTAAGAGCCATGCATTTGTTCAGGCGTTGTAAACACTGTCAGCAAGGTTTTGACAGGAGTGAAAAATGAATTTAAGTTGCTGGTGCAGAGGGAAATAAAACCAGCTTTGGCTCTGCCTGCAGCCTGCCAGGATAAAACGGAGGGAAGGAATCATTCCCTGTGAGGCCCTGGCACAAGCTCCCAGAGAAGCTGAGGATTCCCTGAAGTGCCCAAGGTTGGATGGGGCTTGGAGCAGCCTGGGACAGTGCAAGGTGTCCCTGCTCATGGCAAAGGGATTGGATCAGCTCTAAGGTCCCTCCCAACCCAAACCATCCTGGGATTCTGTGAAATCCAGTCCTGTGAAATCCAGCTTGGCCTGTTATTTCTTATGGTTTTGGTGCTGGGACAGATTGGGCACAAATTAGCAGAAAGAAGAGTTTAGTTCACATTCTGTCTCTATCATATCACAAATGACAGCCTGAGCCTTTCTCCACACCTGGTGGTGTCTTACCAGGCAGAGCAGTTTGTGACTAACCCCAAAGCCTTTCTCTGCAGGAAACATCCTGTTCCTGCCATGGCACAACGGTGGGAGGTGTGATAAAATGTATTTTAATTGCACTCCAATTTCTTGAGTATGGATTCTTTATTTATAAAGACTGCACAGGCAGAGGCCTTTTGTGGTTTTGCTCCTCAAGCTGAAGCAGCTCTGGTTTCCTGAGCTCAGGAGCAGCAGAAGGGCCAGGCTGCAGTGGACAGATGCTGTGAGCTTCCATGGAACTTTGGGAAGGAATTAATTTCCATGACCAGGTTCTCCTCAGGAGCTCTCCTGCCCATTATGGGTGGGAATTGTGACTTTGGGCACTTTTCATGTGTTTAACCTGGTAAACAATGTTTAAAATAATTTATAACTGTGGAATGGGCACATCAGTGATAATCAGGCTGGGTTGTGCTGCATTCAGCCTGATCTTTCTCTCCAGGAGAATAAGAAATGGGATTAGGGAAGGGAAGAGTGGGCAGCAGGAAGAAGCAGCTGAGCTATAGAAATCTTTTCTGGACTTTTCTGTCCAGCCTTCTTGTACTTGCAGAAGTTCTGGATTCTCCTGTGGAATGCCAGGACAGTGATTAGATTTTCCTTCACCTGGCTGGGTGTGAGCCTGACAAAACCTCAAGTCCACAATCAGCAAAGCTTTTGTTGTGTCCCACACACTGAGAGCACCTCACCTGCTGTGCTGAGCCTGCTCTGAAGGAGTTTGGTGTCCTTGTGAGTGGGTTCCTGTGCAAGGGGCAGGGACAACCAGAGCCATGCTGAGCTTCTCCCAGAGTATTGAGCTTTAGCAGTGCCTTTCAGAGCAGGAATGGGTCACACAGGAGCTCTGCAGGGTGTCTGAGGCTGCCCTGGGAGCTGCACAGTCCCTGCACATCCTCCTGCTCTCCTGAGAGCCCCATAATTTTCCCTCTGAAGGAATGCAGGCACAGCTGCTGCTTTTACTTGATGTTGTTGACCTGTGGTGTCATTAAACCCGGGTTTTGTTTGAACAGCCCGTGTGGGCAGCCAGGAGACACAAAGGAACCTGCAGATGATTTTTATTGTGGTTCCAGTAACAGGCTGGAGCATCTTCCTCGCTGGGTGTAATCAGGGGGTGTAATTAGGCAATGTTTTCCTGTAGAGTAACTCCTTTTAGCAATTTTCTTCACAAGGAGTTGCTGTTCAAAGGTCTGCTTGCTGCTTTAAGTAGAGCCCAGGTCTAGAATAAAGCTTTAATATTAAACCTCTCCTTTATGGTGAAACACCTGACATGAGCAGTGCAAAGGGGGCAGGGTCTGCTCTGCAGAAATTTGATGTCTCACCACAGAAGCTCAGGGATAAACTCCCTCGTGGCTCTGATGTTTGGGAATTTTGATTTTTGGCAAAGAGCTTCTGTGCAGAGGGTGTTACAACAGGCACAAACACAACTTCATTCGAGTGCTGCATCCTCTGTTCCAGCCAGGCTCTAATGGAATCAGCCCTTCCCATTAAATTAATATGTGTTCCATGGAGCCCATCAAGTAACATTTAATTTACTTCAGTGAGTCTGGGCACGTGGGATCAACATGATCAACTCTTGGGATAATCAGGAAGAATCCCTGTATTGTACAGCATCTTAAAAATGCTCATTTAGACAGAGGCAGCAATTGGTTGATGCAGTTTTATGTCTAATTTAGTGCAAAACTAAGACTGGAAGGAAAATGATCTCTTGTGCAAAGATTCCAGAATCAGAGAGAATGGTGAATTGTTCATTTGTTTTGGGCTTTGTCTCTTTTGTTTTATTGAAATAAACCCAGGAGGTTGTGGTTGTGCCTGGCAGTGTCCAAGGCCAGGCTGGAGGGGCTGGGAGCAGCCTGGGACAGGGGAAGGTGGAATGGGATGAGCTTTGAACTCCTTCCAGACAAACCACTCTGGGATTCCATGGAAAGTAAAGAAGCTCCATAGAGTTCTTTTTTTTTTAATGAAACCCATCTTCCTGGTGCAGATCTTTCGAGCTGCAGGAGCTGTTGGTGTTTACAATCCCCAGCTCCCTCCCAGCCTCAGGAATGGTTTGGTGAGGGGGCAGAGGTGGCTCTTGCATGGCTGGCAAATGGTTCAATGGATCCTGGTACTGCAGCTCAAGTTTGGTGTCATCAGCCTTTCCCTCTCCCTTTCCACACCATTTGAGGTTTGAAAGCCTCAGAGTGGCACAGGAGGTGCTCAGACCATGGCCAAAGTTTCTGTTGTTCTTTTTGGACATTTTCTTCCCTCCACCACCCTACAAAACAGGGTCTTCCCAAAGAGTTTTGCTTATGGAATAAAAACTCTGTCATTAAGTTTGACTTGATGAATGTTTTATTCCTTGAGGGAGGGATATTTTTAATGAAAGAATAATCCAGTTGATACCATCAGGCATCATTAATGTTCACTTGCTCTGTTTTTCCTTTCTGCCTTGAGCAAAAACATTCTCAACCCAGCATGTTTGTACCTGGTACCTTCTGTGAGTGTGTTGTTGGTAGGTTAAATCAAACCAGACATCTAAAATCCCTCCAAAAGGCAATTATTGAACAGCTTTCAGCAGGGCACACTTGGCTAAAACAGGCTTGCTGTTCCAAGGGGGTTTTTGTGACTCTGCTGTGTGTTCCTGACTGGGTGTGATACTGGGACAGGAGAAAGGAAAAGATCCCATTCCTTGGAGTGGTTTTAAGGCAGTGTCAGCACAGAGCTTGGTGTAACCACCAGCACCGAGGCTGCAAAACCTGGAGAAGCTTTAAGGGCTCTTATCCCGAGGTGTCTCCATCTCTTTCTTAGGGCTGTTGCCCTTTCCAGGGAGCAGAGCCCGAGTGACTCAGCTTTACAAGAGCAGCGCTTTAAGCGATGCTAATCCCGACTGCTCCGCGGGTTTGTTTGCCCGATATCCTTCCCGGAGAGCCTCCTTTGTTCTCCTCTCAGACGGCAGAAGCAATGACAGAATGCTCCTGGAATGTGATGTGTCACATCTGGGAAGAAAGGGCTGCAGAAAAGTCAGACTTGTCCTTTTATTTGCGGCTGGATGGAACTCTGACACGTCCTTCCTTAGAAGGTGGGAAAGAAGGAAAAAAGAAAAAAAGCCTGGCTCGGTTTGAAATTCATGTTGCTGATCTTTTTTTAGAAGAAATAACTAAAAATGTAATAAAAAGCCTCAAAGTCTGGGAGCTTTGGATGGCAACGTTTCTGAGTCAGAAAAAGGATTTTTGGATGCAGCTGGAAACCATTGCAATTGCTGCATGCGAGCCAAGAAATAAAATGTGTTTGGGGAGCAGCTGCAGAGTTCATATCCTGCTGCAAGGATGGGAAGGCTGCTGCTTTTCCAGCCATTTCCCCTTTGGGTATTGCAGAATTGGAGAATTGTGGAATGTCCAGGGCTCCCCTGCCCTGCTTGTCCTGCTGGGCAGAGCTGGTTCCTCATCCTCTCCCTGGGGATGGGCCAGCTCCTGCAGCTGTTGGACATTTGTGGACATTTTGGGCTGCATCCCCTGGTTCTGTCTGCCAAGGAGCAGAGGGGCATCCACAGCCTGCTGGGATTACAGTTTGTGGAAGAATTCTCTGACTTCAGATGGTAACTGAAGAGAAAAACACTGATTAAAATAAATGACCGGGAGAATAATTGAGTGTGGTGAATAATAAAGGCAGCAGAACCATAATTAGCATCCTCTCAGTGCCCTGACTCCTGAATTTTGGGAATGTGCAGCAGCACAGCTGCCAAGGTCCCTTTAAAGTCAGGTGTGTGGCAGCAAACACAGAATGATCACAGGAATGAGCAATCTTCTTATTGTCTCACCTCCCTGGAAGCTGAAATGCAGAATTAATCCTCCACTCCATTGTCATCCTCTACCTTCCTGCTGGGCTCCTTCCTCTCTCTTCTTCCAATATTTTCCTGAGGTTTAAGTGTGAGGGGAAAGTAAGAATGACATTTGGAGCTGTTAAATGAGGTTAATCAGCTTGGTGGTGGGTGGGAGGAAAGTGCTCTGGGGTTAAGAATTTGATATTAATGGTTAGCAGGACCCTTCTTGCCACACCTGTGAAAATTCCCTTCAGTCAGGCAGAAACTTTCTAAAATCTGGCTGAAAGCTGGTTAGAACTGGTTAAAGATCACCTGATGGTTTTATTGTAATTAAGAGAAACACAGGGGCTGTGGGAGGGTGTGTGGAAGGTGGCACCTTCTCCCCTTCTCCTGAAGATTCTGGTTTGGGTTTGCTGGGTGGGAATTGGGGCTGTAAATCTCTGCAAAAGGCACAAAGCAAAGAAATGGAGCTGCTGGGATTCCTGCAGGATGAGGAAGGTTGGTCTGAGCAGGCTTGGGATGTGTAATTCAGGCAGCTGAATGCTGGGGAGGAACTGGAGTCCTTTCTGCTGGCTTTTGGCAGAGTCAGGGAAAATACAGAGATGACGTTTTCCAGAAACACCTCCCTCCCTCTGCAGAAGGCACAGGGCATGGTGAGGAGGCCAGAATTCACAGGAGGGCTGGATGCAGCCAGGATCCCTCCTCCCAAGAGTTAAAACCTGGAGAAGCAGCAGATCAATTTTTGCAGTGTCTGCTGGACTCCCATCCACGACTGGCAGCAGAAGCAGGAGGGATGATTGCCCTGTAACAGGAGAAGCAGCTCACACACTGCCAATATAATTGCCTGCTTTAATTAATTTCACCTTCTTGCCACTGATATTAAAATGTGAAAGTCAAAGTTGCTATTTTTATAGCAGTGCACATGTAATTAGTACAAAACCCACCCAGGGCATGGAAATCCGAGCTGAAACGTTTGGTGACAAATGCAAATTCCAGCCTAAATATTTTCCTCTGCTTGGCAGTGAATCCATGCTGGTGAAAAGATGCACAACAAGTCCTCCTGCACAAATCCAACCCTGCCAGGCTGCTGTGCTGGATATTCCTGCCCCAGAGCAGCAGGGGAGGGTGGATGGGGTGGGACTGTCCCCAGAGCTGCAGCCTGCACTGTGTCCTTCCCTGCCCAAACATTCCCTCTGGTCCTTTCCTGTAGGATCCCAGAAACCTGGGAATTTGGAGTTTTTGTGCTTTCTGGCACTGATCCTCTGGAGAACACTGCTTTTGAGATGAGGCCTTGGAGAAAGCTTCCAAATTTGAGTGGTAGAATTAAAATCACAGGTGTGTAATTAAATAGAAGTGTGTGATTTCACATGGTGAAGGGTTTGGAATTTGATATTTTTATAATACAGTGATAGGTATGGGACAAGATAGAGGATTTTGGGTGGTGTCTCCTTTCTGTCTTATTCCTTCTTCTTCATGATTTCAGGTGGTTTCTGGTTGGACAGTTAGTGTCACACTGAGGGTCACAGGTGTTTGGTTATTGGGTCAAAAGTATAAATAATATAGGTGTTAATTCTCTATTGGACTGTTGAGCTTTGAAAGACCTTGTAGCAGCTGGATTCATCTCCATTTTGCTCACTTTTAGCTGGTAGCTAGAGGTGTTGCAAAACTCTCTGTACTGTAGATAAGATTTTAATAAATCCAAACACGAGAAAATTCATCTTTGTGTTTTTAATCCTGAGTGAAGACAGAAGACAATGAAGACAAGCACTAATTAAGTAATGCAGATACCAGCTTTACACTTTCCAGGGGGGGTTAGCTCTGAAGGCAGAGCTGCCCTGTGCCTTGGGAAGCAGGATGAATCCATGTTTTGGTGGTTTAACCACTGTATTTTCTTGGATTCCATAGATTTTTGGCCTCACAGTTCCTGTTGAACTCTGAGAAGTGTTGAAGTAGCAACAGAAGGCACATGGAGAGTCTGTTCCCAGGATTCTTTTTGGTTTGTGGTATCCAAAGTTTCATTTCCAGGAGTGTGATTCCTGTTGTCCCAGCAGAGCAGGCAGGTGTGGGGTGGCACTGGTGCATCTCAAAAAGGGGCCTTTCCCTCTCCCCCAAACTCAAACCATGTCCATGGATATGTATCATCATTCTTCCAGAATCTTTCCTATTAATATTGTCTGGCTTTGCTGTAAAGGGTTTCAGTGCATAAAACCAGGATTTTTTTTAACACTTAAACCAATAACTGTAGGACCTCAGAATATTTGGGTTGAAAGCAGCCTTAAAGTCATTTTTTTCACTCCCTTTCACATACCAGGCTGCTCAGAGCCCCACTAATGACCTCAGACATGCTGTGAGGTTTAATTAAACAGGTTTAGCTCTGTCTCCTTCCCTGCCATGCTCAGCACTGAGTGTGGGCACCCAGACAAGTCCCCAAGTGCTCTCCTGGCAGCTGGGCTGGGAAGTGACTGGGGCATGGGGATTATTGAGGATTTGGGTACAGAAAATATGGATTGCTTGGACTGAACTGGGAAAATCTAAAGGTTTTGATTGACATAACTTCCCTCATTCTTTCTGGACCAAAAACTTCCCACCTTATTTGCAGCCAAATATTAAATGAACTGAAAGAGGGGAAATTTAGGTTAGAAATGAGGAAGGAATTGTTCCCTGTGAGGGTGGGTGCCCAGAGCAGCTGAGGCTGCCCCTGAATCCCTGGCAGTGTCCAAGGGCAGGCTGGAACAGCCTGGGATAGGGGAAGGTCCTGCCATGGCAGGGCTGGAATGGGCTCTGTGATTCCCTGATTGTGCTGTGTGTGACAGCAGCAGGAATGCTGATCCCAATAAAAGTGGAGACAGCTCTTCTTCCCTCCCAGCCTCCCTGTTCTGCTTTGAGGGACACCATCTGCTCTGCATTTCCAATAACTGCCATCCTCCCACAGCTACCAGCACACTTGTGATTCTGAGGGAAAAAAAAAAACTTTTCTCCATAATTAACACTTTGCACATCTTGTTTTTCAGATGGGAAGAGGAGCTGACAAGAAGGATGAGCCTGGAATCCATGGTGGAAACCTTGAGAGAGGTGAGGTTTGAGCAGTTTGGAGTGAAAGGTGCTGGGCTTTTCTGCACCTTTTGTGATGCTGCTCAGCATTTGATTTGTGTTTTAATTCAAAATCTGCCTTCTGGCTAGAGCAGCTGTGCTAGGACAGTGCTAATGTTGGGAAGCTGGAGCAGCAGATGAAGTTTGTGACAAAGTGGGAGGAGAGAGTGGAAGTTACTATGGAGGATAACAATTAAATTCCACTGAAGAATCAAGTTCCATTCCAGCCCCCTTTCTCCTGGTGCCTTGCCAGGCTGCTCAGGCTGAGGGAGGGGCTGTGCAGGGTTCTCCCCTCTCACTCCTGGGTGTTTCCCTTGCAGGAGGCACAGGAAGCAGAAGCTCTCCAGGAGGAGCTGAATGAGAAGATTGAGAGGCTGAAAGCAGAGCTGGTGGTCTTTAAGGGTCTGATGAGTGATGTAAGTAGAGAGGGCCCTCTGTGGGTCTGTGTGTCCTGCACATGGCTTCACCATGTGATTAGTGAGTGCTGCTGTGTAATTAGTGAGTGCTGCTGTGTAATTAGTGATGGCTGCTGGGATCTAATGCATCAGACAGATCCCCCTTCCCTGCTTCCTG
Organism: Erithacus rubecula; assembly: GCF_903797595.1. Classification (NCBI taxonomy): domain Eukaryota; kingdom Metazoa; phylum Chordata; class Aves; order Passeriformes; family Muscicapidae; genus Erithacus; species Erithacus rubecula. The sequence goes on along the minus strand of NC_136676.1, from coordinate 1,376,827 downwards.
TCTGGTCTGTGTGGAGATGCATTAACTGCTGCTTACCCCATAACCAGCACTCTGCCCTCCCCTCCCCACAGCTGCTGGCAGCACTGGGAAAAAAGGGTTGGAAAACTCCCAGGCTGGGCTGCAGGCTCAGCTCTGTGCAGCTCCAGGAGCTGCTGGCATGGGGGCTTTGCCTGGACTCATGCAAGAAAATCCTGTTCCTAAAGGAAGACATTGCACTGGAATCATGGAATGGTTTGTGTTGGAAGGAGGTTCAATATCATCCTGTTCTGCCACTGTCCCAGCTGCTCCAGCCCATCCAGCCTGGCCTGGGCACTGCCAGGGATCCAGGGGCAGCCACAGCTGCTCTGGGCACCTGTGCCCACCCTCACAGGGAGGAACAAGTGTTTCCCATTTTCCTTAATGAAGTTCTGAAAAGATGAATCCAGTAATAGTGGTTCAGGTATTTGGGGGTTAAAAAAAAAAAAAAAAAGAAAAATCTTGTTTCCTCAGGAATTTTCTTATGTGTCATTAGATACTGAGTTCTCTTCAAAGCCAGAGGATCTTCTAGGCCCTGACTGGATAAAATGCTGTAATTTAAAAGTGAGAGCATGCAGATGTCTGGAAAGATAAGCCAGGTGAACATTAAGGTGCCTTTCTGAGTAAGTCTGAGGCAGTGCTGAAGCCATTTGTCTGAGGAATAAACTCTGTTACGCTGATTTATTCTGTAATTTTTGCACACAACAGCCTTCTCCTGACTTCACATAAACCTGCAGAACCTGCTCCCAGGTGTCAAATCCATTCTCTCAGGGCCACTAGATCTGCTCATGGGAAATTTGGCAATTAGCTGTGTGTCCTTCTGGTGGCTAATCAAGGGTGGCTGTGCTTGGTTAGAGCCTGGGAGGGACAGGCTGCTCAGCCTGACTTCATTTGAGCGGAGCTGATGCTGTGTGCAGAAAGGGAGGAAGTGCTGAAGGCAAACATCCTGCTGGGCTCAGGGAAAGTGCTCTGGGCTCTGCAGGCTTCAGGGCATGAGGGAACCCCAGGAAAGCACTGGCACTGTTTGTTTTGAACCTCACTGGGCAAATATTTAGAAGAGAGAAGTGCAAAATGTTGGCACGTGGCTCTTTCCTTCCTGCAGATAAGGATCACCAGTTCAGTGGGTGAGATTGTGTTGAGTGTGTCAGTGTTGAGAGATTTATTTTCTTCAGTGTGTCTGGAAAACACAAATCACCAAAAGTGGTTCACAGGGGCTGGAGAAGACTCTGTGGTAATTTAAAACAAAACAAAAAAAAGGTGAGGAAAAGCAAAGCAAACCAACAAAAAGCCCCTTTCTCTTAGAAAGGGGGTTTGGTGTTTAAGAATGGTCTGCAAATGTTTTTTTTCCACTTTTGTGTCCCAGATGGAAGCATTGCTTAGGAGTGGGACTGTCCAGGAGAGAAAATCTCCACTAGGATGAAAAATGCTCTGGGGGATTTTTTAATGTTTGTTCCTTCATAAGGAGCCAGATGTTCTGTCTGAGTGGGAGTATCTCTTAGAAATTAGAGCTACTACAATTTTTCACACAGAAATTTCCATGCAGAACTTTTGCTGGGCTGGAAGCCAGGTTAGTGCCAGTGAGGAGTGTTCTCTGTGCCAAGGTTTTCATGGATCCCTTTGGATCCAGTCACCATTTGCTGGTTCCATGCTCTGTGTGCAGTTGCTGTGGAGCCTGGATTCTGGTTTAGCAGCAGCTGCAGGCACAGCTCTTGTGTCTGAGAGAGGGGAAATGCTGCATCCTCACCAGGATTTACAGTTCATTCTGCTCTGCACACGCTACACAGGGGGCTGTTCTCCATTTTTAAAGTGTTATTTTTGGAATCCCAGAATGGTTTGGGATGGAAAGGACCTTCAGGACAATGCAGTCCCACCCCCTGCTGTGAGCAGGGACTCCCTCCCCCATCCCAGGGTGCTCCAATCAGCTCCAGCACTTCCAGGGCTGGGGCAGCCTCAGCTTCTCTGGCATTCCATTGCCCCATCCTGTTCCTGACCCACCAAGGTTCCCCTTTGCCACACTGAGTTGTTCTGGGGTGGGTGCAGGTTTTTTTTGGTGGCAAACCCCTCTGAGTTGAAGCTTTGGTAGGATCAGGGCTGAGCTGTGGAGTCCTGAGCCTGCCCGAGAGCAGCGTGTGATGTTTGACACTGGTGTGGCCTGGGGTTCCAGAGATACTGTGGGGTATCTCCTCTTGCCTGAACTGTGTAATAATGGAAGATAATCCCTGCTGTCCTTCCTGCAGCCCATGACAGACCTGGACACAAAGATCCAAGAAAAGGCCATGAAGGTGGACATGGACATCTGCCGCCGAATCGATATCACGGCCAAGCTGTGCGATGTCGCGCAGCAGCGCAACTCGGAAGACGTTTCCAAGATTTTCCAGGTGATTAGGCCCTGAATTTTCCACAGGCCAGGGCAGGAGGGAGCAGTGATGAGTGATGTGCTCCAGCTCCTTTGCCTTTTCTTCAGCTCTCTTTCCATAGCTGTTTCCCCCGCCTGTCAGTGCAGCTCTGCTGCAGCACCAAGAGCGCAAAGTGCAGAGAGTTGAACACACAAAGGAGTCTCAGGATGATCTTTATGCCATGCTGTGAGTCTGATGTTAGTCTGCACTGAGTGCAGGGAAGAAAAGCAGTGTTACAGGGTCTAGGTTTGTGTAATTCCTCCCTCCCCATTTGTTCCCTTCACAAGTGAGAGGTTTTAAGCTCATGGAACTGTCATCTGAATGTTCTTATTTCTGGCTCGAGCTCCATGGCCAGAAATAACATTTCTGTGAGGGTGAGCTCTGGCTGCTCCAGCTGCTTTCCTTGGAGCTCCTTGGAGCTGGAAGGAAAGTCCTTTAATTTGCTCCAAAAGTGAGTGGTGGCAGCTCTGCCTGGATCAGGGCTGTCACTTCCAGTGCAGCTGGTCTTGTCACAACTGTAATTTCAGCCCTGATTAATCCACCTTCCTTCTGCTTCCATCTAAAGTGTCTTGTTCAGACTTTTAGTAGATCTGATGCTTTTCTATGGATAGTGATACCAAGTGTGCTAAGTGCTGTCCAAAAACACTGAAAAAGATCCTTGTGGTCTCTACTGGTGAAGCTGCTGAAATGTTTAATGGTTTTTCCCATTGTGTACACCAAAAGACTCAAACCTTCTCAGAGGAGAATTATTTCTCTGGCAAGTTGAGCCACTGTATGGTGCCAGTGAGAGGTGACTGCAGAGCACACTCCTGGTCAGGCCTGCAGGGGTTAAAGTGACCAGGAGAGCAACACTTGGAGAACAAGGCTGACAGGGGATGGTTTGTGTGCCAAGAAGAGGAAAAACTTCTCTAGGTTGGGAGTGGATTGTCTTCGTGGTTCTGGCACCAGCTGGGAACATCCCCTGTGTTCTCAGCCCTCTGGGATCCTCTGGGATCTGGGAGCATCCTGTGTGTTCCCAGCCCTCTGGGATCTGGGAGCATCCTGTGTGTTCCCAGCCCTCTGGGATCTGGGAGCATCCTGTGTGTTCCCAGCCCTCTGGGATCCTCTGGGATCTGGGACCATTCTGTGTGTTCCCAGCCCTCTGGGATCTGGGAGCATCCTGTGTGTTCCCAGCCCTCTGGGATCCTCTGGGATCTGGGACCATTCTGTGTGTTCCTAGCCCTCTGGGATCCTCTGGGATCTGGGAGCATCCTGTGTGTTCCCAGCCCTCTGGGATCCTCTGGGATCTGGGAGCATCCTGTGTGTTCCCAGCCCTCTGGGATCCTCTGGAATCTGGGAATATCCCCTCTGTGTTCCCTCTGTGCCCCTTGCAGGGGTGTCCCTTGAGTTCCTGAACTTCATTTCCTGGGGGCTGTCCAGCCTTTCCCATGGCTCACCAACCTTTCTTGTGTCCTGTGAGGATTCTCAGTGTGCTGCTGCTGGGATGGGCTGGCCCTGGAATAAAGGCTCTCTGGAAAGGTTTCCTGTCTGTTCTTGCTGGGGTTCTGTGCTGGAGGCCACACCTGTGGTGGTGGCAGGAGAGGGAGAGTTCTGTCACTGCTCTCTGCCCGGGCACTGCTGCCCTTTCTGCTTTTCCCTGGCTCTTTCCAGCCTCTGCATGGCCTCTGGCAGGTCCCAGGCCACGAGCACAGGAGCATCCCCAGAGCTCTGACAGCCTGCAGCTCGCTTTGCTCCTCCCAGCTGCTTCCCTGTGCTCGTGTCAGCGCTCCTCACTGCCCCGGCAGGGAATCCCTGCATTTCTCACTCACTCCTAACCCCTGTCCTGTCCTTGCACCCCAAATTTCCAGTCCCCTCAGCTGGGCCTGTAGTCACTGCTGCTCTCTCCACCCAAGGTGGCCTCCAAGAAGAAGGAGAGGAAGCTGACGTCGGACGAGGAGCTGTCGGAGCAGGACGCCGACAACGGGAGGTTCTCGGATGATGAGGTCAGCTGCTCCCTCAACATCACAGATGAGATGAAGAGGATGTTCAACCAGCTGTGAGTATCCCTGGAAAACTGCTGCAGACAGCCAGCCTGAGCCCCTCAGTCTCTGAGCTGGGAGGGCTGGGGGAAGTTCAAATAAAATGAGCAGATTTCTGCTCCTCCCTCAAGTGGGAGGAACTGCAGAGAATATAAAAAATACAAACCAGTTTTATTACTCTCTGTTGTTGCAGAAGAGGAAAAATGCAACAGAAAAGAGTCATAACCAAGAGTCTGTTCTGCATGTTGGGCTGAATATTTGATTTCTAGAGTTTGCTGCTGTTTGGCTGGATAGAATTTGAGCTGGAGTGGGTACAAACCTCTCGAGTTTTTTGGGATGTTTGGCAAATGGGAATGGTGGATCAGTCTGAAGATCAGTGGACAGCAATTTATAGATGTCAGGAATATTGGTGTTGTCAGCAGTGCTGCAAAGTCCAGTCTCCCACATTGGAAGAATTGGAGTTTATTTTATAAAGCTTTACCCCAAACCGAATTCCTCCCAGCAAGGAAATTTGCAGCAGCCCAGCAGGGACTCAGCAGCCTGGGCTGCTCTGGGCAGTCCAGGAGGTGGCTGGAGGTGTGTCCTGTGTCCCCTCCTGCCAGCAGGGCCAGGATGGGGGTGCCCACAGCCTGCTGAGGCTTTTGGGGGTCTCTGGCTCTCTTTGGCAGAGAGGAGCCCCAGGCAGCACCGTGGGTGTCCCCTGCAGTGACAGCAGAGCTCCCAGAGCTTTCCCACCCAGGGCAGATTTGTGTGGGATGGTCTGAGAGGCACCAGCTCCTCTTGTGCTGTCAGACACTGCAGGAGTTCTGCTGCGGCCTTTCCTCCTTTCTGCCTGGATTCCCTGTGTGGGAGGGATGGCTTCTGCCAAAGCTGTGGCTGATTCCCCTTGTTAGGACTCCTTTCAGATGTCTTTAGACCCTCAGTAATAATCAGTGTAATAAATACAGATTTTTGACTTCTCCACTGCTAAATTCAGTGTGAGAGCAGACAGTGTGTGGATTTTTAAAAAAAGCAAGAAGTTAAAATGTACCTGTTAGGTTGGTTATATATTTAGGTTTTCATTTTATTCCCAAAATTGGGAAATTTGCCCTGTGATGGTTTTAATTTTGTTCCCAAACCTGCCTTGTGATACTTAGTTGTTTTTGGTCCTGCTAATGAAATTCTTATCTCCTGGTCCTAATAGCCATGGCACAAAGTGCTACAGGAACCTTCTTCTGTCAGGCTGGGGTGAAAGTGTTGGTGGCTCATTGGGGTTTTTGTGAAGTAGAAAATAATAGCTTAGAAATAAAGCAAAATAGTTATCATTAACAGAAACAAACCAACTTGCATTTTAGCTGTAATGAACTTAATTTTTAAGAATTAAGTAGTAAAAAATCCAAACTGCAGTGGATTTTGGATGTGGGAGGTCAGCCCAGGAGCCTTTGTGCTCTCTGGCCAGGATAGATCTTGCAAAAAGAAAATGATTTGAAGAAGTGGAATTGCAAAAGGCACAGTCATGAGTGTCCAGGTTTTTTTAAATGACTTTTTAGAGTGCTGCTGATCCAGACAAAGCTGGTGTCCCTTGCCAAGCTTTGCAGCCTCCTGGGACATCACTGGGCTCCTTCCTGAGAAGTTATCAGCTCAGAGGAAGTGAGCTAAAGCCATAAAAATGCATCAGCCTGGAATCCAGGCTGCTTAGGGAGCAATTCTTTGTCAGGGCTACTTAACCAGGATAAGGAGCAGCTACTGCTCTGTGCTCTGCAACTTTCCTTTATTGCACAAGGTTTGAGCAGATCCTGGTGTGAAAAGCCTGTGTGCTGTGCCTCTGCAGGGTTTGTGCTGCTCTGCACATCTCTGGGGCTCAGCCTTTCCATCCTTGCTCCTTTTGGACCTTGTTCTGTGAGACCCCAGCGTGTTCCAAGGGCTGCAGGGAGCCCTTGGCTGAACTCCCCCGTGAAATCAGCCTGGATTTGGGCCTTGTGACATCCCCCAAGCTGTGTCTGGGCTCCTTTGCCGTGGAGGAAAGAACAGCTCCAAACATTTCTGTGGTTTTGCAAACAGGGGAAGCTACTGTGCAGCTCCATCTGGAGGGCAGAGCCAGGCCTTGTGCTCGGAGCAGCAGCTCCAACAAGGATCTTTTATTCTGCTGGGGGTGGCAGAGAGCCCAGAGACAGGGGCTGGGCAGTGGCTCAGGCTGTTTGTAAAAGCTGTGAGGATTTCCAGCCGCTGCATTGTCCCCTCATTCAGCTCTCATAGCCCATTTTTCTAGACAATTAATTAAAGGACTGAGGGAGTGGGGCTGCAGTGGGTTGGTTAATGCCTGTTCTGCTCTCTCAGCCGTGAGACCTTTGATTTTGATGACGACTGTGACAGTTTAACATGGGAGGAGAACGAGGAAACGCTGCTGCTTTGGGAGGACTTCACCAACTGCAATCCCTCCATTGACCTCCAAGGAGAGGTGAGTTCATTCCCACTGTTTTCTCCAACTCTTCTCTGCAGAAACTCTCCCTCAGCTTCTCTTTTGTAGCCATTTGTGCCTGTGGGTGTTTGACTGGTGATCTGGTTTGCCACACGAAACGACTTTGATTTTAAAATCCTCTTAGTAATTCTTCTGTGTGGTTCAATCACTTCATTGGCCAAACTTTATTTCCTTGGCTCCTTCAGACTAAGTATTTAAAACTACTGAGTGAGAGGTGAAGGATCCAAGGTGTCTGTTCCAGGAGCATCAGGGAAACTGTCACCCTTTCTCTAAAGCTCTGGGCTGACAGGAAGGAGGTTTAGATTTAATATTAGGAAAAAATTCTCCCCTGTAAGGGTGTGCAGGCTCTAGCACAGGGTGCCCAGAGCAGCTGTGGCTGCCCCTGGATCCCTGGAAGTGTCCAAGGCCAGGCTGGTTGGAGTTGAGAGCAGCCTGGGACAGTGGAAGGTGTCCCTGGTGGAATTAGGTGAACTTCAAGCTCCTTCCAGCCCAAACCAGTCTGGGGTTCCATGATCTTCCACAGCACCTCACTTTCTCTGTGCATTATCATTGACTCTTTGGTCATGGTGATGTGTGGAGTGCAGGTATGGGGATGCTCAGCTGTTCCTGTGCTCTGGGGAGGGTGTTGAACACTGTAAATCCCATCCCAAACAAAGACCCTGTGCTTGCAGGACCACAGAAAAACCCAGGGATCCTCTGGACCCATGAATCTTGTGCTTCCCTCTGCCCAGTCACTGGGGATCTGCTGGCAGTGGTGCATAATGAACAGCTTCCTTTTAATCCTAAAATCCCAGGGAAAGGCAGCTAATCCAGCCCTTCCTGAGCCTCCTTAAACCAGCCTGGAGAGGGCTGGGAATGGGTGGGAGTGACTGGGAATGAATTGGGAATGGGTGGGAGTGACTTGGAATGACAGGGGATGGACTGGGAATGATGGAATGGCAGGGAACAGACTGGGAATGGCTGGGAATGATGGAATGGCAGGGAACAGGTTGGGAATGGCCGGGAATGATGAAATGGCCAGGAATGACAGGGATGTTCCCTGGGAATGGCTGGGAATGACAGGGATGTTCCCTGGGAATGATGGAATGGCCGGGAATGACAGGGATGTTCTCTGGGAATGATGGAATGGCTGGGAATGACAGGGATGTTCTCTGGGAATGGCTGGGAATGACAGGGATGTTCTCTGGGAATGGCTGGGAATGACAGGGATGTTCCCTGGGAATGGCTGGCAATGATGGAATGGCCAGGAATGACAGGGATGTTCCCTGGGAATGGCTGGGAATGATGGAATGACCGGCAGTGTCTGTGTTGCTGCGTCCCTGAGCAGCAGAGGGGGGTGAGAGGTGGGAAATGGTCCCGCTGCCTCCCGGGCAGGGAAGATGCTGAGGCAGCAGCACTGTGGGTGGTGCCTGGTGCTGCTGCCAGGGCGGGGTCAGGTTCGGATTCGGGTCTGGGTCTGGGTTCCAGCTCGGCTAGGGCTTGGGCTCGGGTTCCACCTCCCCGGGGCTGGAGCATCCATCCATCCATCCATCATCCATCCATCCATCCATCCATCCATCCATCCATCCATCCATCCATCCATCCATCATCCATCCATCCATCCATCCATCCATCCATCCATCCATCCATCCATCCATCCATCCATCATCCATCCATCACCCATCCATCCATCCATCCATCCATCCATCCATCCATCCATCCATCATCCATCCATCAATCATCCATCCATCCATCAATCATCCATCCATCATCCATCATCCATCCATCCATCCATCATCCATCATCCATCCATCCATCCATCATCCATCCATCACCCATCCATCCATCCATCCTCCATCCATCCATCCATCCATCCATCCATCCATCCATCATCCATCCATCATCCATCAATCATCCATCCATCCATCCACCATCCATCCATCATCCATCATCCATCATCCATCCATCCATCCATCATCCATCATCCATCCATCCATCCATCATCCATCCATCCATCATCCATCCATCCATCCATCATCCATCATCCATCCATCCATCCATCATCCATCCATCATGCATCCATCCATCCATCAATCATCCATCCATCCATCCATCATCCATCCATCCATCCACAGCTCCGGGAGCCCTGGGGATTACTGGGAAGTGCTGGGGCTGCAGAAAGCGTGCAGAGCTGGAGCAGGGAGTGTCACAGGGATAACGGGAGCAGGCAGGAGTGATAACAGCACAGAGAGAGTGACAGGGTGATAACGAGCAGCCGCAGGAATTAATGACGCCTCATTTGCATACGCCGGGCGTGCCTGGCTAAGCACAGCAATAGGGCCCCGCACGGGGAAACTCTAAAGATTTTAAGAAGCTTAAATCCTTCTAAATGAAAATTATACAAGGAAAGGGTAGATTTGGCTTGTAGATGGAGGTTCAGAATAAAGACTGCTCCGGCTGTGCCTGCTCTTTAACATGTGCTTTACATGCTTGAATCTTCCTTCCGTGGGTTTTATTCCTTTCAAGTTCTTACACGCTGCCCTCACCACCTTCTTTTGTGACCTTCCTCCTTAAAGCTCTTCTGCATATAAAAGGATCAGTGGGATGATTCTTGTAACTCCAGGCTGGATAGCCTGGTGTGGGTACCAGGAATGAGCCCTATAAATCTGCTGCAGATGTGGCCAAAGCCTGGAAACCCCATTAACACTCACTGGTGCAGTTGTGTTAAATCGAGGATAATTCTGGAATGGAAAACAGAGGTGGTTGAAGACCTGAAAGAGGGAGCAGTGACACTGTGGTGCCTTTTTGGGCAGCACAAAGCAGCTCTGTGTGTTTGGGAGCCCAGACTGTGCTGTCAGTCCAAAGGAGGAGCTTTCCTTTAGGACAGCATTTGTTCCTGCTTTATCCAGCAGGGCAGGAATTCCAGTGGGAATCTGTGCCTGCACAAGAGGTGCTGCAGAGTGATGATATGTAACTGGAAAATGAGAATTCCAGTACAAAGCTGGGACTAGCAGTGTGGTCAGTGCAGGGAAAATTAAAAGTTTCATGGCTGGAGAGCAATTCCAGTCTGTCCAAGTGTGATCAGGCTGTGAAAGGCTCAGGAAAATCCAGGGGGTTGGTGCTTAGGAATGCATCAGGTGCATGGGTTTAATTGCTGGAGCCTTGATCAGACCTTGCCTTTGTGTGTCCAGAGCTGTGGTCATGGCACAGAAATGTGTTTTCCTGCTATTCCATATTGAAGAATAATATTCCTTGCCAGTGAAAAAGTGTCTTTAAAAAATCAGTGCATGAAGGAACACAGTAACCTGAATTTCCAGGGGAGGTTAAATAAAATCTTTAGTTCTCCCCTGAATTCCTTTATTTCCTTGCTGATTCTTTGTGTCCTCCTTTCTCCTGCAGGAAGAAAACCTGGGAAACTTGATCCATGAAACAGAGTCTTTCTTCAAAACAAGAGACAAGGAATACCAGGAGACAATAGGGCAGATAGAGGTGAGGAAGGGGAATTGTTCTGCTGGATGGACACAGCCCAGGCTGTGCTCTGGGGTGTCCCAGAGGAAGCAGCAGTGTCCATATATCCAAGAATGCAAAGGCATTTCCCTCTGCCATGCCCTGGGGATTTTTCTAAATGCCATTCTCTGGGCTATTATTGCTTCATATTTCAGCACTGAGCATAAATCTGAGGTTGGTGGAGAGAGAACCTGCAGAACAAAGGAAATAAAACACACTGTTATTCTTTTTTCCTCCTTTGTTCTGCATGTCCACCCTCACCCAGGGAAATGCTTCCCTGGACGTGGCCTCACAGGTTGCCAGAAACTTCTCAAAATCCCAGTCATGCCTGGAGCTGCTGTCATTAATTACTGCCTGCTGACAAACAAGGTGCCAGGAGCAGGAGGAGCCCTCCAGGGCTGTCCAGGAGCAGGGGAAGCTCTGGTGCCCTTCCTGGGCTCTGAGTGCATTGGCAATCAGCAGCAGAGAGGTGAAATGTGCACTGGGGGGTGTTTGGGTGGGCTCTGGGCAGCTGGGGCACCCCCAGCAGTGTGAAAAGTGCAGGAGAGTGGCACTGCACCTCAGCTGAAGCTGATTCTTTGCCTCTCTTTGCTGCAGCTGGAACTGGCCACAGCCAAGAGCGACATGAACCGGCACCTGCACGAGTACATGGAGATGTGCAGCATGAAAAGGGGCCTGGATGTGCAGATGGAGACCTGCAGGAGGCTCATCAAGGGCTCAGCTGACAGGTAATGGGCTCCAGGAGCTCCCTCCCTCCTGCTTCTGATACCTGCACAGGCTGCCCAGAGCACAGGCTGGACAGAGGAGGAGAAATAAAATGGGTGTTTATTAAAAATCCCTTCAAAGGATTCACCTTGGGCCTGGGCTACACCCAAGATAGACTCAGAGTCATGAGTTTTCACACTTTTGTAAGTTTGGTCCATTTGCATATTGGACCAAATAATTGTAATTGTAATAATTGTAATTGTCCAATTACAGCTTCAGGTAATGAAGTCAAATTTTCCCAGTTTGCTCCCCCCTAGTTTGCTGTTGTTTACAATAATTCTCAGGCTGGAAAAGGATTGTTTTATCTGACTGTGAGAACTTGCTAACACTCTATATGAAGCTCACAGTTATCCACTAATGCAGTACAGAATCTGAAAAATATGGAAGCTAAAACTTAAGGCATCAGTTCCTGCCAGCTTGGGCTAAAGGCAGCACTGTGATTTCATGGCTTTGTCCTTTGGAGAGTCTTGTGTCCCAGGATGAGCCCTGAACTGCAGCAGAGTGTGGGGTCCTGCACCCTGGAACAGCTCCAAGGGTTCAGCAGCTGCTCCTAAACACAGGGAGCTCCAGCTCAGGTGGACTTCCAGTCTTTAACATCTCAGATTTAGAACTCTTAAAACCCCAAATTAAATCTCAACTCTGGACTTACATGAAGAACTTGTTTTTTAATCTTCTCATGTGTTAAGAACCTTATACTATGAGGGATTTTTCTTATCTCTTGCTCAACCCCAGTAGAACAAGATGATAAACTTTCAATTTTCAGGGCTCTGGGTATTAGGGATGCTGAGAGTCTTTGCTCTCCATTTCCCCATCAGTAATGCTGGGACAGCCTCTGTGTTTGTGGAGGGGATGGGTGGGTGGCACCTTGATTTTATTATTGATATTTACTGTAAACCTAAAGCTTAATGTTATTAAAGGGGTTTTTATACAGCTTGGGGGAATGCCAATATCTAATGTTAAAATTTAAAAATAGTATTGGGAAGGGAAAACAACTGTTTTCTTTTAAGACTTTTTTCCTTCCTTCTGTGATTGACATTTCCCTTTTTGGGTGCACATTTTCCTGCAGGAATTCTCCCTCCCCCAGCTCAGTAGCCAGCAGTGACTCAGGAAACACAGATGAAATTCAGGATGATTTGGACAGAGAGACGGACGTGGAGCCCATGGTCAGCTGATAGCAAGTGGGAACATTCCAGTGAAGGGGAAGATGGAGAGAAAAGATTGCAAACCAATTGCTGGGGGAAAGGTGAAAGACTTGAGAGCCCCTGCAGAGGGACTCTGAGGACTCATTCCTACATGCATCCCCTCCCACCCAAGGATTGGTGCTGTACATTTCTATTGTTCTACAAACCATAAATGCAGAGTCCTGTAGGAAAACATGGTGTTTTAATTGTGCCTTTGCCCCAAGCTGAGCCACTTTGAGCTCCAGTGGAATATTAATAGCAGGTGTTTTTATAAAATATATTATTAAAAAAAAAAACAAACCAAAACCCAACCAAAGCTGGTGGCAGCAGAGGATGGTGCTGCAGAGTACTTCAATAAGCTGCTGGTTTTATTGAGCTGCTGCACTGATTGGCAAGAGCAACACTGGCAAAAAGAGCAGCAAAACCAAGACAATTGTGGTGCAATTACAAATGTCTGGCACAAAAGAAAAAAAAAAAGAATTGCCTCCAAATTGAACTGCAGGTGTTTAAAAATGACAGTGGGTTTGGAGACAGCTCGTAGGGTGAAGCAGTTCTACAAAACTCAGAGGGTTTTCTTCATCCCAGCTGTTGGGGTGAGGGAGCCTTTGGGATGTGTCCAGGCTTTCTGCTGGACTCCAGGGCCTGGAGGAGCAGGACTCAGCTCGGTGGCAAAGCAGGGGGGCACAGGGGGGGTCACTGGTGGGGGGACTATCACTGAGTAACTACTATGCAAAAACAACAAAAAAAGCTCGCCTTATTTCTATGGAATGTTTGGTCCCTGCTGGGCTACAGTTATCCCTTGGGAAAAGGAAAGCTAAACCCACATTTGCACACTTAGATGTCTGTAGAGCTTCTTTTGAGGTGGAATGTCCTATCACAATGCATTTGTTTCCAGTGCTTGGATTAGGAGGGGAATCAGCCCTTCAGGTCCATAGTGGTTTGTGTCTTTTTTCAGGTTTTTTTAATTTTTGTTTTTAGTGTTTGCAGATTTTCCTTTGCAGACAGCAAGGTAACTCCATTTTATGCTGCTTCCATGATGTGTAGAGTGGGGGTAGGTGAAGCATCAGGATAAACTGACATAGATGCAGGCTGGAGACAGGATTTGGGAGAGCTCCAGACCACTGTTCTTCAGGAAAGCTGAACACTGGGAAATGCTGTAATCCTTTTTAGGGCATAGTAAACTGAACCCTAAAGTGCTGCTGCCCTAGAAGTGGGGAGGAACAGCCACGTGCTTTCTCTGTGAGAAAGTAGCAAGACCTTGGCTTTGCCCATCTTTCTGTATTTTTACCCAGGAGAAGCAGCAGCAGTCAGATCACACGGTGGTGGCTGAGGAAACCCCAGCACCACCAAGCCCTTCATGGCTAGAATGGGAATTGTAGCACCTCAGCCAGGTAAAAACAGGGTATAAACCTCAGCCAATAACTTTCTGTTTGTTTTTAGACCAAGACTGAGAGCATAGTTGAACTGCCCAAAGCCAGCTGTGGGGTTAAGCAGTGGTTGGAAGTCAGAGTAAATACCAAATGTGTTTGTTTTGCCTGCCAGGAAGTTTGGAGAGTGCTGTGCAGGAGCAGTGCTAGGGCTGCAGAGGGACAATCCCCATTTCAGCACCCTCTCAGTGTTCTGGAAAAGACAAGTGGCCAATCCTGTGATCTTCCTGAGTGCTGTTCCCAAGCCTCTGAGGAGTGATCCAGGGTCTGTGGAGTGCCCTGCAGATCCACATTGCTCCATTCCATAAAGAGCCTGGAAATGGCTCATTCCTGGCTGGGCACAGACAGGGGAGGGCCTGGGGGTCCTGCTGGAGCTGTGGCCACAGGAATGCTTCCCCTCCTGTGCTGCTGCCTGGCTGGCAGCTCCATCTGGGTCCAATGAGCTCCCTGCCTTTCCCAGACTGGGAAGGAGGGACTGGAATGATCCATCAGGATGCACAGTGTGGAGGGCACGAGCCACAGCTGATGGCTTCTGTTCAAGCCCCTGGATCCAAGGGAGTTCTGTGGTGTCCTTACTGATGGCAGTGCTCCTTGGATGCTGGCTGAGGGGCTTTCCAAAGCCTGCCCTGTGCTGTAAATGTAGATATATTTCCTGGGAAAGAACCTCATTCCAAAGTGCTCATTCCTGTTATTTCTTAGGTGGCCAAAGTAGTAAATGAGATTTTCGCTAGGGCTGCAAGATGGGGGGGGGGGTGAGTGGGGAGATTTGGGATATTTTTTGGAGTGGGCTGGGACTGCATGTTTGAAATCTGCAATTTTAAGGGTTTTGAAGGGTTTTGAACTTCAGCTGCTCCCGAGGAGCCTCTCCCAATGCTGAGGGAGCATCTGCCAGGGCTGGGGCAGGCATTGCTCAGCACAGTGAATCAGCTCCTGGAGCCTGTCCCTGGCTCCCCTCTTCTGCCTGGGGATGCTCCTGGCACCACAGACCAGCAGCTCTCAGGGCTGGGCTGCCATTCCACCCTGCGTTTGGGATTCTTCCTTAAGACTGAACATCCCTGTAGAAAAAAGGCTGAGCATTCCCAAACCCAGGAGCTGTGCTGAGGGCAGGGAATTCCTGGAGCAGGAATTGGGGTGCAGGATGGGGAGAAACACTTGTAATGGGTGCTGAGGGCAGGAAATCAGGATTTGGGGTGTAGGATGGGGAGCACCTGTGGTGAATGCTGAGGGCAGGGAATTCCTCAAACAGGAATTGGGGTGTAGGATGGGGAGCACCTGTAATGAGTGCTGAGGGAAGGGAATCAGGATTTGGGGTGCAGGGTGGGGAGCACCTGTAATGGGTGCTGAGGGAAGGGAATCAGGATTTGGGGTGCAGGGTGGGGAGCACCTGCAGCAGGAGGGGGTGTGAGGGATGTGGGCTGTAGCAGAGGGTGCAGAACTCAGGTGCAGGGTGGGGATGTGTAGGGCAGAGGTTCCCAGGGGTGTTGGTGTCTTTCTTGTAACACATGTAATCCACTTTTCAAGAAGAAAAGGTGTTTCCATCCTCGGGGTGGGGTTTATGTTCATTTTGGCTTTTGGGGCAGCTGGGGTTGGTCCTTGGGGTTCCCCTGGACTTGTTCTGAGTCCAGCCCTGCTGCTGCTCCTGCTCCACCCCACAAACCAGATAAAACTTGCCAGAGGAAAAAAAAAAAAAAAAGGAATTTAATTGTAAAAATGCTGGAAATGATTTTGATGACCTCTTTCTTTTTTTCCTTTGTAAAGCTGTAAATACTTTATTTTTGTTTTCTATTCTTAATGCGGTGTCATATTGACACCTTTTTAGATTTACAATCAGAAAATCCTCCTCATTGTTTCTCATTTTTTAAAAGGGGATTTCAAGGAAGCAAATTTTTTTGCTCATTAGCAGTGTAATAATAGATCAGATTCCTAAACTGGGTTTGTACAAAAATGTTTTGCAGTAAACAAATAGCAGTTTGTGGATGCATGTTGTTCAAAAATGTCCAAAGAATAATGTGGTACAAATGTTTTAAAAAATAATGTGGTACAAACATGTTTTTCAAAGACTTAGTGATGATCATCTTAGTTCACACAAGGAAAAAAGCAAAATTCTTTAAAAAAAAAAAGTATTTGGGGGGGAATGTAATGAAACTCATCTAAGCTAAATGTGTAATCTATTTATAAAAACACACTATATATTCTATTTTTTAAGAGGTTTTTAAAGTGCAAACAGATTTCTGTTGGCAGATGCAATCATTCTCTTGTAAAGTCTCTTCTGCTCTCCTGGCACCCCCAAATTCTCTGATGCTTCCAAGAGTCAGTGTGGAAATAACTGGGACAGGTTTGGCTGTGGAGCACTCACAGGTCGATTCCTCCAGGGGAGGCTGCAGCTTCTGCAGCTTTTCTGCCTCTGCAGAATTGTTGCTGTGATTTTATTCCCTTCCCTGCGATTTTCTTCCCTTCCCCTGGCTGGGAGGATGCTCCTGGAAAGGGTCAGGATCTCCTGAATCCCAGGACACAGCAGGGCAGGGGTTAAACTGCCTCAGCCTGCAGGATAAATGACATTTGTCTGTACCTGTAGAAATCGGGATTAACTCCACCAAACAAAACAACAGATGGGAATCATGCCTGAATATGCATCCAGAGCTGCTTCTAAAGTGAGATTATGTGAATTTTCTTTTCCCTGGTCATCCCTGCCAGCACAAACACGAGCTGGCTGCTGGTCCCAGCCCTGGCTGAGGAGGAGCCCTGGTGCTCCCAGAGCTGCTCCCGGTGTTTCCCTCGGCTCTGGAACACGGGAGGATGTTTGTGTTGGAAGAGCTGAACTGCTGGAGGTTTCACTTTGGAGTGCTTCATTTTAGAGCTGAGTGTTTCAGGAGTGATTTATCCCAGCTAAATTAAGACATCCCAGCTCTTCCACAAAGCAGGAGCTCCCCAGTGAGGATTTTCCACCTTTTGGTTTCAGGACTTTTGGGGTTTTTATCCTTCTGCACAGATCCAGGGCTCAGCTCACACAGCTTGTGAAACTCTTTGCCTTCGGTGTTGCCACCCAAACCTTGATTTTAAGCTTTGCAGTGGGATGTGACTTGTGTCCCTTGGAGTTTTAACTGAGAAACAAACAAGGTGGGAACAGCAGAGTGCCTGCCAAATTCTCAGTGGGAATGGGATCCCAGCCCCTGTCCCTGCACAGGAACACTCAGGGCTTGGCCAGCCCTTGGCAGAGCAGTGAAGAAACACTTGACCCTTCCCTTCTGTCTGTTTGTGTGTGAATTCAACATCCTCAGACCCTTCTGCGTTTGCAGGAGCCTTTCAAAGCTTCTCTTTTGAAGGAGCAACAAACTGTGTTTAAATGTGGGTGTTTGATTGCAGAAATCACCATTCCCCCCTAATTTGAGGCACTCCAGCAGTGAAGCACTTGGGAACAGGGTGCTCGTGGGTCTGGCCAGCTCCTTTTTTTTGGGAAATTATCATGTTAGTGCTTAAAACAACCCCTGGGTTGGCTTCAAACCGGGGCTGTCTCTGTAGCAGAGCAGCCCAGACCACGGTGCCACAAACCCAGTGGAGCTGCCCAGACTGCCACCCCAAAACCCCAAAATTCTGTTTTATTGGAGAGGCCCTGAGGGCACTTCAACCTCTGTCACTGAAACACCCTCCTTTGTGTAACGTGGTTTCACCAAAAAACTCACAGTCCAGTCCCTAAAACACCCTCCTGTGGTTAAAGTAAATGTAGCCTTCTGCCAAAAATGTTTATTTATTATTTATCGTGTTGGGGTGGAGGGTATTGATGCCTCTTCCCTCCTGCTGTGTCACTTCTTGTCAGTTCCTCTTTAGGTCATGTGAGAGTTTCTTTTATCCCCACGACAAGGAACTGCTGATGGTGTGGGAACGCCCCTGGTTACCGTCCCCGTGTAAATATTGTGCTTTATATTCTGTATATTAGCTAATTTTAATGAAAACGACTGGACTGCCGATGCTGTTGGAGCCCAGGCGGGGCAGGGCTGGGGGATGTCCCAGCTCCCGCTGGGATGGGGCTGGAATTCTGCGCTGGGAGCCTGCAGCAGCAGCAGTGGGACACCCCCAGTGCATTTGGGACTATGGAACGCTTCGAGAATCCAAGCAGGGCCGGAGGAGCCCCGAGAACTCCCTCAGCCAGAGCCAGAACTGCCTGCCCTCCTCTGAACTCGGTGGATTTGCTCCAATTTCCCTTTTTTTAGTGCCAAAACCGACCCCGCCGCCCCCTCCCAGCGGCTCTCCGTGGTGTCCAGCCCTGTCCATCCCTCCGTCCTGCCCGGCTGCTGCCGGACCCAGGGGCAGGAGCTGCCCACGAAACAGGTCCCAGTCGCTCTCTGGTGATGAGGAAAAACACAAAAAAACCTATCAAATAAATACCAAACTCCTGGCTGAACGGCTCCGCGTGTTCATTCTTGGCGTGGGAAACGCCTCTAAAGCAAAAGGATTTGGGGTCCGAGGAGGGAGGGACCCTCCTCATTTCCCAAAATCTGCCCAGCCCAGGTGATTTGGGGTTCTAAAATAGCCCAAACTCCCCTGAAAATTGGGGTCCTTCAGCTGCTGCTCCTGAAACAGGAGTGTCCTTGTTAATGAAAATCCCCCTGGACACCCCAGCCCCCTCCTGGCCCCGTGCCCCACCCGTGGGTTAGAATCGCCCGTTTTTGGCAATTCTCAGTGCCCAAAGGGACTCTCGGTTGCTTTTCCCTTTCTCCCTGCCCAGCTCCTCGGGCAGCCTTAGCCTCTCGCTCTGTCCGGGCCGCTTTTGTTGTTGTTTTTCCCGAATTTCCCTTTTTGAAACGATTCTTGGCTCCTTCCCGCGCCCCGCCCCCTCCCACGTGCCGCGCGCGCCACCGCCCCCCGCTCCGGGCGCAACCATCACCGCGCGTGGGGGGGACGCGCTGCTGGGGGCACCCCACGGGCACCCCGCGGGGGGGGAGACACGGCCCGCACCTCACCCACAGCGAGCGATGGGCGAGAGGCCTCTCCTGCAGACCGCCGCCGCTGGGGTTTTATTAATTTATTCGTTTATTAATTAACCAATGCTTGTGACTCCCCCCGTCCCCGCCGGTCCCCCCCCCCTCGCGGTGGGTGGTGGCGGCCGCGGGCCGGGAGCGCGGCGGGGCCGGGATGTGGCGGCGGCTGCGGGTGCTGAGGGACTGCGGGTGCGTGTGGGACCTTCCCTTCCCTTCCCTTCCCTTCCCTTCCCTTCCCTTCCCTTCCCTTCCCTTCCCTTCCCTTCCCTTCCCTTCCCTTCCCTTCCCTTCCCTTCCCTTCCCTTCCCTTCCCTTCCCTTCCCTTCCCTTCCCTTCCCTTCCCTTCCCTTCCCTTCCCTCTGCCAGCTGCAGGCACTGCCACCCCTTCATTCCCCTTGTTTTCCTCTTTCCGCCTTTTTCTGCACTTGTTTCCCTCACTTTCCGCTTCCCGCCCTGTTTTTACCCGTTTTCCCAAGTTTACCCCTTATTATAACCTGTTTCCACTGCTTCCTCCTGCTTTTCCTCCTTTGCTATCCCCCCTTTCCCCCTTATCTTCTCATTTTCTCCTAGTTTTCTCTTTTTTCCTCCCTCTTTTTCCCTGCCTTCCCCTTTTTACTTTCCTTTTCCCCCTTTCCCCCTCGTTTTCCACCCTTTCCCCCTCATTTCCCCTTCGTTCCCCCTATTTTCCCTTTCCTTTTCCCTTTCTTTCCCCCTCCTTTCCCCCTCGTTCCTCCTTCCTTTCCTGCTCTTTTCCCCCTCCTTTCCCCTTCTCTTCCCCTTTCTTTTCCCTTTCTTTCCCTCTCCTTTTCTCTTCCTTTCCCCCTCTTTTCCCTTTCCTTTTCCCTTTCTTACCCTTTCCTTTCCTTTTCCCTTTCTTTCCCCCTCCTTTCCCTTTCTTTTCCCCTTCGTTTCCCCCTCTTTCCCCCTACTTTCCCCTTCCCTTTCCCTTCCCTTTCCCTTCCCTTTCCCTTTCCTTTTCCCTTTCTTTCCCGCTCCTTTTTTCCCCGTTATCCCCGTTTCCCCCCGTTCTCCCCCTTTTCTCCACTCCCCGTTTTGCGGGCGCTGTCCCCGGCTGTGACCGGGGCTGGCCAGCTGCCAGTGTCCGGCTGTCCGGGGCACTCGGGTGCCCTCCCGCCTTTTGTCCCTCGGACTTTGGCAGGAGCCAGCGGAGCGTTGCGGTGCTGGAGCGGCTCCGATCGATCCTGTGCCTCGTCCCCTAAAAATGCTTTTCTCAGCGCTTTTTCCCGAGCCCGGAGAAGGGTCCTGGGCTGGGGGCGAGCTCCGGGCTCGGCTCCCGGCTCTGCATCGCCATGCAGCGGGAGGGATGGAGCAGGGGCTGCTTGGGAGGGCAGCTCGGGGTTGAGGTGACCCCGGGATTGAGGTGTCATCAGGATTGAGGTGTCCCCGGGATTGAGGTGTCATCAGGATTGAGGTATCCCCGGGATTGAGGTGTCATCAGGATTGAGGTGTCCTAGGATTGAGGTATCCCCGGGATTGAGGTGTCCCAGGATTGAGGTGTCATCAGGATTGAGGTATCCCCGGGATTGAGGTGTCCCAGGATTGAGGTATCCTGGGATTGAGGTGTCCCCGGGATTGAGGTGACTCCGAGATCCAGGTGGCCCCGAGACTGAGGTGATCCAGAGATTGTGGTGATCTCTTTAATTGAGGTGACCCCGGGAGTGAGTTCTTCCCGGGATTGAGGTGTCCCTGGGATTGAGGTGACCCCAGGATTGAAGTGACCCTGCGGTGCTGGGGAAGGAGGGACAGTTGCAGAGTTTCTGTGCTGGGAAGGGACAATTGCAGCGGTCCCTGTCCCGGGAAGGGACAATTGCAGCGGTCCCTGTGCTGGGAAGGGACAGTTGCAGGGTCCCTGTGCTGGGAAGGGACAATTGCAGCGGTCCCTGTGCTGGGAAGGGACAGTTGCAGGGTCCCTGTGCTGGGAAGGGACAATTGCAGCGGTCCCTGTGCTGCTCGTGTCGCAGGCGGCGATGGCAGCACCGCCCCGCCCTCCAGGTGACCAACGAGCCCATCCTGGAGTTCAAACCAGGGAGCCCCGAGCGAGCGGCGCTCCAGAAGGTACCAGTGCCCGGGTTTTGGGATTTTTAGGGCTGGAAGTGACAACCCCATCCTGCCCAGCTCCTGCTCCTCGCCTGTGGGGACAGCCGTGTCCCCATGGCCGGAGCCTGTTCCCAGCTCCCTCTGCCCCTGGGAGGGAGGGAGGGCGGGCACTGCGGGGGTGGGGGCTGCCCCACCGTGCTCTCCCTTGCAGGCCCTCGCTGAGCTGAAGGACAAGACCGAGGAGATCCCGTGTGTGATCGGGGGGGAGGAGGTGTGGACACCCACGGTGAGGTACCAGCTCTCGGTGAGTCAGGGCAATTCTCATTAGATGGGGGGGCTCTGCAGGAGGATCCTGGGGCTGTTCCTACAGAGCCTTTTCTTCTCTTCCCAGCCCTTTAACCATAAACACAAGGTGGCCAAGTTCTGCTATGCCAGCAAGGTGAGTGCAGCTCTCTGTCCCCCCTCTCCTGGCTGCTTTGGGGGGAAGCAGCAGCACTTGGACTGGGTTTAGCATGTGAAAAACATTTGGTGAGCAGGGAGGCTCCAGGAGCCTTTCCAAGCCCCAGGGATCCTGGAGCAAACCCACACCAGGAGCTGCAGATTCGGGGCTGTGATGGCACTACTGATTTGTGCCTGGGGAGGGTGACCTCTCACTTTCCCCTGTGACCTGCTGGTGGAGAGGAACCTGGAGAGGTTTCTCTTGCTGCCTTTCCCCTTTTGCCTCCACAGGAGCTCATTAACAAAGCCATTAATGCTGCCTTGGCAGCCAGGAAGGAATGGGACCTGAAACCTGTGCAGGACCGGGCACAGATCTTCCTGAAGGCAGCTGACATGCTGAGTGGCCCACGGCGAGCAGAAGTGCTGGCCAAGACCATGATTGGGCAGGTAGGGGGCAGGAGAGGCTGGGGGAGCAGGGCAGGAAGGCTGCCAGGGTGGTTTTGGCAGTGAGGATGGGTGGGGGTGCTCTGTGAGGGGGCACAGAGTGGTCCCCTGTATTTGGAGGGCAGGTGTCTGCCAATAAAGGCAGAAGATTCTCTTTGAAATGGAGAATGTAAACCCCCTCCCTCCAAATTATTATAATTTTGAAATTAAGGGGCTCTCAGGGAAAGATATGGGAATAGGAATAACAGTTCTTTACTAGGAAAATTAAAATAGAAATACAGTATTACACAGAACAATCCCAAAACCCTGCCAGAGTCAGAATCCAAGCTGACACCCATCAGTCAGTCAGGGTGGTGGCACAGTCCCATTCAATGGTGGCTGCATCCTCCTGCAGTGGCAGATGTGGTTCAGCTGGAGCAGTGCTCCTGGAGAAGGTGCAGTTTCCTCTGAAGGTGCAGGGATGATGTGGAAAGGTCTGGCTTTCCTCTGGAATCCAGTGGAAAGAAGGTCCCTTGGTGTCCAAAATCTCAGTTTTTATCAGGGTAGGAAAGGCTTGGCTCCTCCCCTGGCTGGAGCATCTCCCATTGGGATGATGTAATTTTATCAGTCATGCACTGGGACTCAACAGGCCAGCAGCAGATGATATCTTCCTGGAGGGAGGATGGGCTGTGAAAAGGATTAAGATGATTGCCCCAGCTGTTTTTAACACCTGGCCCATGAACAGGAGATATCTCCTGGAGGGAGGATGGGCTGTGGAAAGATAAAGATCATTGCCCAGCTGGTTTAAAGATGGCCCATTAGCAGAGAATATGTGCCAGGAGATCAGGGTCACTGCCCCAGCTGGGTTAACAAATGGTGACAGAATTCACGTTTCTGGTCACACCCACCCAGCTCAGGGGGGACACAGGGTGATCCCCGCTCTGGGCAGCAGGATCAGCACCAGGCTGTGCAGGTGGCTCCATCTTTGAGAACTGAGCCTGGGAGGGGCTTCCCCCATCAGCTCTGCAGCACTGCTGCATTCCCCCTTCCCCTCACGGCCTGGAGCTTCTCCCTGCAGGGCAAGACCGTGATCCAGGCTGAGATCGACGCCGCAGCCGAGCTCATCGACTTCTTCCGCTTCAACGCCAAGTACGCGCTGGAGCTGGAGCAGAGCCAGCCGCTGAGCACGGGCAGCAGCACCAACGCCATGGTGTACCGCGGCCTGGAGGTCAGCCCTGCCCTGCCCTGCCCCTGCTCCTGTCCCTGCTCCTGTCCCTGTCCCTGCCCCTGTCCCTGTCCCTGCTCCTGTCCCTGTCCCTGCTACTGTCCCTGCTCCTGTCCCTGCCCTGTCCCTGCTCCTGTCCCTGCTCCTGTCCCTGTCCCTGTCCCTGTCCCTGCTCCTGCCCCTGCTCCTGTCCCTGCTCCTGTCCCTGCTCCTGTCCCTGCCCCTGCTCCTGTCCCTGTCCCTGCTACTGTCCCTGTCCCTGTCCCTGCTCCTGTCCCTGCCCTGTCCCTGCTCCTGTCCCTGTCCTGTCCCTGCTCCTGTCCCTGCTCCTGTCCCTTCTCCCATCCCATCCCTACCCTGCCCTGCCTGCCCTGCCCCTGCCCCTGCCCCTGTCCCTGCTCCCATCCCATCCCATCCCATCCCATCCCATCCCATCCCATCCCATCCCATCCCATCCCATCCCATCCCATCCCATCCCATCCCATCCCATCCCATCCCATCCCATCCCATCCCATCCCATCCCATCCCATCCCATCCCATCCCATCCCATCCCATCCCATCCCTGCCCTGCCCTGCCCTGCCCTGCCCTGCCCTGCCTGCCCTGTCCCTCCCCCTGTCCCTGCCCCTGCTCCTGTGCCTTCTCCTGTCCCTGTCCCTGTCCCTGCCCCTTCTCCCATCCCTGCCCCTGTCCCTCCCCCTATCCCTGCTCCTGTGCCTTCTCCTGTGCCTTCTCCTGTCCCTGCTCCCATCCCTGCCCTGTCCCTGTCCCTGCTCCCATCCCTGCCGTCCCTGTCCCTCCCCCTATCCCTGCCCCTGTGCCTCCTCCCGTCCCTGTGCCTGCCCCTGTACCTTCTTCTGTGTCTGCTCCTGTCCCTGCCCCTGCTCCTGTCTCTTTTCCTGTCCCCACCCTGTCCTTTCCCCCCGTCCCTTCCCCCTGTCCCTGTCCCTTCTCTCCATCCCTGTCCCTTCTCTTCATCCCTGTCCCTGTCCCTTCTCCTGCTCCTGTCCCTGCTCCTGTCCCTTCTTCTGCCCCTGTCCCTGTCCCTTCTCCTGCTCCTGTCCCTGTCCCTGTCCCTGCTCCTGTGCCTCTCCTGTCCCTCCACAGGGGTTTGTGGCTGCAGTGTCACCGTTCAACTTCACGGCCATCGGGGGGAACCTGGCGGGGGCTCCAGCACTGATGGTGAGTCTGGGGACAGGGGACAGGGAAACAGGGCAGGGGGACAGGACAGGTGGACAGGGTGGGAGAACAGGGGGACAGGATGGAGGGCAGTCCAGGGGGACAGGACAGTCCAGGGAAAGGCTGGAAGAGGATCCCAGCCCTCAGGTTCAGCTGGGCTGGGCAAGGAGGGAGCTGAACCTCCCTGGGGCTGTTCCACAGACACACCTGGGGCCTGGGTTTGGGATCTGGGAATAAACAGCAGGGTTGGATTTCCTGCCTGGGCTCTGGGTGCTGTTGGGACATGAAAGTGTAACCAGTTTGTAGCTGCTCAAATTCCTGTGGGATGACACTTTTGGGTGCAGTGGGTGTGTTAGGGCTGAGAAGGGCAAGGACAGGCCCTGGCTCTGCTGTTCAGCACCAAACTGGTAGGCAGGAGAGGCCAGAAGGTGTGAAAAAATATCCCCAAAAACTCCAAGTATTTGGTAAAAAGCATTTCTGTACATTCCCACTTGTGTCCCATGGAGCACTGGAGCACAGGATCCACCTGTTGTTATTATTACAGTAATAACCTGGTGAATTAGGGCCAGGAATAATTAATTTATTGTTGCACTGAGAAAGAAAGCTAAACAAATAATTGTCTGTGATTCTTTGCTAATTAGGCTCAGATTTCCTGCTGACCCCAAAGAGGCTGGAGGAGCTTTTAATTTGGGAACATCACACTGAAAGCCATATTTGAGTGAAGCACTTGAAGCTGTCACTTGTGTAGAAATGGGGGGTCAGGGAGAGGGTGAAGCCACCATGGAGCTGGGAAATTCCTGGGGTGAGAGGTCCCTTCCTCCCAGGCCAGGATCCAGGGAGAGCCTTGGCTTTGGGAAACCTGCACCCCAGGGCAGGTGACCCTGCTGGGAGGGGACAAACCAGTGCTGGCAGCTCTGAGTGACAATCTGGGACATCCCCTGGCTCACCCAGCTCCCCCTGCCCCGTGTGACAGTGAGTTCCCAGTGGGATGTTGTGATGGAATCCCCTGGGCTGGGAGCAGAAGGCAGCAGCACAAGAGCCTGGAGCAGCTCAGCAGCAGGGGGCACCTGAATTAGAGTCAGGAGACAACTGCTCAGTAGGGGGATGTTAATGAGAGCCCAGTGCTTCCATCAGACATGGGGAGAAATGCAGAAATCCTGGGAGTGGGAATTCCTTGGCATCAGGAATGACTCTGATTTGGGATTGCAGTGTCCAGCCTGGCCTGGGTTCTGCAGGGTGTGGCTCGTTTCTCTCCATATTTGCAGTGCCCAGGCTGAGCTTTTCCTGCTCAGCAAATCCCTGGAAAGCAGATGAGTCCAAAGCTCCTGTCCTGCCCTCCCCAGGGCTGTGACCCCCCTGTCTGTGTGACAGGGACACTGGGGGTCAGTGACTCAGGGCCAGGGGGATCAGGTGTCACCAGTGGAGTTTTCCAGCCCCTTGTGCCTGGTTAATCCAGGCAGGATTTGGTTTCCCTGCCCTGCTGGGCCCTGCCAGAGCTGGTGGCTGCACTGGTGACACCAGGAGCACCTGTGTCCTGGGAAAAGGAGTCACTAACACAATGGACTAGAAATATATGTGTGAAGAGTACAGGGTGTTGGGAAAAGGAGTCATTAATTCAATAGACTACAGATAAATGTGTGAAGAGTACAGGGGAAAGGAGTCACTGATACAATGGATGCAGGGCAGTAAATGTGTGTGAGGAGCAGGGGGAGCACAGAAGACGAAGGCAGGCTGTGAATATCAGCCGGGCAGCCCCGGGCCACTCGAGCAGGACTGAGCCCTGCTGACAGCAGCTCTCCCCAGGGGAACGTGGTGCTGTGGAAGCCCAGTGACACCGCCCTGCTCTCCAGCTACGCCGTCTACAGGGTCCTGCTGGAGGCGGGGCTGCCCCCCAACGTGGTGCAGTTCGTGCCCTCGGACGGGCCCGAGTTCGGGGACACTGTCACCAGCTCCGAGCACTTCTGCGGCCTCAACTTCACGGGCAGCGTGCCGTGGGTGCTGGGCAGGGGCTGGGGGATGGGCAGGGGATGGGCAGGGGCTGGGGGATAGGCTGTGGGATGGGCAGGGGCTGGGCAGGGGGATGGGCTGGGGCTGGGCAGGGGATGGGCAGGGGCTGGGCAGGGGGATGGGCAGGGGACTGGGTTGGGGGATGGGCAGGGGATGGGCAGTGGGCTGGAGCTGCCCTGGTGCCCCTGCACAGCCAGGCTGGCACTGGGAGGGGCTGCAGGGTTATAGAGAAATAAGGGGTTAAAAGAGGGGACAGAAAGGGGCTGAGCTGGGTTCTGGGGCTGGTTTTAGCTCTGGGGATGAGCTTGGGGCACAGGAGCAGCCAGAGGGGCAGTGGCATTTCCAGGGGTGCTCTGGGTGGGTTTGTACCCAAATGGACTTGTACCCTAAATGGGATTGTACCCAAATGGGTTTGTATCCTAAATGGGATTGTACCCCAAATGGGTTTGTACCCTAAATGGGTTTGTACCCTAAATAGGTTTGTACCCCAGTGGATTTGTGCCCTAAATGGGTTTGTGTCACAAATGGGTTTGTACCCCAGTGGGATTGTACCCTAAATGGGTTTGTACCCTAAATGGGATTGTACCCCAGGTAGGTTTGTACTCAGGTGGGTTTGTACTCCAAATTGTACCCCACATAGGTTTGTGCCCTAAATGGGTTTGTGCCCCAGAATGGGTTTGTACCCCAGGTGGGTTTTGGTGAGTTTGTACCCTAGGTGGGTTTGTACCCTAGGTGGATTTGTACCCTAAAGGGGTTTGTACCTTAAATGGGTTTGCTCCCCAGGTGGGTTTGGTGGGTTTGTACCCTAGGTGGATTTGTACCGTAAATGGGTTTGTACCCTAAATGGGTTTGTTCCCCAGGTGGATTTGTTCCCCAGGTGGGTTTGCTCCCAGCTGGGTTTGTCCCCAGGTGGGTTTGGTGGGTTTGCTCCCAGCTGGGTTTGTTCCCCAGGTGGGTTTGTCCCCAGGTGAGTTTGCTCCCAGCTGGGTTTGCTCCCAGGTGGGTTTGTCCCCAGGTGGGTTTGGTGGGTTTGTACCCAGGTGGGTTTGTCCCCAGGTGAGTTTGCTCCCAGCTGGGTTTGCTCCCAGCTGGGTTTGTCCCCAGGCTCTGGCTGTGTCCCAGGGGCTCCCAGAGGTGCTGAGGGGTCCCAGCAGGGCTGTCAGCCCCCTGCAGGGCGAGGCCACGCTCGGGTGAGCTGGGGCAGGGCAGGGCACTCACAGCTCCGTGTCTGTGCTCACTCCTGCTGCCAGGCCATTTCCATTTTTATTGTTTTCCAGCCGAGGGTTTGTCACAGTGAGGCCTGAAGGGAAGGGGGAAAGGGGAGGCACAGAAACTTCTGGATGCTCCCTCTGTGCTCTTCCCTGCAACAGTTTATTCTTAAAGCAGTGGGGCTGTGTGGAGACTTTGATACCTGTGCTCCCAGTCCCACTTCCCTGTGCAGGGCATCCCTTTTTGGGGGGATTTCCATCAGGGTATCCCTTTTTTTTTTTTTTTTTTACCAGGGCATCCCTTTCTGGGGGAGATTTCCCATCAGGGCATCCCATTTTTGGGGAATTTTTTATAAGGGCATCCCTGGTTTTTTTTTGGGAGGGGGTGTTTTTCGTCAAGGCATCCCTTTTTGGAGGGTTTTCCATTAGGGCATCCTTTTATGGGGGGGATTTTTTTACCAGGGGATCCATTTTTGGGGGGAGATTTCCCATCAGGGCATCCCTTTTTTTGGGGGTAATTCCATCATGGCATCACTTTTTTTGGAGGGCTTCCCATCAGGGCATCCCATTTTTGGGGGATTTCCCATCAGGGCACCCCATTTTTTGGATATCTATGCTCTCAGTCCCTCTTCCCTTTGTAGGGCATCCATTTTTTTGGGGGAGTTTGCATCAGGGCCTCCCTTTTTTATGGGATTTCCATCAGGGCCTCCCATTTTTATGGGATTTCCATTAGGGCACCCCTTTTTTTTGGGTTTTTTAAACCAGGGCATCCCTTTTTTGGAGATTCCCCATCAAGACATCCCTTTTTTTGGGTGTTTCCCACTAAGGGGGGGATTTTTCACCTGCCAGGCTGCCCTGCCCAGCCCCTCTCTCCTTTCCAGCACCTTCAAGCACCTCTGGAAGCAGGTCTCAGAAAACCTGGATCGCTACCGCAACTTCCCTCGCCTGGCAGGAGGTACCAGCCCCTCCTCCTCCTTTTTGGGCCTTTTTGGGCTGCAGAATTCCCATCCCTGGGGCTGAGGGAGCAGGAAATCTCTGGAGAAACACTCAGAGTTGTGGCAGTGGCATGGGATGGGGTTTTAGGGATTTTGGAGTGCCACAGTTGAGGTTGGTTCCTTTGCCATGAGTTTTTCTGCCTGCTCCAGGGTGGTGTCCCAGCTCTCCCTGTGCTGATCCCATTTGGGGATGCCTGAAAACAGAACTAAACTAAGGGAATAAAAAGTGAATTTACTGAAGGGCCTTCAGGTGCATTTTGGGCAGATGAAGCCTCCCAGGGGTTACACCCAAAAATGGACCATGGGTCACAGGTTTTCATATTTTTATGTTTGGTCCATTGGCAGACTAGGGGTTAATCCTCCAATTACAGCTTCAGATAATGAAGTCATTTACCCCAAGTTTGCTGCCCCCAAAACTCCCTTTAGTTTCCATTTCTGGGGGCCTGAGGCAGTGAGGGGTCCTTGATTCCCAGCCCAGAGAGGAATTGCTGTGTGTGACCAAACTGGGAGAGCAGCACTGACACTGTGTGTGGGGTTTAGAGTTATATCCTCTAGATATTTTTCATAGATAATAAATATATAACATATAACATATATATGTGTTATATATTATATATATTAATATAACATATATATTATATAATAAACAATACACAATATATGCTACCTAGTCTATAATATATATTAGAGAGTATATGATATATAATGTGTAATATATAACATATAATATATTGTTTGATATATATAATATACAAAATAGTATAATATGGATTACATAATAATATATGTTATTATATATATTATATACATATTATATATAATATAGTGCAGTATTTTATATAACATTATATAATTATATACTATGTAATACATTATATATTATAATTTATAATATGTATATATTATGTATTATATTATAATAGATATTGTAATATATTATAATAGATATTGCACATATCATATATATATAATGTAACATAACATAATGTAATATATAATAAATTACATTGTATCTATAATATATTATAGATATTATGTATATAATATATATTATATATATGTAATATATACGTGTGTGTGTTCATATATATATAAAATATATACATTAGATAATGTATATGTATTAGAAAGAACTGCAGGATTACATCAAGCCCCCAAAATCCCGAGGCACCATTTCCCCACCAGGCTGGGAGAGCACTGTGCACATTCTGTGCCCAGTTCATCAACTCTCTGTCCCTTCTCCCTTTCCCCATTCCCCTTTTCCCCTTTTCCTCTTTTCCCCTTTTTCCCTTTTCCCCTTTTCCCCTTTTCCCCTTCTCCCTTTTCCCTTCTACCTTCTCCCTTTCCCCTTTCCCTTTCCCCATTCCCCCTTTTCCGTAATCCCCTTTCCCCTTCCCTTTCCCCTTCCCTTTCCCCTTCCCTTTCCCCTTCCCTTTCCCCTTCCCTTTTCCCTTTTCCCCTTTTCCCTTTTCCCTTTTCCCTTTTCCCTTTTCCCTTTTCCCTTTTCCCTTTTTCCCTTTTCTCCCTTTTCCCTTTTCCCTTTTCCCTTTCCCCTTTCCCCTTTCCCCTTCCCTTTCCCTTTTCCCTTTTCCCTTTTCCCTTTCCACTTCTCCCTTTCCCCTTCCCCATTCCCCATTTCCCCTTCCCCATTCCCCATTCCCCCTTTCCCCTTCCCTCTCCCTCTCCCTCTGCCCTCAGAGTGCGGAGGGAAGAATTTCCACCTGGTGCACGTCTCGGCCGATGTGAGCAGCGCGGTGAACGCCACGCTGCGCTCGGCGTTCGAGTTCGGCGGGCAGAAGTGCTCGGCCTGCTCGCGGCTCTACGCGCCCCGATCGCTCTGGCCGCAGATCCGGGAGCAGCTGCTGCACGGGCACGGCCAGATCCGAGTGGGAGACGTGAGTGAGAGGGGAGTGGGAGTGTGAGTGAGAGGGGGAGTGTGAGTGTGAGTGAGAGAGGGAGCAGGGGAGTGAGTGTGAGTGAGAGCAGGGGGAGCAGGGGAGTGAGTGTGAGTGAGAGCAGGGGGAGCAGGGGGAGTGTGAGTGTGAGCTGGGGGTGCACAGTGGGATCAGAGTGGGTGTGTGGGTGTGATCTGGGGGCACAGTGGGATCAGAGTGGGTGTGTGGGTGTGAGTTGGGCACAGTGGGATCAGAGTGGGTGTGTGGGTGTGAGCAGGGGGGCACAGTGGGATCAGAGTGGGTGTGTGGGTGTGATCTGGGGGGGCACAGTGGGATCAGAGTGGGTGTGTGGGTGTGATCTGGGGGCACAGTGGGATCAGAGTGGGTGTGGGTGTGAGCTGAGCTCGGGGCACGGTGGGATCCTGATGGGATCGGGGGATCCGGGGCCGGCTGCTCATTCCCATTGAACGCGGTTTTTCTTCCCCGGCTCCTGGTGTGATTGGGAATTACCTTGTGCGGGCTCTGCACACGGGGAGGGTTTTTGGGGAGCTCTGGGGTGCGGGCTGTGCTCTCACCCCCATTTCTGCCCCCCCAGCCCACCCAGGACTTCGGGACGTTCTTCTCGGCGGTGATCGATGCCAAGGTGAGCTCGGAGCTCGGGTGGGGTGGGCGGGAGCTGGGTGTGGCAAGGGAGGGGTTTCCCTGGGGCGCTGTCCTGGCTCTGGGGCTGTGTGCATTCCCTGCCCCTCCTCCTGAGCCTGGGCACCGGCAGCGGCAGGTGCTGGGAGGAGTGACCCAGAGCCCTTGAGCCCCCAGACCCCTTTAACACACCCCATTGAGCCCCCAGACCCCCTTGACCCCCAAACCCCCTTTTAAACCCCAAACCTTCTTCCAGACCCCTAGATCTTCCGAGTTCCCAAACCCACTCATTTCCTGTCATCCCTGATCTAATCTCCCTTCCAGATTCCCCAAACTCCAAAATTCCCATTCAGACCCCCAAAATCCCCGTTCAGACCCCCAAACCTCCTTCCAGACTGCCAGAACCCCTTTTAAACCTTCAAACCATCATTCAGACCCCCAAATCCCCTTTTAAATCCCCAAGCCCTCTTCCAGAGCCCAAACCCATTCTTTTCCTGTCACCCCTGACCCAAACCCTGTTCCAGAGTCCCAAACCCACTTTTCCTGTCACCCAATGACCCCCAAACCCCTTTTCCAGACCCCAAACCCATTGTTATCCTGTCACCCCCGACCCAGACCCCGTTCCAGACCCCAGACCCCGTTCCAGACCCCAAACCCCCATTCCAGACCCCAAACCCCCGTTCCAGACCCCCAAGCCCTATTCCAGACCCCAGACCCCGTTCCAGACCCCACACCCCGTTGCAGACCCCAAACCCCCGTTCCAAACCCAAACCCCCATTCCAGACCCCAAGCCCCATTCCACATCCCCAGACCCCGTTCCAGACCCCAAACCCTGTTCCAGACCCCAAACCCCATTCCAGGCCCCGTTCCAGCCCCAGACCCCGTTCTAGCCTCATTCCAGCCCCGTTCCAGACCCCAAGCCCCGTTCCAGACCCCCAGCCCTGTTCCACACCCCCAGCCCTTTTCCAGCCCCGTTGCAGCCACATCCCGGTTCCAGCCCTGTCCCAGCCCCGTTCCAGCCCGAGCCCCATCCCAGCCCCATCCCAGCCTCATCCCAGCCCTGTCCCAGCCCGGTTCCAGCCCTGCCCTCCCGCAGGCGTTCTCCCGGCCCCGGCGCTGGCTGCAGCATGCCCGCAGCTCCCCCAGCCCTGTCCCAGCCCTGTCCCAGCCCTGTTCCAGCCCGGTTCCAGCCCCGTCCCAGCCCCGTCCCAGCCCAGTTCCAGCCCGGTTCCAGCCCCATCCCAGCCCCATCCCAGCCCCATCCTAGCCCCGTTCCAGCCCCATCCCAGCCCCATCCCAGCCCCATCCCAGCCCCGTTCCAGCCCGGTTCCAGCCCCATCCCAGCCCCATCCCAGCCCCGTTCCAGCCCCATCCCAGCCCCGTTCCAGCCCCATCCCAGCCCCATCCCAGCCCCATCCCAGCCCCGTTCCAGCCCGGTTCCAGCCCGGTTCCAGCCCCATCCCAGCCCCATCCCAGCCCCATCCCAGCCCCGTCCCAGCCCGGTTCCAGCCCGGTTCCAGCCCTGTCCCCCCGCAGGCGTTCTCCCGGCTCCGGCGCTGGCTGGACCACGCCCGCAGCTCCCCCAGCCTGGCGCTGCTGGCGGGCGGCGGCTGCGACGACAGCGTGGGGTTCTATGTGGAGCCCTGCATCGTGGAGAGCACGGACCCCCGGGACCCCATCATGAGGGAGGTGGGACCCCAAAACCCTGCAGGCATCCCAAACCCTGTGGGGATCCCACATCCCTGCAGGGACCCCCGGGACCCCATCATGAGGGAGGTGGAACCCCAAATCCCTACAGGGACCCCACACCCTGCAGGGACCCCATCATGAGAGAGGTGTGGGGGATCTGGGGGGGATCCCCATCCCAAATCCCTGCTCTGGGGTGGGTACCTGCATCGGGGTTGGGCCAGTCTGGGGGATTTTGGGGCCAGTCTGGGAGGATTTGGGGCTGATCCTCATGGTCTATGGGTGTTTTTTTGGGGCCAGTCCTGATGGTTTGTGCTGTTCTTTGGGCTCACAGATTCTTTGAGCCAATCCTCATGGGGTGTGTATGGGATTTTTGGGGCTGATCCTGATGGTCTGTGATATTTTCTGGGCTCCCAGGAGATTTTTTGGGCCAATCCTGATGGGGTATATTGTTTTTTGGGGTTGATCCTCACAGTTTCTGTGGGTTTTTCAGGCCAATCCTGACAGTGTATGTTGATTTTTTTGGTGCTGATCCTGACTTTTTTTTGTATTTTCCCTACTCCCCGGAGATTTTGGGGCCCCTCCTGACAGTTTATGTTGATTTTTTGGGGCTGATCCTGATGCTGTGTGTAGTTTTTTGGTGCTTCTCCTGACAGTTTTTATATTCCCCTTTTCTCAGGAGATCTTTGGGCCCCCTCCTGACTGTGTATGTTGATTTTTTTTGGTGCCCATCCTGACAGTTTTTGGTATTTTCTAAATTCCAGGAGATCTTCAGATCCATCCTGACAGTTTGTGGTTTCTTTGGGGCTGATCCTGACAGTTTATGTTGATTTTTTAGGGCACATCCTGACAGTTTATGTTGATTTTTCGGTGCTGACCCTGACAGTTTTTATATTGCCCTGTCCCCAGGAGATCTTTGGACCCCTCCTGACAGTTTATCTTGACTTTTTGGGGCTGATCCTGATGTTGTGTGTAGTTTTTTGGTGCTGACCCTGACAGTTTTTGATATTTTCTGAACTCCAGAAGATCTTTGGGCCCATCCTGACTGTTTTTGGTGCCCCTCCTGACAGTGTATATTGATTTTTTGGTGCCCCTTCTGACAGTTTTTATACTCCCCTGTCCCCAGGAGATCTTCAGGCCCCTCCTGGCCATGTATATAGATTTTTTGGTGCCCATCCTGACAGTTTATGTTGATTTTTTGGTGCCCATCCTCACATTTTTTGATATTTTCTGAACTCCAGAAGATCTTTGGGCCCATCCTGACAGTTTGTGGGTTTTTTTGGTGCCTCTCCTGACAGTTTTTGGTATTTCCCTTTCCCCAGGAGATCTTCGGGCCCATCCTGACAGTTTATATTGATTTTCTGGGGCTAATCCTGACAGTTTATGTTGTTTTTTGGTACCCCTCCTGATAGTTTTTGGTATTCCCCTTTCCCCAGGAGATCTTCGGGCCCCTCCTGGCCGTGTATATTGATTTTTTGGGCCCATCCTGATGGTTTATATTGATTTTTTAGGGCCCCTCCTGGCCGTGTATGTTGATTTTTGGTGCCCATCCTGACAGTGTATATTGATTTTTTGGTGCCCATCCTGACCGTTTCTGTTGATTTTTTGGTGCCCATCCTGACAGTGTATGTAGTTTTTTGGTGCTGATCCTGACAGTTTTTGGTATCTCCCTGTCCCCAGGAGATCTTCGGGCCCCCCTCCTGGCTGTGTATATTGATTTTTTGGGCCCATCCTGATGGTTTATATTGATTTTTTGGGCCCATCTTGACATTTTATGTTGATTTTTTGGTGCCCATCCTGACAGTGTATGTAGTTTTTTGGTGCTGATCCTGACAGTTTTTGGTATCTCCCCTTTCCCCAGAAGATCTTTGGGCCCCTCCTGGCTGTGTATGTTGATTCTTGGTGCCCCTCCTGATGGTTTTTTGTATTTTCCCTTTTCCCAGGAGATCTTCGGGCCCCTCCTGACAGTGTATATTGATTTTTTTGGTGCCCCTCCTGACGGTTTTTTGTATTTCCCCTTTTCCCAGGAGATCTTCGGGCCCCTCCTGGCCGTGTATATTGATTTTTTTGGTGCCCCTCCTGACGGTTTTTTGTATTTCCCCTTTTCCCAGGAGATCTTCGGGCCCCTCCTGGCCGTGTTCGTGTACCCCGACCATCAGTACCGGGAGGTGCTGGAGCTCATCGACAGCACCACCCCCTACGGCCTCACGGGGGCGATCTTCGCCCAGGACAGGTGAGTCCCCAAATCCCCAAAATCCCCAAAATCCCCCAATTCCCCTGGGAGCAGCCGGGCTCAGCCACGGTCCTGTTCTCTGCAGAGGAGCAAAGAGCATTTCCCAGCCAGCTGCTGCTGCTTTGGCAGGGACAGGGATGGCTTGGGAGTGGTTTCTTAGCACCCCCCCCACCAGAAAAAAGGGATTTTTTTAGTGGAATTATCCCAAAGGAATGTTTGGAGTATGTGGGAGTGAACACACTCAGCAGGAGGAGTGAAAAGGGTGGTGTGATCTTAGAGAGTCGTACATAATTATCCCAGAATCACTCAAAATTATCCCAGAACCACCCAAAATGATCACAGAATGATCCCAGAATCACCCAGAATGATCCCAGAGTCACCCAAAATGATCCCAGAACCACCCATAATCACCCAAAATGATCACAGAATGGTCCCAAAATCACTCAAAATGATCCCAGAATCCCCCAAAATCACCCAGAATCTCCCAAAATGATCCCAGAATCATTCAGACTTACCCAAAATGATCCCAGAATCACCCAAAATGGTCCCAGAATCACCCCAAATGATCCCAGAATTCTGGGCTAGAGGGACCTTAAAGGTGATCCTGGCAGGGCAGGGACACCTCCCACTGTCCCAGGCTGCTCCAGCCTGGCCTGGCAGGGACAGGGATGGTTTGGGAGTGGTTTCTTAGCCCCCCCCCCAACCAAAAAAAAAGAGGGTTTTTTAGTGGAATTATCCCAAAGGAATGTTTGGAGTATGTGAGAGTGAACACACTCAGCAGGAGGAGTGGAAAGGGTGGTGTAACCTTAAAGAGTCACACAAAATTATCCTAAAATCACTCAAAATTATCCCAGAATCACCCAAAGTCACCCAAAATTATCCCAGAATCACCCAGAATCACCCCAAATGATCCCAGAACCACCCCAAATGATCCCAGAACCACCCATAATCACCAAAAATGATCACAGAATGGTCCCAAAATCACTCAAAATGATCCCAGAATTCTGGGCTAGAGGGACCTTAAAGGTGATCCTGGCAGGGCAGGGGCACCTCCCACTGTCCCAGGCTGCTCCAGCCTGGCCTGGCAGGGACAGGGATGGTTTGGGAATGGTTTCTTAGCCCCCCCCAGAAAAAGGTTTTTTTTTAGTGGAATTATCCCAGAGGAATGTTTGAAGTATGTGGGAGTGAACACACTCAGCAGGAGGAATGAAAAGGGTGATGTGATCTTAGAGAATCACCCAAAATGATCCCAGAACCACTCAAAATCATCCAAAATGATCACAGAATGGTCCCAAAATCACCCAAAATGATCCCAGAATCACCCAAAATGATCCCTCCTCTGGGGGACACAAACTCCTCTGGGGACACAAACTCCTCTGGAGGGACCCAAACTCCTCTGGAGGGGACACAAACTCCTCTCTAGAGACACAAACTCCTCTGGGGACACAAACTCCTCTGGAGGGGACACAAACTCCTCTGGGGACACAAACTCCTCTCTAGGGAAACAAACTCTTCTCTAGGGGACACAAACTCCTCTTTAGGGACACAAACTCCTCTTTAGGGACACAAACTCCTCTGGAGGGACACAAACTCCTCTGGGGACACAAACTTCTGCAGGGGACACAAGCTGCTTTCTGGCCAGTTCTGGTGTCTGTGCAGCAGCCCAGAGCTCAGGGCTGTCCCTGTCCCTGTCCTGTCCCTGTCCTGTCCCAGGGCTGCCATCGAGGAGTCGCGCCGGCTGCTGCGCAACGCCGCCGGCAACTTCTACATCAACGACAAGAGCACGGGGGCCGTGGTGGCCCAGCAGCCCTTCGGGGGCTCCCGCATCTCAGGTGACACCAGGGCTCTGGCCTGCCCCTTCCCAGCCTCCTGTGTCCCTGCTCTGCTCTGTGTGCCCTGTTCTGCTGTCCTTTGTGTCCCCACCCTCCCTGTCCCTCCCATCCTCATCCCTCTCTGTCTCCTGTGCTCCATGTCCTTCCATATCCCTGTCCCATGTCCCTCCCTCCATGTCCCATCTGTCCCTCCATGTCCCCATTCCTCTATTTCCCTCCTGTGCTCTGTGTTCCTCCCATCCTCCATGTCCCTTGTCCTTCTGTGTCCCCACCCTTCATGTCCCTCCTGTGCTCCTTGTCCTTCCATGTCCCTGTCCCATGTCACTCCATGTCCCTTCTGTCCCCCTTGTCCTTCCATGTCCCTCCTGTGCTCCGTGACCTTTGTTCTGTGTCCCTTCTGTCCCTCCAGTCCCTTGTGTCCCTCCTGTGCTCCATGTCCCTTGTTTTCTGTGTCCCTCCATGTCCCTCCCACCCCTTGTGTCCCTGTGTGTCCCTGTGTGTCCCTCCCGCCCTGGGTGTGTCCCTGTGTGTCCCTGCCAGCCTGGGTGTGTCCCCAGCCCTTTGTCCATCGCTGTCATTGTCAGGCACCAATGACAAGCCCGGGGGTCCCCACTACCTGCTGCGCTGGACGTCCCCTCAGGCCATCAAGGAGACGCACGTGCCGCTGCGGGACTGGCGCTACGCCTACATGCAGTGACAAGGGACACCTGGGGACAGCTGCCACCCCTCCCTGCGCTCACTGCTGAGCCCTAACCTCCTCTGCTTAGGAGCTATTTAAAAAAAAAAAAAGGAAAAAAACAAACAAGTGTTATTAAATGGTAATTGTTGGAGGTCCTGGTGGTTTGCTCGGTCGCTGGGACACCGTGGTGAATGTGGCAGGGGTGGGATTGAGTGACCTTAAAGGTCTTCACCAGCCCCAGTGATTCTGTGTGAGCATGCTTAATTAGGTCAGGCCTTAATTAGGGGGTGGCTGCAGAAGCACAGCTGGACCCCAGCTCCCTTTTCCTCCCAGTTCTCCCATCCCCATGAGGCTGAGCAGGAGTCAGAGCAGGACATGACATCAGTGTCCCTGTCATTTCACCCAGATCTCTGGATTTGGGGACATCCACAATCCCCAGGTCAGGGGTTAGGCTGGTTCCCATCCCTGAGCCCCCCACACCCCACCTGGGCAGGGCAGCAGGAGCCTGGTGCCAGGAGAGTTCAGCTGCCTGGGGCTGATCTCCAGTGCCTCATCCCAGCTCATCCCACCCCTCAGAGCCCTCAGCCTGCCTGGGACCCCCAACTGGGCTCAGGGCAGCAGCAGCAGCACCCCTGGTGCCTGGGGACAAGGCCAGGCTGGCTCTGGTGTCCCATCCCTGTGTGCTCTGGGAGCAGTGGCAGAGCTGTTGGGTGTTTGGGGAGCAGGAGTTGGAGCAGGGGGAACCTTCCCTCCCATCCTGGGGAGCTGCTGTGCCCCCCAACCCCACCCCAGGGCTCTGCCAGCTGCCAACATCAGGCCTTAAACCAGGTCTTAAACCAGGTTACACTTGGAGTTAAACCTGCCTTAAACCAGGCCTTAAACCAGGTTACATTTGAAGTTAAACCTGCCTTAAACCAGGTTACATTTGGAGTTAAACCTGCCTTAAACCAGGCCTTAAACCAGGTTTAATTTGGAGTTAAACCAGGCCTTAAACCAGGTTACATTTGGAGTCAAACCAGGCCTTAAACCAGGTTTAATTTGGAGTTAAACCAGGCCTTAAGCCAAGTTACATTTGGAGTTAAACCAGGCCTTAAACCAGGTTACATTTGGAGTTAAACCTGCCTTAAACCAGGTTACATTTGGAGTTAAACCAGGCCTTAAACCAGGTTACATTTGGAGTTAAACCAGGCCTTAAACCAAGTTTAATTTGGAGTTAAACCTGCCTTAAGCCAGGCCTGCCCCTAGGCTGTCCCCCAGGCAGGGCTCAGTGGTTCCTGCAGGAACAGGGATCTGCACCTGCCCTGCCTCCTCCAGGCCCAGCTCTGACTCACAGATGAGTTTGTTGTGACCCCAGCATTAATTGCAGCTCATTAGCAGGTGTGCAGCTGGCAGGGCAGGGCAGGGAGGAGTGGCTGCAGCTCCTGTGGATCCTGGCTCAGCTAGAAAAATGTGCAATAAAATCATTGTCAAGCCTCTCTGCGTTGCTTTGATGAGTTATTTCTCCAGGTTGGTGTTAGAGAAAGAGCAGACTGAGTTGGCATTGGGTGCATTTAAATAAAATCAACCCAGCTTTGGATTTTCTGCTAGATGAATCTGGGATTTGTGTGGGATGTTCTCCTGCTTGAGGAGAGGAAGGCAGGAAAAAATGAGGGGCCTCATCCAGAATCCCAGGATGGTTTTGGTGGGAAGGGACCTTAAAGCTGATCCAGAGTCACCCCTGCCCTGGCAGGGACACCTGCCACTGTCCCAGGTTGTTCCAGCCTGGCCTTGGGCACTGCCAGGGATCCAGGGGAGCCACAGCTGCTCTGGGTACCTGTGCCAGCCCTGCCCATCCTCACAGGAACAATTCCATCCCAAAATCCCATCCAGCCCTGCCCACCCTCACAGGAACAATTCCATCCCAAAATCCCATCCAGCCCTGCCCACCCTCACAGGAACAATTCCATCCCAATATCCCATCCAGCCCTGCCCACCCTCACAGGAACAATTCCATCCCAATATCCCATCCAGCCCTGCCCACCCTCACAGGAACAATTCCATCCCAATATCCCATCCAGCCCTGCCCATCCTCACAGGAACAATTCCATCCCAATATCCCATCCAGCCCTATCCATCCTCACAGCAACAATTCCATCCCAATATCCCATCCAGCCCTGCCCACCCTCACAGCAACAATTCCATCCCAATATCCCATCCAGCCCTATCCATCCTCACAGCAACAATTCCATCCCAATATCCCATCCAGCCCTGCCCCCTTCCAGCTCAAACTGTTCTCCCTTGTGCTCGTCTGTGTCACTCCAAACATCTGGGTTCTGCCTGCTGGGAGGGCAGGAGAGACCCCAAAACCCACCCCAAACCCTGTCAGGGAGGAGAGAGAGCCGAAAACCCAACTCAAACCCACAGCAGGCAGGAGAGAGAACCCCAAATCTGCCCCAAATCCACCCCAAACCATGAGCAAGGAGACAACCCCAAACCCTGTCAGTGAGAGAAAGCCCCAAATCCCAGGATGGGGGAGAACACCCCAAACCCCTGCAGGGAGGAGAGAAAACCCCAAACTGGCCCCAAACTCCCAGCAGGGAGAGAGCCCCAAACCCCCAGCAGGGAGGAGAGAATCCCAAACCCACCCCAAACTCCCAGCAGGGAGGAGAGAATCCCAATCCCCGGCAGAGAGAAGAGAAAGCCCCAAACCCACCCCAAACGCCCACAGCGAGGAGAGAGCCCCACCCTGACCGCCGGGATTGTCCCCAAACCTTCCCCCCGGTGTGACCACAGCGCGTCCCCTCCCTCCCAGTCACCACTCACCGCCCAGTTTGGGATAAACCCCCCAAATCTCCCCCAGCACCATCCCCGATCCTTCCCAGGCTCATCCAGCCCGCGGGCTCAGCCCCGCTCCTGCCCCCGCTCGAGCCTTTCACGCCTCAGGGCCGGAGTGTCGAGTGGATTTTGGAGCCTTAACTCTGAATTTCATGGCTTTTGTGGCTCCAAATCAGCCCCTAATGCCATTTAAACGTGGCTTTTGGGAGCTGATAAGCGCCTGGGTGTGGGGAGAGGGGGAGCTCCCGGCTCAGCATCCCGCTGGGATCGCCCTGGGGGGAGGAAAAGGGGCCTGGGGGGCTCGGGGGGACCCCACTAGTGAGGGCAGCAGGTCTGGAGTGCCCCGGGAGCGCCCCAATCCCATTCCCGGCTTTCGGCATTCCAGGGGGCGGCAGCTAAACCGGGCTCAGGCTGGGAGCGGCAGAATGTCCCTGGATATCCTGGGATATCCATCTGCTCTGGTAGCGATAATTGATCGAGCCCAGCCGAGCCAGGGCGATCCCAAAGCTTCCCCCCATCCCGGGATAACGGGAACCGCCCGGGGCAGCGCGGGCAGCGGGAACGCGGGAGAGAGCCGGGAAAAGGAAGGGAACAGAGCGGGAGGAGCTGGGAATATGGGTGAGATTAACTGTGATTGGTGTGGGATTAACTGGGATTGGTGTGGGATTAACTGGGATCGGTGTGGGATGAACTGGGATTGGTGTGGGATTAACTGGGATTAGTGTGGGATGAACTGGGATCAGTGTGGGGTGAGCTGGGATCGGTGTGGGATTAACTGGGATCCGTGTGGGATTAACTGGGATCGGTGTGGGATTAACTGGGATCCGTGTGGGATTAACTGGGATTGGTGTGGGATGAACTGGGATCGGTGTGGGGTGAGCCGGGATCGGTGTGGGGTGAGCTGGGATCGGTCTGGGATGAGCTGGGATAGGTGTGAGATTAACTGGGATTGGTGTGGAATTAACTGGGATCGGTGTGGGATGAACTGGGATCGATGGGGGGTGAGCTGGGATCGGTGTGGGATTAACTGGGATCGGTGTGGGGTGAGCTGGGATAAGTGTGAGATTAACTGGGATTGGTGTGGGATGAACTGGGATTGGTGTTGGGTGAGCTGGGATCGGTGTGGGATGAGCTGGGATCAGTGTGGGATTAACTGGGATCGGTGTGGGATTAACTGGGATCCGTGTGGGGTGAGCTGGGATTGTGTGGGATGAACTGGGATTGTGTGGGGTTAACTGGGATCGGTGTGGGATGAACTGGGATCTGTGTGGGATTAACTGGAATCCGTGTGGGATGAACTGGGATCAGTGTGGGATGAACTGGGATCAGTGTGGGGTGAACTGGGATCGGTGTGGGATTAACTGGGATCCGTGTGGGATGAACTGGGATTGGTGTGGGGTGAACTGGGATCGGTGTGGAATGAACTGAGATCGGTGTGGGGTGAACTGGGATCTGTGTGGGGTGAGCTGGGATCGGTGTGGGATGAGCTGGGGTCGGTGTGGGATGAGCTGGGATTGTGTGGGATTAACTGGGATTGGTGTGGGATTAACTGGGATTGGTGTGGGATTAACTGGGATTGGTGTGAGATTAACTGGGATCCGTGTGGGATGAACTGGGATTGGTGTGGGATTAACTGGGATTGGTGTGGGATGAACTGGGATCGGTGTGGGGTGAACTGGGATCTTCTCCTTCCTGGGTGATTTTAAAAAATTAAAACCCCCCAAGCCCCCACATAAAACCCCCCAAACCCCAACAAACAAACAAACAAACTAACTAATAAAACTCCCACAAACAAAAACATCCTAAAACCCAAACCTATCCAAAACACAGTACAAACCAAAAAATTCCCCCAAATCCAAAAACAAATACAGCAACTAAAAAGTCAAAAAACCCAAAAAAAGCCATTTAAAAATTACATTTAAATTTAATTTTTATTTTTACATTTCAAGTTCCAATTGCCCAGATTGCCCAAAAGACACAACGACCACCTCAATTTCTGCCCTAACGCTGTTCTAACAGCATTCACTACCTTGGCTTTTCTAAATTTGATTTTTTAATTTGTTATTTTTTATTCTTTTAAGGAAAGGTTTAACTTCAAGAGAAGGATTTTTGGCTCTGGGAGTCCAGAGGAGCCCCTTGAGGGTCAATAATGATCTTTAAATTCCTGCAGCAGGAGCATCCAGTGGGGAGCTGACACCAAATTTGAATTTTTCTGGAGCCTCTTCGTGTTCTGGGAAAGCTCCTGGTGGAACCCCCCGTTCCCAAAAACTGTTTTGGGGAGACACTCAGGGCTCCTTCATTTCTCAGCCTGATTTCTTCCTAAAAACCCTGAATCCAGCGTTTCCCACAACCCACAGGCGGGATTTGCATCCATGAGGGGGGGCGAACAATAATAGGAGCATATAAAATATTATTGTTTTATACTATGTATATAGTATATATAGTATTATATATAAAAAGGAGTATATATATATATACACTAGTATATACTATAGTATATAAAATAGTATTATATATTTAATAATAATATATTATTGCATATTTATAATGCACGCTCTCACCTCCTAATTCAGTCTTCAGCAATAAATAAATAAATATCCCACAGCTGCGAGCAGGGCACGGCCAGGGGCTCACGGAGGGAGACTCCCCCCAAAAAACACCCCCCACTCCCTTCCCTCCCTTCCCAGTCCTGGGGATTTTTGGGAACATCCCGTTTTTCCATCCCCTGAATAAAA
The DNA here is from genome assembly GCF_903797595.1 of Erithacus rubecula. NCBI lineage: Eukaryota > Metazoa > Chordata > Aves > Passeriformes > Muscicapidae > Erithacus > Erithacus rubecula. The sequence continues at coordinate 1,334,061 of NC_136676.1, read as the reverse complement.
GCATGATGAGGGAAAAAAAAAAAAAAAAGGTAGAGGGAAAAACAGGAGAGGAGCCTTGAGCGTCACCCGGGGCTTTTCCAGGACACGGAGCCCCCACCGGGACCGGTTTTGCTCTGGTTCTGATTTATTTTATTTCTCCTTTGGCCGTTTCTGCCCGGGGATTCTCCTGCCCGGTTCCCGGGGCGCTCGGTGGCTTTGGGGGAGCGGAGAATGCCCGGGGGCTGCGGGCAGGAGGAGTTTGCAGTACAGGGAGCCAGCGGCAGATGGAGATCTTTATCCCGCTCTCCGCAGGAAAACCGGGAAAACCAGCCGGAAAACCGGGGGAAAACGGGAAAAACAGCGGGAAAAACGGGGGGAAACCAGCGGGAAAACCGGGGGAAACCAGCGGGAAAACCGGGGGGAAACGGGAAAACCAGCGGGAAAACCGGGGGGAAAACGAGCGGGAAAACCGGGGGGGAAACGGGAAAACCAGCGGGAAAACCGGGGGGAAACGGGAAAACCAGCGGCTGCGAGGCCGGGATGGCTCATCCGGGGGCTCGGGATGGAGTTGGTGGCACCAGGGGACCGGGGTGGGTTCGAGCTGCCGGGGAAGGAAGGGAAGAGCCGCAGGGTTCAGCTCTGGAGCCGATTTTCCCACAGGGAGGGAGGGAGGAAAGGAACAGCGACGGCGAGAAAGGGGAGAGGGTTTGAGGGCGTCGTGCTGCTCCACAAACAAACCGGGGGTTTAAGAGCAAGTGCCTGCACTCCCCTTCCCCTCCAAAAAACACTGCGAAATTACGGAGAGGCTTCTAATATTTAACATTTTTGTTAAAGCCGCGGGTCCTGGAGTCATGAGAATGCAGCAGGATGTCAGCTTCCAGCTAAAACAAATAAAGAGGGGATTCACCACCCTCAGGCTGAGACGTGACCCCACCTCAGGGCAGGGAAAAACCTGGAGAATAAAGGGGCTGAGGGGAGGCAGAGAGCCCCCTGAGCACCCCTGAATCCTTTACCCAGCGCTGGAAACCTCCCCGTGGAGGGAGAGCAGGAATCCCTTCCTGCCGGCCCGGGAGCCGGGGATGCTCCGGCAGCGGCTCCGCTCTCCCCGGGGAGCGCCTGTCTGGGAGCCGGATTCCTTCGGAGCCAGCCTGCCGGAGCCGGGGAACAGGTGAAGGCGGCTCCGGCCCCCCAGCTCTGCGGGGAACCCCCCAGCACATCCATCACCGCTGGGCTGGCCGAGCGGGAGGCTCCTGGCAGCGGCGGCAGAGCTGGCCCGGGTGGATTTGGGATTAGGAGAGAGCTCGGCCGGGCGGCAACTCCGCAGCTTTCGGCACTTGCAGCTGCGGGTCGGCCCCGGGAAGGGGAGAGCTGGAGCTGGAATGGGCACGGAACTGCTCGGGGTGGGCACGGAACCGCTCAGGGTGGGCACGTCCCATGGGGTGGGACCAGGAGGATCGGAGCTGGTACACTCCATGTAGAGCCCTACAACGGGATGGATCCTGTTCCATCCAAAGGATGGATCCTGCTCCATCCACAAAGGGATGGATCCCTCTCTATCCAAAGGAATGGATCCTGCTGATCCAAAGGGATGGATGTTGCTCCATCCAAAGGGATGGATCCTCGGCCAGGGTGGGCAGGGGGAGCTCGACCCCCTTTGCTCCGAGAGCAGGCACCATCCTGCAAACAGCAATGGGCCCAAATGACACATCCTCCCCATCCTCATCCTCCTCATCCTCTTCATCCTCCTCATCCTCCTCATCCTCCTCATCCTCACACAGCTCCAGGCCTGGAGCACAAACCTCATCCCTTCTCCCTTTCCATTGCTTTTCCCTTTCGTTACACCCGGGGCTCTCTGCCCCCACAGTCCCTCTCCGGGGGCGTTATCCCCTAAATCTGCTCCCGTCCCTCCAACCCAACCCCGCAGGCTCTGCTGTGCACAGAGACCCCCCCTCCCCCGCACACCGCAGCCCCACACCCCGCATCCCCCTCCCAGCCCCGGCTCGGGTGTTTAAAATGTATCAGCGGTTCCATCTCAGCTGCTGTTTTCCATCCCTCAGCGATAAGGGATCTGCGTGTACACAGCACCCAGGGAACGCTGCGCTCTTCCCATGGATATTCCCCCCCGGGGCCGATTATCCGCATCATCCCAGCGGCAGCCCGGCTCTGCCCTTGGTTTTTTGTGGCCGATTTTTTCCTCCCCACGCCACTCTTGGGTTCTTTGCCCCCGCCCCGAGTCGTGCTCGCAGACCTGAGATCACAAACCTGACATTTCTGCGGCGGTGCCGCAGTGCCAGGCGGGCAGAGCTGCCGGGGACAATCGATTCTCCCCGCTCCGTCTCCCGGTGCCGTCCGAAACATTCAATCCACGTGAGATCAGCCCTTCCCGCAGCTCCCTCCGCGCTTTTCCCCCGGTTCGGGAGAAATGTGGCACCCCAAAAACCGGGAACATCGCCGGAGCCGGGCAGGAGCACCGGGAAAGGGAAAGGGAAAGGGAAAGGGAAAGGGAAAGGGAAAGGGAAAGGGAAAGGGAAAGGGAAAGGGAAAGGGAAAGGGAAAGGGAAAGGGAAAGGGAAAGGGAAAGGGAAAGGGGAAGGGAAAGGGGAAGAGAAGAAGTAGTTCGGAACAGGGAAAGCCGTGCCCTCCACCCAAACTGGGCTGTGGTGGGATGCAAACTGGGACCAGTCTGTCGCTCCTCCAGTGCCACACCAGCAGCCCAGAGTGGAGCGATAACGCAGGGAAAAGGGAATTCCAGCCTGGTGCCTGGGCAAAAGCACACGACGGAACCTGGGGGCTTGTAGGGAACAGGGAGAATTGGATTTTGGGCTCCCAGAGAGACTCGCTGGGTCCCAACTCCCCTGAGCTCCGGAGTGCAGCCCCGTCCCCAGGGGCCGGGCTGAGGCTCGGGGTGGGTGCGGTGGATGCTCCAGAGGTGTCCCAGAGGGATTCCAAACCCCTTCCTGCAGGAACCCCTCCTCAGGGAGGGCGGTGCTGGATCCCCGCGGCCATGGGGAAATTGAGGCACCAGGAGCCAGCCTGAGTGCTGAATGCTCAAAAATCAACAAGGAAACAACTGCGATTCCCATTCCTCCGGGAAGTGGTGGGATGGGAGATCTGGGAAGGGGTCAGAGCTGGAAAGCCGAGGGTGGCATCTCCTCAGTCCCTGCTGTGCTCTGCACCCGCACGGAGCCTAGGGGTCCCGTGTGCCAGAGCGGAGCTCTAACCCCAGCCGGGGTCCGTGGGGAAAGGCGGTGACACCCGTGCCCCAGGAATGCGGCCCCCGGCCCCAATCCCATCCCGGCTGGCCCCATCCCGGCTGGCCCCAATCCCATCCCGGCTAGCCCAAACCCCACTCCGGCTGGCCCCATCCCCATCCCGGCTGGCCCCATCCCCATCCCGGCTGGCCCCATCCCCATCCCGGCTAGCCCAAACCCATCCCGGCTGGCAGCGCGATGTGCGGGGACAGCTGTGCCCGCGCCCGGTGACATCAGCACGGCTCGGGAGCGCTGCCTCGGCCCGGGGCTCCTTCTCCAGGGGGAAGAGGGGGGAAGGAGCCCGTGCTGCCCTTAACCCTCCCCATGCCGGCAGCTCCGGCTCCCGGGAAGGAGAACGGGGCGATTCCCGTAAATCCCGGTGCTGGGACAAAGCCGTGACCCCAGCACCGGCCGCGCTCCGGCCACACGGAGGGAGGGGACGCTCCAGCCGGGCTGGATCATGGAATAACCTCGGTGTTACCCCCTCCAGCTGCCCAAAATCCAGCTGCGGGCTCTGTTTTCTCAGCCCCAGCTCTCTGCTGGTGCCTCCAACCAGGGAATGCCGAAGGGAGGAGGGAGGGATGGGAGGCAGCTCCAGCTGGATGCAGGCGGAGGGAGGGAGAGACCCGGAGGGAGCTCGGGGCTGCTCCCGCTGCCCTGGGCTCCTCTTCCTCTGCAGCTCTGCCCTCTGCTCGGGGGGTTGCACATCAGTAATGGGCAAACCCAGGTGCGGGGTGGTTCGGGTGTGCCTGGGAGAGGAGCTGGTGTCCAGGAGCTCCACCCAGCAGCCAATTCCCCGCTGCCGGTGCCTCCCGGGGGTTGTGCATTGGCAGCTCGATTTACTGAGCTTGGCTTTGTTAGACTCCACACCGCTGCCCGTGTGGATGCTGGGGTGGCACTGGGATTGTCCTGGGGTGAATTGGAGAGCAGCTGAGGCTCCCCAAATGTGCTGCCATGTGCAGTGAGGATTCACAAAACACAGAACCACGGAATGGTTTGGGATGGAGAGACCTCAAAACCCATCCACTGCCCCCCCCCCGCCAGGGCAGGGACACTTCTCACTGTGCCAGGCTGCTCCAAGCCTGGCCTGGAAAACATCCAGGGGTCTGGGGCAGCCATTGCTTCCCCACGACCCCAAACATCCCCCTGAGCTGCTGCTGCTTCCCCAGAATGACCCGGGAGTGATGTCTGAGCCTCAGCAGACACTGCTGCCCCCGGCTCCCCTTTCCCTTGGAAACGACTGGGATGGGCACAACTGGACCCAGCTTTTCTGCTGGGCTGGTGAGGGGAGATTGGCTCGGGTGGGATGGGATGGGATGGGATGGGATGGGATGGGATGGGATGGGATGGGATGGGATGGGATGGGATGGGATGGGATGGGATGGGATGGGATGGGATGGATGGGATGGGATGGGATGTCAGCCCTTGGCAATGTGATCCCTCCCAGGCTGCTCCGCCTGATGTTTCCCCTGGAACCATCAATCAGGGCGGAGCCACGATCGGGTTTTACAGCCAGAGCTGCTCGTGAAACCCAAGCTCGGCGTGGCAGCGTCTGCTCGGCTCCCTGGCAGGGCAGGGGAGCCTGGGCGGGGCTTTAACCCCTTGTGAGGGTCCCTGGAACAGCCACAGCCCACCCTGTTCCAGGGCTTTAACCCCTTGTGAGGGTCCCTGGAGCCCAGGTAAATCCTGGGATTTCCCCCCCTCCACCCTGTGCTGGTGAAGCTCTGCACAGGTGACACACGCAGAGTAGCTCCTTCCCACACTATTTCCAGCCCACATCCCCCCAAATCTGCTGAAAATCTCCTAAACCAGCAGATCTGCTGCTTCTCCCCAGTTCCCACCTGGCTGCAGGGCCCAGGATATTCCCAGGATGCATTTGCAGATTCTCAGCTAAAACAGGCACAGCACAAGTGGCTGATTCCTCCTCTGAGCATGAGCACGGGGGAATGAGTGCCTGAAAAAGCGAAATTCCTGTTAAACCAGGAAATCTGTGCCGGGAAAAGCGAAATTCCTGCCAAACACAAGAAAAACTTTGTCTGAAAAAGTGAAATTCTTATTGAAACACAAGGAAATGTGTGCTTGGGAAAGCAAAATTGATGAAAAACACAAGGAAATCTTGCCTGGAAAAGAGAAATTCATGTTAAACATAAGGAAATGTGTGCTTGGAAAAATGAAATTACTGAGGGAAGGATTTGGGATTTGGGGTGGCACATTTTGGGATGTGGCACTCTGCAACACTGAGATCCCACCAGCAGTGGGAGATCATAAATCACAGATCCATGGGATGTTCTGAGCTGGAAGGGACCCAGTGGGATCACAGATCCAAACCCTGGCCCTGCACATGATCCCAACAATCCCACCCTGGGATTGCTCTGGAGCTCTGGGATTGCTCTGAAGCTCTGGGATTGCTCTGGAGCTCTGGGATTATTCCTGGAGCTCTGGGATTGCTCTGGAGCTCTGGGATTGTTTCTGGAGCTCTGGGATTGCTCTGGAGCTCTGGGATTGTTTCTGGAGCTCTGGGATTGTTCCTGGAGTTCTGAGATTGCTCTGGAGCTCTGGGATTATCCCTGGAGCTCTGGGATTGCTCTGGAGCTCTGGAATTGCTCAGGAGCTCTGGGATTGTTTCTGGAGCTCTGGGATTGCTCCTGGAGCCCTGGGATTGCTCTGGGATTGCTCCTGGAGTTCTGGGATTGCTCTGGAGCTCTGGGATTGCTCTGGAGCTCCAGCAGCCTCGGGAATGTCACCACTCCCTGAGGAGCCTGGGCAGATTCCTGTTCCCATCCCAACTCTCCTGACACAGCTCCAGCCACCCCTCGGGTTCACTTTCCCTTGTAAATGGATGAATCTGTCTGGGGAAGGGACTGAGCCCGCAGCGAGCAGCTCCAGGGGATCAGGAACAGGAACAGGCTGATTAAACCAGGTGATTTCCAGGTGCCCCCAGGACAGAGCATCGAGCAAAGTCACGGCTTTGGGGTGAAGTGATGATGCGGGGAATCAGATAAAACCCCAGCCCTGACCCGTTCCTGCCTGGAAGGAGCCTGGAGAGGGGGGTTTGGTCCATCCCAGGAATAAAAGTGTCCCAGTCTGAGATTTCTCCTTTGCCCCGAGATCACCCCAGAGGGACATGAAGTGTTTCCTGGTTCTCCCCGAAGCAGCCGGAGATTGCTGGAGACGGTTTTCTCTTGTTTCAAGGATTGTTTGTTGTTTCTTATCTCAGGGACTTTTGTGCTTGGCCAGCAGCAATCTGTCCAGCTGGGCATCCAGAGTGGAATCTGCCTGGTGAAGGCAGGGCTTATTTTATATAGTCTAAATTACGTGCTACATGTTTACAACAATTTTCCAATACAATACAATTTTATTAAATGGTCCAGCCCTGACCCCATCCAATCCAAGAGTGCCAACGTGTCACCCAACATGGATGACATGGAGAAGAAGGAGGAAAAGGTGTCCACTAAGCCCAGGGGTTAGAATTCAGCGTCTGAGACACCAGGGTCTCACTCAGGAGTCTTTGAGACCCTTGCCAGGAGAGTTTTGAGACCCCCAAGGAGGTCAGGGGTACATAAAAGGTTGTGCAGGGCCCGGCTGCTGCTCCCAGCCCGTGCTGCTCCTCACCCGGCACCGGGCTGGGGACAGGGAGCAGCTCCGAGCAGGAAACCGGCGCTGGGAGCTGGGATTGTGTTCCCTGCTGCGAGGCTGAGACTGAGCATGGAAGGAGGAAGGAGAAGGTGAAATCCTCGCCGTTCCTGAAGGGAATTCTTTCCCCAGCTGGGGCGTTCTGAGCCCCTTGGAGGACACGCGGCTCCCACCCGGGTGCGATCCCGCCCCTTGGGAGCTGCTCCTTCTCCCATTCCGGACCGAGCCCTGTCCCCGCCGGCTCCCAGCGCCCCCGAGGATGAGGAGGGGGTGATTTGGAGCCTCCCGAGCTGCGGGCAGGGCGATAATTCCCCTCTAACACCTGCATTTACAGCCTCCCCCGCTGGCAGCTCCTCCTGACGGCGCTGACAGCTCGCCAGAGGCTCCCGCTGCTGTTTTCCCCGAGCTGGGCAATGTGCGGAGCAGCTGCTGCCGGGGAGGGTCTCATCTTTCTGCTGCAGCCCGGGAGAGCCCGCCTGGAAGCTTCCCCAGCTCCCGATTTCATCGGGAACGCCGCGGCTTTGGCAGCGCTTCAGTCCCCGGCCCGGCCGGGGGAACCAGCTGCGGCTCCTTCTCACAGCCTGGGAAAATATTCTGGGCTCCACTTTTCCCCGAGAGGCTGAAATCCAAGCGGTGCAGCTCCGGTTCCCCCCTCCATCCTTCTCGCTGCTTTTCCATCCCCCTTTTCTCACCCCATCCTCACGGGACTCGTGTGTTGGAGTCAGTGAGTCAGGGGATTCTCTGAATCCTTCAGGGAGGAATCGAGGTGCAGGGGTTGAATTAAAGCCTTTGGATGGGTTGGAGTACATTAAGCCACTCACACATAGAGTAGACATTTAAGTAGAAGTAAGTCAGTAATTTTAGGGTGAGTTTTAATGATTTCAGTAAGTGAAAGTTTCCAAATGCCACAGTAGTAGTAAAAGTTCTAGTGAAGGTTGAAACACACTGATATCTTCAGTATCTCCAGGCCCACAATTGTAGACAGGACTTAGACGTAATAGAGCTATAGTGACAATATTGATACATTTTTCAGACAGAACAAGATAGATTGTATGTATAGTGTTATACATAACCTGGTGTGCTAAGAAACTGGAATTCTAACAGGTTAAGTAAGGAGTGGTGGTCTGAGTTTGCATCTCAGCTTGTTGGAAAAATCCTATATAAGAGTTTGAATTGGGAAGAGTTGTTGCTTTTAGCCTTTGGCTTTTGCCAGGGCTTTTAGCCATTCTTTTATTGCCACTGCATTTGCCATTGCTTTGCCATTGCCTTTGAGACTGATGTTCTTTGTAATAAACCTTTTTAACTATTTAGCTGCTTTGTTTATTTAGAAGATTACCTGATTAAGAAGGAGCCTAGAGCTCTGGAGCTGGTGCCATAGAGCACTGGAGGTCTGAGAACCTCACACTCGTGGAAAATCCAGAGCTCATCCCAATTTTCCTTGAGGACAGCAGGTCACAGCAGGTCACAGCAGGTCTCCCACCCCATCCACTGCTGGGAGTCTGATTTGTTCCTCCCCTCCCTAAAAAAAATTAACCTGTTCCCTCCCCACCATGTTATTTTGGGCACAGTATTCCCAGTCATTCCAAGGTACTCCCTGAAGTTACCCCCTCATTTTCCAGCTTCCTCTGTTTGCTGAGGGAATGTTTTCCTGCTCTTTTCCAGCTCCCAGACACAGAACCTGCAGTGGGAACCTCCCAGTGAATGGTGAGCTCCAGCCATGCCCTCACCCTGCAGCTGGGAACGTTGCTGATCCCTGTTTGACAGAGGGGGAATGTGGATTCAAAGGAATTCCATAGATTCCCAGCCCAGATCCCCATCCCTCTTTGATAGAGGGGGAATGTGGATCCAAAGGGGTCCCACAGATTCCCAGCCCAGATTCCAATCCCTGTTTGACAGAGGGGGAATTTAGACCCGAAGTAATTCCACAGATCCCCAGCCCAGATTCCCATCCCTGTTTGATAGAGGAGGAATTCAGATCCAAAGGGGTCCCACAGATTCCCATCCCTCTTTGACAGAAGAGGAATTCAGATCCAAAAGGGGTTCTGCAGATTCCTGGTCCAGATTCCCACCCCTGTTTCATAGAGGGGGAATTTGAATCCAAAGGAATCTCACAGATTCTAATCCCTGCTTGACAGAGGGGGAATTTAGACCCAAAGGAATCCCACAGATCCTAGCCCAGATTCCATCCCTGTTTGATAGAGGGGGAATTTGGAACCAAAGGGGTCCCACAGATTCCCAGTCCTCTTTGATAGAAGAGGAATTCAGATCCAAAAGGGGTTCTTCAGATTCCCAGCCCAGATTCCCACCCCTGCTTGATAGAGGGGGAATTCAGACCCAAAGGAATCCCACAGATTCCCAGCCCAGATTCCCATCCCTGTTTGATGGAGGGGGAATTCAGATCCAAAGGGGTCCCACAGATCCCCAGTCCAGATTCCCACCCCTGTTTGATAGAAGAGGAATTCAGATCCAAAGGGGGTTCTGCTGATTCCCAGTCCAGATTCCCACCCCTGTTTAATAGAAGAAGAATTCGGATCCAAAGGGGATTTTGCAGATTCCCATCCCTGTTTGATAAAGGGGGAATTTGGATCCAAAGGGGTCCCACAGTTTCCAGCCCAGATTCCCACCCCTCTTTGATAGAGAGGGAATTCAGATCCAAGGAAGTTCTGCAGATTCCCAGCCCAGCAGGGTTCAGAATTCCCCCAGATCCCCAGGATGGCTGTTTGGGGAAGTTATTCCTGTTTTACCAGGAGGAGCTCCTCAGCAGTGATTCCTACAAAAAGCCACCAATTTTCCCCAGCAGGGAGCTGAGGCACAGCCAGAGCCGCTGGATTTTCTGTGGATGTCTCAGATTTGTGAGGAATATTTGGCATCAGAGCCAGGTAAGGGATGCAAAATAGGTCATGAGAAAGGCTGAGCGAGCAGCGAGCCCCGGGAAATCCTCGTCAGCACCTCAGGCTGGTCCCTTTCTCCTGTAAAATCAGACTTTGGTGGGAATCAGCCCGGTAGGGAAAGGACCCAGGAACTCCCAAAAAATGTCCCAGGATCGGATTGGCGCCGTTTCGCTCCTGGTTTGTGCTGGAGAAGGTGCAGGCAGGGGATGGGAATAAAACCTCTCCAAGTGAACGAGGCGTTAATTCCTGCCCAGGAATTTCCGGGCAGAGGGTGCGCCTGGAGCGGTTTGGGAATCGCGGAATTCCAGAATGGTTTGGGTGGGAAGGGACCTTAAAGCCCATCCAGTGCCACCCCTGCCCTGGCAGGGACACCTGCCACTGTCCCAGGTTGTTCCAGCCTGGCCTTGGGCACTGCCAGAGATCCAGGGGAGCCACAGCTGCTCTGAGCACCTGTGCCAGACTCTGCCCACCCTCACAGGGAACAATTCCTGCCCAATATCCCATCCAGCCCTGCCCTCTGGCAGTGGGAAGCTGAGACTTTAAAACTTTTTTAAAAGCTAAAACTGAAGATACCCAATGTTTTGTCCTCTTTTTAGGCGAGTTTCACATTTCAAATCACCCAGCTGCCCATTTTGGGCTGACCTCCCTGACCTGGTGGGACACAAAGAGATCTCATGGAGACACCAAGAATTTTGGGCAGGTTTGCTCCTGGCAGTGTGGGAATGTGGGCTCAGGATCCCATATTTGATACCAATTCCACCACCCAGGGCCACCCCAGCAGATGAAGGCAGGGATCAGCCCCAGCAAACAGCCCCATCCTGGGGGTTGGTGCACCTTGGTACTGATCCCAGGGGATTTGGGTGCAGCCTGGTTCCCCTCTCCCCATCCCATCCTGGGGGGTTGGGTGCAGGCTGGTGTCTCCATCCACATCTCCATTCCCATCCTCCTCTTCATCTCCATCTTCATCCCCATCCTCATCCATCCCCACCCTGGGGTTTGGGTGCACACTGGTATACCCATGCTGGGGGGTTTGGGTGCAGCTTGATGTCCCCATCCCCATCTCCATCCCCATCCATCTGCATCTTCATCCCCACCTTCATCCCAATCCTCATCCATCCCCATCCCATCCCAGGGGTTTTGGGTGCAGCCTGGTGTCTGCATCTCCATCCCCAACTTATCTGCATCCCCCTCCATCCTCATCCCCATCCCCATCCCGGGGTTTGGGTGCACCTTGGTATCCCTATCCTGGGGATTTGGGTGCAGCCTGGTGCCCCCATCCCCATCATCTTCATCCCATTCCTCATCCATCCCCATCCCATCCCAGGGTGTTTGGGTGCAGCCTGGTGTCTGCATCTCCATCCCCATCTCCATTCCAAACTTATCTGCATCCCCCTCCATCCCCATCCCCATCCCATCCCCATCCCCATCCCCATCCCCATCCCAATCCCCATCCCCATCCCCATCCCCATCCCCATCCCCATCCCCATCCCCATCCCCATCCCCATCCCCATCCCCATCCCCATCCCCATCCCGCTGTCCCCATCCCCACCCCGGGAGTTTCCCCCTCCCAGGGCACCTGGAGCAGGGGGGCTGGCGCAGGACACGATGGCAGCGGTGACAAACAAGGCAGAACAGCGCATGTGACGCCCCGTGCATTAATCAGGGAGCGGGGCCGGCGTGCTGGGCAAACAAGCGCTGGAATTGCGTCCCCAGCCTTGATTAAATTAGAGAGCTCTCAGTAACACAAACAGCCTCGGTAAACAGAGAACGGCCCTAATCGAGAGGATGAGCGGGAACCTGACAGGGCCGGGAGGGAGGGGAGGAGGGGGCAGGGATTTGGGAACGGGCAGGGAGGGAGGGAGCAGGGATTAATTTGGGCACAGGCAGGGATTGGGGCACGGGTGGGGATTTGAGCAGGGGCAGGGATTTTGACAGGGGCAGGAATTTGTGCTGGGGAGAGGATTTGGGAACAGATAGGGAGGCAGGGGGGCAGGGATTTGGGCTTGGGGAAGGATTTGGGCAGGGGCACGGATTTGGGTACAGGAGGGATTGGGGCAAGGATTTTGGCAAAGGCAAATCCTTGGTGAGGGTGAGGATTTGGGCAGGTATTTGGGTGGGGACAAGGATCCGGGCAGGGATTTGGACACGGGCAGGGATTTGGGCAGGAGGAAAGGGAGAAGGAGGCTCAGCCAGACAGGACCAGGGAGAGGGATGGGTTGCAGGGGGACAAGGGGAAGGCGATTTCCGTTTCCCTGAAAAGCCAAGGCACAAAGGAAGGGATTTCTGTGAATGAGGAGTGAACAGAGAGGGATCAGAAGTCACCAGTGAGGGCACAGGGGGAGGGCAGTGACCTGTTCTCCTGCCGCAGGAAGGCACAGGAACCCCCGAGGCGGTGATGGATCCGAACCAGCTCCAGGAACAGATGTAGACACAGCTCCAGCACAGCTCCAGCACAGCACCAGCACAGCTCCAGCACAGCTCCAGCACAGCTCCAGAACAGCACCAGCAGCAGCTCCAGGAGCAGCTCCAGAAACAGCCCCAGAACAGCTCCAGGCACAGGAACAACTCCAGAACAGCTCCAGAAAAAGCTACCGGAACAGGAACAACTCCAGACACAGGAACAGCTCCAGACACAGCTCCAGGAACAGGAACAGCTTTAGAACAGCTCCAGGCACAGGAACAGCTCCAGAACTTCTCCAGCCTGGCTGAGTCCCAGAGTGTTCAAGCCCAGCCCTGACAGAGGCTCCTGCTGAGGTTTTGATGGGAGCTGGGATCAATGCCCTGGGATTTGGCTTCAGGCTGATTTTGCTCCCCTGCCAATGTCAGGCTCCCTCCTCACACCCTGCCCTGTCCCTCGTGGGCAGCCCCTCCCCAATGTCTCATTCAGCTCATTGGGATGAGAATTATGGGATAAATCAGGAATGACCTGACTGAGGGTCAGCAGAACCCACCAAGCCCTTTCTCCTGCCTTTTTGGGAACATTCCTCCTCACATCCAGATTAAACCAATATTTTCTGAAAGCCTGGTCCCTCTCCACAACTTCCCAGGGCCCAGCCCAAACCTGTTTCGAACAAGGATGCCCAAAAATGAGGGAATCTGGGAAAAACCTCCAACAGCGGCCTGAGTACGGCCGGGAGTGAGGAAAGGGATTGGAGAGAAGGAGAGAAGAGGTTTGGGATGGGCTTGGGGAGAGCCCGTCCCGTTGTGGGAGAGGTGCCCGGAGGGGATGAGGGGTTTCCATAGCAAATGTGGCTGTGGGAGGGACCCTCAGCAGCCCCAGGGCACAGAGCAAGAGAGGCATCCCAAAATCCTCCCCGGGGCTGGCAACGGCACTTGGGATGGGATAAAGGAGTTCCTCTGCAAACACCTCGCGGAGCGTCGGGAGCGCAAGGCAAAGCCCGGGCTGGGAAATGGTGCAGAACCGAGTCCGCTCCCGTTAATCCATTTATCCCTTTATCCCTGTCCCCCACCCCTCACCCCGCGCATCCCCCGCCTTTTCCTGCTGATAACTTCAAGAGAGTTATTTTCTTTCTCTCTCTATCTTTCTCTCCTTCTCTTTTTCTCTCTCTCGCTTTCTTTTTCTCTCTTTCCGCCTCTTTCTCTCTTGTTTCTCTCCTTTTCTTTCTCCCTTTTTCTCTGTATTTTTTTTTCTCTCTCTCCATCTCTTCATCCCTCTCTCATTTTCTCTCTTTCTCCCTCTCCTTTTCTCTCTCTCGTTATCGCTCCATCCCTTTCTCTCCTTTTTTCTCTTTCTCCTTTTCTCTTTTCATCTCCTCATCCCTCTCTCATTTTCTCTCTCTCCCCTTTTCTCCCTCTTTTCCCTCTTTTTCTCTCTCCATTTCTCTCTTTCTTAATCACTCCATCCCTTTCTCTCTTTCTCCATCCCTCTCTCATTTTCTCTTTTTTTTCCTCTCTCTCTCTTTCCCTTTTTTTCTCCCTCTTTCTCCCTCCATCCCTCTCTCTTTTCCTCTCACCCTTTCCCTCTCTCCCCATCCCCGGTACCCGGAGCCAGAGCCGGTCCCTTCCCCGCCCTCCCCAGCCCGGCTGCGGCAGCGAATTTCCAATTTTCAGCTCATCTCAAGGTCGTGCCAAGAGGCGCAGAGGCCCTGGTAGGACATAATGGCAGAAGAATTGTAAATGTTGCTTTTAGTGAATGCGGAATGAGGCAGGGCCAAGGAGGGGAAATTTTCCATTCGGCCGCGGCCCCGGAGAAGGGAATGCATTTTCTGCCGCCCGCGCCGCATTAGATTTCCAGAGGTGCCCGGCACCAGGTACATGTCATTAGTAACACTTTGCGTGGTAATGAATCCTTTTATTTCCCTTCCACACAGCTCATGAATACATAAAGAGCCGCTCGGAGCCGCATCTGCCTCAGCTGCGGGAGCCGCTCAGAACTTAATTCCGCATCCTCTGCAGCCGGGTGGCGAACCCAGCTGGGGCCAGCCTTAAAGGCGCAGGTGACGCCTTTGGGGCTACCTGGAAACAGAACCGAGGGAATAAAAAGCGTTTGTGTTTATTGAAGGGTCTTCAGGTGTATTTATGGCAGGGGTTACACCCAAAAATGGACCACGGGTTTTCACACTTTTGTAAGTTTGGTTCATCTGCATGTTGGGGATTAATCCTCCAATTACAGCTTCAGATAATGAAGTTATTTACCCCAATTTGCTGCCCCCCAAAACTCCCTTTAGTTTCCATTTCTGGGGGCCTGAGGCAGTGAGGGGTCCTTGATTCCCAGCCCAGAGAGGAATTGCTGTGTGTGACCAAACTGGGAGAGCAGCACTGACACTGTGTGTGGGGTTTAGAGCTCTAACTACAGAACTGCAGGGTTACAAACAGGTGAGAACAGAAAAGCTGGAATGCTGAGGCAGCACAGAGAATTTGGCAAAACCTCCCTGAAACCCCGGCCCGGAGCCGGGAGCGATCCTTGGCTTCCCAGGGACAGAGCTTCCCTAGTTCGGACCTGGCTGAGCCCCGGTTTAACCAAACTCGGCTCGGGGCCGCAATGGGTGGGACTTTGGGGCCGGTTCCATTTCCAGCAGGAAAACGCTTCCAGCCTTTCCCTGGCAGGGAGGAGGTGATGGCCAGGGCGTTCCTGGGGCTCCAGGAATTCTGCAGGAATTCCAGCGGCGCGGATCCCCTGGCTGAGCAGGGAAGGGGCTGCTGCCGGCACCGCTGCGCTGCCCTTTGGGCTTCCTCAAGACAGGAAATAATAATAAAAATCAAATTAACAAATAATACAAATATAATGATGGTGATGATGATGATAATAATAACAATAATAATAATAGCAGCCCATTTGTCTGTCACACATCCCCTCGGGGTGCAGTCTCTGCAGGAGCTTCCAGAGGTGGCTCCAAGGGCAGGAGCATTCCCTGGACACACCCAGGCACCTGTGTGTAAAGCATTACTTAATTAGTGCTTGTCTTCATTTTCTTCTGTCTTCACTCTGAGTCAGGATTAAAAACACAAAAATGAATTTCCTCGTGTTTGGATTTATTAAATCTTATCTGAAGTACAGAGAGTTTTGCAACACCTCTAGCTACCAGCTAAAAGTGAGCAAAATGGAGATGAATCCAGCTGCTACAAGGTCTTTCAAAGCTCAACAGTCCAATAGAGAATTAACACCTATATTATTTATACTTTTGACCCAATAACCAAACACCTGTGACCCTCAGTGTGACACTAACTGTCCAACCAGAAACCACCTGAAATCATGAAGAAGAAGGAAGAAGACAAAGACAACACCCAAAATCCTCTATCTTGCCCCGTATTTATTACTGTATTATAAAAATCTCAAATTCCAAACCCTTCACCATGTGAAATCACACACTTGTATTCAACTACACACGTGTAATTTTAACTCCATCACTCAAATTTGGAAGCTTTCTCCAAGGCCTCAGCTCAAAAGCAGTGTTCTCCAGATGATCAGAGCCAGAAAACACAGAAAGCTCAAAATTCCCAAGTTTCTGGGATCCAACACCTGTAGAGTGTGGCTGGAGATGAAATTCAGCCTCCCTGGGGGCTCTGGAGCATCCCTGCAAAACCATCCCTGCCCCAGGGCAGCCCCAGAGCATTCCCAGCTGGAAAGGTGAGAGTGGGAAGCGTTTGGAGCTTCCCAGGTGTGGTGGAGAGAGAGATGCAGCCACCTCCAGAAATGAGAGGGTGGGGAAATGGAAGGGATGGGAAATAGGAGGTTTGGGAAATGGGAGAGTTGGAAATGGGAGGAATGGGAAATGAGAAGGTTAGGGAAATGGGAGAGTGGGGAAATTGAAGATTTGGGAAACGGGAGGGTTGGGAAATTAGAGGGCTGGAAATTGAAGGGTTGGAAATGGGAGAGTTTGGGAAATGGGAGGTTCAGGAAATAGGAGGGTTGGGAAATGGGAGAGTTGGAAATGGGAGAGTTGGAAATGGGAGGGTTGGGAAATGGGAGGTTCAAGAAACAGGAGGGTTTGGAAATGGGATGTTTGGGAAATTGAAGGGTTTGGAAATGGGAGGGTGGAAAAGTGGAGGTTCAAGAAATGGAAGGTTTGGGAAATGGAAAGATTTGGGAAATGGGAGGGTTGGAAATGGGAGAGTTGGGAAATGGAAGATTTAGGAAATGGGAGGATTGGGAAATGTGAAGGTTGGAAATGGGAGGGTTGGAAATGGGAGAGCTGGGAAATGGAAGATTTGGGAAATGGGAGGGTTTGAAAATGGAAGACTCAGGAAACTGGAGGTTAGGGAAAGGGGAGGGTGGGGAAATGGGAGGGTTGGAAATGGGAGAGTTGGAAATGGGAAGGTTTGGGAAATGGGAAGGGTTGAAAAGGAGCCGACTCTGGGCAGCCCCAGCTCATCCCAGCCTGACCAGGAGTGAGCTCGAGGGATCGTTGTCCGCCTGGAAAATGGGCTGAATTCCGGCACCCCCGGCATTGCCGGCATTCCCAGCCCCCGCGGGCTCAGCGGGGCGAGGACGGAGCAGCGGGAATCCCTTGGGAAATGCTCAGAGCATCCCGAGCTGGGACAGCTCCGGGACCGGGGACAGGGACAGCTCCGGGACCGGGGACAGGGACAGGGACAGCTCCGGGCACAGGGACAGCTCCGGGCACAGGGATAGCTCCGGGACCCGGGACAGGGACAGCTCTGGGGCTGGGGACAGGGACAGCTCTGGGGTTGGGGACAGCTCTGGGGCTGTCTGGGGACAGCTCTGAGTTTGGGGACAGCTCTGGGGACAGGCAGGGAGCAGCGGCTCTGTCCCGACTCCTGCACGGACATGGTTCTGCTTTTCTCACATCCCATCCCAGAGGAGCTCTGGCTCCCGGGAGTGGCTCGATGGGGACACATCTGGGTTAATTTGGGTTAAAATCCACTGGGAATGGGAATGGGAATGGGGATGGGGATGGGGATGGGAATGGGAATGGGAATGGGAATGGGGATGGGGATGGGAATGGGAATGGGAATGGGAATGGGAATGGGAATGGGAATGGGAATGGGAATGTTCCCAGTGGGGCCAGGAGTGCTCAGACCATTTGTTTGGGGTAAAGGAACGAACTCCGGGGAAATAAAACCCAAACACCAATAAAACACCAAATCCCAATAAAAACCCCAAAGCTGAGCCCCAGCCCCAGCCCCAGTGAGAGCTGCCCTGGGCTCAGAGTGATCCCAGGAATGCTCTCAGTGTGCTGGAGCTTCTCCTGGGACTCATTCCTGAATTCCCATCGTGGAAAGGAATCCCCAATCCCATCCTCATCCTCATCCTCATCCTCATCCTCATCCTCATCCTCATCCTCACCCTCATCCTCATCCCACTGCCCTGCCCTTTCTTCCAGCCCCTGCCTGACTCATCTTCTCTCATCTTCTCTCCTCTTCTCTCCTCCTTTTCAATAAAAACCCCCCACAATTTTATTTTTATTTTATTTATTGAGTGCAGGCCAAGCAGCTCCAGCTCCTGCTAAAAAGCTTTTTCTTTCCAAATTATGAATAATTTCTCAGCTGAAATTATTGATCGTTTCAAAAACGCTGCTCAGCACTTCTGTGCCCTGTGCAGCTCTCCAGCCCAAAATCAATATCTGTTATTGGATATCCAGGGCTGAGAGCTTTTCGAGATGAAGGTGGGGAAAGTGAAAAGAATATGTTAATAAAAAATGAAATTATTTATAGTGGAGGTTGATTCCGAGGTTGCTCCATTCCTCCTGTCCCAGGGCTGCAAGAATGGAATTTTATTAATTAAATAATTTCAACTCCTTCTCTGTCAGCATGCAAGCACTGAACACCAGGATTTCTCATAAACTCACAAAAATTCCAGATTTTGGCTAAAAATCCCCTTTGGGAGCTGTGCCAGCCCAGCAGCAACAAGAACTGTTCACCACCACCAAAACATTGATTTTTTTTTCCCACAAAACTCTGAATTTCCAAACTGAAATGGAACAAATCCTCCCCCATCCCTTCTTGATGTGCTGCTGAGCAGGACACGGATCCCAGAGTGGGAATTTTGGAGTGAAAACTCCAAATTTTGGGAGCGAAAGCTCAGAAATGGGAATGGAGGTCAATAATGGAACCGAGGCTGGATCCCAAATTCCTGTGGGGACACCGCAGGTTTGGAGAGGAGGAGGAGGGATGGAAATCCAGGGAAAATGGATTTTATTCCATGGAAAACAAGGATTGGGAGCTGCTGCTCAGGAGAAACCCATCCCTGGGATCCTGCAGGTGGATGGGGAGGAAAAGGGATAAACCCTGGCTGAGCTTTCCTAAAATCTGACACAAAAACCTGGGAATGTTGGGAATGTTGGGAATGTTGGGAATGGGCAAACCAGGAGCCCAAAATCCTGGATTATCCCACCCCATTCCAGGAAAATGGATTGAAATCCAGGCAAGTTTTAAAACTCAGGCTGCAGCTCAAAGTTAATTCCAGCCTGGAATTCCAACAGGGAAAAAGCAAAAATCCTGGAATGTGCTGGTTTGGAAAGACCTGGAATCCAGGAGCTCTTCCCAAAATCCCCCCCCCAGGAATTATGGAGGAATTAAAGAAGGACAAGTCTGGCCCAGCTGCTCCACCTGCTCTCCTGATCCAGGTTTATTTTAAGGATTCTCCAAAAAAGAAGGAGGGCAAAGGGACGGAGCCATCCTGGTGTCTCCATAAACAGGGAAAAACTCACGGGAGGCTTCTCAAAAATTGTGTTTTACCCCCAAAATTCCACCTGTCATTTCTGTATTTTATCTCCAAATTTCCCACTATCATTTTTGTGTTTTACCCCCAAAATTCCCCTTATATTTCCTGTATTTACCCTAAAAATGTCCCCTGTAATTTCTGCATTTTACCTTCAAAATTCCCCTTACCATTTCTGTATTTTACCCCCAAAATTCCACCTATAGTTTCTGTATTTTGCCCCCATAATTTCCTCTATCATTTCTGTATTTCCCTCAAAAATCCCCCCTATAATTCCTGTATTTTACCTCCAAAATATCCCCTGTCATTTCTGTATTTTACCCCCACAATTTCCCCCATCATCTCTGTATTTCATCCCATAATTTCTTGTGATTTATCCACAAAACTCCCCTTATAATTTCAGTATTTTACCCCCAAAATTCCCCTTATAATTTCCATATTTTACCCCCATAATTTCCCCTATAATTTCTGTATTTCACCCCATAATTTCCCCTATAATTCCTGTATTTTGCCCCCATAATTTCCCCTATCATTTCTGAATTTTACCCCCATATTTCCCCTACAATTCCTGCATTTCACCCCCATATTTCCCCGATAATTTCTGTATTTTACCCCAAAATGCCCCCTACCATTTCTGCATTTCACCCCATAATTTCCCCTATAATTTCTATATTTCACCCCGCAATTTCCCCTACAATTACTGTATTTTACCCCCATAATTTCCCCTCTTTCACCCCATAATTTCCCCTATCATTTCTGTATTTCACCCCACAATTTCCCCTATCATTTCTATATTTACCCCCATAATTTCCCCTATCTTTCACCCCATAATTTCCCCTATCATTTCTATATTTCACCCCACAATTTCCCCTACAATCCCTGCATTTCACCCCCGTATTTCCCCTATAATTTCTGTATTTCACCCCACAATTTCCCCTATCATTTCTGTATCTCACCCCATAATTTCCCCTATAATTTCTATATTTCACCACATAATTTCCCCTACAATTCCTGCATTTCCCCCCATATTTCCCCCAATCATCCCCATGTTTTCACCCCCAGATCCCCCCTCTCCATCCCCCCCAAACCCTCTGCCCACCCTCCATCCCGCCGCTCCCAGCGGATTTCCCTGGATAACCATGAGTACCAAACCCCCCCTTACCCAGCCGTGCCCCCCAAATTCCATTTCCTCCCTCCCCCCCCATCCCTACCACCCCCCCCCCGTCCCTGCCCCCGCACGGGGTCAGCGCCCCTCTGACCCCCCCTTGTCCCCTCAGCCCGGCCAGAGGAGCCTAATGGAAAAATAATTAAAAAATAAAAGGAGCGGAAGGCGAGGCGGGCGCGGGGAGGGGGCGCGGAGCCGCCAGATAACCGGCAGATGTGATTTTTGCAGATAAGCGTAGTAATTTAGATAAATCTCCAGGCTTTAGAGCTTTTCGCTCTCGTCCCTTTTCTTTCTGTCTGATTTTCTTTTTTTTTTTTTTTTTCAATTTTATCTCGCGAGTCAAGAGGAGGGGGGAGCGCGGAGGAGGGAGGGTGGGGTGGGGGAGGTTTAATCTTTGGGTAGTTTTTTCTTTTCTTTTTAATGTGTTTTTCCCCAGAAGGTGGGATAATGGGAGCTGCTCTCCCCCCACGCACACTCTCACACACACACACCCGAGCCCGGGCTCTGTTTTTTTTTTTTTTTTTTTTTTTTTTTTTTTTAAAAGCAGCGGACAAAAATCAAAATATTTGAAAATGTATTTCATGGTAATTATGTCATATTTCATGGGCTGATGCCACTACTGAAAGAGAGCCTGAATGCCTTAATTTGTATAGAAATTGTAATCATTTGTTCATTTCAAGGTGAAAATTGCATTTTTTAATTTAAATTGTATCCTGCGTGATAGTCTATTATCTAGTAAAATTGTCTCCATGTCTGAATGCCTTATATGCAGCTGCAATGCTTGTTACAAATCCAGTTATATTCATAAAAGCTTTGTCCATGTCTCGGGAAATGTGAACAGTTTCTTCTGGGTTTCTTCTCTCCCTTTTTTCCTTCACCCCCCCCCTCTCTTCCCTCCCATCCTCGTCCTCCCCCCTCATCCCCCTCGGATTTTTTTTTTTTTTTTATTCTCCTGTTTGAAATAAACCCAAATCTGCCATTAATAATAATTAGCCTGGCTCTGTACAAAAGGCAATCCTGGGTGGAATTCAGGGTGAGGGACGTGCAGGAATCAGCCAGGATTCCTGGATATTTAATTTATTTATTTCATTTATTTGTTTCCCAGTCAGCCACGGGAGAAAAAAAAATTAAAAATGGGATGAGAGGTGGGAAAGGAGAAAGGAGAGAAAAGTGGGGATGAGGGAACTCAATCCCAAGGGATGGCAGGAGCAGGAGAGCCCCAAG
Organism: Erithacus rubecula; assembly: GCF_903797595.1. Classification (NCBI taxonomy): domain Eukaryota; kingdom Metazoa; phylum Chordata; class Aves; order Passeriformes; family Muscicapidae; genus Erithacus; species Erithacus rubecula. Next base: position 1,312,776 of record NC_136676.1, on the reverse strand, counting down.
CTGGAGCTGAGAGAGGGATCGAGGTCAAATTTTGGGATTTTGGAGGTTTGGGAGGGAGAAGGGTGCTTTGCTTGCAGCTCCTGGCTTTAGCAGAATATTCCCAATATTTCCCATCAGGAATTCCCCTGGAATCCCAGCTGTTCCCTGTGGGATTTTTGGGGATGCCCAGGGAGTGCTGGAGGGAAAGCAGAGCCTGGGGAGGGAATTGGGGGGTCCGGGATCCCCCCAGCACTGGGAAAAGTGGGATCTGCTCCCATCCCTGGGGCTGCCCTTCTCCCAGGGAATTCCCAGAGGGAATTGGGATGGAGGGAACCACAGACACCCCAAACTGGGCCGGTTACACCCCCAGAGGGATGGAAAGACCTGGAAAACTCCAGGGGGGGAATTCCTGCTCCCCCAGGCTGCTTTTTCCTGGGAGTGTGGATTTGGGAATGCTGCACCTCGCCCTGCTCCCTTCCCATCCCAGTTTTCCTGGGCAAACTCCAAAAACCCCAAAAGAGGCAGCCTGGAGCAGCAGTGCTGGGAATGCTGGCACAGGGATGAGGGAAGGGCTGGCAGGGATGCTCTGGGAATGCAGGATGAGCTCTGATGTTAAAATTCCAGGCTGGTCTGCACCAGGTGAGCACGAGCCCTGCCCGGGCCAGGATCTTAATTACAATTAATCCCCAAAAAAGAAAGGAATGGGGCTGGTGCAGAAATCCTTCCTGAGGGATTTAATTCCCTCCTGTGTCCCTGTCCCTGCTCAGAACTCCCTGATTTTATGCAGGGCCACAGCCCAGTTTAATCAGCCCTGGGAGCTGGAACCGCTCGGGAAGCGCCGGGAGCGCCGGCTCGGGGGGAGCTGAATCCTGTGGGGACAGGGAGAGGGATATGGGGTATGGGGTGGGAGCTGGGAACGACCCTGAACTGCCATAAAACATCCCCTGGGATCAGGGACAGGGACAGGGATATGGGGTGGGAGCTGGGAAGGACCCTGGGACTGTGGGATCAGGGACAGGGATATGGGGTGGGAGCTGGGAATGACCCTGAGACTGTGGGAACATAGACAGGGATATGGGGTGGGAGCTGGGAATGATCCTGGGACTGTGGGATCAGGGACAGGGATATGGGGTGGGAGCTGGGAATGATCCTGGGACTGCCATAAAACATCCCTGGGATAAGCAATGGGGACAGGGATATGGGGTGGGAGCTGGGAATGATCCTGGTACTGTGGGATCAGGGACAGGGATATGGGGTGGGAGTTGGGAATGATTCTGAGTTGCTATAAAACATCCTGTGGGATCAGGGACAGGGACAGGGACAGGGATATGGGGTGGGAGCTGAGAATGACTCCGAGCTGCCATAAAACATCCCTGGGATCAGGAATTGGGACCTGGATATGGGGTGGAAGCTAGGAATGATCCTGAGCTGCCATAAAACATCCCTGGAATCAGGGATTTGGGGCCTGGATATGGGGTGAGACTATTGAATCATGGAGTCATGGAATTGCAGGATCAGACAATCATGGATTGTAGGATTATAGAACCATGGGTTTGTAGGATTATAGAATCATGGATCTGTAGGATTATAGAACCGTGGATCTGTAGGATTATAGAACCATGGATCTGTAGGATTATAGAGTCATGGATCTGTAGGATTATAGAACCATGGATCTATAGGATTATAGAATCATGAATCTGTAGGATTATAGAATCATGGGATTCCAGGATTATAAAATCACAGAAGTGAGGAATAATGGAATTATAGGATTACAGAATCACAGAATTGTAGGATTAGAGAATTATGATTGTGGAACTGTAGAGTCAGAGAACCATGGAATTGTGGGATTATGGAATCATAAAATTATAGGATTATAAAATCATGGAATTGTTGGTTGAGAGAATCATTGAACTATAGGATTATAGAATCACAGAACTGTAGGATTAGAGAATTATGGAATTATGGGATTATAAAATGACAGAATCATAGAACTGTAGGATTATGGAATCATGGAATTACAGGATTACAGAGCCATGGAAATGTGGGAATCCTAGAACAATAGGATTATAGAATCACAGAATTGTAGGATTATAGAATCACAGAATTACATGACTATAGAATCAGGGAATAATGGAATTGTAGGATCAGACAATCATAGAATTATAGGATTACACAATCATAGAATTATAGTATTACAGAACCATGGAATTGTGGGTTCATGGAATCCTAGAACAATAGGATTAAAGAATCACAGAATTGTAGAATTATGGAATCATGGAATTGTAGGATTACAGAATCACAGAATTACAGGATTATAGAATCAGGGAATAATGGAATTGTAGGATCAGACAATCATAGAATTATAGGATTACAGAACCATGGAATTGTAGGATTACAAATCATGGAATCATGGAATATGCTGGGCTGGAAAGGATCCATGAGGATCATCGAGTCCAACAGTAACTGTGAGAATATCCAGGAAAATAATGGGAATATTCCATTTTTTTGGTTGAGAAGTTGGAAAGTGTGAGATCCCCCTCTGAGGGTTTCCCTACAAAATTGAGAGCAAGGATGGAATTATTGATATTTGGGGTTTTCCTGTGCTTGGAGTCACTGTGTGTTCGGGATCCCTCCAGCAGTAAAACACAGAATTCCAGGGAATATTGGAATTCAAGGGGAATATCAGGATTTCAGGGGAATATCAGAATTCCAGAGGAATATTTGAATTCCAGGGTAATATCAGAATTCCAGGGGAATGTTGGAATTTCAGGGGAATATCCACTGGAGGTGGGGGGGGGGGAGTCAGAGGAGGCTGAGGGGGGGCACAGAGGTCTGGGGGCCAGAGGGAAGAGCTGTGACACCCAGAAAATAATAAATAAATAAGACCCAAATAAAATAAATAAATAAAATAAATAAAAAATAGTAAAACCCAAAACCGAGGCCAAAAGAAAAAATATAACAATACAAACAATAATATTAATTTTTTAAAAAATAAATAAAGAATAAATAAGAATAATAAATGAATAAATAAAAATAATTAAATAATAATGAATAAATTATAACTAATAGCTAAGAACTAACGATCAATAATCAATAGTAAATAATCAATAGTAAATAATAATGACTGCTGCCTGTGCCAGGGCCAGCAGCCACTGTCACACGGGCTTGGAGCTGATTTATCAGCTCCTTATCAGAGCATTATCCACTCCTTATCACCTCATTATCCTCTCCTTATCAGCTCTTTCTCAGTGCCTTATCAGCTCTTTATCAGCTCCTTATCAGTGCATTATCAGCTCAATATCAGCTGCTTATCAGCCCCTTATCAGCTCCTTATCAGCTCCCTATCAGAGCCTTATCAGCTCCTTATCAGCTCCCTATCAGCTCATTATCAGCTCCTTATCAGTGGTGAATCAGCTCCCTATCAGTTCAGGGCCGGCACCGCTGGCCCCGGGGCTCCCCCTGGCTCAGTGTCCCCAGAAGGCCCCGAGACCCCCGGTGGGGCTTGCAGGGGTCAGACACTGCCCCATTTATAGTGTCACCGTGCTTGTGTCACTGAGTTGGTGTCACTGTGCTTGTGTCACCGAGTTATAGTGCCACCGTGTTACAATGTCACTGTGATTGTAGTGTCACTTGTGTTTATAGTGTCACTGTGTTTATAATGTCACCGTGTTATAGTGTCACCATGTTTGTGTCACCATGTTTATAGTGTCATGGTGCTTGTGTCACTGAGTTTGTGTCACCATGTTTATAGTGACACCATGTTTATAGTGTCACCGTGTTACAATGTCACTGAGTTATAGTGTCACCGTGTTTGTAGTGTCACTGTGTTTATAATGTCACTGTGTTTATAATGCCACCGTGTTTCAGCGTCACTGTGTGTCACTGTGTTTATAGTGTCACTATGTTTGTAGTGTCACAGTGTTTATAGTGTCACCGTGTTTCAGTGTCACTATGTTTATAGTGTCACTGTGTTTATAATGTCACCGTGTTTCAACGTCACTGTGTGTCACTGTGTTTATAGTGTCACCATGTTTATAGTGTCACAGTGTTTATAGTGTCACCATGTTTATAGTGTCATGGTGTTTATAGCGTCACCGTGTTTCACTGTCACGGTGTTATAGTGTCACCATGTTTGTGTCACCATGTTTATAGTGCCACAGTTCCTGTGTCACTGAGTTTGGGTCACTAAGTTATAGTGTCACCATGTTATAGTGTCATGGTGTTTATAGTGTCACCGTCTTTCAGTGTCACCATGTTATAATGTCACCATGTTTGTGTCACTATGCTATAGTGTCACCATGTTATAGTGTCAAGGAGTTTCAATGTGTTCGTGTCACCGTGTTGTAGTGTCACTTTGTTATAGCGTCATCGTGTTTCAGTGTCACCACGTTTTATTATCACCCCAGTTCAGTGCCACTGTGTTATAGTGTCACTGTGTTTATAGTGCCACTGTGTTTATAGTGTCACCATGTTTCAGTGGCACTGTGTGTCACTGTGTTTGTAGTATCACCATATTTATAGTGTCACCATGTTACAGTGTCACCTTGTTATAGTGTCACCATGTTATAGTGTCACTGTGTTTCAGTGTCACCGTGTTTTTAATGTCGCCCTATTTTAGTGTCACTGTGTTTTAATGTCACTGTGTTTATAGAGTCACCCTCTTTATAGTGTCACTGTTTCAGTATAACCATGTTATAGTGTCCTGGTTTGAAAGGACAGGTGTCTGCCAGTAAGGGCAGAAGTTTCCCTCTGGAATAGAGACTTTGGTTTCACTCCCCTCCCCCAAGTATTATGATTGTTTGAATCAAGGACTCTGAGGCAGAGATAAGGGGGTGGAAATAACAGCTCTTTTACTAATATATCTAACTATACAAACAGAAAACAATAACAGTTAAAATTGCTAACAGAACGAAATAGGTAACTCGGTGTCAGTCCCTTTAGATGCAAGCACGCTGTCTCTGTGCTTAGTCCAGAGCCTGGATCTGCCAAAAAGGCAAGCGGGAAATGGAGGCAGGAAGGAGGGGGGAGGGGCAGCAGCGGCCACGCCGGTCTCGGGCGGGAACGGGCTCACCCTCACCGAGGGCGGCGACTCCTCGCTCACCGTGTGTGTCCGGGGGATCAGCTGTGTCCGCAGAGGCAGGAGGCTGGAAACGGGGCAGATGCAGGGCAGGTGATCGCAGAGGGTCTGGCTCTGCTGTGCTCGGTCACGTGGCTGAAAGATCCCGCGCGTCCTCCTCCCAGCTCACCGGAAATGCGAGTGCCCTCCCGGAAGCCTCAGAGGCCCCTCCGGGGCCGTCCCCACCCATCCCTTTTTGTCTGGACCCATCAGGGACCCTGGGTGTAACCCGGCCAGCTCCATTGGCATGATAATGGGAAAAATTCTTACAATTGACACAGTAACAGAAAAACACTCAACCCCCAACATTATCCACCCCGAATTTTTTCCATGCCAACATGCTACATCATATTGAAATCTTTAAATTATATACATACATGTAGTTACAGGCACAGTATCATATATAGTTCACCCTAGAACAAGGTCCCCTTGGGGTATGCATCGGGTCTCTCCATCCTTTTGCATCACCCACCAAGTGCAACCTGGTCCTTGAGCGAAAACCACCCCACGAACAGGATTGTCTTTGCTGGAAGCAGAGTTCACCCAGACAGTTTTCCCTAACATGCCTCTCAAGTGTACCACTGGAACCTTATCTCCATCTGCTGCTCCCAAGGGCTCTGACTGGGCAGGGCCTGCTCGGTTAGTGGAACCTCGGGTATTCACTAACCATGTGGCCTTTGGTAGATTGATCTCCCAGTTCTTGAAAGTCCCCCCACCCAGTGCCTTTAAGGTGGTTTTAAGCAGACCATTGCACCGTTCAACTTTCCCAGCCGCTGGTGCATGGTAGGGAATATGGTACACCCACTCGATGCCGTGTTCTTTAGCCCAGGTGTTTATAAGGCTATTTTTGAAATGAGTCCCATTGTCTGACTCAATTCTTTCAGGGGTACCATGCCTCCAGAGGACTTGTTTTTCCAGGCCCAGGATGGTGTTCCGAGCAGTGGCGTGGGGCACAGCGTAGGTCTCCAACCATCTGGTGGTGGCTTCTACCATGGTCAGCACGTAGCGCTTGCCCTGGCGGGTTTGAGGCAGTGTGATATAGTCAATCTGCCAGGCCTCTCCGTACTTATATTTGGACCATCGCCCCCCATACCAGAGGGGCTTCACCCGCTTGGCCTGTTTGATGGCAGCGCACGTGTTACAGTCATGAATAACCTGAGAGATGTTGTCCATGGTTAGATCCACCCCTCAGTCTCGTGCCCACTTATAGGTGGCGTCTCTGCCCTGATGGCCTGAGGCATCGTGGGCCCAAATTCAAAAAAGGGCTTACAAATGGGAGGGAGATGGCTGTGACCACATGGAACACAAACCAGATTAAACCAGACAACATATTGCCAGTTAAGAGAGCTGTTATTCCTGTCTTAACTCTCAACTCAGTGCCCTCTGCCCCACGTTGGGCGCCAAAATCTGTCCTGGTTTGAAAGGACAGGTGTCTGCCAGTAAGTGCAGAAGTTTCCCTCTGGAATAGAGACTTTGGTTCCACTCCCCTCCCCCAAGTATTATGATTGTTTGAATCAAGGACTCTGAGGCAGAGATAAGGGGGGTGGAAATAACAGCTCTTTTACTAATATATCTAACTATACAAACAGAAAACAATAACAGTTAAAATTGCTAACAGAACGAAATAGGTGACTCGGTGTCAGTCCCTTTAGATGCAAGCACGCTGTCTCTGTGCTTAGTCCAGAGCCTGGATCTGCCAAAAAGGCAAGCGGGAAATGGAGGCAGGAAGGAGGGGGGAGGGGCGGCAAAGGCCACGCCGGTCTCGGGCGGGAACAGGCTGGAGCGGCGGCTCCTCGCTCACCGTGTGTGTCCGGGTGATCAGCTGTGTCCGCAGAGGCAGGAGGCTGGAACGGGGCAGATGCAGGGCAGGTGGTCGCAGAGGGTCTGGCTCTGCTGTGCTCGGCCGCGTGGCTGAACGATCCCAGGCGTCCTCCTCCCAGCTCACCGGAAACGCCCTCCCGGAAGCCTCAGAGGCCCCTCCAGGGGCCGTCTCCACCCACCCCCTTTGTCTGGACCCATCAGGGACCCTGGGTGTAACCCGGCCAGCTCCATTGGCATGATAATGGGAAAAATTCTTACAATTGACACAGTAACAGAAAAACACTCAACCCCCAACATATAGTGTTACTGTATTATAGCATCACTGAGTTTAGTGTCACTGTGTTTGTGTCATCGTGTCATAGTGTCACCATGTTTATGGTACCACTATGTTAGTGTCACCATATTTCAGTGTCACCATGTTTGTGTCACCGAGTTTATAGTGTCACCGTGTTTGTGTCGCCATGTTTCAGTGTCACCATGTTTGTGTCACTGTGTTATAGTGACACCGTCTTTCAGTGTCACCATATTTATTGTGTCATCATGTTTCAGTGTCACTGTGCTCATAGTGTCACTGTGTTTGTGTCATGGTGTAATAGTGTCCCTATTGTAGTATCACCGTGTTTTTAATGTCACCATGTTACAGTGCCAGCATGTTTATAGTGTCACCATATTATAGTGTCCCCGTGTTTGTGTCACTGTGTTACAGTGTCACTGTGTTTATAGTGTCACTGTGTTTATAGTGTCACCATGTTTTATAGGGTCACTGTGTTTGTGTAACTGTGTTACAGTGTCACTATGTTTATAGTGTCACTGTGTTTATAATGTCACCATGTTACAGTATCACTGTGTTTACAGTGTCACCATGTTTTATAATGTCACTGTGTTTATAGTGTCACCGTGTTTCAGTGTCACTGTGTGTCACTGACTCCAGCTCTGCACCTCCCGGAATTTTGGGAATATTTTTCCACTGCTTGGTGCCGAGTCAGGTGCCCACAGAAGTGGGAGCGGCTCAGCCCAGCCCAACTCAGTCCCGCCCAGCCCAGCCCAGCCCAGCCCAGCCCAACTCAGTCCCGCCCAGCCCAGCCCAGCCCAGCCCAGCCCAGCCCAGCCCAGCCCAGCCGAGCCCAGCCCAAACCAGCCCAACCCAGCCCAGCCCAAATCAGCCCAGCCCAGCCCCGCCCAGCCCAGCCCAGCCCAGCCCAAACCAGCCCAAACCAGCCCAGCCCAAACCATCCCAGCCCAGCCCCACTCTGCCCCACCTCGCCCAGCCCAGCCCAGCCCAAACCAGCCCAGCCCAGCCCAGCCCAAACCAGCCCAAACCAGCCCAGCCCATCCCATCCCATCCCAGCCCAGCTCAGCCCAGCCCAGCCCAGCCCAGCCGCTCCCAGCCCAGCCCAAACCAGCCCAAACCAGCCCAGCCCAAACCAGCCCAGCCCAGCCCATCCCAGCCCAAACCAACCCAGCCCAGCCTCTCCCAGCCCAGCCCAAACCATCCCAGCCCAGCCCATCCCATCCCAACCCAGCCCAGCCCAGCCCAGCCCAAACCAGCCCAGCCCAACCCAGCCCAGCCCAGCCTGGCCCATCCCAAACCAGCCCAGCCCAGCCCAAACCAGCCCAGCCCAAACCAGCCCAGCCCAGCCCAGCCCAGCCCAGCTCAGCCCAAACCAGCCCAGCCCAACCCAGCCCGCCCAGCCCGGCCCATCCCAAACCAAACCAGCTCAGCCCAGCCCAGCCCAGCCCCGCCCCGCCCCGCCCAGCCCAAACCAGCCCAGCCCATCCCAGCCCAAACCAGCCCAGCCCAAACCAGCCCATCCCAGCCCAAACCAGCCCAGCCCATCCCAGCCCAAACCAGCCCAGCCCAAACCAGCCCATCCCAGCCCAAACCAGCCCAGCCCAGCCCAAACCAGCCCAGCCCAGCCCAGCCCAGCCCAGCCCAACCCAACCCAACCCAGCCCAGCCCAGCCCAGCCCAGCCCCGCCCCCACCCAGCCCAGCCCAGCCCAGCCCAGCCCAGCCCAGCCCAGCCCAGCCCAACCCAGCCCAGCCCTGCCCCGCCCATCCCATCCCATCCCATCCCATCCCATCCCATCCCATCCCATCCCATCCCATCCCATCCCATCCCATCCCATCCCATCCATCCCATCCCATCCCATCCCATCCCATCCCATCCCATCCCATCCCATCCCATCCCATCCCATTGCAGTACCCACACAACCCAAAAAAAGCACTTGGAATCCTTTTTTTTTTTTTTTTTTTAATGTATAACAGTTATGCCTGAGTTACAGAAAGACACCTACAGGCAGCAGGTAGTTAAAGCAAAACCAGTTTCTCTTCCTACTAAATCTACTCCATATAGCTGAATAAATTATGGTGCGGCTCCGTATTTACACACCCGGCGCACGGCCCGGAGCAGACGGCGATGAGGCGAACACAGAAGCGACAATCCCGCGGGGGTGGGGACAGGGAGAGCCCTACAGCGCTAGGGGGGCCCGCGGGGCCGGGGGCGGGTTAGAAGCGTTAAATACACAAAGGACCCGATCTGCTGCGGGCTGGGGCGGGGCTGCGGGTACAAAGAGCCCCGCGGGGTCGGTGCTGGCCCCTGGGGTGGCAGGGAACAGCGTCCGGCCTGGGAGAGCCATGGGGCTGGGAGAGGGGCCTGGGGTTGGCCAACTCTGGCTGTGTCCACATCTGGCTGTGCCCACATCTGGCTGTGTTCATTTCCACTGTGGCCACATCTGGCTGTGTCCATCCCTGGCTTTGCTCACATCTGGCTGTGTCCATCTCTGCTGTGTCCATCTCTGGAGTGTGCCCACCTCTGGTTCTGTTCACCTCTGGCCATGTCCATCTCTGCTTTGGTCATCTCTGACATGTCCATCCCTGGCTGTGTCCATCTCTGGCCATGTCTCTGTGTCCATTCCCTGACATGTCCATCTCTACTGTGTCCATCCCTGGCTGTGTTCACATCTGGCTGTGTCCATCTCTGGCTGTGTCCATCTCTGGCCGTGTCCGTGTGTCCATTCTCTGACATGTCCATCTCTCTCTGCTGTGTCCATCTGTGCTGTGTCCACCTCTGCCCATGTCCCTTGGTCACTGTTGCTCTGGATGAGGCTTTGGGTGATTTTTGGTCCCCCAGAGTCAGCAGCAGCTGAGGATTCACACAGTCATTCTTGGGTGGCCCCGGGTGGCCACAGCCAGGTTCTCAATGTCCAGCTCTCCAGGATTGGTCCCTGTTGGTGGCCCCAGGTGGCTGCAGGTGGCCACAGCCACATTCCTGCTGTCCATCTGTCCAAGCATTGGTCCCTGTTGGTGGCCCCAGGTGGCTGCAGGTGGCCCCAGCCAGGTTGTCACTGTCCAGCTCTCCAGGACTGGTCCCTGTTGGTGGCCCCAGGTGGCCCCAGCCAGGTTCCCAGTCCGACTGTCCTCGCTCTGTCCTGTCCCAGCTCCAGCCCCTCCCCAGCCGTGTCCCCTCCCTGTCCCACCCCACCCCCCGAGTTTGTCTCTCGTCAGCAGAGCTGAGGTTGGCAATCCATGAAACAAAACTGAACCAACAGAACAAAACCAAAAGTTACTTTTGACTTTCATACATGAACAAAAGAAACAAAATAAGACCAAAAAAAAAAGCAGGGGAAAAAAAACCCACCCCGAAATCAACCCCATCCCACCCCAAAGATTCTGGAATGTCTTTTGAAAACAAACAATAGGCAAATTTCTACACTTCATCCCCCATCCCCTTTTTTCTTTTTTTTTTTTCTTTTTAAAATTTTTCTTTCTTTTTTTTTTTTTTTTTTTTTTTTTTTTTTTTAACTATCACTGGCACTCACTGTGATTTTGTTTTTTTTAGTATATAAAAAAAAAGAGTCAACTTTCTATAAACATACAGCACATGACCAAAATTCCCAACTAAATGTACAAAGTGCGACCACGAGGGGAAGGTCAGAGAAGAGGGGAAGGTCAGAGAAGAGCTATTTTGTTCCTCTAGGAATTCTATTTACAGCAGTGCCCGGCTGCCCACGGACTGTCTGGGGAAGGGGATTGGCACAGAGGTTTCTGCAGTGCTCCCTCCTTGTTATTTTGGGGTTTTTTTGGGGTCCTGCCCTCGGGTGGGCTGTCCATCAGTGAGGAGGGGAGATCAGAGTGGAGATGGGAGCAGCCAAGAGATTCCATGGAATGATGGAAAATTCCCTTAAGGGTAAGCAGGGAGGGAGCTGGGATGGGAATTCCAGAGGCAAGGAGCAGAGATTGCTGCAGGATGGAATTCCAGCCAGGAGCAGGGATTGGATTGGATTGGGATGGAATTCCAGCAAGGAGCAGGGATTGGTGCAGGATGGAATTCCAGCCAGGAGCAGGGATTGGATTGGGATGGAATTCCAGGAAGGAGCAGGGATTGGTGCAGGATGGAATTCCAGCCAGGAGCAGGGATTGGATTGGGATGGAATTCCAGGAAGGAGCAGGGATTGGTGCAGGATGGAATTCCAGCCAGGAGCAGGGCACAGTCAGGATGCTGCTCCCACCTGGGGATCGTCAGCATTTGGCCTCTGAAATGTTTTTAAATATTGTTAAATATTGTTAAATATCAGGAAATCTCTTGTTTTATCAGCTCCTGTGGATGGTGCCCAGAGAAACTGGATCAGGTTTTTTCCCCTCACAGCACGGAGACATCCCTGGATTCCTTCAGGGCTGGGAAGGACATTTCAGCCAGGACTGGAATCTGCAGGGCTGCCCCTTCCTTTAGAGCTCTGGAGCACAAACAGCCCGAACCAGCAGCGGCTGTGCTGCTGCCAGAGACCCCCGAGCAGGGCAGGGAGTGGCCTCGGGGCCCCCCGGCCAGTCCAGGGCGTTTGGGCTCCTCTGTCCCCTCCAGGATTTGTGTCCCTTTGGCCCCTCTCCCACCCTCTGCCCCGGGAGAGGAGCTGGGAATGGAATTGCTCCCAAACTCTGGGATCCAGGGAATGTTTGTGTTGAGTGCTGAGCCTCTGGATTCAGGAGTCGCCTGGATTCTGCTCCTGCATTAGGGAGGTGCTGGAAAATCCCTCTGGGAATGTGGAGCCCGCTCTGCTGGAGCTGGGAAGTAAAGCTGGTGTGGCTCTGGTGGGATGTTGGGAACCCAGGGCAGGTGAGCTGCTCCAGGTGACTGCAGGGACAGTGGCAGGTGGCTCGGGATGAATGGCGGCAGGAGAAGAGCCCAGGGAGATGTTCCAGATGTTCCAGCTGCCAGAACAGGTTCAGCTGGGTCGGGAAGGGTGGGAGAGGCAGGAGGGAGGATGAGAGGAGGAGGGAGGATGCTCCTTCAGCAGCCAGAGCAGAACTCCTCCCACCACGGTGCACAAATGCAGAAATTGGCTGTGAAAGAAGATAACTGAAGGGGTTCAGGGCATCACAAACCCTGACAGCCCCTGGGGACAAGGAACTGGCTGTGGGGACACAGGACTGCTTGTGGGGACACCAAACTCTGCCTGTGGGGACACCAAACTGCCTGTGGGGACACCAAACTCAGCAGGGACACAGAACTGGCTGTGGGGACATGGAACTGGCTGTGGGGATGTGAAACTGGCTGTGGGGACACCAAACTCTGCCTGTGGGGACACTGCTGCACCTCAGCAGTGACCTGGGAGCTCTGGCTGGGTTTCACTGAGCAAGGACAGGAGGTGACACAAAGAAGAGGAGAAAAGGGGAGGGATAAACCCAGAGAATAGGAATAGCTTGGGGATGGGGAAGTGGGGAGAGGCTCCAGCAGAAGAAGGAAGTTGGTCTGTGCTGGGGGATGCATGATGGATGGATGGATGGATAGATCTCAAACTTTCTCCCAGCAGTGATAACAGGAATGCCTTGGGAAAGTGAATCCTATCCCTGCAGTGTGGGGAGGGGCAGCTGGGAGCACCTTCTCATCCTGGCTGCAGCAGAAACCCCTCAGCTCCTCTGTCCTGGCTCCACATCCATCCCCGTCCAGGGCAGCACCCCCAGACCCAGCTCACATCCATCCCCAGACAAGGCAGCACCCCCAGACCCAGCTCACATCCATCCCTGGGCAGAGCAGCACCCCCAGACCCAGCTCACATCCATCCCCAGACAGGGCAGCACCCCCAGACCCAGCTCACATCCATCCCTGGCCAGGGCAGCACCCCCAGACCCAGCTCACATCCATCCCTGGGCAGGGCAGCACCCCCAGACCCAGCTCACATCCATCCCTGGGCAGAGCAGCACCCCCAGACCCAGCTCACATCCATCCCTGGGCACAGCAGCACCCCCAGACCCAGCTCACATCCATCCCTGGCCAGGGCAGCACCCCCAGACCCAGCTCACATCCATCCCTGGCCAGGGCAGCACCCCCAGACCCAGCTCACATCCATCCCCGGCCAGGGCAGCACCCCCAGACCCAGCTCACATCCATCCCTGGCCAGGGCAACACCCCCAGACCCAGCTCACATCCATCCCTGGGCACAGCAGCACCCCCAGACCAGGCCCTGTTCCCTTCCAGGTGACTCCCGCGGCTGAACCCGGCTCTGCTCTCTGGTTCCTGGCCCTGCCCTCTTGTCTTTGCTCCCGTGGCCAGCTCAGGGGCAGCAGGGCCACCAGGAGCCCTGCCCCGTGTCCCCAGGGTGTCTCTCAGCCCCTGCTGGTGCCAGGCGGGCTCTGTCCCCGCTGTCCCCGCGCTGCTGCCATGTCCTGGCGGTGACGGTCGGGGCTGGGTGGGTCCCTCGGAGGAGAAGTGAACATTTCCTGTGCCTTTTGTCTCTGCTCCTCCTGCAGCTGTTGGTGTTTCCCGAAGGTCCCAGGCTGGCTGGAATTCCATCCTGGCCCGTCCAGCCCGGCTTTGGGAAGGTGACAAGGGAGGGTAGGCTGGCCTGGGGAAATTTGCTGTCCCTTGAGTAATTTTCTGCTTTCATTTGTCTTTGTGGTTTTTTGTTTGTTTAACAAGTCCTTATATTTGGTCCATAGGTCTTCTGTGGTCCTGATTTACATCACCCTTAATGTTCAGCTTGGTTATTCCTTGCTATACAACATTCACCAAATTTACAGCGACGGAAAGAAAAAGAAACAAAAACGAAACATTTCTTTTACAAAGAAAGAAAAAAAAGAAAAAGCGCTCAATTTGGCTTTGACTATGCCAGCTACCTAGGGAATGCAAAGTCCTGGAGTGTGGGGAATGCCGTGGCCAGGGGCTTTGGAGCGAGGGCTGGGGTTTTAAATGCACCCAAGCCGATGTCTGTGGCCACAGGAGGAGCCAGGTCCCAGGGCCGGACCTGCCTCTGGAATGCTCTGGAGGATCCAGGAGAGCTCCCGCTGGTTCCCATGGCTGGCAGCCGCGGTGCAGCGGGTCAGGGAGGATCCCGCGGGCTCTCCAGAGGCTCGGGGCAGCGGGGCCGGGCGCTCAGTAAGCCTGGCCCGTCTCCACCGGCAGCAACCCCAGCACGGCAGAGTGCTCGCCCAGCTTCATGCGGCGCTGCGTGGACAGGCTGACGTTCTTGGCCAGGTAATCCACGGCGGCTGCGGGGGGAAAGGAGAGTGAGGAACCGGGAATAGACAGGTAGGATACAAGGGGAAAGGAGAGGGAGGAACGGGGAAAGGACAGGGAGGAACGGGGAAAGGACAAGGAGGAACGGGGAAAAGGACAGTGAGGATACAGGGAAAGGGACAGTGAGGATATGGGGAAAGGGACAGTGAGGATATGGGGAAAGGGACAGTGAGGATATGGGGAAAGGACAGGGGGAAAAAGGACAGTGAGGAACTGGGAAAGGACAGGGAGGAACTGGGAAAGGGAGGAACGGGGGAAAAGGGACAGTGAGGACACAGGGGAAAGGACAGTGAGGACACGGGGGAAAGAACAGTGAGGATACGGGGGAAAGGGACAGTGAGGACACGGGGGACCTGCAGTGACCAGGACATTCAGCCCTGAAGGGTAGAGGGGACAGCCCGGGGCTGTCACACACACACCAGGGACCCGGGAAGGGCTCAGAGCTGGGATGGGGCTGTCACACACACCAGGAACCCCCTGCTGTCCTGGAAAGGGCTCAGAGCTGGGATGGGATTGACTGGAGCAGGACAGGCCCTGCTGGGGCTCAGCACGGCAGAGAGCAGGGGAAAGTCCTCAACTCTTTCCATGAACACCTGAAAAAAGCTGAAATTCCACCATGGAAAAAGGGGATTCTGAGGGTTTGGGATAAACCTTCCGGGCTCCTGCTCTCGGTGGTGCTGCTGGAAGTGATTCCAGAGATTTCTGTGGAAGATCCCCAGGTCTGGACTTGGATCTGCCTCACCCAGTGCTGATTCCCGGCTGTGAGCTCTGCCTGCCTCCCTCCATCCCACGGAAAACCTCTTCCCTCCTCCATCTGGGAAGGGAGAGCAGCCCCAGCCCCGGGGATACGGGAGGTCCCAGCTCCCCTGGCTGGCCCGGGGTGAGGGTACAGGGCTGGGACAGGACGGTGACACCGCTCATTAGCCGGGCTTCAGTCAAAGTCGCCCTCCGCGCCTCTAATGGCCCCAATTAGATTAATCAGGAGCTGGCAGGAGCTGCCCGATCGGTGCCAATGAGTAAACAAATCTCAGCCATCAACGTCCTGTCAGCGGCGGGCCCCAGAGGAGCCCCTTCCACGCACCAATCCTGATTAGACTTGGCAGATCCATTAGAATTCCCTTCACGCTCCCGCGTTCCATCACCGGCATCATTAACACGGCCCCGGCCTCTGGGAGCGGCTGCTCCGGCGGCCCCGCTGCCTCCGGCGGGGCTGGAGCGGCTCCGGGAGCGGGAGGGATCCCGGGATAACCCAGCGGGAGCAGCACCAGGCTGGGGAATGGATCCCGGGATAACCCAGCGGGAGTAGCACCAGGCTGGGGAATGGATCCCGGGATATCCCAGTGGGAGCAGCAATCCCGTCAGGAATGGATCCCGGGATAACCCAGCGGGAGCAGCAATCCTATCGAGAATGGATCCCGGGATAACCCAGCGGGAGCAGCACCAGGCTGGGGAATGGATCCCGGGATACTCCAGCGGGAGCAGCAATCCTATCGGGAATGGATCCCGGGATAACCCAGAGGGAGCAGCATTCCCGTCAGGAATGGATCCCGGGAAAATCCAGCGGGAGGAGCATTCCCATCGGGAATGGATCCCGGGCTATCCCCCATTCCGGTGGGGGTGGATTCCGGGATATCCCCCATTCCCGTGGGGAGTGGATCCCAGGATATCCCCCATTGCCACCGGGAGTAGATCCTGGGATATCCCCCATTCCAGTGGGGAGTGGATCCCGGGATTCCCCCATTCCCGCCGGGAGTGGATCCCGGGATATCCCCCATTTCAGTGGGGAGTGGATCCCGGGATATCCCCCATTCCCGTGGGGAGTGGATCCCGGGATATCCCCCATTCCCGTGGGGAGTGGATCCCGGGATTCCCCCATTCCCGCCGGGAATGCCGCTGTGTCTCCAGCTCCGCAGGGCTCCGCTCTCACCCGGGGCTGCCCCGCTCTCTCTCCCTGTGTCCGTGCAGCGCTGGCCCGGAGGGAAGGAGCGGGTTTTGGGTTTCACCCCGGGGTGCAGCGCTGGCTCTGTCCCTGCTGTCCCTGTCACCCGCGCTGGCGCTGTTGGGGCTGAGCAGTTGGAGCCACCAAATCCTGGAATGGTCACGGGGGTTGGAAAAGCCCTCCGGGATTATAGAACCCAGCCCGCCCCCAAACACTGTCTGCGAGCACTGATCCATTTTTGGGGACAATTCCAGGGGTGGCATCTCCCTGGGCAGCCCTGAGCACCCTTTCCGTGCAGGAATTTCCCCCAAAATCCAACTGAATCTCCCCCGGGGCTCTTAGGGGCTGTTTCCTTTTGTCCCATCCCTCAGAGCCCGACATCCCCCCGCTCCAGCCTCCTGTCAGGCTAGGAATTCCATGGCAATCTCATCCTCCAAAAAAACCCAAATATTCCCTCCTGTGCCAGCGGGGAGAGTCCACAGGCACCGGGGGATCCCAGGCCAGCAGTCAGGGATGGGGTTTGTTGGTTTAATGGGTCAGAAGCCAAAATAAACCCGGAGATTTACAGAAGGTGCTCTGGGTGTTTGTTTGTTTAAGTGAGAGGGAAAGTGAGGCTGGGTTTATTTTTTTAAAACAGACTAAGAAGTGGGAGGAGAGGGAATCTCTGCAGCCCAGGTTCAGAGACCACCAAAGCCACGGAGCTGATTCCCAAATCCTGGATTTGTCCCCTGTCACACAGAGCCTGCCTCAACACCACAACCCCTATTCACATAACAGCATTTATATTAATTACATTATATATACACCATCACAATTTATATAGTCCAAATGATACTTTGTATCATGTAACTAATATTTTTTTATCACCTAAAAAGAGTTTTGATGCTCTTGTGCTGCATCAGAGAAGGAAGGAACACCTGATCTCAATAAATGACCTCGTGAGGGTCACCTCACGCTGTTTAAACAGAATTTGAAGGGAAGTGAAGACTCCAGAAGGAATTGGAATTATCTGCAAAGCACAACAAGGCATCGGGAAAGGCAGGAAAAAAACCTGGTTACTCCAAGGTCAACTGCCCGTGAGGGGCAGCTCTCACCAGCACTAATTACCAAGGCAAACTGCACAGAGCTCGTCACCAACGGGGTGACAGAAATCGGGACGGGGGGCCCAGGAAACAACACAAAAAATTCCTGCAGCAAAGCGAGACAAACCCTCCTTTCTCCTTCCCCCTCTCTCCCGAACGCAGCTCGTCCCCTTATTTTATTTTTTACACACATGGGTGTGACTAACGCCTCGCCCAAGGGAATCTTTATTGGAAATACATGGTATCGGAATTTGTTTAAGATTTTTATCAATAGCACGTGTGTCCAGCCCCGCATCCAGAAGCGAGGGGAAGGTCGAGGGGTCACAGATCAAACTCCCGACAAACAAAAAGAGGAGGGGCGGGGGGGCCGCTATTGATCCCGTCTGCCGCCACAGCCGGTTCTCATTGAGCTCGGGACATGAAAGGCAGCGAGGGGAGCGGGGCCGGAGCCGCGGCCGAGGCAGGAAAGGTCACTGAGGACACGGGGGGCAGCGGCAGCGCGCCCGCAGCGACAGGATGCACCTTTAACCCTCGCGGGGCAGCGGCGCTGCGAGCGCGGGGCGGCGCGGCAGGTGAGAACGCCGGGCCCGGGGGATGGCCTGGCACCCTCTGGGGATGGCACTGCCACCCCCGGCGCGAGGGATGGCATGTCACCCTCTAGAGGTGGCCCTGTCACCTCCCGGGGATGGCCTGTCACCCTCTGGGGATGGCCCTGCCACCCCCTGCGTGAGGGATGGCCTGTCACCCCCCAGGCATGGTCCTGTCACCCCCCCTAGGGATAGCACTGTCACCCCCCAGTGCTGGCTCTGTCACCCTGGCCAGGCTGTCCCTGTCACCTCTGGCTGCAAGGGATGTCCTTGTCACCTTACTGGGCTGTCCCTGCCACCCCCAGCCACGAGACATGTCCTTGTCGCCCCTGCTCAGGCTGTCCCTGTCACCCTGGGCCAAGATGGATGTCCTTGTCACCTGGCCACGCTGTCCCTGTCACCCTGCAGGGCTGTCCCTCTCACACAGCTGGGACAGCTCCTACTGGCCACCTGTTCCTATCAACCCCTGGCCACAAGGGATGTCTGTCACCTGGCTAGGCTGTCCCTGTCACCCAGTGGAGACAACACCCAGGCTGAGCTGTGCCTGTCCAAGGGACAGGCTCAGGATCCCAGTCCCAGCTCTCAGGATCCCAGTCCCAGCTCTCAGGACAGGCTCAGGATCCCAGTCCCAGCTCTCAGGATCCCAGTCCCAGCTCTCAGGACAGGCTCAGGATCCCAGTCCCAGCTCTCAGGATCCCAGTCCCAGCTCTCAGGACAGGCTCAGGATCCCAGTCCCAGCTCTCAGGATCCCAGTCCCAGCTCTCCCAGAGCCCCAGCCCAGCTGACAAACCTGTAGGAAAAGCTGCGAGCCTGGGGAGGGCGGGGCAAGCAGGGACACCCTCAGCTCGGCTTTACAAATCCCAAATTTCCCCTGGCTGATCAGGCTGAGCCAGTCCTGGTGTTTTTAGAGAAGCGGGGAGGGAGAAGAAGCTGCGAACTGCCCTTTGCTGAGGGGGGGAAGGTTCCAGCTAAAACATTCCACTGGGGCTTTCATTGAGCTTCGGCTGCGAGGGGAGCAGCAACCCA
The DNA here is from genome assembly GCF_903797595.1 of Erithacus rubecula. Lineage (NCBI taxonomy): Eukaryota > Metazoa > Chordata > Aves > Passeriformes > Muscicapidae > Erithacus > Erithacus rubecula. Next base: position 1,293,714 of record NC_136676.1, on the reverse strand, counting down.
CGAGCACATTCCAGCAGGACAAACTCCCGCGGGTCTCACACCCAACAGGCACAATTTGGGCAGAAATCGATGTACCCAGTCCCCCATCCCCTCCCACACTCCTGTCACTCCCTGGGGAGCGGGAGCTGCTCCCAGCACTTACTCTGGCCATACTGGCCGTACTGGTAGCCGGCCACGGGGTCCACGCTGTAGCTGGTGGTGCTGTAGGTGGGGGGACAGTAGGACTGCGAGGTGGGGAGACTCTCCACGGACTTGATGGAGTCGCTGCGCTGGCTGCAGCTGGCCGAGATGGAGTTGGTGCTGTCCAGGCCGCCGTGGAGGGGAGAGATGGAGAAATCAGCCTGGGGCTGAGGAGGGACCCCGCTGGGATTGCTCAGGATGCTCATCACCTGCAGAGACACCACAGGCACCGTCAGGGGCGGGGGGGAGAGGGAAACAAGGCCACAAAAACGGGGTTTGGGGATGGACAGAGCCCCAGCGGGGCTGGCAGGGTGGGAGAGCCGAGCTCTGCTCCCACCCAGCCCCGAACGGGGAGGATGGAGCGGCTCCTCCTCAGCCCCCTCGGGTTTTGGGGATGTTTTGCTGCCCTGCCAGCGATAAGCACAGGAAAAACAGGGGAAAAATCCCAATTTTCCCAAAGGGACGCTGAGGACAGCCTGGTTCTTGGGAAGTCAGATTCGCAAAGGTCCCCAAGTGAAGCAGATCAAACCCTCGCTGGCTTTGATGCAGCTCCAGGGGCTGAAACGTCCGAATTCTCTTTGCCCCCAAATGTTAAAGGGTAACAGGTCCTGGTCCGGCTCATTTCAGTGCTCACTTGGAAAATGTAATTTAATTTGCACACAAAAAAATCTTCCTGCTTTAAGACCCGAACCAGATGAACTAATTGGGTTTTTGTTGGTGTTTTGGTTTTCTTTTTTCCCTTTTTTTGTAGCAAAAATGCCAGATTTGTTCCCGGGGCTGAGCTGGGGGTAAGGCTCTGCCCTTCACACGGGGAATCAGCAGAATTTCCCCGGGGTAATTCCGAGTTAAAGGTGGAAAGGGCTCGCAGGGGAAGGTTCCTGAAGCCTCTCGGTCGTGTCGGGGCTGGGGCGGGGGGAGAGGGGACAGGGGACCGAGGGTCACCTCGGGGGGCCCGGCCGGCGCTCAGATGCCGAGCGGCTCCAAATCTCCGAATTTAGCATAACCTTATTGACATCAATTAAAGTGGCAAATTGGAAATATTTGGAGCCTGGCAAGTGGTAAAATGAGCCCTTTATCCGCCAGCAGCGGCCTGGTGAGCTTTTGTGCTGGGGCTGCATTCTCGGCAAGGACACTGGGGGGGTTTTATGGGGCCGGGGCTCCCCTTCCTGCTCACCCCGACACCTTCCCGGCCCCTCCTCCAGCCCCAGCGGGTGAATGCCCAGCCACGAGCTGGAGATGCTTTCTATAGCATCTCCTCCTCCCCCAGGAAATGCTGCAAAGATGCTTTGCCTTGATGGAAAATCCCCTCCCCGGGAGGAGAATTTGTCCGGGAGGGGAATTCGGGAGAGGGGGCTTGACCGGACCCCCGCGGAGGGGGAGGGGGTTGGTTAAAATCCTGGAAAATCCATCTGAGTCCGAAGGCTGGGCTGGGGAACAGCAATGAGATTTGAGCGGGGGGAGGGCTCGTTTCCCCCTCCCCTCCCAGTCCGGGCTCGTTTCCCCCCCCCCCTCTAAGTCCGGGCTCATTTCTCCCCCACCCCAGTCCGGGCTCATTTCTCCCCCATCCCAGTCCGGGCTCATTTCTCCCCCATCCCAGTCCAGGGTCATTTCTCCCCCATCCCAGTTCGGGCTCAATTCTCCCCCATCCCACTCCGGGCTCATTTCTCCCCATCCCACTCCGGGCTCGTTCCCCCCTCCCCACTCCGGGCTCATTTTGCCCTCAATCCGGGCTCATTTCTCCCCCAGTCCGGGCTCACTGAGCCCTCCTCCTCCAGCCTTTCCACCCTGCACCGAGCTCAGACTTCTCAGCTGCTCCCCCAGAGTTAAACCCGGCTCAGCTCTCTCCACACCGAGCTCTGCAGAGCCCCCGGCACAGCTCAGGGCAGGAATTCAGCCCGAGGTGCCTCCATAAAGATGTTCACCCCAAAAATGTGCCCTGGCCGTGCCAGCCTGAGGACTGGGGGATGAAGGGATGGAAGTGCATTTAGGAGAGTGGATTAATGCAGGATTGGGCGCTGAGCTGTCCTGGGGGTGCAGCACGGACCCCCCAGGCTCTGCAGGAGCGGGGAAATCACGGCGGGGCAGCCTGGAGGGGCTCCCCTACAGCGGGGCCATGAACCCTGATCTGGCTCAGCCCGAATCCCCTCGGTTCAGGGAGAAGCTGGAGAGCTGGATCAGTGTCCTGGGGGACACCCAGACCCTCAGACACAGCCCCGGGCATGGCTGGGGTGAATCCACCGGCAGAACCGGGTGTTTAAAACAGCAAACACGCAGAAAACACAAACACGGGGATTGAGAGTTATTCCTGGGAACTGTCCCTGAGCTGTCCAGGCCTGGCAGTGCTGCCTGGTTGGGGATGTGAGCCCAGCCCAGCCCTGCAGGTGCAGAGAGGGTTTTGTGTGCTGAAATCACTCAGGAGCAGCAGTTGGTGCTGCTCTCCCTCCCGGCCCCGGCGGTGCCTCAGCTGCTTTTCATTACCCCGAGAAAAGAAACGGCTCCCCAAGCCAGTGAGAGCCACATTAACACTTCCTTTTAGGAAAAAAAGGGGATGTAAAGCAAGGCTGGCAAATGAAACCCAGATTCACACTCCAAATTCAGGGAGCTGGGCAGATGCTTCCACAGATTTGCTAAAAAGAGGAATTGGCTTTAATCAGTGGGAATCAGGAGCAGCTCCTGATCTCTGCTCTGCCCCTGGAGTCGCTCTCAGCTCCACCAGCCCTGGGGCAGAGCTCCCAGTCCCTGCTCCCCCTCTGGAGTCCCTGCAGGGACAGTTCACCCTGGCCCAAAACATTCTGGAATGGACCTGCTGAATGCCCCTCTGGAATTCCACTGGGAAATAGCAGGACACCAGGATTCCCTTCCAGGCCTGAATTCCCCTCTGGAATTCCACGGGGGAGCATCAGGACACTGGGGTTCCCTCCCAGGCTGTGTGGGGCAGAGGCTGGGGTGGGGGATTGCCCCTGCTGGAGCTGAATTTGGGGTGGCTCAGCTCAGCTGAGCCCCAAACCCTCCAGTTCCTCTCCAAGAACACTGACCACGAGAAGCCCCTGCCCTTCCCAGCCTGGCTGAGAGGGATTTGGAGCCGAGCTCCCTGAGCTCTTCACAGGTTCAGCCAAAGGCAGATCTGATTTTCCTCACCCCAGGATGAGAAGGTGTTTGGAATAACGAGAGGGAACCAGAGATTCCAATTCCTCCTTCCTACCCAGCATGGAAACCCATAGGGCTGCAATCCCTGACTTCTCCTTTCAGCTGGAGAAACTCATTTTCCAGGTCACTTCTGAACTCTGGATCCCCTCCTCAAGAATGCAAAGTCCTTTTCCCCTTCCTCTCTGACCTTGCCAGGTTCTAATTTATTACTTCTTGGTGCATTACCATCACTAACTCAGAATCGATACCCGCTCCACATCTGCCAGGGTTTATCTGCAGGGGAATCTGCTGCCTGTCCATCAGCAGGACTGGCAGCTGTCCTTTCCCTCCCTCTCGTGCCTGTCCTCTCCCTTTCTCCTGGCCCAAACCCACCCTGTGGGCTCAGGAGCTGAGTCCAGGAGGTTTTGGGCTCACCCCTTGCCTTTCCCGAGGTCACTTTTGGGGTGGGGATGAGCAGGGAGAGGTCCAGAAGTCCTGGAGTGTTGGGGAGCCCGAGGCTGATGCACAAAGACCCTCCTGGATGAAAGCAGCAGCTCCCCCCTCACCTCCTGCTGCTGCTCCCTCCCTCCCCACCCTCCTCTCAGCTCCCCCCGCTCCCCCCTGGGACGTTTCATCGCTCTCTCCCCTACTTTAAAAGGAGGGGAGTTAAAAAAATGTAATTAATTCCCTCCATTTCTGAGCTGGCCCTCAGGGCCTGTGGCCGTGGAAGCTGCAGCAGGGGAAATGTGCACCCTTTATGATAAAGGAGGCGGCTCTGGGGAGGGAAGAGCAATTAGGGCCTTGCAGATGGGCAATTGGGATCAGCTCTGGGCGGGGTCGGGGGCTGAGGGGACCCAGAGGTGGGCACAGGTAACAGAGGGACAAGGGGAGGGCAGCCCAAGCACAGTTTGGTGGCCAGGCCTTGTCCTGGCAGAGCTGGTGGCTGCTCCTCGGTGGGTGCTGAGGGTCACAGGACATCCCAGAGTGACCACAGCTCAGTCCCTAAAGGACATCCCAGAGTGACCAGAGCTCAATCCCAATGGGACATCCCAGAGTGACCACAGCTCAAAATATAAGGGACATCCCTGAGTGACCACAGCTCAATCCCTGAAACACATCCCAGAGTGACCACAGCTCAATCTCCACAGGACACCCCAGAGTGACCACAGCTCAGTCACTAAGGGACACCCCAGAATGACCCAGGTGACCCCTTTCAGCTCCTGGACATTGTAGGGACACATCCAGGGACATCCAGGGAAGGGGCTCCTGGCAGCTCCATTCCTGAGGCTGTGGTGCTGCTGTCCTGGGAACAAATCCTTCCTATCCTGGAAAATTCTGGGAATGGGATGGGTTGAACCCTTTGGTGCCACACCAGGCAAGAAGCTCTGGGAAATTCTCTTTTAGGGAGGCTGAAATCTCCCTTTTTCAGCTCCTGGGGTGCTCCCACTTCCCTTCCCGGGCATGGAAAACCTGCCTGCTGGGGAACCCACTGGATCTGGGGTTTAGGGAGGACAAAGCTCTCCCAGTTCCTCCAGGAGGGAGCTCTGTCCCTGCCATCCCCACCCCAGCTCCTCTCCAGATCATGCCCTGCCCTCCCAGACAATTTTTGGAGGGCACTCAGCTCGATCTTTCACATTTTTCTTCCTCTGCTCTGTGCAGGCAGAAGGAAAAACCCTTCCTCACATTAATGCTTTTTGATCTCTGTGGATTCATTTCCACTTGGCGGGAAGAGGAAGAGTCGATTATTCCACACATACATTAAATGGGAACAAAATGAAGAGGTGACTGTAGGACGGCTGAAAGCCGAAGAAAGAGTTAGGAGGAGATAAATACACTTTCCCCAAAGATCTCCACTTGAAAGGAGGATAAATATATGCAAATATGCCCCTAGGTAGGACTAAAATGACTTGTGTAGCAATCACTAACACTGCACTCACAAAACCAAGCAATTAATTTCGAATATTTTCTAAATCACCGCAGCCAGCTGAGCTGGATCCCAGCACTCCACGCCGAGCACCCTTTGCTTTTGCTTTGCACATCCACAGGGTGCTTCACACTCCCCGCACCTGGGAAATCTCTGCTCGAGGTCACTGTGGCTCCTGGCATCCAGCGGCTCTCCCAGCCGGTTTTTGGAGCAAACCGGAGGTTTGTGGTGGGGTTTGGGGGGGCTCCTGAGGGTCCTGGGGTGTTTTCCAAGCCCAGCCATTCCCTCAGCTCCCTCCAAGCACAGCCCTGGCTCTCCCGGCTGCGACCGGGGGTTAAGGTCGGAGCCTCCACTTGGATTTTGGGGGGATTCAAGGCTGACAAACCCGGGTGTTCACCCCCTCCAGGAGGCGAGGGGAGCCCCCACAACCCCACCCTGCTCCGCTGGGGAGCTGCAAAACCCCAATTTCCTACCCCAAAGAGCTGAGAACTCTCAAGAGTGCCTGAACCCTGCAGCCCACACATCGCACCAGAACGGCCCCAAATAACGAACAACCAACCCAGGAACGGCAGCGGCGCCTTCCCACGGCCTCAAACACCTCGGGGAGGCTCCAGCCCCGCGGGGAAGGGGCTGGGACACGGCAGGTGACAGAGATGGAGATGAGCCCCTGTGCTGCGCTGCATGGAGAGGATGGAGAGCGCTCGGGGATGGAGCCGGGGCGGGATGGAGCCGGGAATGCGATGGAGCCGCGGGGAGGAGGAGGAGGAGGCGGCGGGAAGTTGTTACCTGATTGTTCAGGGCTATGGTGAGGTTCCAGCGGGAGCACTGCATCTTGTTTTGGGCACCCTGCTTCTGTAGGGATGTACAAATCACAGACAAGGTCTGAGGAAAAGGCTCTAAGCTACGCGCAAAGAACGGGAAGGGCTCGGCCGGAGGGGACGGGAGCGGAGGGGATGATCCGGGAAGGAGCAGCAGGAATCCCTCGAGGGGATGGAAACACCGCGGGGACAAGAGTCCCCTGAGGACTCTGAGAATCCCGTGGGAGAAGCGGGACTGGGAGGGGAGGAGCGGGAATTGTGTTCAAAACTGTCTGGGAACACGAGGCATGGTCCCTGGTTTGGGACACCCAAATCTGCTCTGGGACACCCAAATCTTCTCTGGGATATGAATCTCTGCTTTGGAACATCAAACTCTGCTTTAGGACACCTAAATCTGCTCTAGGACACCTAAATCTGCTCTGGAACACCCAAATCTGCATTGGGACACCCAAATCTTCTCTGGGATATGAATCTCTGCTTTGGGACATCAAACTCTGCTCTGGGACACCCAAATGTGCTCTGGGACACCAAACTCTGCTCTGGGACACCCAAATCTCTCTGGGATATGAATCTCTTCTTTGGGACATCAAACTCTGCTCCAAAACATGAGCTATGGTTCCTGGCTTGGGACACCAAACCCTGCTTGGGGACACCAAACTCTGCTCACAGACATGCAACTCTGCTCTGGGACACCAAACTCTGCTCTGGGACACCAAACTCTGCTCTGGGGCACCCAAATTTGCTCTGGGACATCAAACTCTGCTGCCCTCCAGACAGAAGCAGGAAACAAAGGCCTGGCCAGGCTGGGTCAGGGAGGGAACACGAAGATGTTTTGTGGGGTGGGGCTGTGGGTGCCAGGTTATGGACGGAGATTTCACCCACCAGGAAACACTGGGAAAAAGGAAAGGGAGAGGCAAAGGAGCACCTCAACAGCCCAAACCCTGCCAGGGCTCTGATTGCAGGCATCTCCCCTCGGGGAAGGGAGGATTTGTGCTTCTCCACCCATCAGCACCGTTTGTTTTCCCTGATTTAATTTGGATTCTGAAACATTTTAAATATCAGGACCAGGCCCAGCCTTCCCTGATGTGCTGCTCAGCAAACAGAGCTGATCCATCCTCCTGATTTTTGAGTCAAACCACCCTGGTGCTGCTTCCATCCTCTACCTGTTTAATCCTATATTTCTCCATGAATATTTGGGAAGGAGAGGCTCAGTGGGAAATCCCCCTGGTGGAACAGGAAGCGTCTCTGGGATGCTTCATCCTGAATATTCCAGAATACAAATCCTTGCTCGTGGACTTTTGGGATCAAGTCACCCGGGAAAGAAAGCAGGAAAACTGGATTTCCCAAACACTCCCAGACCTTCCCAATGGAAATCGGGATAGATTTGGGATTGGGAATGGGTTGGGCTTGTTCTGCATTTTTGGGTCCATTTTTGGGTAGGCTCAGACCCGCTGGGGGCAGGTGAGGAAGGAGAAGCTTCAGGGACTTGGTGAGGATACAAAACGCCAAGAAGGGAACAAACACACCTCAAGGCTCCCCAAAAGCCAGACCTAAACCTGTGGCCGTGCTGTCAGACAGGGTCCCCACGGGTCCCAGCACATTCCAGATGCTTTAGGAACTTCTTTAATTCCTCCAACAAAGCCAGACCCAAAACCACGCTGATTTTTGGGTGTAGCCCCTGCCCTAAATGCTCCTGAAGGCCCCTCAATAAATACAAACGCTTTTTATTCCCTTAATTTTATCTAGACTCTGTTATTAGGTAGCCCCAAAAAGGCATCACCAGCCACAGCTCTGCCCCGGGCTCCTCTCTGCCCACCCCGCTCCCTGTGATCACTCAGGGCTGTAATCAGTTAAACCCGGTTTAAGCGCGGTGTAAGAGACACCAGCCCGGCCCGGGTCACCCCGCGAGGTCACGGGGAGATGGAATCGCGCTGATGAGCCCAGCAAGTGCCGCGCTGAACCCCGAGCTGGCCGGAGAAAGAGAAAATCGGAGAAAGGGAAAATCACATAAAGTGAAAATCGGCGGCGCTGAGCTCCTGCTGTCTCGCTTTCCCCATTCCCGGGGATTTTTGAGGAGAGAATTTCTCTTCCCAGCCCTCTCCAAAGGCTGAGCAGAGCCCCGGGCTCTCCTTGGGTTTTCTGAGGCTGCCACGGCAGGAGGGTTTTTAAAGCCAGGACCTCTTTATTCCTCACCCAAAGGAAAATCCCAGCTCCCGGATCCAAGGAAACGCCTTTCCCAGCCCTGCACAGCGCCACGTGCTCTCCCCTCCAGAGCTCTCTCTGCTGCCGGGGAGCACTGCGGGAATCGGGACCCCCCAAACCCTCCCAGAAAAGCGGGGATCAGGGATGGAGGAGCTGGGGAAAAGCGTGGAATGAAGCGGGATCCTTGCTGAAATCCAGGATGGAGGAGCACCGCCCCTGCAGCTCGGATGCTCCAGCACGGCTCTGCTTTTCCCTTCCCTCCAGAACGGGCCATTCCCAGGGATGGTCCAGGGAAAGGAGCTCTCTGTGTTCCCTGTTCCTTCCCGCGCTCCCAAAGAGGAGCCTGGGGACACCTGGGGACACCTGGGGACACACAGGCACTGCCCAAGGCTATTCCTAAAATCCCAGAGCTCATCCCTGCCCTCAGACGGGAGAAACCCGGCAGAGTTCACCCCAAATTCCACCCAAACTTCGAGCACCACGCGGGGTTCGGGTCTGAGCGGACGCTGCCCCACCAGGAATTGCGGGTGGAGGGGACAAAACGCGGCGGGGTTGATGGAAAACGGCGTAGGAACACAAAGAACAGAACAAAATCTTTCCCCCGCAGCGCTGAGAAAGCCCCGAGGGAGCGGGGCTGGGCTCCTGTCCCTGCCTGGGTCCCCCAGCTCCCCAAAAGCCGCTGGGATGGAGCTCTCCTGCCCAGCTCGAGGTGTTGGCTGGGGCAGGGATGAATTAATCCCTGCCCGGGTATCTGGGCTCTGCCGCACCTGGGGACGCAGCGCGAACCGCGCTGAATCCCCGTGATTATTTATTTGTGTGCTGATCACAAACGGTAGGAAAGCAGGAGCCCCCCCCGCTGCCCTTCCCGCTCCTTTGCGGGCACAACTGGAGCTTTTGGCCGCCTCTGAAGGTGCTCCGAAATAAAATATCTTTTAGAATGACAAAGCAAAGCCGCCACGAATCGATGTGGATCATCAGAGCAACAAAACGCCTCTTTTCAAACCTTTTTTTTCTTTTTTTTTTTTTGTCTTTCCACGGATGGCCTCGAACGAGGCGATATTTTTCTTTGAGGGGGAGAAGATCCCCTGGTGGAAAGCGGCTGTCCCAGGGCGCTGCCTCCTTGCAATCAAACCTTTTCCAAGGAAAACAGCCCCGCATCCCCCGGGCGGGATGCACGGCTCATCCCGCACTCTCCCGCACAAACTTCACTCCTTAACCCCACAACTCCCGGCTGAGCCACCCGATTTTTATGGGATCATCTTGATCCAAAACCTGCAAAAAAAAAAAAAAAAAAAAGGCAAATCCTCGCTCTGTGCTGGTGCCACTCCCTCGACGGCTCGAGCGGAGTTTTGGAGGCACCTCCTGCCGCAGAAGTTTAAAAGCACACAAGGCTCTGCTGATGGCGAGATAAACGCTGGAAAAGGGATTAGAGATACTTAGCGGAGTAGAGGGAAGACTCAGGAAGGGCTGATCATTTTAAAGATATGACTATTTAAAGATAATGATTGCATAAATTTAATTAATGCATTTTCATGCCGCAAATGGCCGTTTTGTAATTAATGTATCTGGCCTCGCTAAGCATGGGAGATCACATCTCCCGCCCCCTCCCCTCGCGAGCCCCCCTCCGCCTCCCGTTTAATGAAAGACAGAGAGCAGATGACAGAAACAATTTGTCAGCCCGCGCGGGTGTCAGATGCCTAATTGGTTGCGCTGAGTTAGTGGGAAGGGAAGGGGGAGAGGGTCGGGCTGGGGGGGCTCTTCCCTGGCTGTCCTCGCCGGGAGAGGGCCCGGGAGTGTTTGGTGTTAATTGATGGCGATTAGGACACAGATTGGCTGTGGCAGGCGCTGGGCAGTGACAAGCGGGGGACACCCGCGCACAGCTGGCACTTGTCACCGCGCCTCGGCTGCCGGCAGCGGGGACACTGCCCGTGCTGCTGGCCCGCTGCTCGGTCCTGTCCCGGTTCCATCCCGGTTCCATCCCGGTTCCATCACGGTTCCATCACGGTTCTATCTCGGTTCCATCCCGGCTCCATCCCTGTTCTATCTCTGTTCCATCCCGGTTTTATCCTCCTCCCATCCTGTTTCTATCCCTGTTTCATCCCGGTCCTGTCCCGGTCCCGTCCGGGTTCCATCCCGGTTCTATCTCTGCTCTATCTCGGTTTTATCCCGGTTCTATCCCCGTTCCATCCCGCTCCCATCCCAGTTCTATGTCTGTTCCATCCCGGTCCTGTCCCGGTCCCATCCCTATTCCATCCTGCTTTCATCCTGGTTCTATCCTGCTTTCATTCTGGTTCCATCCCGATCCCATCCCGGTTCTATCCCTGTTCTATCCTGCCTCTATCCCGCTCCCATCCCGATTCTATCTCTGTTCCATTGTGCTCCCATCCCAGTTCCATCCCAATTCCATCCCTGTTCCATCCTGCTTTCATTCCAGTTGTATCCCTGTTCCATCCCGTTCCATCCCAGTTCCATCCAGGTTCTATCCCTGTTCCATCCCTGTTCCATCCCTGTTCCATCCCACTCCTATCCCGGCTCCACCCCGTTTCCATCCCTGTTCCACCCGTGTTCCATCCTGGTTTTATCCCACCCCTATCCCGGTTCCACCCCTCTTCCATCCCTGTTCCATCCCAGTTCCATCCCGGTTCTATCCCTGTTCCATTCCAGTTCCATCCCTGTTCCATCCCAGTTCCATCTCTGTTCCATCCCACTCCTATCCCGGCTCCACCCCGCTTCCATCCCTGTTCCACCCGTGTTCCATCCCGGTTCTATCCCGGTTCCATCCCTGTTCCATCCTGGTTTTATCCCACTCCTATCCCGGTTCTATCCCGATTCCATCCCTGTTCCATTCCGGTTCCATCCCAGTTCCATCCTGGTTCTATCCCACTCCTATCCCGGTTCCATCTCTCTCCTATCCCGGTTCAATCCCTGTTCTATTCCAGTCCCATCCCTGTTCAATCCCTGTTCCATCCCGCTCCCCTCTCGTTCCCATCCCACTCCCACCCCTCTCCAGGCTCAGCTCTGCTCCCACCCTCTGGCTCAGAGAGCAACCGGGACCTTGGCACGGGATTTGAGGGCTCTGGGGAAAATCTGAACCCCCCAAAACCAGAGCCCAGCTCGAGTTTTATCTGCTCTGAGCCCTGTCAAGGAAAATCTCCGTGTCCCGCCTGCTCCTGTCCCTGCCTCGCTACGAACCGGTTTTAAACCCGAAATTAAGCAGAGTTAATGTGTGGACCAGCTGCTGCTGGCGCTTTGCACAAAGTTTGGGGCTCCGGGGAAGAACTGAAACCCCCAAAAACCAGCCCAGCCCGGGTTTTACCTTCCCTGAGCCCCGCCAGCCTTTGCACCTGAGAGATCCTGGGAAAATCTCCGTGTCCCGCCTGCTCCCGTCCCCTGCTCGCTGCGAGCCGGCCTTAAACCCGAGATTAAGGCAGAGCGGAGTTAATGTATGGACCAGCTGCTGCCGCGGCTTTGCGGTGCCCGCGGGTCAGCGGCAGTAAAGCCCCGCCTGATTAATCCTGCCCTGGTCATTATGCGGAGGAGAAAAACCTCCTGTCCCCACGAAAACGGGAATCTGGAGCTTCCGGAGGGGGAGCAGGACAAAGCCCGAGGTCTAAAGCCCCGTCAGGAGCAGGAATCGGCCTCGTTTCTGGAATGTTCTGAGCTTTTCTGAGAGCTCTGAGCTATTAAAACGTTCATCACCAGCAGCAGGAGTGGCACGGTTCAGCTCAGCCCTTCCCTCAGAAATACCGGCCCAGGAAAGGGCAAAACTCGAGCCCAATAAAAGGTAAAACCCGAATCCAAGGAAGGCTGAAACACAACAGACCCAAGAAAAGCCAAAACTCAAGCCCAGGAAAAGCCAAAATTTAAGGGCAGGAAAGAAAGGCCAAAATTTGAACCCTAAAAAGGTAAAACTTGAGTCCTAAAATGCTGAAATTTGAGCCCAGGAAGGGTCAAAACTCGAGCTCAAAAAAGGTAAAAAGGTAAAAAGGTAAAAAGGTAAAAAGGTAAAAAGGTAAAAAGGTAAAAAGGTAAAACTTAATCCAGGTAAAAAAAAACAAAAAAAAACAAAAAAAACAACAACAAAAAAAAAAAACCTCGAGTGAAAAAAACAAACAAACAAACAAACAAAAACAAACAAACAAACAAAAAAGCCCACTTAAAAACTTGAGCCCTAAAAACGCCAAAACTCGAGGCCAATAAAGGTTAAAACTCGAGCCCAAGAAAGGCTAAAACTGGAGCCAGACCCGGGGTTTATGGGGTGCAGGAATTTGAGCATCCCAAAAGCTGACAGGCTCATTCCAGCCAGCCTTGGGATAAATCAAGCCCAGCAATGAGAATTTCAGAGCATGGGATGGTTTAGGGTCTCTCTGGGTCCATCCCTGCGAGATATGTGGGAGTTTGATAAGGTTTGATAAGGCTTGATAAGGTTTTATCAGCTTTGTTTCAGTGCTACGCACAGGAACAGGGTGGGGAGGAGGAGCTGGGAACTGAAAATGTGGAATTTCCACGCTGAGCCCTGATTTAAACCCACGCCCAGAAGCCACAAAAGGAGAAACTCCTGCTTTAAACCCCAGCTCCTCCTGGAGAAGGCTGACAAAGAGTCAGCAGGTGATGGATAAATGCTGTGGGGAAAATAAAAAACATTTTCTTTCAGGGGAAAAACCTTTCCATGGGCTCCATAGAAATGGAGAAGGTGAGGGATTGGAATATAACACAAACTTGGAGGCAGATGCCAAAATGAGTTTGGGGCAAAGCACAACAAAATTAAGGATTCTATTGCCATAATTTCTGTTCTTTTGCTTACAAAGAGGGAAAACCAAACTCTGCAGGGGGAGCTGAATAAAATGACCCCGTTTTGCTGTTTCTATCACCCAGAGCCCTCCTGCTTTTCCCTTTCCTTGGATGAGGGTTACAGGTGCACACACAGCACGTTCCCACCCCTGTGGGTTTGTGTCACCTGCACACAAAGGGCAGCAACCCCCCTAAAATCCACCAGATGTTTCACATCTGGGGCCTGACCTCCTCCCCTTAGGCCTGGCTCTTCCCAAGGAAGCAAATCCAGAAGAAAAGAGGGAGAAAGCCCCGGATTCCTGAATGCTTCCCTGCAAAGCCAAGTCTGGTGCAAGCCTAAGGATGACACAAACAGGGGCTGAAAGTGCTGTAGATAAAACAGAGGGATCAATAAAATCCCTTCCAAAAATCCAGCAGGCACAGGCTCTGAGGAATACCCAGAATTTATGGGATTTTCTCCTTCCAAGAACAGCCCTGACACACCCTGGTGTGGTCCACCTAAATTCTCCCTCCTGGTCTGGGAGGGAATTGGAATGGGGATCCTTGGGAGGAGGGAGGAGGTTTATTGTGCACCAAGGAACTGCCCAGGGATCCCAAATCCCTCCTGGCTGCTGAAGGATCCCAAATCCTCTGTCAGCTGCTGAAAGATCCCAAATCCCTCTCAGCTGCTGAAGGATCCCAATTTTCCTCTCAGCTGCTGAAAGATCCCAAATCCTCTCTCAGCTGCTGAAGGATCCCAATTCCCCTCTCAGCTGCTGAAAGATCCCAGATCCCCTCCTGGCTGAGGGGAAAAGCCGGGCTTAGCTGAGCCGTGCCCGTCACATCCCCACTGCTGAGCGGCAAACGAGTCCTGATGCACAACTGGGATTTATTAAATGACATCCAACAACTGTCTCATTAAATCAGGGCTCCGGCGCGGGCCGGAAATCTTAATTTAAAGTGTCACCAACCATCGGAGTCAGGTGGTTCGACAGGGGAGACAGAGAAGGGGGGAAAAAAAGGGGCTCAAAAAATCGGAAGCTGCCGCTGTTCCACACCCCAATTTTAGGACGGGAGGATTTTTGCTCTGCTCGGGCCAGAGGTTGGAAAAATCTTTGTTCTGCCTTTGCTTTCCGAGGGTCCCCACCATGAACGCTCGAGCACCTTTGGGGTGTTTGAGATGCAGCGAAGGTTGAGGCGAGATTGCCTGGCAATTGAAAAGGCGGCCAGCGGTAAATTCAGTTTGTTCGCGCTGCAAAGGCTTCGACTGCCGGGCAGGGGCGGCGGGGGCTGCAGCAGCTCCCCGCGCCCCGGCCAAAATTAAATTTCAAAGTTTAATGAGTTGCGAAGGGCGCGGGATTAAAGCAGCGCGGTGCCCGCAGCGGGAGGAGGGAGCGGGAGAGAGAGGCAGCGGAAAAATCCCACCCAGCCCCGACATCAGGGAACAGAGCAAGTGAAAAATGTCAGGGCAAATTGCTCTTGACAGTGTTAATATCTGCACCTCATAGCAATAATTACATGTAAATAAATAGTGAAATAGCTCTCAGCTGGAGGCTGCAGATGCCACTCACAGCCAGCTGGGGACCTTGCGCTGCTCCGCGCCCCCCTTCCCTCCCTCCCTCTCTCTCCCTCCCTCCTTCCCTCCCTCCTTCTCCCTCCCTCTCCGGTTCCAGCCGTGCCAGAGCCGCCAGAGCGGGCGCTGCCCGCCGCAGCCGCAGCCGCAGCTCGGAGCTCGCAGCTCAGCCCTGCCCCCTCCCCGAATCCCGGGAAACCCGCGCCACTGCAGCGGGATGGGATAATGGGATAATGGGATGGGATGGGATGGGATGGGATGGGATGGGATGGGATGGGATGGGATGGGATGGGATGGGATGGGATGGGATGGGATGGGATGGGATGGGATGGGATTAATGGGATCTATGGGATCAATAGGATCAACAGGATTAATGGGATGGGATGGGATCCATGGGGTGGGAACAATGGGATAATGGGATGGGATGGGATGGGATGAATGGGATCAGTGAGATGGCATCCATGGTATCCGTGGGATTAATAGGATCTATGGGATCAATGGGATCAACAGGATTAATGGGATGAGATCCATGGGATTAATTAGATCAATGGGATCAACAGGATTAATGGGATGGGATGGGATCCATGGGATTAATGAGATGGGATCCATGGAGTGGGATCAATGGGATGGGATCCATGCTATCCGTGGGATTAATGGGATCTATGGGATCAATGGCATCAACAGGATTAATGGGATGGGATGGGATGGGATGGGATGGGATGGGATGGGATGGGATGGGATGGGATGGGATCCATGGGGTGGGAACAATGGGATGGGATGGGATGGGATGGGATGGGATGGGATGGGATGGGATGGGATGGGATGGGATGGGATGGGATGGGATGGGATGGGATGGGATGGGATCAATGGGATGGGATGGGATCAATGGGATGGGATGGGATGGGGTAATGAGATGGGATGGGATAATGGGATGGGATCAATGGGATGGGATGGGATGGGATGGGATGGGATGGGATGGGATGGGATGGGATGGGATGGGATGGGATGGGATGGGATGGGATGCGATGGCACAGCCGCCTCTCCTCCCCTCCCTGGGGCTCTCCCAGCACTGGAATTGCTCCTCCCATCGCCCAGCCCGGCTCTGGTTCCGACTGACACCCGGGAACACTCGGGCTGGCAGCAGGATTCAGGAAAATGCCTCATTTCCCCAGGAGATGCATCCCAGGGACATCCCCGGGGATTTATCTGCCCCAAAACCACCCCCAAAACCCCCACCCCGCCCCTGCTGAGGGGTCAGAGCAGAACTGCCCGGCCAGGAGGGGAGCAGGTAATGGGAATGGGGATGGGGATGGGGATGGGGAAGGGAAGGGAAGGGAAGGGAAGGAAGGGAAGGGAAGGGAAGAGGGAAGGGAAGGGAAGGGAAGGAAGGGGAAGGGAAGGGAAGGGAAGGGAAGGGAAGGAAGGGAAGGGAAGGGACATGGGTAGGGAAGGGAAGGGGGGCTGTGCAAGTGGCTGCTCCCTGTCACTGGCGGAGCAGCCCGGGGATGTGAGGAAGGGCGGCACTGGGGGGGAGCGAAGCGCTGCCAGCACAAACTGCGGTGCCCCCTGCCTGGAAAGGGAGGGACGGAGAGGGCTTGGGAATGGGAGAGGAGACGGGAAAAGAGCTTGGGAGAGGAGAGGGAGGGAAATGGAATAAGAGCTTGGGAGAGGGAGGGAAACAGAATAGGATAAGAGCTTGGGAGAGAGGGAGGGAACAGGAAGAGGATGGGATCAGAGCTTGGAAATGGATGGAAATGGATTTAAGGAAATGGATGATGGGAAAAGAGCTTGGGAGAGGGAAGGGGAACAGGAAGGAGATGGGATTAGAGCTTGGAAAACAGGATGGAAATGGAGATAGGATATGAGTTTGGAAGAGAAGGATGGAGGCAGAGATGGGATCAGAGCACGGAAAAAAGAGATGGAACAGGAGATGGGATAAGAGCTTGGAAGAGCAGCCTGGGCAGGACCAGCAGGAATATTTATTAGGAGTATTAATTATTATTTCTAAATACATCCCGATAGTATTCCCAAATAAATCCAAAGATGTTCCACAGCACCAAACCCCAACCCCAGAGCACAGTGAGTAGAAACACCAAAAATAAAAACCCCAAAACCCTGACAGGAGCGAGAGACTCCTGCTCCACCACATCCCCATGTAAAGCAGGAATTATTTTATTCCTAAATAAATTACGAATATTGTTATTCCTAAATATATCCTGGTGTCACTCTCAAACAAATCCAAAGATGTTCCACGACACCAAACCCCAACCCCAGAGCACAGTGAATAAAAACCCCCAAAATACAAACCCCCAGAATAAAAACCCCAAAAATAAAAACCCCAAAAATAAAAACCCCAAAGCCCTGACAGAAGCAAGAGGCTCCTGCTCCACCACATCCCTATGTAAAGCAGGAATTATTTTATTATTAAATAAATTAGGAATACTAATTATTATTCCTAAATACATCCCAAAGTCATTCCCAAATAAATCCAAAGATGTTCCACAGAACCAAACCCCAATCCCAGAGCGCAGTGAATAGACCCTAAAATATAAACCCCAAAACCAAAAACCCCCCAAATCAAAACCCCAAAACTAAAAACCTCGAAATAAAAACCTCAAAAATCAAAACCCCAAATAAAACCCCAAAATAAAACCCTCAAAATTTAAATCCTAAAAATCAAAACCCCCAAAATAAAATCCTAAAAATCAAAACCCCAAAATCAAAATCCCAAAAATCAAACCCCCCAAAATAAAAATCACCAAAAATAAAAACCCTCAAAAATCAAAACCCCCGAAATCAAAACCCCCAAAATGAAAATCCCAAAATCAAAACCTCAAAATAAAAAAAAAGCAAAACAAAACAAACAAACAAAAATGAAAACCCCCAAAAATGAAAACCCCCCAAAATCAAAATCCCCCAAAAATCAAAACCCCAAAATGAAAACCCCAAAATCAAAATCCCAATATAAAATAAAAAAAACCCCAAAATAAATACCCCAAAAGCAAAACCCTCAAAAATTCAAACCCCCAAAATCAAAACCCCCAAAATGAAAACCCCAAATCAAACCCCCCAATTAAATAAATAAATACCCTCCCCAAACAAACAAACAAAAAACTAAAAAAACAAACAAAAAAAAGCCCAAAAAATAAATACCCCAAAAATGAAAACCCAAAAAATAAAAGCCCCAAATAAATACCCCAAAAAATCAAAACCCCAAAATCAAAACCCCAAAAATCAAAACCCCAAAAATCAAAACCCCAAAATCAAAACCCCCAAAATAAAAATCCTCAAAAATAAAAACCTCAGAATAAAAACCCTCAAAAATCAAAACCCCAAAAATCAAAACCCCCAAAATTAAAATCCTAAAAATAAATCCCCCAAAAATCAAAACCCCAAAATGAAAACCCCAAAATCAAAATCCCCCCCTCAAAAAAAAATCCCAAAAACCCAAGAAGTAAATACCCCCAAATCAAAACCCCAAAAATCAAAGCCCCAAAAACCAAAACCCCCAAAATTAAAAACCTAAAAATAAATCCCCCAAAATCCAACCCCGAATAACCCAAAGCCCGGCAGGGGGTGGAGGCTCCTTCTCCTTCGGGCACTGAAATTCCCGCCCCGCCCGCAGCGCGCGCAGCTCCATTCTTCCCAAAACAAACATGTTCTTTGGCGCTTCCTGCTTGTCAAACACCTTTTTGTTTAGCTCAACAACTAATCCACTTATCGGGGGATAAAGCTGCCAGTGAATCACCGCCACGATAAAAGCAAGAACAAAAATTAGCAAAAAATTTGCCTGTGGCTCCTGTTTGAGCAAACAGCGGCCGAGAGAGGGAAAAAAAAAAAAAAAATTTTTTCTTTTTTTTTTTAACTGCAAGAACAAAATTAGCAAAAAATTTGCCTGTGGCTTCTGCGCGTTGAGCAAAGAGCAGCCAAGAGAAAAAAATAAAATTCTTTTTTTTTTTTTTTTTTTTTTTCCTTTTTTTATAAATAACTGAGATCCCCAGGAGAGATTCTGTCAGATAGCAGCTTTTATTTTTGCTCGCAGTTTTTTTTTTTTTTCCCCTCTCTCTCTTCTCGTCGAAGAGATGCTGGAAGCTGATATGAGACCCACGGAAATTGGCGCTGTTTGAATAAGCAGGAGATGCGCCCAGGCGAATTTTTAATAAGTTGATTTTTTTTTTTTTTTTTTTTTAATTTTTACATCAGGTATTGGCTGTTTCCTGAGCTCGGCGCTGCTCAGAATTCTCTAAAGATCCTGGATTTGTCTTGTCCTGTTCCTCTTTTGGAATTCTTTGGAGTTTTAATTCCTGCCTGGGGGAGGGGATGGGGAAAATCCCCCGGGATTGGGGCTGGGAGGGACCGGAGCACGAAATCCCAAAATTAATTCTGAAGTTCCGAAATTCCGAAGTTCCGAAATTCCGAAATCCCGAAATTCCGAAATTCCAAAATTCCGAAATTCCGAAAAAATCCCGAAATCCCGAAATTCCAAAATCCCGAAATCCCGAAGTTCTGAAGCTCTGAAATTCCAAAATTCTGAAATTCCAAAATCCCAAAATTCCAAAATTCCGAAATTCTGAAATTCCGAAAATCCTGAAATTCCAAAATCCTGAAATTCTGAAATTCCGAAATTCTGAAATTCCGAAAATCTGAAGTTCTGAAATTCCGAAATTCTGAAATTCCAAAATCCCAAAATCCCAAAATCCCAAAATTCCAAAACTCTGAAACTCCAAATTCCTGAAACTCCAAAATTCCAAAATCCTTAAATCCCGAAATCCCAAAATCTCGAAACTCCGAAACTCTAAAATTCTGAAATCCCGAAGTTCCGAAATCCCTAAATCCTGAAATTCTGAAATCCCGAAATTCCAAAATCCCGAAATCCCAAAATTCTGAAATTCCAAAGTTCCGAAATTACCCAAATCCCAAATAACCCAAAATATCCCCAAATAACCCAAAATATCCCCAAATAACCCAAAAATATCTCAAAATAATCCAAAATATCCCAAAATAGTCCAAGCCTCCCCATGGGCCGAGGCAGCTCTTTGGGGTCTCTGGGGGTCTCAGAGGCTCTTTGGGGGTCCCAGGGGGGCTCTTTGGGGTCACTGGGGGTCCCAGGGGGGCTCTTTGGGGGTCCCAGGGGGGCTC
Organism: Erithacus rubecula; assembly: GCF_903797595.1. Classification (NCBI taxonomy): domain Eukaryota; kingdom Metazoa; phylum Chordata; class Aves; order Passeriformes; family Muscicapidae; genus Erithacus; species Erithacus rubecula. The sequence continues at coordinate 1,273,982 of NC_136676.1, read as the reverse complement.
TTCGGGGTCTCTGGGGGTCTCTGGGAGTCCCAGGGTCTGTGTCACCTCTGAGTGACAATGCTCAGGGAGGGACAATCCCCGTGTGGCCACCAAAGCCAGGCCGGGCTCAGGGGCACAGACCTGCAGTGACCCCAAAGTGACCCCACAGTGACCCCAAAGTGACCCTGCAGTGACCCCGCAGTGACCCCAAAGTGACCCCAAAGTGACCCCCCCAGAGCCCCAAATCTTCCTTTACCAGAGCCCAACCGGACATTGGGGACCAGCAGAGGAGAGAGCAGCACCACAGCATCCAGACTGGGAGAACTGGGAGCACTGGGAGAACTGGGAGAACTGGGAAGGACCTGGGCTGGGTCAGAGCTGCACCACAGCATCCAAACTGGGCGAACTGGGAGCACTGGGAGGGACCTGGGCAGGGCCAGAGCTGCACCACAGGATCCAGACTGGGAGCTGCCCTGGTCCCTCCCAGTTCTCCCCGTGCTCTCAGTTCTCCCAGTTCTCCCAGTTTGGTTGCTATGACCCAGCCCAGGTCCCACCCCGTTCTCCCAGTTCTCCCAGTTCTCCCAGTTTGGATGCTGTGGTGCTGCTCTGATCCCTTCCCTCCCTCCCTCTCTGGTTCCAGAGCTGCACCACAGCATCCAAACTGGGAGGGCTGGGAGCACTGGGAGCACTGGGAGCACTGGGAGCACTAGGATCACTGGGAGCACTGGGAGCACTGGGAGCACTGGGAGCACTGGGAGTCACTGGGAGCACTGGGAGCACTGGGATCACCGGAAGCGCTGTGATCACTGGGATCATCGGGATCACTGGGATCACCAGAAGCGCTGGGAGCACTGTGATCACTGGGATCACCGGGATCACTGGGATCACCGGGATCACTGGAGCACTGGGAGCACCGGGAGCACTGGGAACACTGGGAGCACCGGGAGCACTGTGAGCACTGGGAGCGCTGTGATCACTGTGATCACTGGGAGCACTGGGATCACTGGGACCACTGGGAGCACTGGGAGCACTGGGAACGCTGGGATCATTGGGATCACTGGGAGCACTGGGAGTCACTGGGAGCACTGGGAGCACTGGGAGCACTGGGAGTTACTGGGAGCACTGTGATCACTGGGAGCACTGGGAGCACTGGGAGCACTGGGAGCGCTGGGAGCACTGGGAGCACTGGGAGTTACTGGGAGCACTGGGAGCGCTGGGAGTTGTGGGCTCCTGGCCGTGCCTCCCAGCCTCGCCGCGCT